>NW_026704112.1:0-697500 GCF_958295425.1 Solea solea
ACTGTTGGGATGTGTTTTTCTATTGGTGTCTGTTTTGTGTGCGCATTCAGCTGAGATAAGGCTGTTTCCGGATTTTTTTCATTTTTCTACTTTCCCATAACATAAACCTCACAAATGAAGTTAACTTCTTAAAAGATTTAGTTCTGTACCATCAGTGTTTGATTTTGCAAAGATTTCACTGTTTGGATGTGTTTTTCTATTGGTGTCTGTTTGTGTGCGCATTCAGCTGAGATAAGGCTGTTTCCGGATTTTTTTCATTTTTCTACTTTCCCATAACATAAACCTCTCAAATGAAGTTAACATCTTAAAAGCTTTAGTTCCGTACCCTCAGTGTTTGATTTTGCAATGATTTCACTGTTTGGATGTGTTTTTCTATTTGTGTCTGTTTTTGTGCGCATTCAGCTGGAATACGACTGTTTTCTGATTTTTTTTCATTTTCTACTGTCCCATAACATAAACCTCACAAATAAAGTTAACATCTTATAAGATATACTAATGTACCCTCGTCGTTCTGCTCGTCTTGGGACCCCAAACGATATATAAAATATTCACACTCCTGCGACCTGTAGAAATGTAGTTCCTCCAAAACTTCCACTGGCCAAAGAGTCTAAGACTGTATAGAGTCTGACATGACCTGATTTTCAGTTTTTGGACACAGGACTTTGGGCTTTTTTCCCCCTGGCCAAAAAAAAATGCCAAAACAGTCTGTAAAATTCAAAAGTAAGAAAGGTGGGAAACTGTCTTTTCGTCAATAATTCCTAAAGGCAATGAGCCCGGATGCTGATTTCTCCGTATGTGTATCAGGGACTCCTGGCTGATCCAGGGTGCCGAGTTTCAGACCCGTGCAACCTTTGGAAAGGTCAAAGGTCAGCCGCTGTGGTGTGTTTTTTGTAATAATTCCTAAAGGCATTGAGCCAGGAGTCTGATTTTTCCATATGTGTATCAGGGACTAAGGTTGATCCAGGGTGCCGAGTTTCAGACCTGTGTAACCTTCGGAAAGGTCAAAGGTCAGCCGTTTAGGTGTGTTTTTTGTAATAATTCCTAAAGGCATTAAGCCAGGAGTCTGATTTTTCCGTATGTGTATCAGGGACTAAGGCTAATCTAGGGTGCCGAGTTTCAGACCTGTGTAATTTTCGGAAAGGTCAAAGGTCAGCCGTTCGGGTGTGTTTTTTGTAATAATTCCTAAAGGCATTCAGCCAGTGGTCTGATTTTTCCGTATGTGTATCAGGGACTAAGGCTCATCTAGGGTGCCGAGTTTCAGACCTGTGTAACCTTCGGAAAGGTCAAAGGTCAGCCGTTCGGGTGTGTTTTTTGTAATAATTCCTAAAGGCATTCAGCCAGGAGTCTGATTTTTCCGTATGTGTATCAGGGACCAAGGCTAATCCAGGGTGCCGAGTTTCAGACCTGTGCAACCTTCGGAAAGGTCAAAGGTCAGCCATTTAGGTGTGTTTTTTGTAATAATTCCTAAAGGCATTAAGCAAGGAGTCTGATTTTTCCGTATGTGTATCAGGGACTAAGGCTGATCGAGGGTATTTTAATCTTTTTTCTACTGTCCTATAATATGAAGTTAACATCTTATAAGGTATATTGATGAACCCTCAGTGTTTGAATTTATAATGATTTCACTGTTTGGATGTGTTTTTCTATTTGTGTCTGTTTTTGTGCGCATTCAGCAGGGATACGGCTGTTTTCAGATTTTTTTCATTTTTCTACTGTCCCATAACATAAACCTCACAAATAAAGTTGAAATCCTATAAGATAAAGTTATATACCTTCAGTGTTTGATTTTGCAATGATTTCACTGTTTGAATGTGTTTTTCTATTTTTCTCTGTTTTTGTGCGCATTCAGCTGGAATACGACTGTTTTCTGATTTTATTTCATTTTTCTACTGTCCCATAACATAAACCTCACAAATAAAGTTAACATCTTATAAGATATTCTTCGGTACCCTCAGTGTTTGATTTTGCAATGATTTCACTGTTTGGATGTGTTTTTCTATTGGTGTATGTTTGTGTGCGCATTCAGCTGAGATAAGGCTGTTTCCGGATTTTTTTCATTTTTCTACTTTCCCATAACATAAACCTCACAAATGAAGTTAACATCTTAAAAGATTTAGTTCTGTACACTCACTGTTTGATTTTGCAATTATTTCACTGTTGGGATGTGTTTTTCTATTTGTCTCTGTTTTTGTGCGCATTCAGCAGGGATACGGCTGTTTTCTGATTTTTTTCATTTTTCTACTGTCCCATAACATAAACCTCACAAAGGGTGATTTAGATTTCTCTTTTGTTTATTCACTGCATTTTGTTGATTGATGATTGATTCATTTTTTTCACAACTGCCTAAAACCTTTGCACAGTACTGTGGACAGTAGAAAAAAATCAGAAAACAGCCTTATCTCGGCTGGATGCGCACACAAACAGACACCAATAGAAAAACACATCCCAACAGTGAAATCATTGCAAAATCAAACACTGAGGGTACAGAAGTATATCTTATATGATGTTAACTTCATTAGTGAGGTTTATATTATGGGACAGTAGAAAAAAGAAAAAAATCCGAAAACAGCCTAACCTCAGCTGAATACGTCCAGTGAAAGTAAAATCATAAACTACTGATAAAAAATAAGGATTTTATACTTCATCAAAAAATGTTACCCTATTGTTTGTTGCAAAAAGTGAACTTTGACCCTATATTCCTCCAAAACGTATACAGTAAAAGTACTCCATACTACTAGTATATGAAGTATAAGTGGTACTGAGTTCAGTGAAAGTGAAATCATACACTACTAATACAAATTATGGATTTTAAACTTCATCAAAAACGGATGATCACACAAGTCATACAAAACATCTAGCTTATGTTTGATTTGATGTAATTATTTTACATGTAATCACTATAATATGATAGGGTTAGGGTTAGTTTTGATCAATTATTTAACCTTTTTCTTTTTCAGTACATTGTGACTGATGTTGATGAGGTCGAGGTCTTCAGCGTCTGAGGCTGTGTCTTTGACAGTCAGGATGAATTGAGCCCCAAACAAAGTGAAACATTGTGTTTACCTGTAATTGCACCTGTGTAAACAAAACCAGACTTTTGTTTGGGTTCACGTAGAGGGCAAGTCTTTGAAGTCCCTCAAGATGCCTGTTTCTTTTTTTTACTCAAAGGAGTGAATGTGTGTATGAGCCTCTTTGTAGGTGTAGGTGCCTGTGTAATCATGTCGATTTGAGCTTGATGTGAGAACAAGAAGTGCCTGGAGTTGCACATACACACAGACACACAGACACAGACACACACACACACACACGCACACACACACACACACACACATTTATTCCTAAACCCACATTCACACCATACTATGATATCCCTAAAATACACCCACATCATTTTAGCTTCAGATATTGATTGAATAGTGTGTTATATGATAATGAAAAATGTTTATATTCCCTGACAGTGGAAAATAACTTCACCTACACCAAATTTGAAGCAATTTGGTGTAAGATATCCTCAAAAAAAAATCCAAACGCACAAAGAATGCAGAGGATTAATCTGTTATGTTTTTATTACAAAAAATCTTGGAAGCGAACATTTCTGCCATGCATGTGTGGTGAAACAAAGGGGCAGTTTATTTCAACTACTACTGTAGCTTTAAGATAATTATCGACCATCATCACACTCCAACGCAACGTAGTTCCCCACCACAGCAGCAGCGGATTAATACAAGTAGGTCCAGCTGCAGACCCGCAGACCACTCAACGAAACGCCCCTTTACTCAACGAAACGCCCCTTCACTCAACGAAACGCCCCTTTACTCAACGAAACGCCCCTTCAAACTACACGACACTCTGATTGGCTCTCAAGAGACTGCGTCTGAAACGTGATGACGTTTACTAACGTGATGACGTTTACTAACTTGATAACGTCTTCTTTTATTGAAACTTTATTTACACACGCGTATCTCATAGACACTTGTTGACAAGAGACTTTTATCCCGGTATGCGACAGGAAAAGAGAAGAATAAATACTCGTGTTGACTTTTATGAACACAGAAATGTACTTTCTGTGAAATTTGTGAATAATTAATGTCACTTTGTAAAGTATGAAATGTTATAGCCAAACTGCTAAAATATATAAATGCCGATTGGAAAAGTTCTTTGAACATCACGTTTACACAATATAGTATCACGTTTTTGTGATATAATTATCACGTTTATACAATATAGTATCACGTTTATGTGATATAATTATCACGTTTATACAATATAATATCACGTTTATGTGATATAATTATCACGTTTATACAATATAATTATCACGTTTATACAATATAATATCACGTTTATACAATATAATTATCACGTTTATACAATATAATATCACGTTTATACAATGTTTATACAATATAATATCACGTTTATACAATATAATATCACGTTTATACAATGTTTATACAATATAATATCACGTTTATACAATATAATATCACGTTTATACAATATAATGTCACAAATTCCACTTTGAACACACACTTTGAATAATTTCATTTGTTTTTGCAAACTTCCAACATCATGGCAACCTGTATGTTACAAAAAGGTGTGTTTAATATAGGCCTACATTTATTGAATGTCTTATTAGTCTGTAGTTTGACATGTTGTTCAACTGGACAGAACAACGATTAGAACTAATAAAAGTCTACTTGATCAGGTTTTTAACCTGAAAGAAACCCTCCTAAAAGTCTGTGCTGGTGTGGTCCAGCTGGTGGTGACAGACAGATGTTAAGTAGAAAAGATCTGCTGAGTATGTCATTAAGGAGATGTTACCTATTTCCAGGAAGATATGTTATACATTGGTATCTGAATCAAACCCAGCCAGTTGGACATCAGTAGGTCTTTTGATGAATGTAAAACAAATGCACTGAAACCCTTGATTCTGCACAGAAAGTTGTATAACTTTCAAATCCATGTAATGAATACAAGTGATGAATGATATATTTTCTTTATTTTATACACAACAGACTATCCAGCAGACACATTCACTACCCAGGGATTACAGGCGCCTGAGGAATTCCTCACACTCCAAGGCTTTCTTGTAATTGCTCAGGAAGCTATCCAGTTTCTGCCTCGCTTTTGAGGAAATGTGGCTCTGAAGCTGTTCCCCAAGCTGGGTTTTCTCGCTGACAAGACAAAACGATATAGCAAAATAATGAAGTCGTTAAAGACACTCAAATACATAATAAGATATAAACTGAAAATTGGATTAACAGTTTCCTAAACTATCCTGCTTACCTTGAGTCAAACTCTGTGCCACGCATGTACATCTCCTTGGCTTTGTCCAGGGAGATGGAGTGAACAGCTCCGAGGGCTGTTCACTTTATACTGTTGCCTGTGGCATGAAGATTAAGATTTAAGATTGTGTTAGACAGTGACCATGTGTTAAAAGGAGACAGACATATGCAGTCATATAAAACATGTAGTCTACAAATCAGTGTCAGTGTCTGAGATCTCACCTCTGGCAAAAGTACATCCATTACGAATGCGACTGGATCTGCAGACTTCTTGTCTGTCTCAGTACGTTCGAGTACTTCAGACAAGAAGTGCATGACTTTGTCCACTTGTTCATCGTCTTCAAAAAGAAGGATGACCCTGTCCTGTTTCTTGGCCCAAGGAGACACCGTGTTGCCTGTGATGATGTTCTATAAAAATTGTATAGGATTTTAGTTTGGGTATTCATATACAAATACACAAACACCACACTAAATGCCATTGTCACTCACTTCAAGGTGTTGCAGCATGCCCTGATCCTCTGTGATTACACTGGTTAACAGACAACATGCCTCGCGTCGCTTCTGTTGGGCTTGTTGGGCCCTTTCCTAAAATTCAATTACACATAATATGCAACACTGAATACATGTGATTAAGAACTTTGAATAAGACATTTTCTCTCCCTGATTTTTTGCACTTCCTCTGATAAGAGGTGTCATCCTGGCTGGCAACTTGTTTGGCCACAGTAACATCACTGCCCTAAATGGATATACAGATAAGCCTGTCTGAGAGGCAAATTGTTACATTACTTCTGAGAACAATCAATATTATCAGGGGCATCTATAAAAATGCAGGAATCTTGAAACTTTTTCTCAATATCTAAATTCTCAACAAGAGTGAAAATAAAATACACATTGACTTAAGATTCTACACAGATGAAGTACAGTACACATAGATGAAATGGCTCCAGCATTAGTTTACTTTACTTTACTTATTTTGAGTTTCTGATACTCAAATGGATGAGTTGAATAGTTTGATGGTCACAGTTATCCATGGTCAGGACAAACAGAAATAACATCACATTTAATAATACATAAGGCTCATGGGGAAATTAAAGCCTTTCAGCGTTGAAATGAAAAAATATTTGATAATTTAGGACTTACCACCGTACTCCACCATTGACCTTTGGTGTCCCTGCAGATGAGACACAAGCTTTGCATAGCTCCCCTTTTTTGTGCAGATCAGACACTGATAAGTGTCCGAGTCGCATCTTCTCAGCTCAGGGTCTGCTCCTTCACTGAACGTAGTGTTGCTCTAAAAGAGAAAATGTCAAATGAAATTGTATTTTGTATTTTGTATTTTTAACATGGAAACATTTTTAATCCAGAATCAAGTAGTAAAGAACTGGACTGCATTTGCCTTTAAGACTTTCCCTGTCCTAAAATATATGCAGGCTAACTGAAATAAATCAAATCAAATGTCACTGTTGACTGTGATTCAACAGAACTTCTAATTTCTAAACATGAAAAATATTATTCATCATTAAATATTTTATCTTAACAATTGTAGAACTGAGGTCACACGTTTTCAAATGAGCAAAGCTGTGTGCAACTTGTCAGAGTCATTTAAAGATTAAAAAACAGATAAATACTAATATGTAGAGATCATATAGTTTATCTTATACGTTTCTTGGTTGAAAATGAGACAATGTTATATTGTCAATGTTATAACCTGTACATATAAATAAAAGAAAAAAAGGAAAAAAAGAAAAAAAAGGGAGAAAATCGCTGCGTCTTGCTTGCTGTTACAATCGCTATCGTTACAGCATGCAGACATTACTGGTTAATAAACTGCACTTAATTGATTTAATGGATACAAATAATGACTATTCATCCAGTGTTCAATATCAAAATGTGTTTTTTATCCATTCTTACCTTTTCCTCCGTCATTTTCCCGTGTTTTTCCCGTGTTACTTTTTCGGGTTCTCTCTTCATACTCGGTCAACGTAAACTTCATCACGTTTCAGACGCAGTCTCTTGAGAGCCAATCAGAGTGTCGTGTAGTGTGAAGGGGCGTTTCGTTGAGTAAAGGGGCGTTTCGTTGAGTAAAGGGGCGTTTCGTTGAGTGGTCTTCGGGTCTGCAGCTAGACCCTTCTCGATTAATATCCAAAACGTGAACAGGTTAGTGTCTGCTCAGCAGGTGGATGAACATGTAATGGAGTTGCAGCATCAGTCGCTGACCAAGGAATTACTGGGGAAGTTGGTGGTAGAGTGAGGCTATTGACATGTCACAGGAAGATGCTCAAAAATGTAGAGGTAAGTGAAATTTTACATTATTATTGAAGTATATGAACTAAGAAGAACACATTAACACAGCTAATGTTTAATACTTAAATGTATTGAAGATTGACATTAATAAGTAAACATGAGACAAGAGGGTCTCTTAGACACATGACAAGTCAGACCATAGGTTGTACAATAGGCATCCTGTATAGGACAGGAAGCTTGAGGGTCTGTCTTGGATATGGTTAGTTAGGAAATATAGATGTCTCTTGTTTGACTAAATGGTGATATTGTCCAATTTAAAGATCATGGGACAGTATGGTATATCTGGACCCAACTTGTTTTTCAAGTTGTTGCATTATAGAAAAAGGAGAAAGGCGGGGGTCAAAACATGTGATGCCTGCAAATAGGAGTGTTAGAGAATCTATATAGTGTTGGTTTTTGCTTTTCTGAGGCAGAATTGTTCGGAGATTCGGCAGGAGCACATTCTCCCAAGCTGCTGTGGCGGCTTGGTTCTGACGCCTGACTTGTAACTAAATAAAATCCCTTTGTTCAGTACAAGTCCTGTGTCAGTGAGGTCTTTTCCTGCATCATCAACTCATCACCTATCGTTCAGAAGAAGTAGGAAGCCTGACAAAAACGACAATTATAATGAGCTAAACAGCAGGCCATTGCTAAAATGTGTTCGTTAATTACAGTAACTACGTCTTTTCACTACATACATACACATGCATTTAAACACACACGCATTAATCGAAATATAGTTAATACTAATATATGCACATGTTCCATGCGCTTTTTTTTCTTTTTCGCTTTGCTGTTTTTTTCGAAAGTTTAGTGTTTAAATGCAGTCAGTATCCTATCTCTGAGATGGTGTTGTCTGCGACGTTACACGGGAGCCAGACTTGCTGTCTGAACAGTTCCACTGTGAGAACCGATGTCCTCTCACCCGGACCCGCAGCTGCAAAGCTCCCGTTTTCGCGGAACCGCTTGCTGTGTTTCGGCTGCGTCTTCGGTTGTGAGGACTGTGGGTCACATTGCTGATCTGTTCAGAGAGCTTCGCTGGTGCTGCTGCTGCACTGTCCTGTCTATTTAACAAGTAGGCTATACACTAAATCTATCCCTCTATTCTTAAAAATTAGGTCCACTCTGAATGTTGATACAGTGTGGGTGTTGTAATTATTATTTTTTTTTTATGACAGTCTTTTCCATTCTTACAACGCACAGTTAACGTGACTGGATTCTGCTTCATCCGGGGAAAGAGGTTGACCCTCAGGCTTTGGACACCTACAGTATTTAGTTGATGACAAACTGTTTCCTTAACCCTCAGGCTTCATTATGATTCATTTCCACTGTGTTAGTGCATATGGCACACTTTCTTGTAAGAAGGTCTCTTGGCAAATTGGAATTCAAATGAAAACATTTTATTAATAGATCAATAGAACACTGAACATTGTTTTCACCATACACTTGAGTATATGGCAGGAATGTTCACTCCCAAGAATTGTTGTCATAAAAGATTAATACTTTTGTCCTGCATCAGTCCTCCTCAAAACCACCAAATATTCAATCATTTCCATATTACAAATGTCCTCTTTTCAAATTAAGAGGGGAGGGAGTACATGTTTTAGCTGATGCTACACAAAACTAACAATGCTTCAAAGTTAATATTGTGGGTAATCTTTGACATATTCAAGACTGATTAAAAAAAAATCTCCCAGCCACCCAACATTTGTCATATCTGTTGCCAGTACAACCCATGAAATGCTCATTTGTACTTGTCAGGAAGTCACTGCAGCTCTGACCTTGTAACCTAAATATGTTTCTGCTTCAAAATCACTTTGTTTCATACATGAGGCTAATGTCTGGCAGATTATACCAATCTTAGCCAATCTTCATCACTAAGTTTTATGTTAAATCCTGATTCCCATTTTTTTTTTAATGTATTTTGTAGCATTTTTTTATATAGTCCCAATATAATTCTAATTGTGGTTTCTTTGTATGCGTTGATTATGATGATCTGGATCACACTATTCACTTCTCAGGAGGGGTCCATCCTGATCTCTTTCATATAGTAGTCTCTAAGTTGCAGGAATCCACAGAATTCATGATTGATTATCTAAATCCTTTTTTTCTGTCATATTTTGGAAACTCTCAAGCTGTCCATCTTTCACCAAAACACACCATGCTGTGATTCCCTTGGTTGTCCACTGTTTAAATCCTATATCGTACCTAGTCGGTGTAAAATTGCTATCATATTCAATAAATTAGTGTCTTTCTGTATCTTATATTTTTTTATTATGCTGAACCATATTTTGTATGTGAACATCGTGATTGTGTCTATTTGGTTTTGAATCTTCTTGTATGTTTCTTTATCCCCAATTATATTCTGTACTGGGTTTTCTCCAAACTCTTTTTCTATTTCATTTCACTGTGTCTGGTTTGCACCAACCTACAATATATCTCAATTGGGCCGCATGGTAGTATTCCTTTAATTTTGGAAGTCTCATCCCTCCTTCTTCTTTTGGCAGCTGGAGAGTTTCCAGTCTTATCGTGGGTCTTTTGCCACCCCAACTAAACTTTGATATCATTTTATTCCAGCTCATAAATTGGGGTTTGGGGGACCTCTACTGGTAGGGCTTGGAATAGGTATAAGGGTCAGGGTCAGCGAGTTGGCAGCACCCCGCTTTACCCGCAGGCTGTAGCAGAGAGCCCCCCTAACAGCAACAACTTTGGCTCTTTCTCTCCCACTCCTGAATTCCCCGCCCCAGAGCCTGGTGATGATCATAAAACACCTTTTGTAGAGGTAGAGAAAAAGAAAAGAAAAGCTTGTTATAAAATAAATATATATAAATATATATATATATATATTATAAAATCACGACAAACCCACACCATAACCCCCCAAACATTTATGACCTTCCCCAAAGTTTCATCTTGGAATGCCCATGGCATCCAATCAAATTCTTTTAGAGCCCAACAAATTAAATTCTTGTTGAAAACTGACTTTGACATATTATGTTGTCAAGAACTGAGACTGAACACAAGTAAAGAGTAACGGTATCCAGCATGTGGAACAAAGGTCTAAGTGTAATTTCTATTGGCGAAAGTAAAGCTGATGGTGGGATCTTTTTTCTAAAACTGGTGATGTCACTATTATTCGTAAAACGAATGATTTCCTAATTTAATTCCTTGTAGATTGCTCATGTTGGATTGTTTTTACCGAGGAGAAAAAATACGAACGATACACGTGTACACCTCTCATGAGAGAACAAACATTTTTCAACTTTTTAAAAGACTTAAAGAACCCCTATTGGTCGGATACAAAATTATTTTATGTGGCGACTTTAACACTGTCATCGATGTAAACGACAGAGTGAGCTCTAAAGTCTTGAAACTCAGCTCTGATGGTAATCGCTTGACTCAATTCAATTCTTATGTAGACTAATTGTGATCTTAACAAGTCCTGGCAAATTAAAGTAGGCACAAGCACCATGACGTCCAATCTGAAGCAGCATCCTGCAATTTGTCTTCTTATGTCATCACTTTTTTTCAAAGGATGTATGTTACAGTATTTTAAATAAAATACACATAATGGAAATATATTGGTACAAAATCTGAAGGAATTTTTCATCATCTCCAGAAAAGAGCATATTTCGTATTTTAAATATGTATTTTTTTTAATACATGTATCAGAAATACTTCCCATCCCTGCTTAGAGACATTACGTGAAGGTTGAAAATTGTGTTGCTTTAAATAAAACCCATAACATGAGAATGTGCTTAAATTGAAGCACAATATATAATGATTATGTATAGAAAATGCACTCTGATTTTCGCAGTTGAAGCACAAGAATCGGGATCTTTACAAAACAAATGTTATCTATCCGCAATTCCTATACTCCTATTCCAAATATGTTTGTGATTTAAACAGCATTTGTCTAGTGTAACATTAGTGATACTTTTGCAGTAGTATATTTATTGTGAGACACAATTATACATTTTTCCCAAATCTGTCCATGCCTCATCCATCTCTTCCTCTCCCTTCTTGTCGTCCTCCTCAGCACATGGAGAAGATCTCCATGCTGGCTTTCCATCCAGTTAAGATGCACAGCTGCTATGAGAAGGTGGTGAACCTGAGCCTTGAGGGTCTGCAGCAACAGTTTGACGTGAGCAGCCCGTCAGTGTTTGTCCAAAGGGCCCAGATCCCCATGAGAGAGGTGAAACCTCAACTACTGCCTAACCAGTCTAATATAGGTTATTGGTTAACTGGTTAACACAATGGGAAGTTTCTATGAGAGCTAATCATTTTATTGACACTCATTATATTGCTTGATCATTTTCCTACACTGTAGCTCCTGTTTGACTAGAGTTTGTCAAATAGTTGAATGATGAGGTTCTGACTGTGGCATTGATCAAGGACACAGTAGAACTAAAGGCGAACATCTTTTGGCGGTTTGATAACTCAGTGGACAGTTAAACAGTTAAACATGCCACAATACAGACTGTGGACCTGGGTGTAGTACATTATCACATTATTTCATGGGATATTCCTATATGAGTCAGTTTGTCTGGTGTTACATGCATGTATGTCACAAAGTTAGGTACAAAACTACAAATTGTGTTTTACTAGATGTTTGAGCAGATCCTTCATCAGAGTCTCGAGTCTCAGGGTACAGAGGAGCTGTGTAAGATCATCCAGCACTGCCAGGACAGAGTCATTAAGGTAATACACAAAGAAAACAGGCTTGTGCATCAAATTATTGCATCACATCTACATTAATATCTAATAATATTACACCTGGCATACTCCAGCCCTGGGAGTGAAACTTTTGGTCTGGCCTTGTTTTAGTGTTAAGGAAAATTCAGGTTCAACTTTATCAATTTATTAATTTTTGAGCAAGAGTCCAGGATACCGGGCTATTGCCCAGCTTAATCCCTTCTGTGCATCGTCCTCTGATATTTTCAAGCCTCAACTTGCCAGCTCCATGTTTATTTTTATTATATCAGAAAGTATGAGTGTGTGGATGAGCTAACTCATGCTTTTGAAGCATGATGATGGTCGCCACAGCGGTCGTCTTCCAGATAGAGATTAGATAGAAAATAAAAACTCCAAACTCAAGGAATAAACACTTGACTTTTGCGAGAACAGGTGAACGTCACATAGTGTACCCTGAGACATTATTGCTCTGGACCATAATCAAGTGGACTGATAAGAGATTACCGGCATCTTGTGAAATGTGCCAGTACACAAATAAAAGTGCCGTTTCTGTGTACTGGACAGTACCGGGCCACTTCTAGTTAATAATTGTACTGTAGTGACAGTGATGGTATTTTATGTACACTTAATGTCTCTTATGTGATGTTATTCTTTAACAAACAAGTGCACAATAAAAATTCACTGGGAATTCTAAACAGCACATTGCAATTTATTCAATTATTATCGGAGTATTGATCAGTAATACAGTGAAAATGAGAGGAAATGTTTAAGGTGTGCGCCCCTAAATGTTCTGCTTGCTCTCCTAAAACATTCAGTTATATGGGGGGCTACTGTGCTCCTAGTAAAAAGTTAGTCTGGTGCCCTGCATACATTGTTCTAAAGGGTTTATGGTCTTAGTTCCTCTTCAGTAGAGCTGCATGTCCACAATGTAAATTTAATTTTACATTTAAATGCAGAGCTGTCAGTCCCACCGTGTGTGATTGACAGCTCTGCATTTCATGTTTGCAAAGTTGCAGTTATAGGTGGATTTGTAGTGGACAAGCTATCAGTATCCATCCCTTCTCTTATAACTATGGTTGTTTCTGGTTTCAAAAACTAAAATGGTGTTGCCCAAAATACTAAACTCCTACATTTAAACAGGGGAGTCTACCCATCAGTGGCAACCCAAATAGTTGACACATCCCAACCTTATGAGAACCTGCCTCTCAAAATGGGTTATGGATTCATATTTTATCTCTGACAAATGGAATGTGAACTATGATGAGGAAGGCATGACAATATTATAGCTATATCATGACATGAGACAAGATATGATCTTAGAATTTTGATATTGTCATATCGTGATCGGGTATTTGTGATGAATTTTCCTGGTTTGAGAATTTTGGAGAAAATCAAGCTCAAAAGTCAAGATTTTGACAATTATTTTGCAACAATTTGTGACTTTGCACTGCCCTCTAGTGGCCTAATATGATTTCACATGAAATATGTCACCTGCTTTGCATGCTACAGCTCCTTATTTTTCCAGTGATCCCCTATATGTCCATATCTACTTTGGACTATAGGAGAAAGTCCATCTCAAATATGAATGCTGACTGAATTCTATTGCAACCATTCCTGAATTTGCACTTCTCCCTACTGGCCGAAACGTGCATTTTTTTTAAGGTGGAATCGAAACTTAATGAAAATCGGAAGCGAATGCTGAAGGTGGCCCTACAGCATCATCATGTCATTGTTCCCAATAGAATGAGTGCGCGAGTTTTTGTTTTTTTATGTTAATATAATGTCAATGTATTAATGATATAAATATAATGATGGTGATGATAACAATAATAATATTAACAGCGATAATAATAATAATATTAATAATAATGATATGATTACAACAATAATGTGTGCTGTGAAAGCAACATTTGTTGAAAAAAACATTGTAGAAATATTTTTTTGAAGTTTGATTATGACAAATAACCATACAGTTAACTGAACAAATGAAATGTACATCTTATAAGATATACTTCTGTACTCTCAGTGTTTGATTTTGCAATGATTTCACGGATGTGTTTTTCTATTGGTGTCTGTTTGTAAGCGCATTCTGCTGAGATATGGCTGTTTCCGGATTTTTTTAAATTTTTCTGCTGTCCCATAATATTAACCTCACAAATGAAGTTCACATCTTAAAAGATTTAGTTCTGTACACTCACTGTTTGATTTTGCAAAGATTTAACTGTTGGGATGTGTTTTTCTATTGGTGTCTGTTTGTGTGCGCATTCAGCTGAGATAAGGCTGTTTACGGATTTTTTTAATTTTTCTGCTGTCCCTTAACATAAACCTCACAAATGAAGTTAACATCTTAAAAGATTTAGTTCTGTACACTCACTGTTTGATTTTGCAATGATTTCACTGTTTGGATGTGTGTTTCTACTAGTGTCTGTTTGTGTGCGCATTCAGCTGAGATAAGGCTGTTTCCGGATTTTTTTCATTTTTCTACTTTCCCATAATATAAACCTAACAAATGAACTTAACATATTATAAGATATACTTCTTTACCCTCAGTGTTTAATTTTGCAAAGATTTCACTGTTTGGATGTGTTTTTCTATTGGTGTCTGTTTGTGTGCGCATTCAGCTGAGATAAGGCTGTTTCCGGATTTTTTTAATTTTTCTGCTGTCCCATAACATAAACCTCACAAATGAAGTTAACATCTTAAAAGATTTAGTTCTGTACCCTCAGTGTTTGATTTTGCAATGATTTCACTGTTTGGATGTGTTTTTCTACAAGTGTCTGTTTGTGTGCGCATTCAGCTGAGATAAGGCTGTTATCGGATTTTTTTCATTTTTCTACTTTCCCATAATATAAACCTAACAAATGAACTTAACATCTTATAAGATATACTTCTTTACCCTCAGTGTTTAATTTTGCAAATATTTCACTGTTTGGATGTGTTTTTCTATTGGTGTCTGTTTGTGTGCGCATTCAGCTGAGATAAGGCTGTTTACGGATTTTTTTAATTTTTCTGCTGTCCCATAACATAAACCTCACAAATGAAGTTAACATCTTAAAAGATTTAGTTCTGTACACTCACTGTTTGATTTTGCAATGATTTCACTGTTTGGATGTGTTTTTCTATTGGTGTCTGTTTGTGTGCGCATTCAGCTGAGATAAGGCTGTTTCCGGATTTTTTTCATTTTTCTGCTGTCCCATAACATAAACCTCATAAATGAAGTTAACATCTTAAAATATTTAGTTCTGTACCCTTACTGTTTGATTTTGCATTGATTTCACTGTTGGGATGTGTTTTTCTACAAGTGTCTGTTTGTGTGCGCATTAAGCTGAGATAAGGCTGTTTACGGATTTTTTTCATTTTTCTGCTGTCCCATAACATAAACCTCACAAATGAACTTAACATCTTATAAGATATACTTCTTTACCCTCAGTGTTTGATTTTGCAATGATTTCACTGTTTGGATGTGTTTTTCTATTGAAGTCTGTTTGTGTGCGCATTCAGCTGAGACAAGGCTGTTTACGGATTTTTTTAATTTTTCTGCTGTCCCTTAACATAAACCTCACAAATGAAGTTAACATCTTAAAAGATTTAGTTCTGTACACTCACTGTTTGATTTTGCAATGATTTCACTGTTTGGATGTGTGTTTCTACTAGTGTCTGTTTGTGTGCGCATTCAGCTGAGATAAGGCTGTTTCCGGATTTTTTTCATTTTTCTACTTTCCCATAATATAAACCTAACAAATGAACTTAACATATTATAAGATATACTTCTTTACCCTCAGTGTTTAATTTTGCAAAGATTTCACTGTTTGGATGTGTTTTTCTATTGGTGTCTGTTTGTGTGCGCATTCAGCTGAGATAAGGCTGTTTACGGATTTTTTTAATTTTTCTGCTGTCCCATAACATAAACCTCACAAATGAAGTTAACATCTTAAAAGATTTAGTTCTGTACCCTCAGTGTTTGATTTTGCAATGATTTCACTGTTTGGATGTGTTTTTCTACAAGTGTCTGTTTGTGTGCGCATTCAGCTGAGATGAGGCTGTTATCGGATTTTTTTCATTTTTCTACTTTCCCATAACATAAACCTCACAAATGAACTTAACATCTTATAAGATATACTTCTTTACCCTCAGTGTTTGATTTTGCAATGATTTCACTGTTTGGATGTGTTTTTCTATTGAAGTCTGTTTGTGTGCGCATTCAGCTGAGACAAGGCTGTTTACGGATTTTTTTAATTTTTCTGCTGTCCCTTAACATAAACCTCACAAATGAAGTTAACATCTTAAAAGATTTAGTTCTGTACACTCACTGTTTGATTTTGCAATGATTTCACTGTTTGGATGTGTGTTTCTACTAGTGTCTGTTTGTGTGCGCATTCAGCTGAGATAAGGCTGTTTCCGGATTTTTTTCATTTTTCTACTTTCCCATAATATAAACCTAACAAATGAACTTAACATATTATAAGATATACTTCTTTACCCTCAGTGTTTAATTTTGCAAAGATTTCACTGTTTGGATGTGTTTTTCTATTGGTGTCTGTTTGTGTGCGCATTCAGCTGAGATAAGGCTGTTTACGGATTTTTTTAATTTTTCTGCTGTCCCATAACATAAACCTCACAAATGAAGTTAACATCTTAAAAGATTTAGTTCTGTACCCTCAGTGTTTGATTTTGCAATGATTTCACTGTTTGGATGTGTTTTTCTACAAGTGTCTGTTTGTGTGCGCATTCAGCTGAGATAAGGCTGTTTCCGGATTTTTTTAATTTTTCTGCTGTCCCATAACATAAACCTCACAAATGAACTTAACATCTTAAAATATTTAGTTCTGTACCCTCAGTGTTTGATTTTGCAATGATTTCACTGTTGGGATGTGTTTTTCTACAAGTGTCTGCTTGTGTGCGCATTCAGCTGAGAAAAGGCTGTTTACGGATTTTTTTCATTTTTCTGCTGTCCCATAACATAAACCTCACAAATGAAGTTAACATCTTAAAAGATTTAGTTCTGTACACTCACTGTTTGATTTTGCATTGATTTCACTGTTTGGATGTGTTTTTCTATTGCTGTCTGTTTGTGTGCGCATTCAGCTGAGATAAGGCTGTTTCCGGATTTTTTTCATTTTTCTGCTGTCCCATAACATAAACCTCACAAATGAAGTTAACATCTTAAAATATTTAGTTCTGTACCCTCAGTGTTTGATTTTGCAATGGTTTCACTGTTGGGATGTGTTTTTCTACAAGTGTCTGTTTGTGTGCGCATTAAGCTGAGATAAGGCTGTTTACGGATTTTTTTCATTTTTCTGCTGTCCCATAACATAAACCTCACAAATGAACTTAACATCTTATAAGATATACTTCTTTACCCTCAGTGTTTGATTTTGCAATGATTTCACTGTTTGGATGTGTTTTTCTATTGAAGTCTGTTTGTGTGCGCATTCAGCTGAGATAAGGCTGTTTCCGGATTTTTTTAATTTTTCTGCTGTCCCATAACATAAACCTCACAAATGAAGTTAACATCTTAAAATATTTAGTTCTGTACCCTCAGTGTTTGATTTTGCAATGGTTTCACTGTTGGGATGTGTTTTTCTACAAGTGTCTGCTTGTGTGCGCATTCAGCTGAGATAAGGCTGTTTCCGGATTTTTTTAATTTTTCTGCTGTCCCATAACATAAACCTCACAAATGAACTTAACATCTTAAAATATTTAGTTCTGTACCCTCAGTGTTTGATTTTGCAATGGTTTCACTGTTGGGATGTGTTTTTCTACAAGTGTCTGCTTGTGTGCGCATTCAGCTGAGAAAAGGCTGTTTACGGATTTTTTTCATTTTTCTGCTGTCCCATAACATAAACCTCACAAATGAAGTTAACATCTTAAAATATTTAGTTCTGTACCCTCAGTGTTTGATTTTGCAATGGTTTCACTGTTGGGATGTGTTTTTCTACAAGTGTCTGTTTTTGTGTGCGCATTCAGCTGAGATAAGGCTGTTTACGGATTTTTTTCATTTTTCTGCTGTCCCATAACATAAACCTCACAAATGAAGTTAACATCTTAAAAGATTTAGTTCTGTACACTCACTGTTTGATTTTGCATTGATTTCACTGTTTGGATGTGTTTTTCTATTGGTGTCTGTTTGTGTGCGCATCCAGCTGAGATAAGGCTGTTTCCGGATTTTTTTCATTTTTCTGCTGTCCCATAACATAAACCTCACAAATGAACTTAACATCTTATAAGATATACTTCTTTACCCTCAGTGTTTGATTTTGCAATGATTTCACTGTTTGGATGTGTTTTTCTATTGAAGTCTGTTTTTGTGTGCGCATTCAGCTGAGATAAGGCTGTTTCCGGATTTTTTTTAATTTTTCTTCTGTCCCATAACATAAACCTCACAAATGAAGTTAACATCTTAAAATATTTAGTTCTGTACCCTCAGTGTTTGATTTTGCAATTGTTTCACTGTTGGGATGTGTTTTTCTACAAGTCTATGTTTGTGTGCGCATTCAGCTGAGATAAGGCTGTTTACGGATTTTTTTCATTTTTCTGCTGTCCCATAACATAAACCTCACAAATGAAGTTAACATCTTAAAAGATTTAGTTCTGCACCCTCAGTGTTTGATTTTGCAATGATTTCACTGTTGGGATGTGTTTTTCTACAAGTGTCTGTTTGTGTGCGCATTCAGCTGAGATAAGGCTGTTTACGGATTTTTTTAATTTTTCTGCTGTCCCACAACATAAACCTCACAAATGAAGTTAACATCTTAAAAGATTTAGTTCTGTACACTCACTGTTTGATTTTGCATTGATTTCACTGTTTGGATGTGTTTTTCTATTGGTGTCTGTTTGTGTGCGCATACAGCTGAGATAAGGCTGTTTTCGGATTATTTTCATTTTTCTACTTTCCCATAATATAAACCTAACAAATGAACTTAACATCTTATAAGATATACTTCTTTACCCTCAGTGTTTAATTTTGCAAAGATTTCACTGTTTGGATGTGTTTTTCTATTGGTGTCTGTTTGTGTGCGCATTCAGCTGAGATAAGGCTGTTTACGGATTTTTTTAATTTTTCTGCTGTCCCATAACATAAACCTCACAAATGAAGTTAACATCTTAAAAGATTTAGTTCTGTACACTCACTGTTTGATTTTGCAATGATTTCACTGTTTGGATGTGTTTTTCTATTGGTGTCTGTTTGTGTGCGCATTCAGCTGAGATAAGGCTGTTTCCGGATTTTTTTCATTTTTCTGCTGTCCCATAACATAAACCTCATAAATGAAGTTAACATCTTAAAATATTTAGTTCTGTACCCTAACTGTTTGATTTTGCATTGATTTCACTGTTGGGATGTGTTTTTCTACAAGTGTCTGCTTGTGTGCGCATTCAGCTGAGAAAAGGCTGTTTACGGATTTTTTTAATTTTTCTGCTGTCCCATAACATAAACCTCACAAATGAAGTTAACATCTTAAAAGATTTAGTTCTGTACCCTCAGTGTTTGATTTTGCAATGATTTCACTGTTGGGATGTGTTTTTCTACAAGTGTCTGTTTGTGTGCGCATTAAGCTGAGATAAGGCTGTTTACGGATTTTTTTCATTTTTCTGCTGTCCCATAACATAAACCTCACAAATGAACTTAACATCTTATAAGATATACTTCTTTACCCTCAGTGTTTGATTTTGCAATGATTTCACTGTTTGGATGTGTTTTTCTATTGAAGTCTGTTTGTGTGCGCATTCAGCTGAGATAAGGCTGTTTCCGGATTTTTTTAATTTTTCTGCTGTCCCATAACATAAACCTCACAAATGAAGTTAACATCTTAAAATATTGAGTTCTGTACCCTCAGTGTTTGATTTTGCAATGGTTTCACTGTTGGGATGTGTTTTTCTACAAGTGTCTGCTTGTGTGCGCATTCAGCTGAGATAAGGCTGTTTACGGATTTTTTTAATTTTTCTGCTGTCCCATAACATAAACCTCACAAATGAAGTTAACATCTTAAAATATTTAGTTCTGTACCCTCAGTGTTTGATTTTGCAATGGTTTCACTGTTGGGATGTGTTTTTCTACAAGTGTCTGCTTGTGTGCGCATTCAGCTGAGATAAGGCTGTTTCCGGATTTTTTTCATTTTTCTGCTGTCCCATAACATAAACCTCACAAATGAAGTTAACATCTTAAAATATTTAGTTCTGTACCCTCAGTGTTTGATTTTGCAATGGTTTCACTGTTGGGATGTGTTTTTCTACAAGTGTCTGTTTGTGTGCGCATTCAGCTGAGATAAGGCTGTTTCCGGATTATTTTCATTTTTCTGCTGTCCCATAACATAAACCTCACAAATGAACTTAACATCTTATAAGATATACTTCTTTACCCTCACAGTGTTTGATTTTGCAATGATTTCACTGTTTGGATGTGTTTTTCTATTGAAGTCTGTTTGTGTGCGCATTCAGCTGAGATAAGGCTGTTTCCGGATTTTTTTTAATTTTTCTGCTGTCCCATAACATAAACCTCACAAATGAACTTAACATCTTATAAGATATACTTCTTTACCCTCACAGTGTTTGATTTTGCAATGATTTCACTGTTTGGATGTGTTTTTCTACAAGTGTCTGTTTGTGTGCGCATTCAGCTGCGATAAGGCTGTTTACGGATTTTTTTAATTTTTCTGCTGTCCCATAACATAAACCTCACAAATGAAGTTAACATCTTAAAAGATTTAGCTCTGTACACTCACTGTTTGATTTTGCATTGATTTCACTGTTTGGATGTGTTTTTCTATTGGTGTCTGTTTGTGTGCGCATACAGCTGAGATAAGGCTGTTTTCGGATTTTTTTCATTTTTCTACTTTCCCATAATATAAACCTAACAAATGAACTTAACATCTTATAAGATATACTTCTTTACCCTCAGTGTTTAATTTTGCATAGATTTCACTGTTTGGATGTGTTTTTCTATTGGTGTCTGTTTGTGTGCGCATTCAGCTGAGATAAGGCTGTTTACGGATTTTTTTAATTTTTCTGCTGTCCCATAACATAAACCTCACAAATGAAGTTAACATCTTAAAAGATTTAGTTCTGTACACTCACTGTTTGATTTTGCATTGATTTCACTGTTTGGATGTGTTTTTCTATTGGTGTCTGTTTGTGTGCGCATACAGCTGAGATAAGGCTGTTATCGGATTTTTTTCATTTTTCTACTTTCCCATAATATAAACCTAACAAATGAACTTAACATCTTATAAGATATACTTCTTTACCCTCAGTGTTTAATTATGCAAATATTTCACTGTTGGGATGTGTTTTTCTACAAGTGTCTGTTTGTGTGCGCATTCAGCTGAGATAAGGCTGTTTCCGGATTTTTTTAATTTTTCTGCTGTCCCATAACATAAACCTCACAAATGAAGTTAACATCTTAAAAGATTTAGTTCTGTACACTCACTGTTTGATTTTGCAATGATTTCACTGTTTGGATGTGTTTTTCTACAAGTGTCTGTTTGTGTTCGCATACAGCTGAGATAAGGCTGTTTTCTGATTTTTTTTCATTTTCTACTGTCCCATAACATAAACCTCACAAATAAAGTTAACATCTTATAAGATATACTAATGTACCCTCGTCGTTCCGCTCGTCTTGGGACCCCAAACGACATATGAAATATTCACACTCCTGCGACTTGTAGTTCCTCTTTCACTCTGGCCAAAAGGGTCTAACCCTGGATTTCCACTGGACGCGGAACGGCCGCGGAACGGCCGCGGCGCGGTAGCCGTTGCAAATAGCTTCCATTCTAATCAATGTGAGCATTCCCACCGGCCGCGCTGCGGCGCGGATCAGCAGCGGCCCAGAAGCGGCTCGCCGCGCCGCAGCGCTATCGATAGGAATCAGTTCTATTTTTTCCGTTGCCGCTGCTGAACCTCGTAAATTTCAACGAAGCAGATCGCACAAGACAGGAAGTCCGACACAGTATCAAAGTAAAACACTTCCGCCCCCCTTTCAAAATAAAACACAATACGCAGGTCACAACTTCACCTCAACGTTACGGTGCTCCCAGGTCAACAATTATTTGATCCGAGGGTCTCGGAGACAATGGACAACGAGAGACTGATTATGGAAGTGGAGAAATGAAAGAAGCTGTGTTGTTGTTGTTGTTTCCTTTATACACACAGTCTATCGCGGGATCTCGCGTCCGTTCGAGATTATCGCGCGATCTTCCGTGAATACCGCTGGCTCCCAAGGCTCCGCGCCGCTGCCGTAACGCGCCCGGTGGGGATTGACGTTTGGGAGAGGACAAAGCAGAACCGCGCCGCGGCCGTTCCGCGGCCGTTCCGCGTCTAGTGGAAATCCAGGGTAAGACTGTATAGAGTCTGACATGACCTGATTTTCAGTTTTTGGATACAGGACTTTGGGCTTTTTTCCCCCGGCCAAAAAAAACTGCCAAAAACACAGTCTGTAAAATTCAAACGTAAGAAAGGTGGGAAACTGTCTTTTCTTCAATAATTCCTAAAGGCAATGAACCCGGATGCTGATTTCTCCGTATGTGTATCAGGGACTAAGGCTAATCCAGGGTGTCGAGTTTCAGACCCGTGCAACCTTTGGAAAGGTCAAAGGTCAGCCGTTCGGGTGTGTTTTTTGTAATAATTCCTAAAGGCATTGAGCCAGGAGTCTGATTTTTCCGTGTGTGTATAGGGACTAAAGCTTATCCCGGTTGCCGAGTTTCAGACCTGTGCAACTTTCAGAAAAGGTCAATGGTCAGCCGTTCGGGTGTGTTTTTTGTAATAATTCCTAAAGGCATTTAGCCAGGAGTCTGATTTTTCCGTATGTGTATCAGGGACCAAGGCTAATCCAGGGTGCCGAGTTTCAGACCCGTGCAACCTTTGGAAAGGTCAAAGGTCAGCCGTTCGGGTGTGTTTTTTGTAATAATTCCTAAAGGCATTAAGCCAGGAGTCTGATTTTTCCATATGTGTATCAGGGACTAAGGCTTATCCAGGGTGTGGAGTTTCAGACCCGTGCAACCTTTGGAAAGGTCAAAGGTCAGCCGTTCGGGTGTGTTTTTTGTAATAATTCCTAAAGGCATTGAGCCAGGAGTCTGATTTTTCCGTGTGTGTATCAGGGACTAAGGCTGATCTAGGGTGCCGAGTTTCAGACCTGTGCAACCTTCGAAAAGGTCAAAGGTCAGCCGTTCGGGTGTGTTTTTTGTAATAATTCCTAAAGGCATTTAGCCAGGAGTCTGATTTTTCCGTATGTGTATCAGGGACTAAGGCTGATCGAGGGTATTTTAATCTTTTTTCTACTGTCCTATAATATGAAGTTACCATCTTATAAGGTATATTGATGTACCCTCAGTGTTTAAATTTATATTGATTTCACTGTTTGGATGTGTTTTTCTATTTGTGTCTGTTTTTGTGCGCATTCAGCAGGGATACGGCTGTTTTCTGATTTTTTTCATTTTTCTACTCTCCCATAACATAAACCTCACAAATAAAGTTAAAATCTTATAAGATATAGTTATATACCTTCAGTGTTTGATTTTGCAATGATTTCACTGTTTGGATGTGTTTTTCTATTTGTCTCTGTTTTTGTGTGCATTCAGCAGGGATACGGCTGTTTTCTGATTTTATTCATTTTTTTATTGTCCCATAACATAAACCTCAGAAATAAAGTTAACATCTTATAAGATATAGTTATATACCTTCAGTGTTTGATTTTGCAATGATTTCACTGTTTGAATGTGTTTTTTCTATTTTTGTCTGTTTTTGTGCGTATTCAGCTGGAATACGACTGTTTTCTGATTTTTTTTTCATTTTTCTACTGTCCCATAACATAAACCTCACAAATAAAGTTAACATCTTATAAGATATACTAATGTACCCTCGTCGTTCCGCTCGTCTTGGGACCCCAAACGACATATGAAATATTCACACTCCTGCGACCTGTAGAAATGTAGTCCCTCCAAAACTTCCACTCTGGCCAAAGAGTCTAAGACTGTATAGAGTCTGACATGACCTGATTTTCAGTTTTTGGACACAGGACTTTGGGCTTTTTTCCCCCTGGCCAAATACTGCCAAAAACACAGTCTGTAAAATTCAAACGTAAGAAAGGTGGGAAACTTTCTTTTCTTCAATAATTCCTAAAGGCAATGAGCCCGGATGCTGATTTCTCCGTATGTGTATCAGGGACTCCTGGCTGATCCAGGGTGCCGAGTTTCAGACCCGTGCAACCTTTGGAAAGGTCAAAGGTCAGCCGCTGTGGTGTGTTTTTTGTAATAATTCCTAAAGGCATTGAGCCAGGAGTCTGATTTTTCCGTGTGTGTATAGGGACTAGGGCTGATCCAGGGTGCCGAGTTTCAGACCTGTGCAACCTTCGGAAAGGTCAATGGTCAGCCGTTCGGGTGTGTTTTTTGTAATAATTCCTAAAGGCATCGAGCCAGGAGTCTGATTTTTCTGTATGTGTATCAGGGACTAAGGCTAATCTAGGGTGCTGAGTTTCAGACCTGTGTAACCTTCGGAAAGGTCAAAGGTCAGCCGTTTAGGTGTGTTTTTTGTAATAATCCCTAAAGGCATTAAGCCAGGAGTCTGATTTTTCCGTATGTGTATCAGGGACTAAGGCTGATCGAGGGTATTTTAATCTTTTTTCTACTGTCCTATAATATGAAGTTAACATCTTATAAGGTATATTGATGTACCCTCAGTGTTTGAATTTATAATGATTTCACTGTTTGGATGTGTTTTTCTATTTGTCTCTGTTTTTGTGTACATTCAGCAGGGATACGGCTGTTTTCTGATGTTTTTTCATTTTTTTATTGTCCCATAACATAAACCTCACAAATAAAGTTAACATCTCATAAGATATAGTTATATACCTTCAGTGTTTGATTTTGCAATGATCTCACTGTTTGAATGTGTTTTTCTATTTTTGTCTGTTTTTGTGCGCATTCAGCTGGAATACGACTGTTTTCTGATTTTTTTTCATTTTTCTACTGTCCCATAACATAAACCTCACAAATAAAGTTAACATCTTATAAGATATACTAATGTACCCTCGTCGTTCCGCTCGTCTTGGGACCCCAAATGACATATGAAATATTCACACTCCTGCGACCTGTAGAAATGTAGTCCCTCCAAAACTTCCACTCTGGCCAAAGAGTCTAAGACTGTATAGAGTCTGACATGACCTGATTTTCAGTTTTTGGACACAGGACTTTGGGCTTTTTTCCCCCTGGCCAAATACTGCCAAAAACACAGTCTGTAAAATTCAAACGTAAGAAAGGTGGGAAACTTTCTTTTCTTCAATAATTCCTAAAGGCAATGAACCCGGATGCTGATTTCTCCGTATGTGTATCAGGGACTCCTGGCTGATCCAGGGTGCCGAGTTTCAGACCCGTGCAACCTTTGGAAAGGTCAAAGGTCAGCCGCTGTGGTGTGTTTTTTGTAATAATTCCTAAAGGCATTGAGCCAGGAGTCTGATTTTTCCGTGTGTGTATAGGGACTAGGGCTGATCCAGGGTGCCGAGTTTCAGACCTGTGCAACCTTCGGAAAGGTCAATGGTCAGCCGTTCGGGTGTGTTTTTTGTAATAATTCCTAAAGGCATCGAGCCAGGAGTCTGATTTTTCCGTATGTGTATCAGGGACTAAGGCTAATCTAGGGTGCCGAGTTTCAGACCTGTGTAACCTTCGGAAAGGTCAAAGGTCAGCCGTTTAGGTGTGTTTTTTGTAATAATCCCTAAAGGCATTAAGCCAGGAGTCTGATTTTTCCGTATGTGTATCAGGGACTAAGGCTGATCGAGGGTATTTTAATCTTTTTTCTACTGTCCTATAATATGAAGTTAACATCTTATAAGGTATATTGATGTACCCTCAGTGTTTGAATTTATAATGATTTCACTGTTTGGATGTGTTTTTCTATTTGTCTCTGTTTTTGTGTACATTCAGCAGGGATACGGCTGTTTTCTGATGTTTTTTCATTTTTTTATTGTCCCATAACATAAACCTCACAAATAAAGTTAACATCTCATAAGATATAGTTATATACCTTCAGTGTTTGATTTTGCAATGATCTCACTGTTTGAATGTGTTTTTCTATTTTTGTCTGTTTTTGTGCGCATTCAGCTGGAATACGACTGTTTTCTGATTTTTTTTCATTTTTCTACTGTCCCATAACATAAACCTCACAAATAAAGTTAACATCTTATAAGATATACTAATGTACCCTCGTCGTTCCGCTCGTCTTGGGACCCCAAATGACATATGAAATATTCACACTCCTGCGACCTGTAGAAATGTAGTCCCTCCAAAACTTCCACTCTGGCCAAAGAGTCTAAGACTGTATAGAGTCTGACATGACCTGATTTTCAGTTTTTGGACACAGGACTTTGGGCTTTTTTCCCCCTGGCCAAATACTGCCAAAAACACAGTCTGTAAAATTCAAACGTAAGAAAGGTGGGAAACTTTCTTTTCTTCAATAATTCCTAAAGGCAATGAACCTGGATGCTGATTTCTCCGTATGTGTATCAGGGACTCCTGGCTGATCCAGGGTGCCGAGTTTCAGACCCGTGCAACCTTTGGAAAGGTCAAAGGTCAGCCGCTGTGGTGTGTTTTTTGTAATAATTCCTAAAGGCATTGAGCCAGGAGTCTGATTTTTCCGTGTGTGTATAGGGACTAGGGCTGATCCAGGGTGCCGAGTTTCAGACCTGTGCAACCTTCGGAAAGGTCAATGGTCAGCCGTTCGGGTGTGTTTTTTGTAATAATTCCTAAAGGCATCGAGCCAGGAGTCTGATTTTTCCGTATGTGTATCAGGGACTAAGGCTAATCTAGGGTGCCGAGTTTCAGACCTGTGTAACCTTCGGAAAGGTCAAAGGTCAGCCGTTTAGGTGTGTTTTTTGTAATAATCCCTAAAGGCATTAAGCCAGGAGTCTGATTTTTCCGTATGTGTATCAGGGACTAAGGCTGATCGAGGGTATTTTAATCTTTTTTCTACTGTCCTATAATATGAAGTTAACATCTTATAAGGTATATTGATGTACCCTCAGTGTTTGAATTTATAATGATTTCACTGTTTGGATGTGTTTTTCTATTTGTCTCTGTTTTTGTGTACATTCAGCAGGGATACGGCTGTTTTCTGATGTTTTTTCATTTTTTTATTGTCCCATAACATAAACCTCACAAATAAAGTTAACATCTCATAAGATATAGTTATATACCTTCAGTGTTTGATTTTGCAATGATCTCACTGTTTGAATGTGTTTTTCTATTTTTGTCTGTTTTTGTGCGCATTCAGCTGGAATACGACTGTTTTCTGATTTTTTTTCATTTTTTAACCGTCCCATAACATAAACCTCACAAATAAAGTTAACATCTTATAAGATATACTAATGTACCCTCGTTGTTCCGCTCGTCTCGGGACCCCAAACGACATATGAAATATTCACACTCCTGCGACCTGTAGAAATGTAGTTCCTCCAAAACTTCCACTCCGGCCAAAGAGTCTAAGACTGTATAGAGTCTTCAGTTTTTGGACACAGGACTGTGGGCTTTTTTCCCCCTGGCCAAAAAAAACTGCCAAAAACACAGTCTGTAAAATTCAAATGTAAGAAAGGTGGGAAACTGTCTTTTCTTCAATAATTCCTAAAGGCAATGAGCCCGGATGCTGATTTCTCCGTATGTGTATCAGGGACTCCTGGCTGATCCAGGGTGCCGAGTTTCAGACCCGTGCAACCTTTGGAAAGGTCAAAGGTCAGCCGCTGTGGTGTGTTTTTTGTAATAATTCCTAAAGGCATTGAGTCAGGAGTCTGATTTTTCCGTATGTGTATCAGGGACTAAAGCTTATCCCGGTTGCCGAGTTTCAGACCTGTGCTACTTTCGGAAAAGGTCAATGGTCAGCCGTTCGGGTGTGTTTTTTGTAATAATTCCTAAAGGCATTGAGCCAGGAGTCTGATTTTTCCGTGTGTGTATAGGGACTAGGGCTGATCCATTGTGCCGAGTTTCAGACCTGTGTAACCTTCGGAAAGGTCAAAGGTCAGCCGTTTAGGTGTGTTTTTTGTAATAATCCCTAAAGGCATTAAGCCAGGAGTCTGATTTTTCCGTATGTGTATCAGGGACTAAGGCTGATCGAGGGTATTTTAATCTTTTTTCTACTGTCCTATAATATGAAGTTAACATCTTATAAGGTATATTGATGTACCCTCAGTGTTTGAATTTATAATGATTTCACTGTTTGGATGTGTTTTTTTATTTGTCTCTGTTTTTGTGTACATTCAGCAGGGATACGGCTGTTTTCTGATGTTTTTTCATTTTTTTATTGTCCCATAACATAAACCTCACAAATAAAGTTAACATCTCATAAGATATAGTTATATACCTTCAGTGTTTGATTTTGCAATGATCTCACTGTTTGGATGTGTTTTTCTATTTGTCTCTGTTTTTGTGCGCATTCAGCAGGGATACGGCTGTTTTCTGATTTTTTTTCATTTTTCTACTGTCCCATAACATAAACCTCACAAATAAAGTTAACATCTTATAAGATATTCTTCGGTACCCTCAGTGTTTGATTTTGCAATGATTTCACTGTTTGAATGTGTTTTTCTATTTGTGTCTGTTTTTGTGCGCATTCAGCTGGAATACGACTGTTTTCTGATTTTTTTTCATTTTCTACTGTCCCATAACATAAACCTCACAAATAAAGTTAACATCTTATAAGATATACTAATGTACCCTCGTCGTTCCGCTCGTCTTGGGACCCCAAACGACATATGAAATATTCACACTCCTGCGACCTGTAGAAATGTAGTTCCTCCAAATCTTCCACTCTGGCCAAAGAGTCTAAGACTGTATAGAGTCTGACATGACCTGATTTTCAGTTTTTGGACACAGGACTTTGGGCTTTTTTCCCCCTGGCCAAAAAAAACTGGCAAAAACACAGTCTGTAAAATTCAAACGTAAGAAAGGTGGGAAACTGTCTTTTCTTCAATAATTCCTAAAGGCAATGAGCCCGGATGCTGATTTCTCCGTATGTGTATCAGGGACTCCTGGCTGATCCAGGGTGCTGAGTTTCAGATCTGTGCAACCTTTGGAAAGGTCAAAGGTCAGCCACTGTGGTGTATTTTTTGTAATAATTCCTAAAGGCATTGAGTCAGGAGTCTGATTTTTCCGTATGTGTATCAGGGACTAAGGCTGATCCAGGGTGTCGAGTTTCAGACCTGTGCAACTTTCGGAAAAGGTCAATGGTTAGCCGTTCGGGTGTGTTTTTTGTAATAATTCCTAAAGGCATTGAGCCAGTAGTCTGATTTTTCCGTATGTGTATCAGGGACTAAGGCTAATCTAGGGTGCCGAGTTTCAGACCTGTGTAAACTTGGAAAGGTCAAAGGTCAGCCGTTTAGGTGTGTTTTTTGTAATAATCCCTAAAGGCATTAAGCCAGGAGTCTCATTTTTCCGTATGTGTATCAGGGACTAAGGCTGATCCAGGGTGTCGAGTTTCAGACCCGTGCAACCTTTGGAAAGGTCAAAGGTCAGCCGTTCGGGTGTGTTTTTTGTAATAATTCCTAAAGGCATTAAGCCAGGAGTCTGATTTTTCCGTATGTGTATCAGGGACTAAGGCTAATCTAGGGTGCCGAGTTTCAGACCTGTGTAACCTTCGGAAAGGTCAAAGGTCAGCCGTTTAGGTGTGTTTTTTGTAATAATTCCTAAAGGCATTAAGCCAGGAGTCTGATTTTTCCGTATGTGTATCAGGGACTAAGGCTGATCGAGGGTATTTTAATCTTTTTTCTACTGTCCTATAATATGAAGTTAACATCTTATAAGGTATATTGATGTACCCTCAGTGTTTGAATTTATAATGATTATACTGTTTGGATGTGTTTTTCTATTGGTGTCTGTTTTTGTGCGCATTCAGCAGGGATACGGCTGTTTTCGCAATTTTTTTCATTTTTCTACTGTCCCATAACATAAACCTCACAAATAAAGTTAAAATCTTATAAGATATAGTTATATACCTTCAGTATTTGATTTTGCAATGATTTCACTGTTTGGATGTGTTTTTCTATTTGTCTCTGTTTTTGTGTGCATTCAGCAGGGATACGGCTGTTTTCTGATTTTTTTTCATTTTTCTACTGTCCCATAACATAAACCTCACAAATAAATTTAACATCTTATAAGATAAAGTTATATACCTTCAGTGTTTGATTTTGCAATGATTTCACTGTTTGAATGTGTTTTTCTATTTTTGTCTGTTTTTGTGTGCAGTAAGCTGGAATACGACTGTTTTCTGATTTTTTTTTCATTTTTCTACTGTCCCATAACATAAACCTCACAAATAAAGTTAACATCTTATAAGATATTCTTCGGTACCCTCAGTGTTTGATTTTGCAATAGTTTCACTGTTTGGATGTGTTTTTCTATTTGTGTCTGTTTTTGTGCGCATTCAGCTGGAATACGACTGTTTTCTGATTTTTTTTCATTTTCTACTGTCCCATAACATAAACCTCACAAATAAAGTTAACATCTTATAAGATATACTAATGTACCCTCGTCGTTCCGCTCGTCTTGGGACCCCAAACGACCTATGAAATATTCACACTCCTGCGACCTGTAGAAATGTAGTTCCTCCAAAACTTCCACTCTGGCCAAAGAGTCTAAGACTGTATAGAGTCTTCAGTTTTTGGACACAGGACTGTGGGCTTTTTTCCCCCTGGCCAAAAAAAACTGCCAAAAACACAGTCTGTAAAATTCAAATGTAAGAAAGGTGGGAAACTGTCTTTTCTTCAATAATTCCTAAAGGCAATGAGCCCGGATGCTGATTTCTCCGTATGTGTATCAGGGACTCCTGGCTGATCCAGGGTGCCGAGTTTCAGACCCGTGCAACCTTTGGAAAGGTCAAAGGTCAGCCGCTGTGGTGTGTTTTTTGTAATAATTCCTAAAGGCATTGAGTCAGGAGTCTGATTTTTCCGTATGTGTATCAGGGACTAAAGCTTATCCCGGTTGCCGAGTTTCAGACCTGTGCAACTTTCGGAAAAGGTCAATGGTCAGCCGTTCGGGTGTGTTTTTTGTAATAATTCCTAAAGGCATTGAGCCAGGAGTCTGATTTTTCCGTGTGTGTATAGGGACTAGGGCTGATCCAGGGTGCCGAGTTTCAGACCTGTGCAACCTTCGGAAAGGTCAATGGTCAGCCGTTCGGGTGTGTTTTTTGTAATAATTCCTAAAGGCATCGAGCCAGGAGTCTGATTTTTCCGTATGTGTATCAGGGACTAAGGCTAATCTAGGGTGCCGAGTTTCAGACCTGTGTAACCTTCGGAAAGGTCAAAGGTCAGCCGTTTAGGTGTGTTTTTTGTAATAATCCCTAAAGGCATTAAGCCAGGAGTCTGATTTTTCCGTATGTGTATCAGGGACTAAGGCTGATCGAGGGTATTTTAATCTTTTTTCTACTGTCCTATAATATGAAGTTAACATCTTATAAGGTATATTGATGTACCCTCAGTGTTTGAATTTATAATGATTTCACTGTTTGGATGTGTTTTTTTTATTTGTCTCTGTTTTTGTGTACATTCAGCAGGGATACGGCTGTTTTCTGATGTTTTTTCATTTTTTTATTGTCCCATAACATAAACCTCACAAATAAAGTTAACATCTCATAAGATATAGTTATATACCTTCAGTGTTTGATTTTGCAATGATCTCACTGTTTGAATGTGTTTTTCTATTTTTGTCTGTTTTTGTGCGCATTCAGCTGGAATACGACTGTTTTCTGATTTTTTTTCATTTTTCTACTGTCCCATAACATCAACCTCACAAATAAAGTTAACATCTTATAAGATATACTAATGTACCCTCGTCGTTCCGCTCGTCTTGGGACCCCAAACGACATATGAAATATTCACACTCCTGCGACCTGTAGAAATGTAGTTCCTCCAAAACTTCCACTCCGGCCAAAGAGTCTAAGACTGTATAGAGTCTTCAGTTTTTGGACACAGGACTGTGGGCTTTTTTCCCCCTGGCCAAAAAAAACTGCCAAAAACACAGTCTGTAAAATTCAAATGTAAGAAAGGTGGGAAACTGTCTTTTCTTCAATAATTCCTAAAGGCAATGAGCCCGGATGCTGATTTCTCCGTATGTGTATCAGGGACTCCTGGCTGATCCAGGGTGCCGAGTTTCAGACCCGTGCAACCTTTGGAAAGGTCAAAGGTCAGCCGCTGTGGTGTGTTTTTTGTAATAATTCCTAAAGGCATTGAGTCAGGAGTCTGATTTTTCCGTATGTGTATCAGGGACTAAAGCTTATCCCGGTTGCCGAGTTTCAGACCTGTGCAACTTTCGGAAAAGGTCAATGGTCAGCCGTTCGGGTGTGTTTTTTGTAATTATTCCTAAAGGCATTAAGCCAGGAGTCTGATTTTTCCGTATGTGTATCAGGGACTAAGGCTAATCCAGGGTGCCGAGTTTCAGACCCGTGCAAGCTTTGGAAAGGTCAAGGGTCAGCCGTTCGGGTGTGTTTTTTGTAATAATTCCTAAAGGCATTGAGCCAGGAGTCTGATTTTTCCGTGTGTGTATCAGGGACTAAGGCTTATCCAGGGTGCCGAGTTTCAGACCTTTGCAACCTTCGGAAAGGTCAATGGTCAGCCGTTCGGGTGTGTTTTTTGTAATAATTCCTAAAGGCATTGAGCCAGGAGTCTGATTTTTCCGTATGTGTATCAGGGACTAAGGCTAATCTAGGATGCCGAGTTTCAGACCTGTGTAACCTTCGGAAAGGTCAAAGGTCAGCCGTTTAGGTGTGTTTTTTGTAATAATTCCTAAAGGCATTAAGCCAGGAGTCTGATTTTTCCGTATGTGTATCAGGGACTAAGGCTGATCGAGGGTATTTTAATCTTTTTTCTACTGTCCTATAATATGAAGTTAACATCTTATAAGGTATATTGATGTACCCTCAGTGTTTGAATTTATAATGATTTTACTGTTTGGATGTGTTTTTCTATTTGTGTCTGTTTTTGTGCGCATTCAGCATGGATACGGCTGTTTTCGCAATTTTTTTCATTTTTCTACTGTCCCATAACATAAACCTCACAAATAAAGGCAAAATCTTATAAGATATAGTTATATACCTTCAGTGTTTGATTTTGCAATGATTTCACTGTTTGGATGTGTTTTTCTATTTGTCTCTGTTTTTGTGTGCATTCAGCAGGGATACGGCTGTTTTCTGATTTTTTTTCATTTTTCTACTGTCCCATAACATAAACCTCACAAATAAAGTTAACATCTTATAAGATATTCTTCGGTACCCTCAGTGTTTGATTTTGCAATGATTTCACTGTTTGAATGTGTTTTTCTATTTTTGTCTGTTTTTGTGTGCAGTAAGCTGGAATACGACTGTTTTCTGATTTTTTTTTCATTTTTCTACTGTCCCATAACATAAACCTCACAAATAAAGTTAACATCTTATAAGATATTCTTCGGTACCCTCACTGTTTGATTTTGCAATGATTTCACTGTTTGGATGTGTTTTTCTATTTGTGTCTGTTTTTGTGCGCATTCAGCTGGAATACGACTGTTTTCTGATTTTTTTTCATTTTCTACTGTCCCATAACATAAACCTCACAAATAAAGTTAACATCTTATAAGATATACTAATGTACCCTCGTCGTTCCGCTCGTCTTGGGACCCCAAACGACCTATGAAATATTCACACTCCTGCGACCTGTAGAAATGTAGTTCCTCCAAAACTTCCACTCTGGCCAAAGAGTCTAAGACTGTATAGAGTCTGACATGACCTGATTTTCAGTTTTTGGACACAGGACTTTGGGCTTTTTTCCCCCTGGCCAAAAAAAACTGCCAAAAACACAGTCTGTAAAATTCAAACGTAAGAAAGGTGGGAAACTGTCTTTTCTTCAATAATTCCTAAAGGCAATGAACCCGGATGCTGATTTCTCCGTATGTGTATCAGGGACTAAGGCTGATCGAGGGTATTTTAATCTTTTTTCTACTGTCCTATAATATGAAGTTAACATCTTATAAGGTATATTGATGTACCCTCAGTGTTTGAATTTATAATGATTTTACTGTTTGGATGTGTTTTTCTATTGGTGTCTGTTTTTGTGCGCATTCAGCAGGGATACGGCTGTTTTCGCAATTTTTTTCATTTTTCTACTGTCCCATAACATAAACCTCACAAATAAAGTTAAAATCTTATAAGATATAGTTATATACCTTCAGTGTTTGATTTTGCAATGATTTCTCTGTTTGGATGTGTTTTTCTATTTGTCTCTGTTTTTGTGTGCATTCAGCAGGGATACGGCTGTTTTCTGATTTTTTTTCATTTTTCTACTGTCCCATAACATAAACCTCACAAATAAATTTAACATCTTATAAGATAAAGTTATATACCTTCAGTGTTTGATTTTGCAATGATTTCACTGTTTGAATGTGTTTTTCTATTTTTGTCTGTTTTTGTGTGCAGTAAGCTGGAATACGACTGTTTTCTGATTTTTTTTTCATTTTTCTACTGTCCCATAACATAAACCTCACAAATAAAGTTAACATCTTATAAGATATTCTTCGGTACCCTCAGTGTTTGATTTTGCAATAGTTTCACTGTTTGGATGTGTTTTTCTATTTGTGTCTGTTTTTGTGCGCATTCAGCTGGAATACGACTGTTTTCTGATTTTTTTTCATTTTCTACTGTCCCATAACATAAACCTCACAAATAAAGTTAACATCTTATAAGATATACTAATGTACCCTCGTCGTTCCGCTCGTCTTGGGACCCCAAACGACCTATGAAATATTCACACTCCTGCGACCTGTAGAAATGTAGTTCCTCCAAAACTTCCACTCTGGCCAAAGAGTCTAAGACTGTATAGAGTCTTCAGTTTTTGGACACAGGACTGTGGGCTTTTTTCCCCCTGGCCAAAAAAAACTGCCAAAAACACAGTCTGTAAAATTCAAATGTAAGAAAGGTGGGAAACTGTCTTTTCTTCAATAATTCCTAAAGGCAATGAGCCCGGATGCTGATTTCTCCGTATGTGTATCAGGGACTCCTGGCTGATCCAGGGTGCCGAGTTTCAGACCCGTGCAACCTTTGGAAAGGTCAAAGGTCAGCCGCTGTGGTGTGTTTTTTGTAATAATTCCTAAAGGCATTGAGTCAGGAGTCTGATTTTTCCGTATGTGTATCAGGGACTAAAGCTTATCCCGGTTGCCGAGTTTCAGACCTGTGCAACTTTCGGAAAAGGTCAATGGTCAGCCGTTCGGGTGTGTTTTTTGTAATAATTCCTAAAGGCATTGAGCCAGGAGTCTGATTTTTCCGTGTGTGTATAGGGACTAGGGCTGATCCAGGGTGCCGAGTTTCAGACCTGTGCAACCTTCGGAAAGGTCAATGGTCAGCCGTTCGGGTGTGTTTTTTGTAATAATTCCTAAAGGCATCGAGCCAGGAGTCTGATTTTTCCGTATGTGTATCAGGGACTAAGGCTAATCTAGGGTGCCGAGTTTCAGACCTGTGTAACCTTCGGAAAGGTCAAAGGTCAGCCGTTTAGGTGTGTTTTTTGTAATAATCCCTAAAGGCATTAAGCCAGGAGTCTGATTTTTCCGTATGTGTATCAGGGACTAAGGCTGATCGAGGGTATTTTAATCTTTTTTCTACTGTCCTATAATATGAAGTTAACATCTTATAAGGTATATTGATGTACCCTCAGTGTTTGAATTTATAATGATTTCACTGTTTGGATGTGTTTTTTTATTTGTCTCTGTTTTTGTGTACATTCAGCAGGGATACAGCTGTTTTCTGATGTTTTTTCATTTTTTTATTGTCCCATAACATCAACCTCACAAATAAAGTTAACATCTTATAAGATATTCTTCGGTACCCTCAGTGTTTGATTTTGCAATGATTTCACTGTTTGAATGTGTTTTTCTATTTGTGTCTGTTTTTGTGCGCATTCAGCTGGAATACGACTGTTTTCTGATTTTTTTTCATTTTCAACTGTCCCATAACATAAACCTCACAAATAAAGTTAACATCTTATAAGATATACTAATGTACCCTCGTCGTTCCGCTCGTCTTGGGACCCCAAACGACATATGAAATATTCACACTCCTGCGACCTGTAGAAATGTAGTTCCTCCAAATCTTCCACTCTGGCCAAAGAGTCTAAGACTGTATAGAGTCTGACATGACCTGATTTTCAGTTTTTGGACACAGGACTTTGGGCTTTTTTCCCCCTGGCCAAAAAAAACTGGCAAAAACACAGTCTGTAAAATTCAAACGTAAGAAAGGTGGGAAACTGTCTTTTCTTCAATAATTCCTAAAGGCAATGAGCCCGGATGCTGATTTCTCCGTATGTGTATCAGGGACTCCTGGCTGATCCAGGGTGCTGAGTTTCAGATCTGTGCAACCTTTGGAAAGGTCAAAGGTCAGCCACTGTGGTGTATTTTTTGTAATAATTCCTAAAGGCATTGAGTCAGGAGTCTGATTTTTCCGTATGTGTATCAGGGACTAAGGCTGATCCAGGGTGTCGAGTTTCAGACCTGTGCAACTTTCGGAAAAGGTCAATGGTTAGCCGTTCGGGTGTGTTTTTTGTAATAATTCCTAAAGGCATTGGCCAGTAGTCTGATTTTTCCGTATGTGTATCAGGGACTAAGGCTAATCTAGGGTGCAGAGTTTCAGACCTGTGTAACCTTGGAAAGGTCAAAGGTCAGCCGTTTAGGTGTGTTTTTTGTAATAATCCCTAAAGGCATTAAGCCAGGAGTCTGATTTTTCCGTATGTGTATCAGGGACTAAGGCTGATCCAGGGTGTCGAGTTTCAGACCCGTGCAACCTTTGGAAAGGTCAAAGGTCAGCCGTTCGGGTGTGTTTTTTGTAATAATTCCTAAAGGCATTAAGCCAGGAGTCTGATTTTTCCGTATGTGTATCAGGGACTAAGGCTAATCTAGGGTGCCGAGTTTCAGACCTGTGTAACCTTCGGAAAGGTCAAAGGTCAGCCGTTTAGGTGTGTTTTTTGTAATAATTCCTAAAGGCATTAAGCCAGGAGTCTGATTTTTCCGAATGTGTATCAGGGACTAAGGCTGATCGAGGGTATTTTAATCTTTTTTCTACTGTCCTATAATATGAAGTTAACATCTTATAAGGTATATTGATGTACCCTCAGTGTTTGAATTTATAATGATTATACTGTTTGGATGTGTTTTTCTATTGGTGTCTGTTTTTGTGCGCATTCAGCAGGGATACGGCTGTTTTCGCAATTTTTTTCATTTTTCTACTGTCCCATAACATAAACCTCACAAATAAAGTTAAAATCTTATAAGATATAGTTATATACCTTCAGTATTTGATTTTGCAATGATTTCACTGTTTGGATGTGTTTTTCTATTTGTCTCTGTTTTTGTGTGCATTCAGCAGGGATACGGCTGTTTTCTGATTTTTTTTCATTTTTCTACTGTCCCATAACATAAACCTCACAAATAAATTTAACATCTTATAAGATAAAGTTATATACCTTCAGTGTTTGATTTTGCAATGATTTCACTGTTTAAATGTGTTTTTCTATTTTTGTCTGTTTTTGTGTGCAGTAAGCTGGAATACGACTGTTTTCTGATTTTTTTTTCATTTTTCTACTGTCCCATAACATAAACCTCACAAATAAAGTTAACATCTTATAAGATATTCTTCGGTACCCTCACTGTTTGATTTTGCAATGATTTCACTGTTTGGATGTGTTTTTCTATTTGTGTCTGTTTTTGTGCGCATTCAGCTGGAATACGACTGTTTTCTGATTTTTTTTCATTTTCTACTGTCCCATAACATAAACCTCACTAATAAAGTTAACATCTTATAAGATATACTAATGTACCCTCGTCGTTCCGCTCGTCTTGGGACCCCAAACGACCTATGAAATATTCACACTCCTGCGACCTGTAGAAATGTAGTTCCTCCAAAACTTCCACTCTGGCCAAAGAGTCTAAGACTGTATAGAGTCTGACATGACCTGATTTTCAGTTTTTGGACACAGGACTTTGGGCTTTTTTCCCCCTGGCCAAAAAAAACTGCCAAAAACACAGTCTGTAAAATTCAAACGTAAGAAAGGTGGGAAACTGTCTTTTCTTCAATAATTCCTAAAGGCAATGAACCCGGATGCTGATTTCTCCGTATGTGTATCAGGGACTAAGGCTGATCGAGGGTATTTTAATCTTTTTTCTACTGTCCTATAATATGAAGTTAACATCTTATAAGGTATATTGATGTACCCTCAGTGTTTGAATTTATAATGATTTTACTGTTTGGATGTGTTTTTCTATTGGTGTCTGTTTTTGTGCGCATTCAGCAGGGATACGGCTGTTTTCGCAATTTTTTTCATTTTTCTACTGTCCCATAACATAAACCTCACAAATAAAGTTAAAATCTTATAAGATATAGTTATATACCTTCAGTGTTTGATTTTGCAATGATTTCACTGTTTGGATGTGTTTTTCTATTTGTCTCTGTTTTTGTGTGCATTCAGCAGGGATACGGCTGTTTTCTGATTTTTTTTCATTTTTCTACTGTCCCATAACATAAACCTCACAAATAAATTTAACATCTTATAAGATAAAGTTATATACCTTCAGTGTTTGATTTTGCAATGATTTCACTGTTTGAATGTGTTTTTCTATTTTTGTCTGTTTTTGTGTGCAGTAAGCTGGAATACGACTGTTTTCTGATTTTTTTTTCATTTTTCTACTGTCCCATAACATAAACCTCACAAATAAAGTTAACATCTTATAAGATATTCTTCGGTACCCTCAGTGTTTGATTTTGCAATAGTTTCACTGTTTGGATGTGTTTTTCTATTTGTGTCTGTTTTTGTGCGCATTCAGCTGGAATACGACTGTTTTCTGATTTTTTTTCATTTTCTACTGTCCCATAACATAAACCTCACAAATAAAGTTAACATCTTATAAGATATACTAATGTACCCTCGTCGTTCCGCTCGTCTTGGGACCCCAAACGACCTATGAAATATTCACACTCCTGCGACCTGTAGAAATGTAGTTCCTCCAAAACTTCCACTCTGGCCAAAGAGTCTAAGACTGTATAGAGTCTTCAGTTTTTGGACACAGGACTGTGGGCTTTTTTCCCCCTGGCCAAAAAAAACTGCCAAAAACACAGTCTGTAAAATTCAAATGTAAGAAAGGTGGGAAACTGTCTTTTCTTCAATAATTCCTAAAGGCAATGAGCCCGGATGCTGATTTCTCCGTATGTGTATCAGGGACTCCTGGCTGATCCAGGGTGCCGAGTTTCAGACCCGTGCAACCTTTGGAAAGGTCAAAGGTCAGCCGCTGTGGTGTGTTTTTTGTAATAATTCCTAAAGGCATTGAGTCAGGAGTCTGATTTTTCCGTATGTGTATCAGGGACTAAAGCTTATCCCGGTTGCCGAGTTTCAGACCTGTGCAACTTTCGGAAAAGGTCAATGGTCAGCCGTTCGGGTGTGTTTTTTGTAATAATTCCTAAAGGCATTGAGCCAGGAGTCTGATTTTTCCGTGTGTGTATAGGGACTAGGGCTGATCCAGGGTGCCGAGTTTCAGACCTGTGCAACCTTCGGAAAGGTCAATGGTCAGCCGTTCGGGTGTGTTTTTTGTAATAATTCCTAAAGGCATCGAGCCAGGAGTCTGATTTTTCCGTATGTGTATCAGGGACTAAGGCTAATCTAGGGTGCCGAGTTTCAGACCTGTGTAACCTTCGGAAAGGTCAAAGGTCAGCCGTTTAGGTGTGTTTTTTGTAATAATCCCTAAAGGCATTAAGCCAGGAGTCTGATTTTTCCGTATGTGTATCAGGGACTAAGGCTGATCGAGGGTATTTTAATCTTTTTTCTACTGTCCTATAATATGAAGTTAACATCTTATAAGGTATATTGATGTACCCTCAGTGTTTGAATTTATAATGATTTCACTGTTTGGATGTGTTTTTTTATTTGTCTCTGTTTTTGTGTACATTCAGCAGGGATACGGCTGTTTTCTGATGTTTTTTCATTTTTTTATTGTCCCATAACATAAACCTCACAAATAAAGTTAACATCTCATAAGATATAGTTATATACCTTCAGTGTTTGATTTTGCAATGATCTCACTGTTTGAATGTGTTTTTCTATTTTTGTCTGTTTTTGTGCGCATTCAGCTGGAATACGACTGTTTTCTGATTTTTTTTCATTTTTCTACTGTCCCATAACATCAACCTCACAAATAAAGTTAACATCTTATAAGATATACTAATGTACCCTCGTCGTTCCGCTCGTCTTGGGACCCCAAACGACATATGAAATATTCACACTCCTGCGACCTGTAGAAATGTAGTTCCTCCAAAACTTCCACTCTGGCCAAAGAGTCTAAGACTGTATAGAGTCTGACATGACCTGATTTTCAGTTTTTGGACACAGGACTTTGGGCTTTTTTCCCCCTGGCCAAAAAAAACTGCCAAAAACACAGTCTGTAAAATTCAAACGTAAGAAAGGTGGGAAACTGTCTTTTCTTCAATAATTCCTAAAGGCAATGAACCCGGATGCTGATTTCTCCGTATGTGTATCAGGGACTCCTGGCTGATCCAGGGTGCTGAGTTTCAGATCTGTGCAACCTTTGGAAAGGTCAAAGGTCAGCCACTGTGGTGTATTTTTTGTAATAATTCCTAAAGGCATTGAGTCAGGAGTCTGATTTTTCCGTATGTGTATCAGGGACTAAGGCTGATCCAGGGTGTCGAGTTTCAGACCTGTGCAACTTTCGGAAAAGGTCAATGGTTAGCCGTTCGGGTGTGTTTTTTGTAATAATTCCTAAAGGCATTGAGCCAGTAGTCTGATTTTTCCGTATGTGTATCAGGGACTAAGGCTAATCTAGGGTGCCGAGTTTCAGACCTGTGTAACCTTGGAAAGGTCAAAGGTCAGCCGTTTAGGTGTGTTTTTTGTAATAATCCCTAAAGGCATTAAGCCAGGAGTCTGATTTTTCCGTATGTGTATCAGGGACTAAGGCTGATCCAGGGTGTCGAGTTTCAGACCTGTGCAACCTTTGGAAAGGTCAAAGGTCAGCCGTTCGGGTGTGTTTTTTGTAATAATTCCTAAAGGCATTGAGCCAGGAGTCTGATTTTTCCGTGTGTGTATCAGGGACTAAGGCTTATCCAGGGTGCCGAGTTTCAGACCTTTGCAACCTTCGGAAAGGTCAATGGTCAGCCGTTCGGGTGTGTTTTTTGTAATAATTCCTAAAGGCATTGAGCCAGGAGTCTGATTTTTCCGTATGTGTATCAGGGACTAAGGCTAATCTAGGATGCCGAGTTTCAGACCTGTGTAACCTTCGGAAAGGTCAAAGGTCAGCCGTTTAGGTGTGTTTTTTGTAATAATTCCTAAAGGCATTAAGCCAGGAGTCTGATTTTTCCGTATGTGTATCAGGGACTAAGGCTGATCGAGGGTATTTTAATCTTTTTTCTACTGTCCTATAATATGAAGTTAACATCTTATAAGGTATATTGATGTACCCTCAGTGTTTGAATTTATAATGATTTTACTGTTTGGATGTGTTTTTCTATTTGTGTCTGTTTTTGTGCGCATTCAGCATGGATACGGCTGTTTTCGCAATTTTTTTCATTTTTCTACTGTCCCATAACATAAACCTCACAAATAAAGTTAAAATCTTATAAGATATAGTTATATACCTTCAGTGTTTGATTTTGCAATGATTTCACTGTTTGGATGTGTTTTTCTATTTGTCTCTGTTTTTGTGTGCATTCAGCAGGGATACGGCTGTTTTCTGATTTTTTTTCATTTTTCTACTGTCCCATAACATAAACCTCACAAATAAAGTTAACATCTTATAAGATATTCTTCGGTACCCTCAGTGTTTGATTTTGCAATGATTTCACTGTTTGAATGTGTTTTTCTATTTGTGTCTGTTTTTGTGCGCATTCAGCTGGAATACGACTGTTTTCTGATTTTTTTTCATTTTCTACTGTCCCATAACATAAACCTCACAAATAAAGTTAACATCTTATAAGATATACTAATGTACCCTCGTCGTTCCGCTCGTCTTGGGACCCCAAACGACATATGAAATATTCACACTCCTGCGACCTGTAGAAATGTAGTTCCTCCAAAACTTCCACTCTGGCCAAAGAGTCTAAGACTGTATAGAGTCTGACATGACCTGATTTTCAGTTTTTGGACACAGGACTTTGGGCTTTTTTCCCCCTGGCCAAAAAAAACTGGCAAAAACACAGTCTGTAAAATTCAAACGTAAGAAAGGTGGGAAACTGTCTTTTCTTCAATAATTCCTAAAGGCAATGAGCCCGGATGCTGATTTCTCCGTATGTGTATCAGGGACTCCTGGCTGATCCAGGGTGCTGAGTTTCAGATCTGTGCAACCTTTGGAAAGGTCAAAGGTCAGCCACTGTGGTGTATTTTTTGTAATAATTCCTAAAGGCATTGAGTCAGGAGTCTGATTTTTCCGTATGTGTATCAGGGACTAAGGCTGATCCAGGGTGTCGAGTTTCAGACCTGTGCAACTTTCGGAAAAGGTCAATGGTTAGCCGTTCGGGTGTGTTTTTTGTAATAATTCCTAAAGGCATTGAGCCAGTAGTCTGATTTTTCCGTATGTGTATCAGGGACTAAGGCTAATCTAGGGTGCCGAGTTTCAGACCTGTGTAACCTTGGAAAGGTCAAAGGTCAGCCGTTTAGGTGTGTTTTTTGTAATAATCCCTAAAGGCATTAAGCCAGGAGTCTGATTTTTCCGTATGTGTATCAGGGACTAAGGCTGATCCAGGGTGTCGAGTTTCAGACCTGTGCAACCTTTGGAAAGGTCAAAGGTCAGCCGTTCGGGTGTGTTTTTTGTAATAATTCCTAAAGGCATTGAGCCAGGAGTCTGATTTTTCCGTGTGTGTATCAGGGACTAAGGCTTATCCAGGGTGCCGAGTTTCAGACCTTTGCAACCTTCGGAAAGGTCAATGGTCAGCCGTTCGGGTGTGTTTTTTGTAATAATTCCTAAAGGCATTGAGCCAGGAGTCTGATTTTTCCGTATGTGTATCAGGGACTAAGGCTAATCTAGGATGCCGAGTTTCAGACCTGTGTAACCTTCGGAAAGGTCAAAGGTCAGCCGTTTAGGTGTGTTTTTTGTAATAATTCCTAAAGGCATTAAGCCAGGAGTCTGATTTTTCCGTATGTGTATCAGGGACTAAGGCTGATCGAGGGTATTTTAATCTTTTTTCTACTGTCCTATAATATGAAGTTAACATCTTATAAGGTATATTGATGTACCCTCAGTGTTTGAATTTATAATGATTTTACTGTTTGGATGTGTTTTTCTATTTGTGTCTGTTTTTGTGCGCATTCAGCATGGATACGGCTGTTTTCGCAATTTTTTTCATTTTTCTACTGTCCCATAACATAAACCTCACAAATAAAGTTAAAATCTTATAAGATATAGTTATATACCTTCAGTGTTTGATTTTGCAATGATTTCACTGTTTGGATGTGTTTTTCTATTTGTCTCTGTTTTTGTGTGCATTCAGCAGGGATACGGCTGTTTTCTGATTTTTTTTCATTTTTCTACTGTCCCATAACATAAACCTCACAAATAAAGTTAACATCTTATAAGATATTCTTCGGTACCCTCAGTGTTTGATTTTGCAATGATTTCACTGTTTGAATGTGTTTTTCTATTTGTGTCTGTTTTTGTGCGCATTCAGCTGGAATACGACTGTTTTCTGATTTTTTTTCATTTTCTACTGTCCCATAACATAAACCTCACAAATAAAGTTAACATCTTATAAGATATACTAATGTACCCTCGTCGTTCCGCTCGTCTTGGGACCCCAAACGACATATGAAATATTCACACTCCTGCGACCTGTAGAAATGTAGTTCCTCCAAAACTTCCACTCTGGCCAAAGAGTCTAAGACTGTATAGAGTCTGACATGACCTGATTTTCAGTTTTTGGACACAGGACTTTGGGCTTTTTTCCCCCTGGCCAAAAAAAACTGGCAAAAACACAGTCTGTAAAATTCAAACGTAAGAAAGGTGGGAAACTGTCTTTTCTTCAATAATTCCTAAAGGCAATGAGCCCGGATGCTGATTTCTCCGTATGTGTATCAGGGACTCCTGGCTGATCCAGGGTGCTGAGTTTCAGATCTGTGCAACCTTTGGAAAGGTCAAAGGTCAGCCACTGTGGTGTATTTTTTGTAATAATTCCTAAAGGCATTGAGTCAGGAGTCTGATTTTTCCGTATGTGTATCAGGGACTAAGGCTGATCCCGGTTGCCGAGTTTCAGACCTGTGCAACTTTCGAAAAAGGTCAATGGTTAGCCGTTCGGGTGTGTTTTTTGTAATAATTCCTAAAGGCATTGAGATAGTAGTCTGATTTTTCCGTATGTGTATCAGGGACTAAGGCTAATCTAGGGTGCCGAGTTTCAGACCTGTGTAACCTTGGAAAGGTCAAAGGTCAGCCGTTTAGGTGTGTTTTTTGTAATAATCCCTAAAGGCATTAAGCCAGGAGTCTGATTTTTCCGTATGTGTATCAGGGACTAAGGCTGATCCAGGGTGTCGAGTTTCAGACCCGTGCAACCTTTGGAAAGGTCAAAGGTCAGCCGTTCGGGTGTGTTTTTTGTAATAATTCCTAAAGGCATTAAGCCAGGAGTCTGATTTTTCCGTATGTGTATCAGGGACTAAGGCTAATCTAGGGTGCCGAGTTTCAGACCTGTGTAACCTTCGGAAAGGTCAAAGGTCAGCCGTTTAGGTGTGTTTTTTGTAATAATTCCTAAAGGCATTAAGCCAGGAGTCTGATTTTTCCGTATGTGTATCAGGGACTAAGGCTGATCGAGGGTATTTTAATCTTTTTTCTACTGTCCTATAATATGAAGTTAACATCTTATAAGGTATATTGATGTACCCTCAGTGTTTGAATTTATAATGATTATACTGTTTGGATGTGTTTTTCTATTGGTGTCTGTTTTTGTGCGCATTCAGCAGGGATACGGCTGTTTTCGCAATTTTTTTCATTTTTCTACTGTCCCATAACATAAACCTCACAAATAAAGTTAAAATCTTATAAGATATAGTTATATACCTTCAGTATTTGATTTTGCAATGATTTCACTGTTTGGATGTGTTTTTCTATTTGTCTCTGTTTTTGTGTGCATTCAGCAGGGATACGGCTGTTTTCTGATTTTTTTTCATTTTTCTACTGTCCCATAACATAAACCTCACAAATAAATTTAACATCTTATAAGATATAGTTATATACCTTCAGTGTTTGATTTTGCAATGATTTCACTGTTTAAATGTGTTTTTCTATTTTTGTCTGTTTTTGTGTGCAGTAAGCTGGAATACGACTGTTTTCTGATTTTTTTTTCATTTTTCTACTGTCCCATAACATAAACCTCACAAATAAAGTTAACATCTTATAAGATATTCTTCGGTACCCTCACTGTTTGATTTTGCAATGATTTCACTGTTTGGATGTGTTTTTCTATTTGTGTCTGTTTTTGTGCGCATTCAGCTGGAATACGACTGTTTTCTGATTTTTTTTCATTTTCTACTGTCCCATAACATAAACCTCACAAATAAAGTTAACATCTTATAAGATATACTAATGTACCCTCGTCGTTCCGCTCGTCTTGGGACCCCAAACGACCTATGAAATATTCACACTCCTGCGACCTGTAGAAATGTAGTTCCTCCAAAACTTCCACTCTGGCCAAAGAGTCTAAGACTGTATAGAGTCTGACATGACCTGATTTTCAGTTTTTGGACACAGGACTTTGGGCTTTTTTCCCCCTGGCCAAAAAAAACTGCCAAAAACACAGTCTGTAAAATTCAAACGTAAGAAAGGTGGGAAACTGTCTTTTCTTCAATAATTCCTAAAGGCAATGAACCCGGATGCTGATTTCTCCGTATGTGTATCAGGGACTAAGGCTGATCGAGGGTATTTTAATCTTTTTTCTACTGTCCTATAATATGAAGTTAACATCTTATAAGGTATATTGATGTACCCTCAGTGTTTGAATTTATAATGATTTTACTGTTTGGATGTGTTTTTCTATTGGTGTCTGTTTTTGTGCGCATTCAGCAGGGATACGGCTGTTTTCGCAATTTTTTTCATTTTTCTACTGTCCCATAACATAAACCTCACAAATAAAGTTAAAATCTTATAAGATATAGTTATATACCTTCAGTGTTTGATTTTGCAATGATTTCACTGTTTGGATGTGTTTTTCTATTTGTCTCTGTTTTTGTGTGCATTCAGCAGGGATACGGCTGTTTTCTGATTTTTTTTCATTTTTCTACTGTCCCATAACATAAACCTCACAAATAAATTTAACATCTTATAAGATAAAGTTATATACCTTCAGTGTTTGATTTTGCAATGATTTCACTGTTTGAATGTGTTTTTCTATTTTTGTCTGTTTTTGTGTGCAGTAAGCTGGAATACGACTGTTTTCTGATTTTTTTTTCATTTTTCTACTGTCCCATAACATAAACCTCACAAATAAAGTTAACATCTTATAAGATATTCTTCGGTACCCTCAGTGTTTGATTTTGCAATAGTTTCACTGTTTGGATGTGTTTTTCTATTTGTGTCTGTTTTTGTGCGCATTCAGCTGGAATACGACTGTTTTCTGATTTTTTTTCATTTTCTACTGTCCCATAACATAAACCTCACAAATAAAGTTAACATCTTATAAGATATACTAATGTACCCTCGTCGTTCCGCTCGTCTTGGGACCCCAAACGACCTATGAAATATTCACACTCCTGCGACCTGTAGAAATGTAGTTCCTCCAAAACTTCCACTCTGGCCAAAGAGTCTAAGACTGTATAGAGTCTGACATGACCTGATTTTCAGTTTTTGGACACAGGACTTTGGGCTTTTTTCCCCCTGGCCAAAAAAAACTGCCAAAAACACAGTCTGTAAAATTCAAACGTAAGAAAGGTGGGAAACTGTCTTTTCTTCAATAATTCCTAAAGGCAATGAACCCGGATGCTGATTTCTCCGTATGTGTATCAGGGACTCCTGGCTGATCCAGGGTGCTGAGTTTCAGATCTGTGCAACCTTTGGAAAGGTCAAAGGTCAGCCACTGTGGTGTATTTTTTGTAATAATTCCTAAAGGCATTGAGTCAGGAGTCTGATTTTTCCGTATGTGTATCAGGGACTAAGGCTGATCCAGGGTGTCGAGTTTCAGACCTGTGCAACTTTCGGAAAAGGTCAATGGTTAGCCGTTCGGGTGTGTTTTTTGTAATAATTCCTAAAGGCATTGAGCCAGTAGTCTGATTTTTCCGTATGTGTATCAGGGACTAAGGCTAATCTAGGGTGCCGAGTTTCAGACCTGTGTAACCTTGGAAAGGTCAAAGGTCAGCCGTTTAGGTGTGTTTTTTGTAATAATCCCTAAAGGCATTAAGCCAGGAGTCTGATTTTTCCGTATGTGTATCAGGGACTAAGGCTGATCCAGGGTGTCGAGTTTCAGACCTGTGCAACCTTTGGAAAGGTCAAAGGTCAGCCGTTCGGGTGTGTTTTTTGTAATAATTCCTAAAGGCATTGAGCCAGGAGTCTGATTTTTCCGTGTGTGTATCAGGGACTAAGGCTGATCTAGGGTGCCGAGTTTCAGACCTGTGCAACCTTCGGAAAGGTCAAAGGTCAGCCGTTCGGGTGTGTTTTTTGTAATAATTCCTAAAGGCATTAAGCCAGAAGTCTGATTTTTCCGTATGTGTATCTAGGGTGCCGAGTTTAAGACCCGTGCAACCTTTGGAAAGGTCAAAGGTCAGCCATTTGGGTGTGTTTTTTGTAATAATTCCTAAAGGCATTAAGCCAGGAGTCTGATTTTTCCGTATGTGTATCAGGGACTAAGGCTAATCTAGGGTGCCGAGTTTCAGACCTGTGTAACCTTCGGAAAGGTCAAAGGTCAGCCGTTTAGGTGTGTTTTTTGTAATAATTCCTAAAGGCATTAAGCCAGGAGTCTGATTTTTCCGTATGTGTATCAGGGACTAAGGCTGATCGAGGGTATTTTAATCTTTTTTCTACTGTCCTATAATATGAAGTTAACATCTTATAAGGTATATTGATGTACCCTCAGTGTTTGAATTTATAATGATTATACTGTTTGGATGTGTTTTTCTATTGGTGTCTGTTTTTGTGCGCATTCAGCAGGGATACGGCTGTTTTCGCAATTTTTTTCATTTTTCTACTGTCCCATAACATAAACCTCACAAATAAAGTTAAAATCTTATAAGATATAGTTATATACCTTCAGTGTTTGATTTTGCAATGATTTCACTGTTTGGATGTGTTTTTCTATTTGTCTCTGTTTTTGTGTGCATTCAGCAGGGATACGGCTGTTTTCTGATTTTTTTTCATTTTTCTACTGTCCCATAACATAAACCTCACTAATAAAGTTAACATCTTATAAGATATACTAATGTACCCTCGTCGTTCCGCTCGTCTTGGGACCCCAAACGACATATGAAATATTCACACTCCTGCGACCTGTAGAAATGTAGTTCCTCCAAAACTTCCACTCTGGCCAAAGAGTCTAAGACTGTATAGAGTCTGACATGACCTGATTTTCAGTTTTTGGACACAGGACTTTGGGCTTTTTTCCCCCTGGCCAAAAAAAACTGCCAAAAACACAGTCTGTAAAATTCAAACGTAAGAAAGGTGGGAAACTGTCTTTTCTTCAATAATTCCTAAAGGCAATGAACCCGGATGCTGATTTCTCCGTATGTGTATCAGGGACTCCTGGCTGATCCAGGGTGCTGAGTTTCAGATCTGTGCAACCTTTGGAAAGGTCAAAGGTCAGCCACTGTGGTGTATTTTTTGTAATAATTCCTAAAGGCATTGAGTCAGGAGTCTGATTTTTCCGTATGTGTATCAGGGACTAAGGCTGATCCAGGGTGTCGAGTTTCAGACCTGTGCAACTTTCGGAAAAGGTCAATGGTTAGCCGTTCGGGTGTGTTTTTTGTAATAATTCCTAAAGGCATTGAGCCAGTAGTCTGATTTTTCCGTATGTGTATCAGGGACTAAGGCTAATCTAGGGTGCCGAGTTTCAGACCTGTGTAACCTTGGAAAGGTCAAAGGTCAGCCGTTTAGGTGTGTTTTTTGTAATAATCCCTAAAGGCATTAAGCCAGGAGTCTGATTTTTCCGTATGTGTATCAGGGACTAAGGCTGATCCAGGGTGTCGAGTTTCAGACCCGTGCAACCTTTGGAAAGGTCAAAGGTCAGCCGTTCGGGTGTGTTTTTTGTAATAATTCCTAAAGGCATTGAGCCAGGAGTCTGATTTTTCCGTGTGTGTATCAGGGACTAAGGCTGATCTAGGGTGCCGAGTTTCAGACCTGTGCAACCTTCGGAAAGGTCAAAGGTCAGCCGTTCGGGTGTGTTTTTTGTAATAATTCCTAAAGGCATTAAGCCAGAAGTCTGATTTTTCCGTATGTGTATCTAGGGTGCCGAGTTTAAGACCCGTGCAACCTTTGGAAAGGTCAAAGGTCAGCCATTTGGGTGTGTTTTTTGTAATAATTCCTAAAGGCATTAAGCCAGGAGTCTGATTTTTCCGTATGTGTATCAGGGACTAAGGCTAATCTAGGGTGCCGAGTTTCAGACCTGTGTAACCTTCGGAAAGGTCAAAGGTCAGCCGTTTAGGTGTGTTTTTTGTAATAATTCCTAAAGGCATTAAGCCAGGAGTCTGATTTTTCCGTATGTGTATCAGGGACTAAGGCTGATCGAGGGTATTTTAATCTTTTTTCTACTGTCCTATAATATGAAGTTAACATCTTATAAGGTATATTGATGTACCCTCAGTGTTTGAATTTATAATGATTATACTGTTTGGATGTGTTTTTCTATTGGTGTCTGTTTTTGTGCGCATTCAGCAGGGATACGGCTGTTTTCGCAATTTTTTTCATTTTTCTACTGTCCCATAACATAAACCTCACAAATAAAGTTAAAATCTTATAAGATATAGTTATATACCTTCAGTGTTTGATTTTGCAATGATTTCACTGTTTGGATGTGTTTTTCTATTTGTCTCTGTTTTTGTGTGCATTCAGCAGGGATACGGCTGTTTTCTGATTTTTTTTCATTTTTCTACTGTCCCATAACATAAACCTCACTAATAAATTTAACATCTTATAAGATATAGTTATATACCTTCAGTGTTTGATTTTGCAATGATTTCACTGTTTGAATGTGTTTTTCTATTTTTGTCTGTTTTTGTGTGCAGTAAGCTGGAATACGACTGTTTTCTGATTTTTTTTTCATTTTTCTACTGTCCCATAACATAAACCTCACAAATAAAGTTAACATCTTATAAGATATTCTTCGGTACCCTCACTGTTTGATTTTGCAATGATTTCACTGTTTGGATGTGTTTTTCTATTTGTGTCTGTTTTTGTGCGCATTCAGCTGGAATACGACTGTTTTCTGATTTTTTTTCATTTTCTACTGTCCCATAACATAAACCTCACAAATAAAGTTAACATCTTATAAGATATACTAATGTACCCTCGTCGTTCCGCTCGTCTTGGGACCCCAAACGACCTATGAAATATTCACACTCCTGCGACCTGTAGAAATGTAGTTCCTCCAAAACTTCCACTCTGGCCAAAGAGTCTAAGACTGTATAGAGTCTGACATGACCTGATTTTCAGTTTTTGGACACAGGACTTTGGGCTTTTTTCCCCCTGGCCAAAAAAAACTGCCAAAAACACAGTCTGTAAAATTCAAACGTAAGAAAGGTGGGAAACTGTCTTTTCTTCAATAATTCCAAAGGCAATGAACCCGGATGCTGATTTCTCCGTATGTGTATCAGGGACTAAGGCTAATCCAGGGTGTCGAGTTTCAGACCCGTGCAACCTTTGGAAAGGTCAAAGGTCAGCCGTTCGGGTGTGTTTTTTGTAATAATTCCTAAAGGCATTGAGCCAGGAGTCTGATTTTTCCGTGTGTGTATAGGGACTAAAGCTTATCCCGGTTGCCGAGTTTCAGACCTGTGCAACTTTCAGAAAAGGTCAATGGTCAGCCGTTCGGGTGTGTTTTTTGTAATAATTCCTAAAGGCATTTAGCCAGGAGTCTGATTTTTCTGTATGTGTATCAGGGACCAAGGCTAATCTAGGGTGCCGAGTTTCAGACCCGTGCAACCTTTGGAAAGGTCAAAGGTCAGCCGTTCGGGTGTGTTTTTTGTAATAATTCCTAAAGGCATTAAGCCAGGAGTCTGATTTTTCCGTATGTGTATCAGGGACTAAGGCTAATCCAGGGTGTCGAGTTTCAGACCCGTGCAACCTTTGGAAAGGTCAAAGGTCAGCCGTTCGGGTGTGTTTTTTGTAATAATTCCTAAAGGCATTGAGCCAAGAGTCTGATTTTTCCGTGTGTGTATCAGGGACTAAGGCTGATCTAGGGTGCCGAGTTTCAGACCTGTGCAACCTTTCGGAAAGGTCAAAGGTCAGCCGTTCGGGTGTGTTTTTTGTAATAATTCCTAAAGGCATTAAGCCAGGAGTCTGATTTTTCCGTATGTGTATCAGGGACTAAGGCTGATCGAGGGTATTTTAATCTTTTTTCTACTGTCCTATAATATGAAGTTAACATCTTATAAGGTATATTGATGTACCCTCAGTGTTTAAATTTATATTGATTTCACTGTTTGGATGTGTTTTTCTATTTGTCTCTGTTTTTGTGCGCATTCAGCAGGGATACGGCTGTTTTCTGATTTTTTTCATTTTTCTACTCTCCCATAACATAAACCTCACAAATAAAGTTAAAATCTTATAAGATATAGTTATATACCATCAGTGTTTGATTTTGCAATGATTTCACTGTTTGGATGTGTTTTTCTATTTGTCTCTGTTTTTGTTTGCATTCAGCAGGGATACGGCTGTTTTCTGATTTTATTCATTTTTTTATTGTCCCATAACATAAACCTCACAAATAAAGTTAACATCTCATAAGATATAGTTATATACCTTCAGTGTTTGATTTTGCAATGATTTCACTGTTTGAATGTGTTTTTCTATTTTTGTCTGTTTTTGTGCGCATTCAGCTGGAATACGACTGTTTTCTGATTTTTTTTCATTTTTCTACTGTCCCATAACATAAACCTCAGAAATAAAGTTAACATCTTATAAGATATTGTTATATACCTTCAGTGTTTGATTTTGCAATGATTTCACTGTTTGAATGTGTTTTTCTATTTTTGTCTGTTTTTGTGCGCATTCAGCTGGAATACGACTGTTTTCTAATTTTTTTTTCATTTTTCTACTGTCCCATAACATAAACCTCACAAATAAAGTTAACATCTTATAAGATATTCTTCGGTACCCTCAGTGTTTGATTTTGCAATGATTTCACTGTTTGGATGTGTTTTTCTATTTGTGTCTGTTTTTGTGAGCATTCAGTTGGAATACGACTGTTTTCTGATTTTTTTTCATTTTCTACTGTCCCATAACATAAACCTCACAAATAAAGTTAACATCTTATAAGATATACTTATGTACCCTCGTCGTTCCGCTCGTCTTGGGACCCCAAACGACATATGAAATATTCACACTCCTGCGACCTGTAGAAATGTAGTTCCTCCAAAACTTCCACTCTGGCCAAAGAGTCTAAGACTGTATAGAGTCTGACATGACATGATTTTCAGTTTTTGGACACAGGACTTTGGGCTTTTTTCCCCCTGGCCAAAAAAAACTGCCAAAAACACAGTCTGTAAAATTCAAACGTAAGAAAGGTGGGAAACTGTCTTTTCTTCAATAATTCCTAAAGGCAATGAGCCCGGATGCTGATTTCTCCGTATGTGTATCAGGGACTCCTGGCTGATCCAGGGTGCCGAGTTTCAGACCTGTGCAACCTTTGGAAAGGTCAAAGGTCAGCCGCTGTGGTGTGTTTTTTGTAATAATTCCTAAAGGCATTGAGTCAGGAGTCTGATTTTTCCGTATGTGTATCAGGGACTAAAGCTTATCCCGGTTGCCGAGTTTCAGACCTGTGCAACTTTCGAAAAAGGTCAATGGTTAGCCGTTCGGGTGTGTTTTTTGTAATAATTCCTAAAGGCATTGAGCCAGGAGTCTGATTTTTCCGTGTGTGTATAGGGACTAAGGCTGATCCAGGGTGCCGAGTTTCAGACCTGTGCAACCTTCGGAAAGGTCAATGGTCAGCCGTTCGGGTGTGTTTTTTGTAATAATTCCTAAAGGCATTTAGCCAGGAGTCTTATTTTTCTGTATGTGTATCAGGGACTAAGGCTAATCCACGGTGCCGAGTTTCAGACCCGTGCAACCTTTGGAAAGGTCAAAGGTCAGCCGTTCGGGTGTGTTTTTTGTAATAATTCCTAAAGGCATTAAGCCAGGAGTCTGATTTTTCCGTATGTGTATCAGGGACTAAGGCTAATCCAGGGTGTCGAGTTTCAGACCCGTGCAACCTTTGGAAAGGTCAAAGGTCAGCCGCTGTGGTGTGTTTTTTGTAATAATTCCTAAAGGCATTAAGCCAGGAGTCTGATTTTTCCGTATGTGTATCAGGGACTAAGGCTGATCGAGGGTATTTTAATCTTTTTTCTACTGTCCTATAATATGAAGTTAACATCTTATAAGGTATATTGATGTACCCTCAGTGTTTAAATTCATATTGATTTCACTGTTTGGATGTGTTTTTCTATTTGTGTCTGTTTTTGTGCGCATTCAGCAGGGATACGGCTGTTTTCGCAATTTTTTTCATTTTTCTACTCTCCCATAAGATAAACCTCACAAATAGAGTTAAAATCTTATAAGATATAGTTATATACCTTCAGTGTTTGATTTTGCAATGATTTCACTGTTTGAATGTGTTTTTCTATTTTTGTCTGTTTTTGTGCGCATTCAGCTGGAATACGACTGTTTTCTGATTTTTTTTCATTTTTCTACCGTCCCATAACATAAACCTCACAAATAAAGTTAACATCTTATAAGATATACTAATGTACCTTCGTCGTTCCGCTCGTCTTGGGACCCCAAACGACATATGAAATATTCACACTCCTGCGACCTGTAGAAATGTAGTTCCTCCAAAACTTCCACTCTGGCCAAAGAGTCTAAGACTGTATAGAGTCTTCAGTTTTTGGACACAGGACTGTGGGCTTTTTTCCCCCTGGCCAAAAAAAACTGCCAAAAACACAGTCTGTAAAATTCAAACGTAAGAAAGGTGGGAAACTGTCTTTTCTTCAATAATTCCTAAAGGCAATGAGCCCGGATGCTGATTTCTCCGTATGTGTATCAGGGACTCCTGGCTGATCCAGGGTGCTGAGTTTCAGATCTGTGCAACCTTTGGAAAGGTCAAAGGTCAGCCACTGTGGTGTATTTTTTGTAATAATTCCTAAAGGCATTGAGTCAGGAGTCTGATTTTTCCGTATGTCTATCAGGGACTAAAGCTTATCCCGGTTGCCGAGTTTCAGACCTGTGCAACTTTCGGAAAAGGTCAATGGTTAGCCGTTCGGGTGTGTTTTTTGTAATAATTCCTAAAGGCATTAAGCCAGGAGTCTGATTTTTCTGTATGTGTATCAGGTACTAAGGCTAATCCAGGGTGCCGAGTTTCAGACCCGTGCAACCCTTGGAAAGGTCAAAGGTCAGCCGTTCGGGTGTGTTTTTTGTAATAATTCCTAAAGGCATTAAGCCAGGAGTCTGGCCAAAGAGTCTAAGACTGTATAGAGTCTGACATGACCTGATTTTCAGTTTTTGGACACAGGACTTTGGGCTTTTTTCCCCCTGGCCAAAAAAAACTGCCAAAAACACAGTCTGTAAAATTCAAACGTAAGAAAGGTGGGAAACTGTCTTTTCTTCAATAATTCCTAAAGGCAATGAGCCCGGATGCTGATTTCTCCGTATGTGTATCAGGGACTCCTGGCTGATCCAGGGTGCTGAGTTTCAGATCTGTGCAACCTTTGGAAAGGTCAAAGGTCAGCCACTGTGGTGTATTTTTTGTAATAATTCCTAAAGGCATTGAGTCAGGAGTCTGATTTTTCCGTATGTGTATCAGGGACTAAAGCTTATCCCGGTTGCCGAGTTTCAGACCTGTGCAACTTTCGGAAAAGGTCAATGGTTAGCCGTTCGGGTGTGTTTTTTGTAATAATTCCTAAAGGCATTAAGCCAGGAGTCTGATTTTTCTGTATGTGTATCAGGGACTAAGGCTAATCCAGGGTGCCGAGTTTCAGACCCGTGCAACCTTTGGAAAGGTCAAAGGTCAGCCGTTCGGGTGTGTTTTTTGTAATAATTCCTAAAGGCATTAAGCCAGGAGTCTGGCCAAAGAGTCTAAGACTGTATAGAGTCTGACATGACCTGATTTTCAGTTTTTGGACACAGGACTTTGGGCTTTTTTCCCCCTGGCCAAAAAAAACTGCCAAAAACACAGTCTGTAAAATTCAAACGTAAGAAAGGTGGAAAACTGTCTTTTCTTCAATAATTCCTAAAGGCAATGAGCCCGGATGCTGATTTCTCCGTATGTGTATCAGGGACTCCTGGCTGATCCAGGGTGCTGAGTTTCAGATCTGTGCAACCTTTGGAAAGGTAAAAGGTCAGCCACTGTGGTGTATTTTTTGTAATAATTCCTAAAGGCATTGAGTCAGGAGTCTGATTTTTCCGTATGTGTATCAGGGACTAAAGCTTATCCCGGTTGCCGAGTTTCAGACCTGTGCAACTTTCGAAAAAGGTCAATGGTTAGCCGTTCGGGTGTGTTTTTTGTAATAATTCCTAAAGGCATTGAGCCAGGAGTCTGATTTTTCCGTGTGTGTATAGGGACTAAGGCTGATCCAGGGTGCCGAGTTTCAGACCTGTGCAACCTTCGGAAAGGTCAATGGTCAGCCGTTTGGGTGTGTTTTTTGTAATAATTCCTAAAGGCATTTAGCCAGGAGTCTGATTTTTCTGTATGTGTATCAGGGACTAAGGCTAATCCAGGGTGCCGAGTTTCAGACCCGTGCAACCTTTGGAAAGGTCAAAGGTCAGCCGTTCGGGTGTGTTTTTTGTAATAATTCCTAAAGGCATTAAGCCAGGAGTCGGATTTTTCCGTATGTGTATCAGGGACTAAGGCTAATCCAGGGTGTCGAGTTTCAGACCCGTGCAACCTTTGGAAAGGTCAAAGGTCAGCCGTTCGGGTGTGTTTTTTGTAATAATTCCTAAAGGCATTGAGCCAGGAGTCTGATTTTTCCGTGTGTGTATCAGGGACTAAGGCTGATCTAGGGTGCCGAGTTTCAGACCTGTGCAACCTTTGGAAAGGTCAAAGGTCAGCCGCTGTGGTGTGTTTTTTTGTAATAATTCCTAAAGGCATTGAGCCAGGAGTCTGATTTTTCCGTGTGTGTATAGGGACTAAGGCTGATCCAGGGTGCCGAGTTTCAGACCTGTGCAACCTTCAGAAAGGTCAATGGTCAGCCGTTCGGGTGTGTTTTTTGTAATTATTCATAAAGGCATCGAGCCAGGAGTCTGATTTTTCCGTATGTGTATCAGGGACTAAGGCTAATCTAGGGTGCCGAGTTTCAGACCTGTGTAACCTTCGGAAAGGTCAAAGGTCAGCCGTTTAGGTGTGTTTTTGGTAATAATTCCTAAAGGCATTAAGCCAGGAGTCTGATTTTTCCGAATGTGTATCAGGGACTAAGGCTGATCGAGGGTATTTTAATCTTTTTTCTACTGTCCTATAATATGAAGTTAACATCTTATAAGGTATATTGATGTACCCTCAGTGTTTGAATTTATAATGATTTCACTGTTTGGATGTGTTTTTCTATTTGTCTCTGTTTTTGTGTGCATTCAGCAGGGAAACGGCTGTTTTCTGATGTTTTTTCATTTTTTTATTGTCCCATAACATAAACCTCACAAATAAAGTTAACATCTCATAAGATATAGTTATATACCTTCAGTGTTTGATTTTGCAATGATCTCACTGTTTGAATGTGTTTTTCTATTTTTGTCTGTTTTTGTGCGCATTCAGCTGGAATACGACTGTTTTCTGATTTTTTTTCATTTTTTAACTGTCCCATAACATAAACCTCACAAATAAAGTTAACATCTTATAAGATATAGTTATATACCTTCAGTGTTTGATTTTGCAATGATTTCACTGTTTGAATGTGGGTTTCTATTTTTGTCTGTTTTTGTGCGCATTCAGCTGGAATACGACTGTTTTCTGATTTTTTTTCATTTTTCTACTGTCCCATAACATAAACCTCACAAATAAAGTTAACATCTTATAAGATATACCAATGTACCCTTGTCGTTCCGCTCGTCTTGGGACCCCAAACGACATATGAAATATTCACACTCCTGCGACCTGTAGAAATGTAGTTCCTCCAAAACTTCCACTCTGGCCAAAGAGTCTAAGACTGTATAGAGTCTTCAGTTTTTGGACACAGGACTGTGGGCTTTTTTCCCCCTGGCCAAAAAAAACTGCCAAAAACACAGTCTGTAAAATTCAAATGTAAGAAAGGTGGGAAACTGTCTTTTCTTCAATAATTCCTAAAGGCAATGAGCCCGGATGCTGATTTCTCCGTATGTGTATCAGGGACTCCTGGCTGATCCAGGGTGCCGAGTTTCAGACCCGTGCAACCTTTGGAAAGGTCAAAGGTCAGCCGCTGTGGTGTGTTTTTTGTAATAATTCCTAAAGGCATTGAGTCAGGAGTCTGATTTTTCCGTATGTGTATCAGGGACTAAAGCTTATCCCGGTTGCCGAGTTTCAGACCTGTGCAACTTTCGGAAAAGGTCAATGGTCAGCCGTTCGGGTGTGTTTTTTGTAATAATTCCTAAAGGCATTAAGCCAGGAGTCTGATTTTTCCGTATGTGTATCAGGGACTAAGGCTGATCCAGGGTGCCGAGTTACAGACCTGTGCAACCTTCGGAAAGGTCAATGGTCAGCCGTTCGGGTGTGTTTTTTGTAATAATTCCTAAAGGCATTGAGCCAGGAGTCTGATTTTTCCGTATGTGTATCAGGGACTAAGGCTAATCTAGGGTGCCGAGTTTCAGACCTGTGTAACCTTCGGAAAGGTCAAAGGTCAGCCGTTTAGGTGTGTTTTTTGTAATAATTCCTAAAGGCATTAAGCCAGGAGTCTGATTTTTCCGTATGTGTATCAGGGACTAAGGCTGATCGAGGGTATTTTAATCTTTTTTCTACTGTCCTATAATATGAAGTTAACATCTTATAAGGTATATTGATGTACCCTCAGTGTTTGAATTTATAATGATTTCACTGTTTGGATGTGTTTTTCTATTTGTGTCTGTTTTTGTGCGCATTCAGCGGGGATACGGCTGTTTTCGGATTTTTTTCATTTTTTTATTGTCCCATAACATAAACATCACAAATAAAGTTAACATCTCATAAGATATAGTTATATACCTTCAGTGTTTGATTTTGCAATGATTTCACTGTTTGAATGTGTTTTTCTATTTGTGTCTGTTTTTGTGCGCATTCAGCTGGAATACGACTGTTTTCTGATTTTTTTTCATTTTCTACTGTCCCATAACATAAACCTCACAAATAAAGTTAACATCTTATAAGATATACTAATGTACCCTCGTCGTTCCGCTCGTCTTGGGACCCCAAACGACATATGAAATATTCACACTCCTGCGACCTGTAGAAATGTAGTTCCTCCAAAACTTCCACTCTGGCCAAAGAGTCTAAGACTGTATAGAGTCTGACATAACCTGATTTTCAGTTTTTGGACACAGGACTTTGGGCTTATTTCCCCCTGGCCAAAAAAAACTGCCAAGAACACAGTCTGTAAAATTCAAACGTAAGAAAGGTGGGAAACTGTCTTTTCTTCAATAATTCCTAAAGGCAATGAGCCCGGATGCTGATTTCTCCGTATGTGTATCAGGGACTCCTGGCTGATCCAGGGTGCCGAGTTTCAGACCCGTGCAACCTTTGGAAAGGTCAAAGGTCAGCCGCTGTGGTGTGTTTTTTGTAATAATTCCTAAAGGCATTGAGTCAGGAGTCTGATTTTTCCGTATGTGTATCAGGGACTAAAGCTTATCCCGGTTGCCGAGTTTCAGACCTGTGCAACGTCCGGAAAAGGTCATTGGTCAGCCGTTCGGGTGTGTTTTTTGTAATAATTCCTAAAGGCATTAAGCCAGGAGTCTGATTTTTCCGTATCTGTATCAGGGACTAAGGCTGATCCAGGGTGCCGAGTTACAGACCTGTGCAACCTTCGGAAAGGTCAATGGTCAGCCGTTCGGGTGTGTTTTTTGTAATAATTCCTAAAGGCATTGAGCCAGGAGTCTGATTTTTCCGTATGTGTATCAGGGACTAAGGCTAATCTAGGGTGCCGAGTTTCAGACCTGTGTAACCTTCGGAAAGGTCAAAGGTCAGCCGTTTAGGTGTGTTTTTTGTAATAATTCCTAAAGGCATTAAGCCAGGAGTCTGATTTTTCCGTATGTGTATCAGGGACTAAGGCTGATCGAGGGTATTTTAATCTTTTTTCTACTGTCCTATAATATGAAGTTAACATCTTATAAGGTATATTGATGTACCCTCAGTGTTTGAATTTATAATGATTTCACTGTTTGGATGTGTTTTTCTATTTGTGTCTGTTTTTGTGCGCATTCAGCAGGGATACGGCTGTTTTCGGATTTTTTTCATTTTTTTATTGTCCCATAACATAAAACTCACAAATAAAGTTAACATCTTATAAGATATAGTTATATACCTTCAGTGTTTGATTTTGCAATGATTTCACTGTTTGGATGTGTTTTTCTATTTTTGTCTGTTTTTGTGAGCATTCAGCTGGAATACGACTGTTTTCTGATTTTTTTTCATTTTCTACTGTCCCATAACATAAACCTCACAAATAAAGTTAACATCTTATAAGATATACTAATGTACCCTCGTCGTTCCGCTCGTCTTGGGACCCCAAACGACATATGAAATATTCACACTCCTGCGACCTGTAGAAATGTAGTTCCTCCAAAACTTCCACTCTGGCCAAAGAGTCTAAGACTGTATAGAGTCTGACATAACCTGATTTTCAGTTTTTGGACACAGGACTTTGGGCTTTTTTCCCCCTGGCCAAAAAAAACTGCCAAAAACACAGTCTGTAAAATTCAAACGTAAGAAAGGTGGGAAACTGTCTTTTCTTCAATAATTCCTAAAGGCAATGAGCCCGGATGCTGATTTCTCCGTATGTGTATCAGGGACTCCTGGCTGATCCAGGGTGCCGAGTTTCAGACCCGTGCAACCTTTGGAAAGGTCAAAGGTCAGCCGCTGTGGTGTGTTTTTTGTAATAATTCCTAAAGGCATTGAGTCAGGAGTCTGATTTTTCCGTATGTGTATCAGGGACTAAAGCTTATCCCGGTTGCCGAGTTTCAGACCCGTGCAACCTTTGGAAAGGTCAAAGGTCAGCCGTTCGGGTGTGTTTTTTGTAATAATTCCTAAAGGCATTAAGCCAGGAGTCTGATTTTTCCGTATGTGTATCAGGGACTAAGGCTAATCCAGGGTGTCGAGTTTCAGACCCGTGCAACCTTTGGAAAGGTCAAAGGTCAGCCGTTTGGGTGTGTTTTTTGTAATAATTCCTAAAGGCATTGAGCCAGGAGTCTGATTTTTCCGTGTGTGTATCAGGGACTAAGGCTGATCTAGGGTGCCGAGTTTCAGACCTGTGCAACCTTCGGAAAGATCAAAGGTCAGCCGTTCGGATGTGTTTTTTGTAATAATTCCTAAAGGCATTAAGCCAGGAGTCTGATTTTTCCGTATGTGTATCAGGGACTAAGGCTGATCGAGGGTATTTTAATCTTTTTTCTACTGTCCTATAATATGAAGTTAACATCTTATAAGGTATATTGATGTACCCTCAGTGTTTAAATTTATATTGATTTCACTGTTTGGATGTGTTTTTCTATTTGTGTCTGTTTTTGTGCGCATTCAGCAGGGATACGGCTGTTTTCTGATTTTTTTCATTTTTCTACTCTCCCATAACATAAACCTCACAAATAAAGTTAAAATCTTATAAGATATAGTTATATACCTTCAGTGTTTGATTTTGCAATGATTTCACTGTTTGGATGTGTTTTTCTATTTGTCTCTGTTTTTGTGTGCATTCAGCAGGGATACGGCTGTTTTCTGATTTTATTCATTTTTTTATTGTCCCATAACATAAACATCACAAATAAAGTTAACATCTCATAAGATATAGTTATATACCTTCAGTGTTTGATTTTGCAATGATTTCACTGTTTGAATGTGTTTTTCTATTTTTGTCTGTTTTTGTGCGCATTCAGCTGGAATACGACTGTTTTCTGATTTTTTTTCATTTTCTACTGTCCCATAACATAAACCTCACAAATAAAGTTAACATCTTATAAGATATACTAATGTACCCTCGTCGTTCCGCTCGTCTTGGGACCCCAAACGACATATGAAATATTCACACTCCTGCGACCTGTAGAAATGTAGTTCCTCCAAAACTTCCACTCTGGCCAAAGAGTCTAAGACTGTATAGAGTCTGACATGACCTGATTTTCAGTTTTTGGACACAGGACTTTGGGCTTTTTTCCCCCTGGCCAAAAAAAACTGGCAAAAACACAGTCTGTAAAATTCAAACGTAAGAAAGGTGGGAAACTGTCTTTTCTTCAATAATTCCTAAAGGCAATGAGCCCGGATGCTGATTTCTCCGTATGTGTATCAGGGACTCCTGGCTGATCCAGGGTGCTGAGTTTCAGATCTGTGCAACCTTTGGAAAGGTCAAAGGTCAGCCACTGTGGTGTATTTTTTGTAATAATTCCTAAAGGCATTGAGTCAGGAGTCTGATTTTTCCGTATGTGTATCAGGGACTAAAGCTTATCCCGGTTGCCGAGTTTCAGACCTGTGCAACTTTCGGAAAAGGTCAATGGTCAGCCGTTCGGGTGTGTTTTTTGTAATAATTCCTAAAGGCATTGAGCCAGGAGTCTGATTTTTCCGTGTGTGTATCAGGGACTAAGGCTGATCTAGGGTGCAGAGTTTCAGACCTGTGCAACCTTCGGAAAGGTCAAAGGTCAGCCGTTCGGGTGTGTTTTTTGTAATAATTCCTAAAGGCATTAAGCCAGAAGTCTGATTTTTCCGTATGTGTATCTAGGGTGCCGAGTTTAAGACCCGTGCAACCTTTGGAAAGGTCAAAGGTCAGCCATTTGGGTGTGTTTTTTGGAATAATTCCTAAAGGCATTAAGCCAGGAGTCTGATTTTTCCGTATGTGTATCAGGGACTAAGGCTGATCGATGGTATTTTAATCTTTTTTCTACTGTCCTATAATATGAAGTTAACATCTTATAAGGTATATTGATGTACCCTCAGTGTTTAAATTTATAATGATTTCACTGTTTGAATGTGTTTTTCTATTTTTGTCTGTTTTTGTGTGCAGTAAGCTGGAATACGACTGTTTTCTGATTTTTTTTTCATTTTTCTACTGTCCCATAACATAAACCTCACAAATAAAGTTAACATCTTATAAGATATTCTTCGGTACCCTCAGTGTTTGATTTTGCAATAGTTTCACTGTTTGGATGTGTTTTTCTATTTGTGTCTGTTTTTGTGCGCATTCAGCTGGAATACGACTGTTTTCTGATTTTTTTTCATTTTCTACTGTCCCATAACATAAACCTCACAAATAAAGTTAACATCTTATAAGATATACTAATGTACCCTCGTCGTTCCGCTCGTCTTGGGACCCCAAACGACCTATGAAATATTCACACTCCTGCGACCTGTAGAAATGTAGTTCCTCCAAAACTTCCACTCTGGCCAAAGAGTCTAAGACTGTATAGAGTCTTCAGTTTTTGGACACAGGACTGTGGGCTTTTTTCCCCCTGGCCAAAAAAAACTGCCAAAAACACAGTCTGTAAAATTCAAATGTAAGAAAGGTGGGAAACTGTCTTTTCTTCAATAATTCCTAAAGGCAATGAGCCCGGATGCTGATTTCTCCGTATGTGTATCAGGGACTCCTGGCTGATCCAGGGTGCCGAGTTTCAGACCCGTGCAACCTTTGGAAAGGTCAAAGGTCAGCCGCTGTGGTGTGTTTTTTGTAATAATTCCTAAAGGCATTGAGTCAGGAGTCTGATTTTTCCGTATGTGTATCAGGGACTAAAGCTTATCCCGGTTGCCGAGTTTCAGACCTGTGCAACCTTTGGAAAGGTCAAAGGTCAGCCGTTCGGGTGTGTTTTTTGTAATAATTCCTAAAGGCATTAAGCCAGGAGTCTGATTTTTCCGTATGTGTATCAGGGACTAAGGCTGATCGAGGGTATTTTAATCTTTTTTCTACTGTCCTATAATATGAAGTTAACATCTTATAAGGTATATTGATGTACCCTCAGTGTTTGAATTTATAATGATTTTACTGTTTGGATGTGTTTTTCTATTTGTGTCTGTTTTTGTGCGCATTCAGCAGGGATACGGCTGTTTTCACAATTTTTTTCATTTTTCTACTGTCCCATAACATAAACCTCACAAATAAAGTTAAAATCTTATAAGATATAGTTATATACCTTCAGTGTTTGATTTTGCAATCATTTCACTGTTTGGATGTGTTTTTCTATTTGTCTCTGTTTTTGTGTGCATTCAGCAGGGATACGGCTGTTTTCTGATTTTTTTTCATTTTTCTACTGTCCCATAACATAAATCTCACAAATAAATGTAACATCTTATAAGATATAGTTATATACCATCAGTGTTTGATTTTGCAATGATTTCACTGTTTGAATGTGTTTTTCTATTTTTGTCTGTTTTTGTGTGCAGTAAGCTGGAATACGACTGTTTTCTAATTTTTTTTTCATTTTTCTACTGTCCCATAACATAAACCTCACAAATAAAGCTAACATCTTATAAGATATACTAATGTACCCTTGTCGTTCCGCTCGTCTTGGGACCCCAAACGACATATGAAATATTCACACTCCTGCGACCTGTAGAAATGTAGTTCCTCCAAAACTTCCACTCTGGCCAAAGAGTCTAAGACTGTATAGAGTCTGACATGACCTGATTTTCAGTTTTTGGACACAGGACTTTGGGCTTTTTTCCCCCTGGCCAAAAAAAACAGCCAAAAACACAGTCTGTAAAATTCAAATGTAAGAAAGGTGGGAAACTGTCTTTTCTTCAATAATTCCTAAAGGCAATGAGCCCGGATGCTGATTTCTCCGTATGTGTATCAGGGACTCCTGGCTGATCCAGGGTGCTGAGTTTCAGATCTGTGCAACCTTTGGAAAGGTCAAAGGTCAGCCACTGTGGTGTATTTTTTGTAATAATTCCTAAAGGCATTGAGTCAGGAGTCTGATTTTTCCGTATGTGTATCAGGGACTAAAGCTTATCCCGGTTGCCGAGTTTCAGACCTGTGCAACTTTCGGAAAAGGTCAATGGTCAGCCGTTCGGGTGTGTTTTTTGTAATAATTCCTAAAGGCATTGAGCCAGGAGTCTGATTTTTCCGTGTGTGTATCAGGGACTAAGGCTGATCTAGGGTGCAGAGTTTCAGACCTGTGCAACCTTCGGAAAGGTCAAAGGTCAGCCGTTCGGGTGTGTTTTTTGTAATAATTCCTAAAGGCATTAAGCCAGAAGTCTGATTTTTCCGTATGTGTATCTAGGGTGCCGAGTTTAAGACCCGTGCAACCTTTGGAAAGGTCAAAGGTCAGCCATTTGGGTGTGTTTTTTGGAATAATTCCTAAAGGCATTAAGCCAGGAGTCTGATTTTTCCGTATGTGTATCACCGACTAAGGCTGATCGAGGGTATTTTAATCTTTTTTCTACTGTCCTATAATATGAAGTTAACATCTTATAAGGTATATTGATGTACCCTCAGTGTTTAAATTTATAATGATTTCACTGTTTGGATGTGTTTTTCTATTTGTGTCTGTTTTTGTGCGCATTCAGAAGGAATACGGCTGTTTTCGCAATTTTTTTCATTTTTCTACTGTCCCATAACATAAACCTCACAAATAAAGTTAAAATCTTATAAGATATAGTTATATACCTTCAGTGTTTGATTTTGCAATGATTTCACTGTTTGAATGTGTTTTTCTATTTTTATCTGTTTTTGTGCGCATTCAGCAGGGATACGGCTGTTTTCACAATTTTTTTCATTTTTCTACTGTCCCATAACATAAACCTCACAAATAAAGTTAAAATCTTATAAGATATAGTTATATACCTTCAGTGTTTGATTTTGCAATCATTTCACTGTTTGGATGTGTTTTTCTATTTGTCTCTGTTTTTGTGTGCATTCAGCAGGGATACGGCTGTTTTCTGATTTTTTTTCATTTTTCTACTGTCCCATAACATAAACCTCACAAATAAATGTAACATCTTATAAGATATAGTTATATACCATCAGTGTTTGATTTTGCAATGATTTCACTGTTTGAATGTGTTTTTCTATTTTTGTCTGTTTTTGTGTGCAGTAAGCTGGAATACGACTGTTTTCTGATTTTTTTTTCATTTTTCTACTGTCCCATAACATAAACCTCACAAATAAAGTTAACATCTTATAAGATATTCTTCGGTACCCTCAGTGTTTGATTTTGCAATAGTTTCACTGTTTGGATGTGTTTTTCTATTTGTGTCTGTTTTTGTGCGCATTCAGCTGGAATACGACTGTTTTCTGATTTTTTTTCATTTTCTACTGTCCCATAACATAAACCTCACAAATAAAGTTAACATCTTATAAGATATACTAATGTACCCTCGTCGTTCCGCTCGTCTTGGGACCCCAAACGACATATGAAATATTCACACTCCTGCGACCTGTAGAAATGTAGTTCCTCCAAAACTTCCACTCTGGCCAAAGAGTCTAAGACTGTATAGAGTCTGACATGACCTGATTTTCAGTTTTTGGACACAGGACTTTGGGCTTTTTTCCCCCTGGCCAAAAAAAACAGCCAAAAACACAGTCTGTAAAATTCAAACGTAAGAAAGGTGGGAAACTGTCTTTTCTTCAATAATTCCTAAAGGCAATGAGCCCGGATGCTGATTTCTCCGTATGTGTATCAGGGACTCCTGGCTGATCCAGGGTGCTGAGTTTCAGATCTGTGCAACCTTTGGAAAGGTCAAAGGTCAGCCACTGTGGTGTATTTTTTGTAATAATTCCTAAAGGCATTGAGTCAGGAGTCTGATTTTTCCGTATGTGTATCAGGGACTAAAGCTTATCCCGGTTGCCGAGTTTCAGACCTGTGCAACTTTCGGAAAAGGTCAATGGTCAGCCGTTCGGGTGTGTTTTTTGTAATAATTCCTAAAGGCATTGAGCCAGGAGTCTGATTTTTCCGTGTGTGTATCAGGGACTAAGGCTGATCTAGGGTGCAGAGTTTCAGACCTGTGCAACCTTCGGAAAGGTCAAAGGTCAGCCGTTCGGGTGTGTTTTTTGTAATAATTCCTAAAGGCATTAAGCCAGAAGTCTGATTTTTCCGTATGTGTATCTAGGGTGCCGAGTTTAAGACCCGTGCAACCTTTGGAAAGGTCAAAGGTCAGCCATTTGGGTGTGTTTTTTGGAATAATTCCTAAAGGCATTAAGCCAGGAGTCTGATTTTTCCGTATGTGTATCAGGGACTAAGGCTGATCGAGGGTATTTTAATCTTTTTTCTACTGTCCTATAATATGAAGTTAACATCTTATAAGGTATATTGATGTACCCTCAGTGTTTAAATTTATAATGATTTCACTGTTTGGATGTGTTTTTCTATTTGTGTCTGTTTTTGTGCGCATTCAGAAGGAATACCGCTGTTTTCGCAATTTTTTTCATTTTTCTACTGTCCCATAACATAAACCTCACAAATAAAGTTAAAATCTTATAAGATATAGTTATATACCTTCAGTGTTTGATTTTGCAATGATTTCACTGTTTGAATGTGTTTTTCTATTTTTGTCTGTTTTTGTGCGCATTCAGCTGGAATACGACTGTTTTCTGATTTTTTTTCATTTTTCTACTGTCCCATAACATAAACCTCACAAATAAAGTTAACATCTTATAAGATATACTAATGTACCCTCGTCGTTCCGCTCGTCTTGGGACCCCAAACGACATATGAAATATTCACACTCCTGCGACCTGTAGAAATGTAGTTCCTCCAAAACTTCCACTCTGGCCAAAGAGTCTAAGACTGTATAGAGTCTGACATGACCTGATTTTCAGTTTTTGGACACAGGACTTTGGGCTTTTTTCCCCCTGGCCAAAAAAAACTGCCAAAAACACAGTCTGTAAAATTCAAACGTAAGAAAGGTGGGAAACTGTCTTTTATTCAACAATTCCTAAAGGCAATGAGGTCAAAGGTCAGCCGCTGTGGTGTGTTTTTTGTAATAATTCCTAAAGGCATTGAGTCAGGAGTCTGATTTTTCCGTATGTGTATCAGGGACTAAAGCTTATCCCGGTTGCCGAGTTTCAGACCTGTGCAACCTTTGGAAAGGTCAAAGGTCAGCCGTTCGGGTGTGTTTTTTGTAATAATTCCTAAAGGCATTAAGCCAGGAGTCTGATTTTTCCGTATGTGTATCAGGGACTAAGGCTGATCGAGGGTATTTTAATCTTTTTTCTACTGTCCTATAATATGAAGTTAACATCTTATAAGGTATATTGATGTACCCTCAGTGTTTGAATTTATAATGATTTTACTGTTTGGATGTGTTTTTCTATTTGTGTCTGTTTTTGTGCGCATTCAGCAGGGATACGGCTGTTTTCACAATTTTTTTCATTTTTCTACTGTCCCATAACATAAACCTCACAAATAAAGTTAAAATCTTATAAGATATAGTTATATACCTTCAGTGTTTGATTTTGCAATCATTTCACTGTTTGGATGTGTTTTTCTATTTGTCTCTGTTTTTGTGTGCATTCAGCAGGGATACGGCTGTTTTCTGATTTTCTTTCATTTTTCTACTGTCCCATAACATAAACCTCACAAATAAATGTAACATCTTATAAGATATAGTTATATACCATCAGTGTTTGATTTTGCAATGATTTCACTGTTTGAATGTGTTTTTCTATTTTTGTCTGTTTTTGTGTGCAGTAAGCTGGAATACGACTGTTTTCTGATTTTTTTTTCATTTTTCTACTGTCCCATAACATAAACCTCACAAATAAAGTTAACATCTTATAAGATATTCTTCGGTACCCTCAGTGTTTGATTTTGCAATAGTTTCACTGTTTGGATGTGTTTTTCTATTTGTGTCTGTTTTTGTGCGCATTCAGCTGGAATACGACTGTTTTCTGATTTTTTTTCATTTTCTACTGTCCCATAACATAAACCTCACAAATAAAGTTAACATCTTATAAGATATACTAATGTACCCTCGTCGTTCCGCTCGTCTTGGGACCCCAAACGACATATGAAATATTCACACTCCTGCGACCTGTAGAAATGTAGTTCCTCCAAAACTTCCACTCTGGCCAAAGAGTCTAAGACTGTATAGAGTCTGACATGACCTGATTTTCAGTTTTTGGACACAGGACTTTGGGCTTTTTTCCCCCTGGCCAAAAAAAACAGCCAAAAACACAGTCTGTAAAATTCAAACGTAAGAAAGGTGGGAAACTGTCTTTTCTTCAATAATTCCTAAAGGCAATGAGCCCGGATGCTGATTTCTCCGTATGTGTATCAGGGACTCCTGGCTGATCCAGGGTGCTGAGTTTCAGATCTGTGCAACCTTTGGAAAGGTCAAAGGTCAGCCACTGTGGTGTATTTTTTGTAATAATTCCTAAAGGCATTGAGTCAGGAGTCTGATTTTTCCGTATGTGTATCAGGGACTAAAGCTTATCCCGGTTGCCGAGTTTCAGACCTGTGCAACTTTCGGAAAAGGTCAATGGTCAGCCGTTCGGGTGTGTTTTTTGTAATAATTCCTAAAGGCATTGAGCCAGGAGTCTGATTTTTCCGTGTGTGTATCAGGGACTAAGGCTGATCTAGGGTGCAGAGTTTCAGACCTGTGCAACCTTCGGAAAGGTCAAAGGTCAGCCGTTCGGGTGTGTTTTTTGTAATAATTCCTAAAGGCATTAAGCCAGGAGTCTGATTTTTCCGTATGTGTATCAGGGACTAAGGCTGATCGAGGGTATTTTAATCTTTTTTCTACTGTCCTATAATATGAAGTTAACATCTTATAAGGTATATTGATGTACCCTCAGTGTTTGAATTTATAATGATTTTACTGTTTGGATGTGTTTTTCTATTTGTGTCTGTTTTTGTGCGCATTCAGCAGGGATACGGCTGTTTTCACAATTTTTTTCATTTTTCTACTGTCCCATAACATAAACCTCACAAATAAAGTTAAAATCTTATAAGATATAGTTATATACCTTCAGTGTTTGATTTTGCAATCATTTCACTGTTTGGATGTGTTTTTCTATTTGTCTCTGTTTTTGTGTGCATTCAGCAGGGATACGGCTGTTTTCTGATTTTTTTTCATTTTTCTACTGTCCCATAACATAAACCTCACAAATAAATGTAACATCTTATAAGATATAGTTATATACCATCAGTGTTTGATTTTGCAATGATTTCACTGTTTGAATGTGTTTTTCTATTTTTGTCTGTTTTTGTGTGCAGTAAGCTGGAATACGACTGTTTTCTGATTTTTTTTTCATTTTTCTACTGTCCCATAACATAAACCTCACAAATAAAGTTAACATCTTATAAGATATTCTTCGGTACCCTCAGTGTTTGATTTTGCAATAGTTTCACTGTTTGGATGTGTTTTTCTATTTGTGTCTGTTTTTGTGCGCATTCAGCTGGAATACGACTGTTTTCTGATTTTTTTTCATTTTCTACTGTCCCATAACATAAACCTCACAAATAAAGTTAACATCTTATAAGATATACTAATGTACCCTCGTCGTTCCGCTCGTCTTGGGACCCCAAACGACATATGAAATATTCACACTCCTGCGACCTGTAGAAATGTAGTTCCTCCAAAACTTCCACTCTGGCCAAAGAGTCTAAGACTGTATAGAGTCTGACATGACCTGATTTTCAGTTTTTGGACACAGGACTTTGGGCTTTTTTCCCCCTGGCCAAAAACAACAGCCAAAAACACAGTCTGTAAAATTCAAACGTAAGAAAGGTGGGAAACTGTCTTTTCTTCAATAATTCCTAAAGGCAATGAGCCCGGATGCTGATTTCTCCGTATGTGTATCAGGGACTCCTGGCTGATCCAGGGTGCTGAGTTTCAGATCTGTGCAACCTTTGGAAAGGTCAAAGGTCAGCCACTGTGGTGTATTTTTTGTAATAATTCCTAAAGGCATTGAGTCAGGAGTCTGATTTTTCCGTATGTGTATCAGGGACTAAAGCTTATCCCGGTTGCCGAGTTTCAGACCTGTGCAACTTTCGGAAAAGGTCAATGGTCAGCCGTTCGGGTGTGTTTTTTGTAATAATTCCTAAAGGCATTGAGCCAGGAGTCTGATTTTTCCGTGTGTGTATCAGGGACTAAGGCTGATCTAGGGTGCAGAGTTTCAGACCTGTGCAACCTTCGGAAAGGTCAAAGGTCAGCCGTTCGGGTGTGTTTTTTGTAATAATTCCTAAAGGCATTAAGCCAGAAGTCTGATTTTTCCGTATGTGTATCTAGGGTGCCGAGTTTAAGACCCGTGCAACCTTTGGAAAGGTCAAAGGTCAGCCATTTGGGTGTGTTTTTTGGAATAATTCCTAAAGGCATTAAGCCAGGAGTCTGATTTTTCCGTATGTGTATCAGGGACTAAGGCTGATCGAGGGTATTTTAATCTTTTTTCTACTGTCCTATAATATGAAGTTAACATCTTATAAGGTATATTGATGTACCCTCAGTGTTTAAATTTATAATGATTTCACTGTTTGGATGTGTTTTTCTATTTGTGTCTGTTTTTGTGCGCATTCAGAAGGAATACGGCTGTTTTCGCAATTTTTTTCATTTTTCTACTGTCCCATAACATAAACCTCACAAATAAAGTTAAAATCTTATAAGATATAGTTATATACCTTCAGTGTTTGATTTTGCAATGATTTCACTGTTTGGATGTGTTTTTCTATTTTTGTCTGTTTTTGTGCGCATTCAGCTGGAATACGACTGTTTTCTGATTTTTTTTCATTTTTCTACTGTCCCATAACATAAACCTCAGAAATAAAGTTAACATCTTATAAGATATTGTTATATACCTTCAGTGTTTGATTTTGCAATGATTTCACTGTTTGAATGTGTTTTTCTATTTTTGTCTGTTTTTGTGCGCATTCAGCTGGAATACGACTGTTTTCTGATTTTTTTTCATTTTTCTACTGTCCCATAACATAAACCTCACAAATAAAGTTAACATCTTATAAGATATACTAAGTACCCTCGTCGTTCCGCTCGTCTTTTGACCCCAAACGACATATGAAATATTCACACTCCTGCGACCTGTAGAAATGTAGTTCCTCCAAAACTTCCACTCTGGCCAAAGAGTCTAAGACTGTATAGAGTCTTCAGTTTTTGGACACAGGACTGTGGGCTTTTTTCCCCCTGGCCAAAAAAAACTGCCAAAAACACAGTCTGTAAAATTCAAATGTAAGAAAGGTGGGAAACTGTCTTTTCTTCAATAATTCCTAAAGGCAATGAGCCCGGATGCTGATTTCTCCGTATGTGTATCAGGGACTAAAGCTTATCCAGGTTGCCGAGTTTCAGACCCGTGCAACCTTTGGAAAGGTCAAAGGTCAGCCGTTCGGGTGTGTTTTTTGTAATAATTCCTAAAGGCATTAAGCCAGGAGTCTGATTTTTCCGTATGTGTATCAGGGACTAAGGCTGATCGAGGGTATTTTAATCTTTTTTCTACTGTCCTATAATATGAAGTTAACATCTTATAAGGTATATTGATGTACCCTCAGTGTTTAAATTTATAATGATTTACTGTTTGGATGTGTTTTTCTATTTGTGTCTGTTTTTGTGCGCATTCAGAAGGAATACGGCTGTTTTCGCAATTTTTTTCATTTTTCTACTGTCCCATAACATAAACCTCACAAATAAAGTTAAAATCTTATAAGATATAGTTATATACCTTCAGTGTTTGATTTTGCAATGATTTCACTGTTTGAATGTGTTTTTCTATTTTTGTCTGTTTTTGTGCGCATTCAGCTGGAATACGACTGTTTTCTGATTTTTTTTCATTTTTCTACTGTCCCATAACATAAACCTCAGAAATAAAGTTAACATCTTATAAGATATTGTTATATACCTTCAGTGTTTGATTTTGCAATGATTTCACTGTTTGAATGTGTTTTTCTATTTTTGTCTGTTTTTGTGCGCATTCAGCTGGAATACGACTGTTTTCTGATTTTTTTTCATTTTTCTACTGTCCCATAACATAAACCTCACAAATAAAGTTAACATCTTATAAGATATACTAAGTACCCTCGTCGTTCCGCTCGTCTTTTGACCCCAAACGACATATGAAATATTCACACTCCTGCGACCTGTAGAAATGTAGTTCCTCCAAAACTTCCACTCTGGCCAAAGAGTCTAAGACTGTATAGAGTCTGACATGACCTGATTTTCAGTTTTTGGACACAGGACTGTGGGCTTTTTTCCCCCTGGCCAAAAAAAACTGCCAAAAACACAGTCTGTAAAATTCAAATGTAAGAAAGGTGGGAAACTGTCTTTTCTTCAATAATTCCTAAAGGCAATGAGCCCGGATGCTGATTTCTCCGTATGTGTATCAGGGACTAAGGCTAATCCAGGGTGCCGAGTTTCAGACCCGTGCAACCTTTGGAAAGGTCAAAGGTCAGCCGTTCGGGTGTGTTTTTTGTAATAATTCCTAAAGGCATTAAGCCAGGAGTCTGATTTTTCCGTATGTGTATCAGGGACTAAGGCTTATCCAGGGTGCCGAGTTTCAGACCCGTGCAACCTTTGGAAAGGTCAAAGGTCAGCCGTTCGGGTGTGTTTTTTGTAATAATTCCTAAAGGCATTGAGCCAGGAGTCTGATTTTTCCGTGTGTGTATCAGGGACTAAGGCTGATCCAGGGTGCCGAGTTTCAGACCTGTGCAACCTTCGGAAAGGTCAATGGTCAGCCGTTCGGGTGTGTTTTTTGTAATAATTCCTAAAGGCATTGAGCCAGGAGTCTGATTTTTCCGTATGTGTATCAGGGACTAAGGCTAATCTAGGGTGCCGAGTTTCAGACCTGTGTAACCTTCGGAAAGGTCAAAGGTCAGCCGTTTAGGTGTGTTTTTTGTAATAATTCCTAAAGGCATTAAGCCAGGAGTCTGATTTTTCCGTATGTGTATCAGGGACTAAGGCTGATCGAGGGTATTTTAATCATTTTTCTACTGTCCTATAATATGAAGTTAACATCTTATAAGGTATATTGATGTACCCTCAGTGTTTGAATTTATAATGATTTCACTGTTTGGATGTGTTTTTCTATTTGTGTCTGTTTTTGTGCGCATTCAGCAGGGATACGGCTGTTTTCGGATTTTTTTCATTTTTTTATTGTCCCATAACATAAACCTCACAAATAAAGTTAACATCTTATAAGATATAGTTATATACCTTCAGTGTTTGATTTTGCAATGATTTCACTGTTTGAATTTGTTTTTCTATTTTTGTCTGTTTTTGTGCGCATTCAGCTGGAATACGACTGTTTTCTGATTTTTTTTCATTTTTCTACTGTCCCATAACATAAACCTCACAAATAAAGTTAACATCTTATAAGATATACTAATGTACCCTCGTCGTTCCGCTCGTCTTGGGACCCCAAACGACATATGAAATATTCACACTCCTGCGACCTGTAGAAATGTAGTTCCTCCAAAACTTCCACTCTGGCCAAAGAGTCTAAGACTGTATAGAGTCTGACATGACCTGATTTTCAGTTTTTGGACACAGGACTTTGGGCTTTTTTCCCCCTGGCCAAAAAAAAAATTGCCAAAAACACAGTCTGTAAAATTCAAACGTAAGAAAGGTGGGAAACTGTCTTTTCTTCAATAATTCCTAAAGGCAATGAGCCCGGATGCTGATTTCTCCGTATGTGTATCAGGGACTCCTGGCTGATCCAGGGTGCTGAGTTTCAGATCTGTGCAACCTTTGGAAAGGTCAAAGGTCAGCCACTGTGGTGTATTTTTTGTAATAATTCCTAAAGGCATTGAGTCAGGAGTCTGATTTTTCCGTATGTGTATCAGGGACTAAAGCTTATCCCGGTTGCCGAGTTTCAGACCTGTGCAACTTTCGGAAAAGGTCAATGGTCAGCCGTTCGGGTGTGTTTTTTGTAATAATTCCTAAAGGCATTGAGCCAGGAGTCTGATTTTTCCGTGTGTGTATCAGGGACTAAGGCTGATCTAGGGTGCAGAGTTTCAGACCTGTGCAACCTTCGGAAAGGTCAAAGGTCAGCCGTTCGGGTGTGTTTTTTGTAATAATTCCTAAAGGCATTAAGCCAGAAGTCTGATTTTTCCGTATGTGTATCTAGGGTGCCGAGTTTAAGACCCGTGCAACCTTTGGAAAGGTCAAAGGTCAGCCATTTGGGTGTGTTTTTTGGAATAATTCCTAAAGGCATTAAGCCAGGAGTCTGATTTTTCCGTATGTGTATCAGGGACTAAGGCTGATCAAGGGTATTTTAATCTTTTTTCTACTGTCCTATAATATGAAGTTAACATCTTATAAGGTATATTGATGTACCCTCAGTGTTTAAATTTATAATGATTTCACTGTTTGGATGTGTTTTTCTATTTGTGTCTGTTTTTGTGCGCATTCAGAAGGAATACGGCTGTTTTCGCAATTTTTTTCATTTTTCTACTGTCCCATAACATAAACCTCACAAATAAAGTTAAAATCTTATAAGATATAGTTATATACCTTCAGTGTTTGATTTTGCAATGATTTCACTGTTTGAATGTGTTTTTCTATTTTTGTCTGTTTTTGTGCGCATTCAGCTGGAATACGACTGTTTTCTGATTTTTTTTCATTTTTCTACTGTCCCATAACATAAACCTCAGAAATAAAGTTAACATCTTATAAGATATTGTTATATACCTTCAGTGTTTGATTTTGCAATGATTTCACTGTTTGAATGTGTTTTTCTATTTTTGTCTGTTTTTGTGCGCATTCAGCTGGAATACGACTGTTTTCTAATTTTTTTTTCATTTTTCTACTGTCCCATAACATAAACCTCACAAATAAAGTTAACATCTTATAAGATATTCTTCGGTACCCTCAGTGTTTGATTTTGCAATGATTTCACTGTTTGGATGTGTTTTTCTATTTGTGTCTGTTTTTGTGCGCATTCAGCTGGAATACGACTGTTTTCTGATTTTTTTTCATTTTCTACTGTCCCATAACATAAACCTCACAAATAAAGTTAACATCTTATAAGATATACTAATGTACCCTCGTCGTTCCGCTCGTCTTGGGACCCCAAACGACATATGAAATATTCACACTCCTGCGACCTGTAGAAATGTAGTTCCTCCAAAACTTCCACTCTGGCCAAAGAGTCTAAGACTGTATAGAGTCTGACATGACCTGATTTTCAGTTTTTGGACACAGGACTTTGGGCTTTTTTCCCCCTGGCCAAAAAAAACTGCCAAAAACACAGTCTGTAAAATTCAAACGTAAGAAAGGTGGGAAACTGTCTTTTATTCAACAATTCCTAAAGGCAATGAGGTCAAAGGTCAGCCGCTGTGGTGTGTTTTTTGTAATAATTCCTAAAGGCATTGAGTCAGGAGTCTGATTTTTCCGTATGTGTATCAGGGACTAAAGCTTATCCCGGTTGCCGAGTTTCAGACCTGTGCAACCTTTGGAAAGGTCAAAGGTCAGCCGTTCGGGTGTGTTTTTTGTAATAATTCCTAAAGGCATTAAGCCAGGAGTCTGATTTTTCCGTATGTGTATCAGGGACTAAGGCTGATCGAGGGTATTTTAATCTTTTTTCTACTGTCCTATAATATGAAGTTAACATCTTATAAGGTATATTGATGTACCCTCAGTGTTTGAATTTATAATGATTTTACTGTTTGGATGTGTTTTTCTATTTGTGTCTGTTTTTGTGCGCATTCAGCAGGGATACGGCTGTTTTCACAATTTTTTTCATTTTTCTACTGTCCCATAACATAAACCTCACAAATAAAGTTAAAATCTTATAAGATATAGTTATATACCTTCAGTGTTTGATTTTGCAATCATTTCACTGTTTGGATGTGTTTTTCTATTTGTCTCTGTTTTTGTGTGCATTCAGCAGGGATACGGCTGTTTTCTGATTTTTTTTCATTTTTCTACTGTCCCATAACATAAACCTCACAAATAAATGTAACATCTTATAAGATATAGTTATATACCATCAGTGTTTGATTTTGCAATGATTTCACTGTTTGAATGTGTTTTTCTATTTTTGTCTGTTTTTGTGTGCAGTAAGCTGGAATACGACTGTTTTCTGATTTTTTTTTCATTTTTCTACTGTCCCATAACATAAACCTCACAAATAAAGTTAACATCTTATAAGATATTCTTCGGTACCCTCAGTGTTTGATTTTGCAATAGTTTCACTGTTTGGATGTGTTTTTCTATTTGTGTCTGTTTTTGTGCGCATTCAGCTGGAATACGACTGTTTTCTGATTTTTTTTCATTTTCTACTGTCCCATAACATAAACCTCACAAATAAAGTTAACATCTTATAAGATATACTAATGTACCCTCGTCGTTCCGCTCGTCTTGGGACCCCAAACGACATATGAAATATTCACACTCCTGCGACCTGTAGAAATGTAGTTCCTCCAAAACTTCCACTCTGGCCAAAGAGTCTAAGACTGTATAGAGTCTGACATGACCTGATTTTCAGTTTTTGGACACAGGACTTTGGGCTTTTTTCCCCCTGGCCAAAAAAAACAGCCAAAAACACAGTCTGTAAAATTCAAACGTAAGAAAGGTGGGAAACTGTCTTTTCTTCAATAATTCCTAAAGGCAATGAGCCCGGATGCTGATTTCTCCGTATGTGTATCAGGGACTCCTGGCTGATCCAGGGTGCTGAGTTTCAGATCTGTGCAACCTTTGGAAAGGTCAAAGGTCAGCCACTGTGGTGTATTTTTTGTAATAATTCCTAAAGGCATTGAGTCAGGAGTCTGATTTTTCCGTATGTGTATCAGGGACTAAAGCTTATCCCGGTTGCCGAGTTTCAGACCTGTGCAACTTTCGGAAAAGGTCAATGGTCAGCCGTTCGGGTGTGTTTTTTGTAATAATTCCTAAAGGCATTGAGCCAGGAGTCTGATTTTTCCGTGTGTGTATCAGGGACTAAGGCTGATCTAGGGTGCAGAGTTTCAGACCTGTGCAACCTTCGGAAAGGTCAAAGGTCAGCCGTTCGGGTGTGTTTTTTGTAATAATTCCTAAAGGCATTAAGCCAGGAGTCTGATTTTTCCGTATGTGTATCAGGGACTAAGGCTGATCGAGGGTATTTTAATCTTTTTTCTACTGTCCTATAATATGAAGTTAACATCTTATAAGGTATATTGATGTACCCTCAGTGTTTGAATTTATAATGATTTTACTGTTTGGATGTGTTTTTCTATTTGTGTCTGTTTTTGTGCGCATTCAGCAGGGATACGGCTGTTTTCACAATTTTTTTCATTTTTCTACTGTCCCATAACATAAACCTCACAAATAAAGTTAAAATCTTATAAGATATAGTTATATACCTTCAGTGTTTGATTTTGCAATCATTTCACTGTTTGGATGTGTTTTTCTATTTGTCTCTGTTTTTGTGTGCATTCAGCAGGGATACGGCTGTTTTCTGATTTTTTTTCATTTTTCTACTGTCCCATAACATAAACCTCACAAATAAATGTAACATCTTATAAGATATAGTTATATACCATCAGTGTTTGATTTTGCAATGATTTCACTGTTTGAATGTGTTTTTCTATTTTTGTCTGTTTTTGTGTGCAGTAAGCTGGAATACGACTGTTTTCTGATTTTTTTTTCATTTTTCTACTGTCCCATAACATAAACCTCACAAATAAAGTTAACATCTTATAAGATATTCTTCGGTACCCTCAGTGTTTGATTTTGCAATAGTTTCACTGTTTGGATGTGTTTTTCTATTTGTGTCTGTTTTTGTGCGCATTCAGCTGGAATACGACTGTTTTCTGATTTTTTTTCATTTTCTACTGTCCCATAACATAAACCTCACAAATAAAGTTAACATCTTATAAGATATACTAATGTACCCTCGTCGTTCCGCTCGTCTTGGGACCCCAAACGACATATGAAATATTCACACTCCTGCGACCTGTAGAAATGTAGTTCCTCCAAAACTTCCACTCTGGCCAAAGAGTCTAAGACTGTATAGAGTCTGACATGACCTGATTTTCAGTTTTTGGACACAGGACTTTGGGCTTTTTTCCCCCTGGCCAAAAACAACAGCCAAAAACACAGTCTGTAAAATTCAAACGTAAGAAAGGTGGGAAACTGTCTTTTCTTCAATAATTCCTAAAGGCAATGAGCCCGGATGCTGATTTCTCCGTATGTGTATCAGGGACTCCTGGCTGATCCAGGGTGCTGAGTTTCAGATCTGTGCAACCTTTGGAAAGGTCAAAGGTCAGCCACTGTGGTGTATTTTTTGTAATAATTCCTAAAGGCATTGAGTCAGGAGTCTGATTTTTCCGTATGTGTATCAGGGACTAAAGCTTATCCCGGTTGCCGAGTTTCAGACCTGTGCAACTTTCGGAAAAGGTCAATGGTCAGCCGTTCGGGTGTGTTTTTTGTAATAATTCCTAAAGGCATTGAGCCAGGAGTCTGATTTTTCCGTGTGTGTATCAGGGACTAAGGCTGATCTAGGGTGCAGAGTTTCAGACCTGTGCAACCTTCGGAAAGGTCAAAGGTCAGCCGTTCGGGTGTGTTTTTTGTAATAATTCCTAAAGGCATTAAGCCAGAAGTCTGATTTTTCCGTATGTGTATCTAGGGTGCCGAGTTTAAGACCCGTGCAACCTTTGGAAAGGTCAAAGGTCAGCCATTTGGGTGTGTTTTTTGGAATAATTCCTAAAGGCATTAAGCCAGGAGTCTGATTTTTCCGTATGTGTATCAGGGACTAAGGCTGATCGAGGGTATTTTAATCTTTTTTCTACTGTCCTATAATATGAAGTTAACATCTTATAAGGTATATTGATGTACCCTCAGTGTTTAAATTTATAATGATTTCACTGTTTGGATGTGTTTTTCTATTTGTGTCTGTTTTTGTGCGCATTCAGAAGGAATACGGCTGTTTTCGCAATTTTTTTCATTTTTCTACTGTCCCATAACATAAACCTCACAAATAAAGTTAAAATCTTATAAGATATAGTTATATACCTTCAGTGTTTGATTTTGCAATGATTTCACTGTTTGGATGTGTTTTTCTATTTTTGTCTGTTTTTGTGCGCATTCAGCTGGAATACGACTGTTTTCTGATTTTTTTTCATTTTTCTACTGTCCCATAACATAAACCTCAGAAATAAAGTTAACATCTTATAAGATATTGTTATATACCTTCAGTGTTTGATTTTGCAATGATTTCACTGTTTGAATGTGTTTTTCTATTTTTGTCTGTTTTTGTGCGCATTCAGCTGGAATACGACTGTTTTCTGATTTTTTTTCATTTTTCTACTGTCCCATAACATAAACCTCACAAATAAAGTTAACATCTTATAAGATATACTAAGTACCCTCGTCGTTCCGCTCGTCTTTTGACCCCAAACGACATATGAAATATTCACACTCCTGCGACCTGTAGAAATGTAGTTCCTCCAAAACTTCCACTCTGGCCAAAGAGTCTAAGACTGTATAGAGTCTTCAGTTTTTGGACACAGGACTGTGGGCTTTTTTCCCCCTGGCCAAAAAAAACTGCCAAAAACACAGTCTGTAAAATTCAAATGTAAGAAAGGTGGGAAACTGTCTTTTCTTCAATAATTCCTAAAGGCAATGAGCCCGGATGCTGATTTCTCCGTATGTGTATCAGGGACTAAAGCTTATCCAGGTTGCCGAGTTTCAGACCTGTGCAACTTTCGGAAAAGGTCAATGGTTAGCCGTTCGGGTGTGTTTTTTGTAATAATTCCTAAAGGCATTAAGCCAGGAGTCTGATTTTTCTGTATGTGTATCAGGGACTAAGGCTAATCCAGGGTGCCGAGTTTCAGACCCGTGCAACCTTTGGAAAGGTCAAAGGTCAGCCGTTCGGGTGTGTTTTTTGTAATAATTCCTAAAGGCATTAAGCCAGGAGTCTGATTTTTCCGTATGTGTATCAGGGACTAAGGCTGATCGAGGGTATTTTAATCTTTTTTCTACTGTCCTATAATATGAAGTTAACATCTTATAAGGTATATTGATGTACCCTCAGTGTTTAAATTTATAATGATTTCACTGTTTGGATGTGTTTTTCTATTTGTGTCTGTTTTTGTGCGCATTCAGAAGGAATACGGCTGTTTTCGCAATTTTTTTCATTTTTCTACTGTCCCATAACATAAACCTCACAAATAAAGTTAAAATCTTATAAGATATAGTTATATACCTTCAGTGTTTGATTTTGCAATGATTTCACTGTTTGAATGTGTTTTTCTATTTTTGTCTGTTTTTGTGCGCATTCAGCTGGAATACGACTGTTTTCTGATTTTTTTTCATTTTTCTACTGTCCCATAACATAAACCTCAGAAATAAAGTTAACATCTTATAAGATATTGTTATATACCTTCAGTGTTTGATTTTGCAATGATTTCACTGTTTGAATGTGTTTTTCTATTTTTGTCTGTTTTTGTGCGCATTCAGCTGGAATACGACTGTTTTCTGATTTTTTTTCATTTTTCTACTGTCCCATAACATAAACCTCACAAATAAAGTTAACATCTTATAAGATATACTAAGTACCCTCGTCGTTCCGCTCGTCTTTTGACCCCAAACGACATATGAAATATTCACACTCCTGCGACCTGTAGAAATGTAGTTCCTCCAAAACTTCCACTCTGGCCAAAGAGTCTAAGACTGTATAGAGTCTGACATGACCTGATTTTCAGTTTTTGGACACAGGACTGTGGGCTTTTTTCCCCCTGGCCAAAAAAAACTGCCAAAAACACAGTCTGTAAAATTCAAATGTAAGAAAGGTGGGAAACTGTCTTTTCTTCAATAATTCCTAAAGGCAATGAGCCCGGATGCTGATTTCTCCGTATGTGTATCAGGGACTAAAGCTTATCCAGGTTGCCGAGTTTCAGACCTGTGCAACTTTCGGAAAAGGTCAATGGTTAGCCGTTCGGGTGTGTTTTTTGTAATAATTCCTAAAGGCATTAAGCCAGGAGTCTGATTTTTCTGTATGTGTATCAGGGACTAAGGCTAATCCAGGGTGCCGAGTTTCAGACCCGTGCAACCTTTGGAAAGGTCAAAGGTCAGCCGTTCGGGTGTGTTTTTTGTAATAATTCCTAAAGGCATTAAGCCAGGAGTCTGATTTTTCCGTATGTGTATCAGGGACTAAGGCTTATCCAGGGTGCCGAGTTTCAGACCCGTGCAACCTTTGGAAAGGTCAAAGGTCAGCCGTTCGGGTGTGTTTTTTGTAATAATTCCTAAAGGCATTGAGCCAGGAGTCTGATTTTTCCGTGTGTGTATCAGGGACTAAGGCTGATCCAGGGTGCCGAGTTTCAGACCTGTGCAACCTTCGGAAAGGTCAATGGTCAGCCGTTCGGGTGTGTTTTTTGTAATAATTCCTAAAGGCATTGAGCCAGGAGTCTGATTTTTCCGTATGTGTATCAGGGACTAAGGCTAATCTAGGGTGCCGAGTTTCAGACCTGTGTAACCTTCGGAAAGGTCAAAGGTCAGCCGTTTAGGTGTGTTTTTTGTAATAATTCCTAAAGGCATTAAGCCAGGAGTCTGATTTTTCCGTATGTGTATCAGGGACTAAGGCTGATCGAGGGTATTTTAATCATTTTTCTACTGTCCTATAATATGAAGTTAACATCTTATAAGGTATATTGATGTACCCTCAGTGTTTGAATTTATAATGATTTCACTGTTTGGATGTGTTTTTCTATTTGTGTCTGTTTTTGTGCGCATTCAGCAGGGATACGGCTGTTTTCGGATTTTTTTCATTTTTTTATTGTCCCATAACATAAACCTCACAAATAAAGTTAACATCTTATAAGATATAGTTATATACCTTCAGTGTTTGATTTTGCAATGATTTCACTGTTTGAATTTGTTTTTCTATTTTTGTCTGTTTTTGTGCGCATTCAGCTGGAATACGACTGTTTTCTGATTTTTTTTCATTTTTCTACTGTCCCATAACATAAACCTCACAAATAAAGTTAACATCTTATAAGATATACTAATGTACCCTCGTCGTTCCGCTCGTCTTGGGACCCCAAACGACATATGAAATATTCACACTCCTGCGACCTGTAGAAATGTAGTTCCTCCAAAACTTCCACTCTGGCCAAAGAGTCTAAGACTGTATAGAGTCTGACATGACCTGATTTTCAGTTTTTGGACACAGGACTTTGGGCTTTTTTCCCCCTGGCCAAAAAAAACTGCCAAAAACACAGTCTGTAAAATTCAAACGTAAGAAAGGTGGGAAACTGTCTTTTCTTCAATAATTCCTAAAGGCAATGAGCCCGGATGCTGATTTCTCCGTATGTGTATCAGGGACTCCTGGCTGATCCAGGGTGCCGAGTTTCAGACCCGTGCAACCTTTGGAAAGGTCAAAGGTCAGCCGCTGTGGTGTGTTTTTTGTAATAATTCCTAAAGGCATTGAGTCAGGAGTCTGATTTTTCCGTATGTGTATCAGGGACTAAAGCTTATCCCGGTTGCCGAGTTTCAGACCTGTGCAATGTTCGGAAAAGGTCAAAGGTCAGCCGTTCGGGTGTGTTTTTTGTAATAATTCCTAAAGGCATTGAGCCAGGAGTCTGATTTTTCCGTGTGTGTATCAGGGACTAAGGCTGATCCAGGGTGCCGAGTTTCAGACCTGTGCAACCTTCGGAAAGGTCAATGGTCAGCCGTTCGGGGTGTTTTTTGTAATAATTCCTAAAGGCATTGAGCCAGGAGTCTGATTTTTCCGTATGTGTATCAGGGACTAAGGCTAATCTAGGGTGCCGAGTTTCAGACCTGTGTAACCTTCGGAAAGGTCAAAGGTCAGCCGTTTAGGTGTGTTTTTTGTAATAATTCCTAAAGGCATTAAGCCAGGAGTCTGATTTTTCCGTATGTGTATCAGGGACTAAGGCTGATCGAGGGTATTTTAATCATTTTTCTACTGTCCTATAATATGAAGTTAACATCTTATAAGGTATATTGATGTACCCTCAGTGTTTGAATTTATAATGATTTCACTGTTTGGATGTGTTTTTCTATTTGTGTCTGTTTTTGTGCGCATTCAGCAGGGATACGGCTGTTTTCGGATTTTTTTCATTTTTTTATTGTCCCATAACATAAACCTCACAAATAAAGTTAACATCTTATAAGATATAGTTATATACCTTCAGTGTTTGATTTTGCAATGATTTCACTGTTTGAATTTGTTTTTCTATTTTTGTCTGTTTTTGTGCGCATTCAGCTGGAATACGACTGTTTTCTGATTTTTTTTCATTTTTCTACTGTCCCATAACATAAACCTCACAAATAAAGTTAACATCTTATAAGATATACTAATGTACCCTCGTCGTTCCGCTCGTCTTGGGACCCCAAACGACATATGAAATATTCACACTCCTGCGACCTGTAGAAATGTAGTTCCTCCAAAACTTCCACTCTGGCCAAAGAGTCTAAGACTGTATAGAGTCTGACATGACCTGATTTTCAGTTTTTGGACACAGGACTTTGGGCTTTTTTCCCCCTGGCCAAAAAAAACTGCCAAAAACACAGTCTGTAAAATTCAAACGTAAGAAAGGTGGGAAACTGTCTTTTCTTCAATAATTCCTAAAGGCAATGAGCCCGGATGCTGATTTCTCCGTATGTGTATCAGGGACTCCTGGCTGATCCAGGGTGCCGAGTTTCAGACCCGTGCAACCTTTGGAAAGGTCAAAGGTCAGCCGCTGTGGTGTGTTTTTTGTAATAATTCCTAAAGGCATTGAGTCAGGAGTCTGATTTTTCCGTATGTGTATCAGGGACTAAAGCTTATCCCGGTTGCCGAGTTTCAGACCTGTGCAATGTTCGGAAAAGGTCATTGGTCAGCCGTTCGGGTGTGTTTTTTGTAATAATTCCTAAAGGCATTAAGCCAGGAGTCTGATTTTTCCGTATGTGTATCAGGGACTAAAGCTTATCCCGGTTGCCGAGTTTCAGACCTGTGCAACGTTCGGAAAAGGTCATTGGTCAGCCGTTCGGGGTGTTTTTTGTAATAATTCCTAAAGGCATTAAGCCAGGAGTCTGATTTTTCCGTATGTGTATCAGGGACTAAGGCTGATCGAGGGTATTTTAATCTTTTTTCTACTGTCCTATAATATGAAGTTAACATCTTATAAGGTATATTGATGTACCCTCAGTGTTTAAATTTATATTGATTTCACTGTTTGGATGTGTTTTTCTATTTGTGTCTGTTTTTGTGCGCATTCAGCATGGATACGGCTGTTTTCGCAATTTTTTTCATTTTTCTACTGTCCCATAACATAAACCTCACAAATAAAGTTAAAATCTTATAAGATATAGTTATATACCTTCAGTGTTTGATTTTGCAATGATTTCACTGTTTGAATGTGTTTTTCTATTTTTGTCTGTTTTTGTGCGCATTCAGCTGGAATACGACTGTTTTCTGATTTTTTTTCATTTTTCTACTGTCCCATAACATAAACCTCAGAAATAAAGTTAACATCTTATAAGATATTGTTATATACCTTCAGTGTTTGATTTTGCAATGATTTCACTGTTTGAATGTGTTTTTCTATTTTTGTCTGTTTTTGTGCGCATTCAGCTGGAATACGACTGTTTTCTGATTTTTTTTCATTTTTCTACTGTCCCATAACATAAACCTCACAAATAAAGTTAACATCTTATAAGATATACTAAGTACCCTCGTCGTTCCGCTCGTCTTTTGACCCCAAACGACATATGAAATATTCACACTCCTGCGACCTGTAGAAATGTAGTTCCTCCAAAACTTCCACTCTGGCCAAAGAGTCTAAGACTGTATAGAGTCTTCAGTTTTTGGACACAGGACTGTGGGCTTTTTTCCCCCTGGCCAAAAAAAACTGCCAAAAACACAGTCTGTAAAATTCAAATGTAAGAAAGGTGGGAAACTGTCTTTTCTTCAATAATTCCTAAAGGCAATGAGCCCGGATGCTGATTTCTCCGTATGTGTATCAGGGACTAAAGCTTATCCAGGTTGCCGAGTTTCAGACCTGTGCAACTTTCGGAAAAGGTCAATGGTTAGCCGTTCGGGTGTGTTTTTTGTAATAATTCCTAAAGGCATTAAGCCAGGAGTCTGATTTTTCTGTATGTGTATCAGGGACTAAGGCTAATCCAGGGTGCCGAGTTTCAGACCCGTGCAACCTTTGGAAAGGTCAAAGGTCAGCCGTTCGGGTGTGTTTTTTGTAATAATTCCTAAAGGCATTAAGCCAGGAGTCTGGCCAAAGAGTCTAAGACTGTATAGAGTCTGACATGACCTGATTTTCAGTTTTGGACACAGGACTTTGGGCTTTTTTCCCCCTGGCCAAAAAAAACTGCCAAAAACACAGTCTGTAAAATTCAAATGTAAGAAAGGTGGGAAACTGTCTTTTCTTCAATAATTCCTAAAGGCAATGAGCCCGGATGCTGATTTCTCCGTATGTGTATCAGGGACTCCTGGCTGATCCAGGGTGCTGAGTTTCAGATCTGTGCAACCTTTGGAAAGGTCAAAGGTCAGCCACTGTGGTGTATTTTTTGTAATAATTCCTAAAGGCATTGAGTCAGGAGTCTGATTTTTCCGTATGTGTATCAGGGACTAAAGCTTATCCCGGTTGCCGAGTTTCAGACCTGTGCAACTTTCGAAAAAGGTCAATGGTTAGCCGTTCGGGTGTGTTTTTTGTAATAATTCCTAAAGGCATTGAGCCAGGAGTCTGATTTTTCCGTGTGTGTATAGGGACTAAGGCTGATCCAGGGTGCCGAGTTTCAGACCTGTGCAACCTTCGGAAAGGTCAATGGTCAGCCGTTCGGGTGTGTTTTTTGTAATAATTCCTAAAGGCATTAAGCCAGGAGTCTGATTTTTCCGTATGTGTATCAGGGACTAAGGCTGATCCAGGGTGCCGAGTTTCAGACCTGTGCAACCTTCGGAAAGGTCAATGGTCAGCCGTTCGGGTGTGTTTTTTGTAATAATTCCTAAAGGCATTGAGCCAGGAGTCTGATTTTTCCGTATGTGTATCAGGGACTAAGGCTAATCTAGGGTGCCGAGTTTCAGACCTGTGTAACCTTCGGAAAGGTCAAAGGTCAGCCGTTTAGGTGTGTTTTTTGTAATAATTCCTAAAGGCATTAAGCCAGGAGTTTGATTTTTCCGTATGTGTATCAGGGACTAAGGCTGATCGAGGGTATTTTAATCATTTTTCTACTGTCCTATAATATGAAGTTAACATCTTATAAGGTATATTGATGTACCCTCAGTGTTTGAATTTATAATGATTTCACTGTTTGGATGTGTTTTTCTATTTGTGTCTGTTTTTGTGCGCATTCAGCAGGGATACGGCTGTTTTCGGATTTTTTTCATTTTTTTATTGTCCCATAACATAAACCTCACAAATAAAGTTAACATCTTATAAGATATAGTTATATACCTTCAGTGTTTGATTTTGCAATGATTTCACTGTTTGAATTTGTTTTTCTATTTTTGTCTGTTTTTGTGCGCATTCAGCTGGAATACGACTGTTTTCTGATTTTTTTTCATTTTTCTACTGTCCCATAACATAAACCTCACAAATAAAGTTAACATCTTATAAGATATACTAATGTACCCTCGTCGTTCCGCTCGTCTTGGGACCCCAAACGACATATGAAATATTCACACTCCTGCGACCTGTAGAAATGTAGTTCCTCCAAAACTTCCACTCTGGCCAAAGAGTCTAAGACTGTATAGAGTCTGACATGACCTGATTTTCAGTTTTTGGACACAGGACTTTGGGCTTTTTTCCCCCTGGCCAAAAAAAAAATTGCCAAAAACACAGTCTGTAAAATTCAAACGTAAGAAAGGTGGGAAACTGTCTTTTCTTCAATAATTCCTAAAGGCAATGAGCCCGGATGCTGATTTCTCCGTATGTGTATCAGGGACTCCTGGCTGATCCAGGGTGCCGAGTTTCAGACCCGTGCAACCTTTGGAAAGGTCAAAGGTCAGCCGCTGTGGTGTGTTTTTTGTAATAATTCCTAAAGGCATTGAGTCAGGAGTCTGATTTTTCCGTATGTGTATCAGGGACTAAAGCTTATCCCGGTTGCCGAGTTTCAGACCTGTGCAATGTTCGGAAAAGGTCATTGGTCAGCCGTTCGGGTGTGTTTTTTGTAATAATTCCTAAAGGCATTAAGCCAGGAGTCTGATTTTTCCGTATGTGTATCAGGGACTAAAGCTTATCCCGGTTGCCGAGTTTCAGACCTGTGCAACGTTCGGAAAAGGTCATTGGTCAGCCGTTCGGGGTGTTTTTTGTAATAATTCCTAAAGGCATTAAGCCAGGAGTCTGATTTTTCCGTATGTGTATCAGGGACTAAGGCTGATCGAGGGTATTTTAATCTTTTTTCTACTGTCCTATAATATGAAGTTAACATCTTATAAGGTATATTGATGTACCCTCAGTGTTTAAATTTATATTGATTTCACTGTTTGGATGTGTTTTTCTATTTGTGTCTGTTTTTGTGCGCATTCAGCATGGATACGGCTGTTTTCGCAATTTTTTTCATTTTTCTACTGTCCCATAACATAAACCTCACAAATAAAGTTAACATCTCATAAGATATAGTTATATACCTTCAGTGTTTGATTTTGCAATGATTTCACTGTTTGGATGTGTTTTTCTATTTGTCTCTGTTTTTGTGCGCATTCAGCAGGGATACGGCTGTTTTCTGATTTTTTTCATTTTTCTACTGTCCCATAACATAAACCTCACAAAGGGTGATTTAGATTTCTCTTTTGTTTATTCACTGCATTTTGTTGATTGATGATTGATTCATTTTTTTCACAACTGCCTAAAACCTTTGCACAGTACTGTGGACAGTAGAAAAAAATCCGAAAACAGCCTTATCTCGGCTGGATGCGCACACAAACAGACACCAATAGAAAAACACATCCCAACAGTGAAATCATTGCAAAATCAAACACTGAGGGTACAGAAGTATATCTTATATGATGTTAACTTCATTAGTGAGGTTTATATTATGGGACAGTAGAAAAAAGAAAAAAATCCGAAAACAGCCTAACCTCAGCTGAATACGTCCAGTGAAAGTTAAATCATAAACTACTGATAAAAAATAAGGATTTTATACTTCATCAAAAAATGTTACCCTATTGTTTGTTGCAAAAAGTGAACTTTGACCCTATATTCCTCCAAAACGTATCAGTAAAAGTACTCCATACTACTAGTATATGAAGTATAAGTGGTACTGAGTTCAGTGAAAGTGAAATCATACACTACTAATACAAATTATGGATTTTAAACTTCATCAAAAACGGATGATCACACAGGTCATACAAAACATCTAGCTTATGTTTGATTTGATGTAATTATTTTACATGTAATCACTATAATATGATAGGGTTAGGGTTAGTTTTGATAAATTATTTAACCTTTTTCTTTTTCAGTACATTGTGACTGATGTTGATGAGGTCGAGGTCTTCAGCGTCTGAGGCTGTGTCTTTGACAGTCAGGATGAATTGAGCCCCAAACAAAGTGAAACATTGTGTTTACCTGTAATTGCACCTGTGTAAACAAAACCAGACTTTTGTTTGGGTTCACGTAGAGGGCAAGTCTTTGAAGTCCCTCAAGATGCCTGTTTCTTTTTTTTACTCAAAGGAGTGAATGTGTGTATGAGCCTCTTTGTAGGTGTAGGTGCCTGTGTATCATGTCGATTTGAACTTGATGTGAGAACAAGAAGTGCCTGGAGTCGCACATACACACCGACACACAGACACAGACACACACACACACATTTATTCCTAAACCCACATTCACACCATACTATGATATCCCTAAAATACACCCACATCATTTTAGCTTCAGATATTGATTGAATAGTGTGTTATATGATAATGAATAAAAAAAAAAATCCAAACGCACAAAGAATGCAGAGGATTAATCTGTTATGTTTTTATTACAAAAAATCTTGGAAGCGAACATTTCTGCCATGCATGTGTGGTGAAACAAAGGGGCAGTTTATTTCAACTACTACTGTAGCTTTAAGATAATTATCGACCATCGTCACACTCCAACGCAACGTAGTTCCCCACCACAGCAGCAGCGGATTAATATCCAAAACGTGAACAGGTTAGTGTCTGCTCAGCAGGTGGATGAACATGTAATGGAGTTGCAGCATCAGTCGCTGACCAAGGAATTACTGGGGAAGTTGGTGGTAGAGGGAGGCTATTGACATGTCACAGGAAGATGCTCAAAAATGTAGAGGTAAGTGAAATTTTACATTATTATAATGAGCTAAACAGCAGGCCATTGCTAAAATGTGTTCGTTAATTACAGTAACTACGTCTTTTCACTACATACATACACATGCATTTAAACACACACGCATTAATCGAAATATAGTTAATACTAATATATGCACATGTAAATGTTCCATGCTCTTTTTTTTCTTTTTCGCTTTGCTGTTTTTTTTCGAAAGTTTAGTGTTTAAATGCAGTCAGTATCCTATCTCTGAGATGGTGTTGTCTGCGACGTTACACGGGAGCCAGACTTGCTGTCTGAACAGTTCCACTGTGAGAACCGATGTCCTCTCACCCGAACCCGCAGCTGCAAAGCTCCCGTTTTCGCGGAACCGCTTGCTGTGTTTCGGCTGCGTCTTCGGTTGTGAGGACTGTGGGTCACATTGCTGATCTGTTCAGAGAGCTTCGCTGGTGCTGCTGCTGCACTGTCCTGTCTATTTAACAAGTAGGCTATACACTAAATCTATCCCTCTATTCTTAAAAATTAGGTCCACTCTGAATGTTGATACAGTGTGGGTGTTGTAATTATTATTTTTTTTTTATGACAGTCTTTTCCATTCTTACAACGCACAGTTAACGTGACTGGATTCTGCTTCATCCGGGGAAAGAGGCTGACCCTCAGGCTTTGGACACCTACAGTATTTAGTTGATGACAAACTGTTTCCTTAACCCTCAGGCTTCATTATGATTTCCACTGTGTTAGTTCATATGGCACACTTTCTTGTAAGAAGGTCTCTTGGCAAATTGGAATTCAAATGAAAACATTTTATTAATAGATCAATAGAACACTGAACATTGTTTTCACCATACACTTGAGTATATGGCAGGAATGTTCATTCCCAAGAATTGTTGTCATAAAAGATTAATACTTTTGTCCTGCATCAGTCCTCCTCAAAACCACCAAATATTCAATCATTTCCATATTACAAATGTCCTCTTTTCAAATTAAGAGGGGAGGGAGTACATGTTTTAGCTGATGCTACACAAAACTAACAATGCTTCAAAGTTAATATTGTGGGTAATCTTTGACATATTCAAGACTGATTCAAAAAAATCTCCCAGCCACCCAACATTTGTCATATCTGTTGCCAGTACAACCCATGAAATGCTCATTTGTACTTGTCAGGAAGTCACTGCAGCTCTGACCTTGTAACCTAAATATGTTTCTGCTTCAAAATCACTTTGTTTCATACATGAGGCTAATGTCTGGCAGATAATACCAATCTTAGCCAATCTTCATCACTAAGTTTTATGTTAAATCCTGATTCCCATCTTTTTTTTTATGTATTTTGTAGCATTTTTTTTATATAGTCCCAATATAATTCTAATTGTGGTTTCTTTGTATGCGTTGATTATGATGATCTGGATCACACTATTCACTTCTCAGGAGGGGTCCATCCTGATCTCTTTCATATAGTAGTCTCTAAGTTGCAGGAATCCACAGAATTCATGATTGATTATCTAAATCCTTTTTTTCTGTCATATTTTGGAAACTCTCAAGCTGTCCATCTTTCACCAAAACACACCATGCTGTGATTCCCTTGGTTGTCCACTGTTTAAATCCTATATCGTACCTAGTCGGTGTAAAATTGCTATCATATTCAATAAATTAGTGTCTTTCTGTATCTTATATTTTTTTATTATGCTGAACCATATTTTGTATGTGAACATCGTGATTGTGTCTATTTGGTTTTGAATCTTCTTGTATGTTTCTTTATCCCCAATTATATTCTGTACTGGGTTTTCTCCAAACTCTTTTTCTATTTCATTTCACTGTGTCTGGTTTGCACCAACCTACAATATATCTCAATTGGGCCGCATGGTAGTATTCCTTTAATTTTGGAAGTCTCATCCCTCCTTCTTCTTTTGGCAGCTGGAGAGTTTCCAGTCTTATCGTGGGTCTTTTGCCACCCCAACTAAACTTTGATATCATTTTATTCCAGCTCATAAATTGGGGCTTGGGGGACCTCTACTGGTAGGGCTTGGAATAGGTATAAGGGTCAGGGTCAGCGAGTTGGCAGCACCCCGCTTTACCCGCAGGCTGTAGCAGAGAGCCCCCCTTACAGCAACAACTTTGGCAACAACTTATTTTAAAATAAATATATATAAATATATATATATATATATATTATAAAATCACGACAAACCCACACCATAACCCCCCAAACATTTATGACCTTCCCCAAAGTTTCATCTTGGAATGCCCATGGCATCCAATCAAATTCTTTTAGAGCCCAACAAATTAAATTCTTGTTGAAAACTGACTTTGACATATTATGTTGTCAAGAACTGAGACTGAACACAAGTAAAGAGTAACGGTATCCAGCATGTGGAACAAAGGTCTAAGTGTAATTTCTATTGGCGAAAGTAAAGCTGATGGTGGGATCTTTTTTCTAAAACTGGTGATGTCACTATTATTCGTAAAACGAATGATTTCCTAATTTAATTCCTTGTAGATTGCTCATGTTGGATTGTTTTTACCGAGGAGAAAAAATACGAACGATACACGTGTACACCTCTCATGAGAGAACAAACATTTTTCAACTTTTTAAAAGACTTAAAGAACCCCTATTGGTCGGATACAAAATTATTTTATGTGGCGACTTTAACACTGTCATCGATGTAAACGACAGAGTGAGCTCTAAAGTCTTGAAACTCAGCTCTGATGGTAATCGCTTGACTCAATTCAATTCTTATGTAGACTAATTGTGATCTTAACAAGTCCTGGCAAATTAAAGTAGGCACAAGCACCATGACGTCCAATCTGAAGCAGCATCCTGCAATTTGTCTTCTTATGTCATCACTTTTTTTCAAAGGATGTATGTTACAGTATTTTAAATAAAATACACATAATGGAAATATATTGGTACAAAATCTGAAGGAATTTTTCATCATCTCCAGAAAAGAGCATATTTCGTATTTTAAATATGTATTTTTTTTAATACATGTATCAGAAATACTTCCCATCCCTGCTTAGAGACATTACGTGAAGGTTGAAAATTGTGTTGCTTTAAATAAAACCCATAACATGAGAATGTGCTTAAATTGAAGCACAATATATAATGATTATGTATAGAAAATGCACTCTGATTTTCGCAGTTGAAGCACAAGAATCTGGATCTTTACAAAACAAATGTTATCTATCCGCAATTCCTATACTCCTATTCCAAATATGTTTGTGATTTAAACAGCATTTGTCTAGTGTAACATTAGTGATACTTTTGCAGTAGTATATTTATTGTGAGACACAATTATACATTTTTCCCAAATCTGTCCATGCCTCATCCATCTCTTCCTCTCCCTTCTTGTCTTCCTCCTCAGCACATGGAGAAGATCTCCATGCTGGCTTTCCATCCAGTTAAGATGCACAGCTGCTATGAGAAGGTGGTGAACCTGAGCCTTGAGGGTCTGCAGCAACAGTTTGACGTGAGCAGCCCGTCAGTGTTTGTCCAAAGGGCCCAGATCCCCATGAGAGAGGTGAAACCTCAACTACTGACTAACCAGTCTGATATAGGTTATTGGTTAACTGGTTAACACAATGGGAAGTTTCTATGAGAGCTAATCATTTTATTGACACTCATTATATTGCTTGATCATTTTCCTACACTGTAGCTCCTGTTTGACTAGAGTTTGTCAAATAGTTGAATGATGAGGTTCTGACTGTGGCATTGATCAAGGACACAGTAGAACTAAAGGCGAACATCTTTTGGCGGTTTGATAACTCAGTGGACAGTTAAACAGTTAAACATGCCACAATACAGACTGTGGACCTGGGTCCACATGTGATAAATAACATTATCACATTATTTCATGGGATATTCCTATATGAGTCAGTTTGTCTGGTGTTACATGCATGTATGTCACAAAGTTAGGTACAAAACTACAAATTGTGTTTTACTAGATGTTTGAGCAGATCCTTCATCAGAGTCTCGAGTCTCAGGGTACAGAGGAGCTGTGTAAGATCATCCAGCACTGCCAGGACAGAGTCATTAAGGTAATACACAAAGAAAACAGGCTTGTGCATCAAATTATTGCATCACATCTACATTAATATCTAATAATATTACACCTGGCATACTCCAGCCCTGGGAGTGAAACTTTTGGTCTGGCCTTGTTTTAGTGTTAAGGAAAATTCAGGTTCAACTTTATCAATTTATTAATTTTTGAGCAAGAGTCCAGGATACCGGGCTATTGCCCAGCTTAATCCCTTCTGTGCATCTTCCTCTGATATTTTCAAGCCTCAACTTGCCAGCTCCATGTTTATTTTTATTATATCAGAAAGTATGAGTGTGTGGATGAGCTAACTCATGCTTTTGAAGCATGATGATGGTCGCCACAGCGGTCGTCTTCCAGATAGAGATTAGATAGAAAATAAAAACTCCAAACTCAAGGAATAAACACTTGACTTTTGCGAGAACAGGTGAACGTCACATAGTGTACCCTGAGACATTATTGCTCTGGACCATAATCAAGTGGACTGATAAGAGATTACCGGCATCTTGTGAAATGTGCCAGTACACAAATAAAAGTGCCGTTTCTGTGTACTGGACAGTACCGGGCCACTTCTAGTTAATAATTGTACTGTAGTGACAGTGATGGTATTTTATGTACACTTAATGTCTCTTATGTGATGTTATTCTTTAACAAACAAGTGCACAATAAAAATTCACTGGGAATTCTAAACAGCACATTGCAATTTATTCAATTATTATCGGAGTATTGATCAGTAATACAGTGAAAATGAGAGGAAATGTTTAAGGTGTGCACCCCTAAATGTTCTGCTTGCTCTCCTAAAACATTCAGTTATAGGGGGGGCTACTGTGCTCCTAGTAAAAAGTTAGTCTGGTGCCCTGCATACATTGTTCTAAAGGGTTTATGGTCTTAGTTCCTCTTCAGTAGAGCTGCATGTCCACAATGTAAATTTAATTTTACATTTAAATGCAGAGCTGTCAGTGTGTGATTGACAGCTCTGCATTTCATGTTTGCAAAGTTGCAGTTATAGGTGGATTTGTAGTGGACAAGCTATCAGTATCCATCCCTTCTCTTATAACTATGGTTGTTTCTGGTTTCAAAAACTAACATGGTGTTGCCCAAAATACTAAACTCCTACATTTAAACAGGGGAGTCTAGTGGCAACCCAAATAGTTGACACATCCCAACCTTATGAGAACCTGCCTCTCAAAATGGGTTATGGATTCATATTTTATCTCTGACAAATGGAATGTGAACTATGATGAGGAAGGCATGACAATATTATAGCTATATCATGACATGAGACAAGATATGATCTTAGAATTTTGATATTGTCATATCGTGATCGGGTATTTGTGATGAATTTTCCTGGTTTGAGAATTTTGGAGAAAATCAAGCTCAAAAGTCAAGATTTTGACAATTATTTTGCAACAATTTGTGACTTTGCACTGCCCTCTAGTGGCCTAATATGATTTCACATGAAATATGTCACCTGCTTTGCATGCTACAGCTCCTTATTTTTCCAGTGATCCCCTATATGTCCATATCTACTTTGGACTATAGGAGAAAGTCCATCTCAAATATGAATGCTGACTGAATTCTATTGCAACCATTCCTGAATTTGCACTTCTCCCTACTGGCCGAAACGTGCATTTTTTTTAAGGTGGAATCGAAACTTAATGAAAATCGGAAGCGAATGCTGAAGGTGGCCCTACAGCATCATCATGTCATTGTTCCCAATAGAATGAGTGCGCGAGTTTTTGTTTTTTTATGTTAATATAATGTCAATGTATTAATGATATAAATATAATGATGGTGATGATAACAATAATAATATTTACAGCGATAATAATAATAATATTAATAATAATGATATGATTACAACAATAATGTGTGCTGTGAAAGCAACATTTGTTGAAAAAAACAGTGTAGAAATATTTTTTTGAAGTTTGATTATGACAAATAACCATACAGTTAACTGAACAAATGAAGTTAACATCTTAAAAGATTTAGTTCTGTACACTCACTGTTTGATTTTGCATTGATTTCACTGTTTGGATGTGTTTTTCTATTGGTGTCTGTTTTTGTGCGCATACAGCTGAGATAAGGCTGTTTTCGGATTTTTTTCATTTTTCTACTTTCCCATAATATAAACCTAACAAATGAACTTAACATCTTATAAGATATACTTCTTTACCCTCAGTGTTTAATTTTGCAAAGATTTCACTGTTTGGATGTGTTTTTCTACAAGTGTCTGTTTGTGTGCGCATTCAGCTGAGATAAGGCTGTTTACGGATTTTTTTAATTTTTCTGCTGTCCCATAACATAAACCTCACAAATGAAGTTAACATCTTAAAAGATTTAGTTCTGTACACTCACTGTTTGATTTTGCATTGATTTCACTGTTTGGATGTGCTTTTCTATTGGTGTCTGTTTGTGTGCGCATACAGCTGAGATAAGGCTGTTTTCGGATTTTTTTCATTTTTCTACTTTCCCATAATATAAACCTAACAAATGAACTTAACATCTTATAAAATATACTTCTTTACCCTCAGTGTTTAATTTTGCAAAGATTTCACTGTTTGGATGTGTTTTTCTATTGGTGTCTGTTTGTGTGCGCATTCAGCTGCGATAAGGCTGTTTACGGATTTTTTTAATTTTTCTGCTGTCCCATAACATAAACCTCACAAATGAAGTTAACATCTTAAAAGATTTAGTTCTGTACCCTCAGTGTTTGATTTTGCAATGATTTCACTGTTGGGATGTGTTTTTCTACAAGTGTCTGTTTGTGTGCGCATTCAGCTGAGATAAGGCTGTTTACGGATTTTTTTCATTTTTCTACTGTCCCATAACATAAACCTCACAAATGAAGTTAACATCTTAAAATATTTAGTTCTGTACCCTCAGTGTTTGATTTTGCAATGGTTTCACTGTTGGGATGTTTTTTTCTACAAGTGTCTGTTTGTGTGCGCATTCAGCTGAGAAAGGGTGTTAACGGATTTTTTAAATTTTTCTGCTGTCCCATAACATAAACCTCACAAATGAAGTTAACATCTTAAAAGATTTAGTTCTGTACACTCACTGTTTGATTTTTGCATTGATTTCACTGTTTGGATGTGTTTTTCTATTGGTGTCTGTTTGTGTGCGCATACAGCTGAGATAAGGCTGTTTTCGGATTTTTTTCATTTTTCTACTTTCCCATAATATAAACCTAACAAATGAACTTAACATCTTATAAGATATACTTCTTTACCCTCAGTGTTTAATTTTGCAAAGATTTCACTGTTTGGATGTGTTTTTCTATTGGTGTCTGTTTGTGTGCGCATTCAGCTGAGATAAGGCTGTTTCCGGATTTGTTTAATTTTTCTGCTGTCCCATAACATAAACCTCACAAATGAAGTTAACATCTTAAAAGATTTAGTTCTGTACCCTCAGTGTTTGATTTTGCAATGATTTCACTGTTGGGATGTGTTTTTCTACAAGTGCCTGTTTGTGTGCGCATTCAGCTGAGATAAGGCTGTTTACGGATTTTTTTCATTTTTCTACTGTCCCATAACATAAACCTCACAAATGAAGTTAACATCTTAAAATATTTAGTTCTGTACCCTCAGTGTTTGATTTTGCAATGGTTTCACTGTTGGGATGTTTTTTTCTACAAGTGTCTGTTTGTGTGCGCATTCAGCTGAGATAAGGCTGTTAACGGATTTTTTAAATTTTTCTGCTGTCCCATAACATAAACCTCACAAATGAAGTTAACATCTTAAAAGATTTAGTTCTGTACACTCACTGTTTGATTTTTGCATTGATTTCACTGTTTGGATGTGTTTTTCTATTGGTGTCTGTTTGTGTGCGCATACAGCTGAGATAAGGCTGTTTTCGGATTTTTTTCATTTTTCTACTTTCCCATAATATAAACCTAACAAATGAACTTAACATCTTATAAGATATACTTCTTTACCCTCAGTGTTTAATTTTGCAAAGATTTCACTGTTTGGATGTGTTTTTCTATTGGTGTCTGTTTGTGTGCGCATTCAGCTGAGATAAGGCTGTTTCCGGATTTGTTTAATTTATCTGCTGTCCCATAACATAAACCTCACAAATGAAGTTAACATCTTAAAAGATTTAGTTCTGTACCCTCAGTGTTTGATTTTGCAATGATTTCACTGTTGGGATGTGTTTTTCTACAAGTGCCTGTTTGTGTGCGCATTCAGCTGAGATAAGGCTGTTTACGGATTTTTTTCATTTTTCTACTGTCCCATAACATAAACCTCACAAATGAAGTTAACATCTTAAAATATTTAGTTCTGTACCCTCAGTGTTTGATTTTGCAATGGTTTCACTGTTGGGATGTTTTTTTCTACAAGTGTCTGTTTGTGTGCGCATTCAGCTGAGATAAGGCTGTTAACGGATTTTTTAAATTTTTCTGCTGTCCCATAACATAAACCTCACAAATGAAGTTAACATCTTAAAAGATTTAGTTCTGTACACTCACTGTTTGATTTTTGCATTGATTTCACTGTTTGGATGTGTTTTTCTATTGGTGTCTGTTTGTGTGCGCATACAGCTGAGATAAGGCTGTTTTCGGATTTTTTTCATTTTTCTACTTTCCCATAATATAAACCTAACAAATGAACTTAACATCTTATAAGATATACTTCTTTACCCTCAGTGTTTAATTTTGCAAAGATTTCACTGTTTGGATGTGTTTTTCTATTGGTGTCTGTTTGTGTGCGCATTCAGCTGAGATAAGGCTGTTTCCGGATTTGTTTAATTTTTCTGCTGTCCCATAACATAAACCTCACAAATGAAGTTAACATCTTAAAAGATTTAGTTCTGTACCCTCAGTGTTTGATTTTGCAATGATTTCACTGTTGGGATGTGTTTTTCTACAAGTGCCTGTTTGTGTGCGCATTCAGCTGAGATAAGGCTGTTCACGGATTTTTTTAATTTTTCTGCTGTCCCATAACATAAACCTCACAAATGAAGTTAACATCTTAAAAGATTTAGTTCTGTACACTCACTGTTTGATTTTGCATTGATTTCACTGTTTGGATGTGTTTTTCTATTGGTGTCTGTTTGTGTGCGCATACAGCTGAGATAAGGCTGTTTTCGGATTTTTTTCATTTTTCTACTTTCCCATAATATAAACCTAACAAATGAACTTAACATCTTAAAATATTTAGTTCTGTACCCTCAGTGTTTGATTTTGCAATGGTTTCACTGTTGGGATGTGTTTTTCTACAAGTGTCTGTTTGTGTGCGCATTCAGCTGAGATAAGGCTGTTTACGGATTTTTTTAATTTTTCTGCTGTCCCATAACATAAACCTCACAAATGAAGTTAACATCTTAAAAGATTTAGTTCTGTACACTCACTGTTTGATTTTGCATTGATTTCACTGTTTGGATGTGTTTTTCTATTGGTGTCTGTTTGTGTGCGCATACAGCTGAGATAAGGCTGTTTTCGGATTTTTTTCATGTTTCTACTTTCCCATAATATAAACCTAACAAATGAACTTAACATCTTATAAGATATACTTCTTTACCCTCAGTGTTTAATTTTGCAAAGATTTCACTGTTTGGATGTGTGTTTCTATTGAAGTCTGTTTGTGTGCGCATTCAGCTGAGATAAGGCTGTTTCCGGATTTTTTTAATTTTTCTGCTGTCCCATAACATAAACCTCACAAATGAAGTTAACATCTTAAAATATTTAGTTCTATACCCTCAGTGTTTGATTTTGCAATGGTTTCACTGTTGGGATGTGTTTTTCTACAAGTGTCTGTTTGTGTGCGCATTCAGCTGACATAAGGCTGTTTACGGATTTTTTTAATTTTTCTGCTGTCCCATAACATAAACCTCACAAATGAAGTTAACATCTTAAAAGATTTAGTTCTGTACACTCACTGTTTGATTTTGCATTGATTTCACTGTTTGGATGTGTTTTTCTATTGGTGTCTGTTTGTGTGCGCATACAGCTGAGATAAGGCTGTTTTCGGATTTTTTTCATTTTTCTACTTTCCCATAATATAAACCTAACAAACGAACTTAACATCTTATAAGATATACTTCTTTACCCTCAGTGTTTAATTTTGCAAAGATTTCACTGTTTGGATGTGTTTTTCTATTGGTGTCTGTTTGTGTGCGCATTCAGCTGAGATAAGGCTGTTTTCGGATTTTTTTCATGTTTCTACTTTCCCATAATATAAACCTAACAAATGAACTTAACATCTTATAAGATATACTTCTTTACCCTCAGTGTTTAATTTTGCAAAGATTTCACTGTTTGGATGTGTGTTTCTATTGAAGTCTGTTTGTGTGCGCATTCAGCTGAGATAAGGCTGTTTCCGGATTTTTTTAATTTTTCTGCTGTCCCATAACATAAACCTCACAAATGAAGTTAACATCTTAAAATATTTAGTTCTATACCCTCAGTGTTTGATTTTGCAATGGTTTCACTGTTGGGATGTGTTTTTCTACAAGTGTCTGTTTGTGTGCGCATTCAGCTGACATAAGGCTGTTTACGGATTTTTTTAATTTTTCTGCTGTCCCATAACATAAACCTCACAAATGAAGTTAACATCTTAAAAGATTTAGTTCTGTACACTCACTGTTTGATTTTGCATTGATTTCACTGTTTGGATGTGTTTTTCTATTGGTGTCTGTTTGTGTGCGCATACAGCTGAGATAAGGCTGTTTTCGGATTTTTTTCATTTTTCTACTTTCCCATAATATAAACCTAACAAACGAACTTAACATCTTATAAGATATACTTCTTTACCCTCAGTGTTTAATTTTGCAAAGATTTCACTGTTTGGATGTGTTTTTCTATTGGTGTCTGTTTGTGTGCGCATTCAGCTGAGATAAGGCTGTTTACGGATTTTTTTAATTTTTCTGCTGTCCCATAACATAAACCTCACAAATGAAGTTAACATCTTAAAAGATTTAGTTCTGTACCCTCAGTGTTTGATTTTGCAATGATTTCACTGTTGGGATGTGTTTTTCTACAAGTGTCTGTTTGTGTGCGCATTCAGCTGAGATAAGGCTGTTTACGGATTTTTTTCATTTTTCTGCTGTCCCATAACATAAACCTCACAAATGAAGTTAACATCTTAAAATATTTAGTTCTGTACCCTCAAGTGTTTGATTTTGCAATGGTTTCACTGTTGGGATGTGTTTTTCTACAAGTGTCTGTTTGTGTGCGCATTCAGCTGAGATAAGGCTGTTTTCGGATTTTTTTCATTTTTCTACTTTCCCATAATATAAACCTAACAAATGAACTTAACATCTTATAAGATATACTTCTTTACCCTCAGTGTTTAATTTTGCAAAGATTTCACTGTTTGGATGTGTGTTTCTATTGAAGTCTGTTTGTGTGCGCATTCAGCTGAGATAAGGCTGTTTCCGGATTTTTTTAATTTTTCTGCTGTCCCATAACATAAACCTCACAAATGAAGTTAACATCTTAAAATATTTAGTTCTGTACCCTCAGTGTTTGATTTTGCAATGGTTTCACTGTTGGGATGTGTTTTTCTACAAGTGTCTGTTTGTGTGCGCATTCAGCTGACATAAGGCTGTTTACGGATTTTTTTAATTTTTCTGCTGTCCCATAACATAAACCTCACAAATGAAGTTAACATCTTAAAAGATTTAGTTCTGTACACTCACTGTTTGATTTTGCATTGATTTCACTGTTTGGATGTGTTTTTCTATTGGTGTCTGTTTGTGTGCGCATACAGCTGAGATAAGGCTGTTTTCGGATTTTTTTCATTTTTCTACTTTCCCATAATATAAACCTAACAAACGAACTTAACATCTTATAAGATATACTTCTTTACCCTCAGTGTTTAATTTTGCAAAGATTTCACTGTTTGGATGTGTTTTTCTATTGGTGTCTGTTTGTGTGCGCATTCAGCTGAGATAAGGCTGTTTACGGATTTTTTTAATTTTTCTGCTGTCCCATAACATAAACCTCACAAATGAAGTTAACATCTTAAAAGATTTAGTTCTGTACCCTCAGTGTTTGATTTTGCAATGATTTCACTGTTGGGATGTGTTTTTCTACAAGTGTCTGTTTGTGTGCGCATTCAGCTGAGATAAGGCTGTTTACGGATTTTTTTCATTTTTCTGCTGTCCCATAACATAAACCTCACAAATGAAGTTAACATCTTAAAATATTTAGTTCTGTACCCTCAAGTGTTTGATTTTGCAATGGTTTCACTGTTGGGATGTGTTTTTCTACAAGTGTCTGTTTGTGTGCGCATTCAGCTGAGATAAGGCTGTTTTCGGATTTTTTTCATTTTTCTACTTTCCCATAATATAAACCTAACAAATGAACTTAACATCTTATAAGATATACTTCTTTACCCTCAGTGTTTAATTTTGCAAAGATTTCACTGTTTGGATGTGTGTTTCTATTGAAGTCTGTTTGTGTGCGCATTCAGCTGAGATAAGGCTGTTTCCGGATTTTTTTAATTTTTCTGCTGTCCCATAACATAAACCTCACAAATGAAGTTAACATCTTAAAATATTTAGTTCTGTACCCTCAGTGTTTGATTTTGCAATGGTTTCACTGTTGGGATGTGTTTTTCTACAAGTGTCTGTTTGTGTGCGCATTCAGCTGACATAAGGCTGTTTACGGATTTTTTTAATTTTTCTGCTGTCCCATAACATAAACCTCACAAATGAAGTTAACATCTTAAAAGATTTAGTTCTGTACCCTCAGTGTTTGATTTTGCAATGATTTCACTGTTGGGATGTTTTTTTCTACAAGTGCCTGTTTGTGTGCGCATTCAGCTGAGATAAGGCTGTTTACGGATTTTTTTAATTTTTCTGCTGTCCCATAACATAAACCTCACAAATGAAGTTAACATCTTAAAAGATTTAGTTCTGTACACTCACTGTTTGATTTTGCATTGATTTCACTGTTTGGATGTGCTTTTCTATTGGTGTCTGTTTGTGTGCGCATACAGCTGAGATAAGGCTGTTTTCGGATTTTTTTCATTTTTCTACTTTCCCATAATATAAACCTAACAAATGAACTTAACATCTTATAAAATATACTTCTTTACCCTCAGTGTTTAATTTTGCAAAGATTTCACTGTTTGGATGTGTTTTTCTATTGGTGTCTGTTTGTGTGCGCATTCAGCTGAGATAAGGCTGTTTACGGATTTTTTTAATTTTTCTGCTGTCCCATAACATAAACCTCACAAATGAAGTTAACATCTTAAAAGATTTAGTTCTGTACCCTCAGTGTTTGATTTTGCAATGATTTCACTGTTGGGATGTGTTTTTCTACAAGTGTCTGTTTGTGTGCGCATTCAGCTGAGATAAGGCTGTTTACGGATTTTTTTCATTTTTCTACTGTCCCATAACATAAACCTCACAAATGAAGTTAACATCTTAAAATATTTAGTTCTGTACCCTCAGTGTTTGATTTTGCAATGGTTTCACTGTTGGGATGTTTTTTTCTACAAGTGTCTGTTTGTGTGCGCATTCAGCTGAGATAAGGCTGTTAACGGATTTTTTAAATTTTTCTGCTGTCCCATAACATAAACCTCACAAATGAAGTTAACATCTTAAAAGATTTAGTTCTGTACACTCACTGTTTGATTTTGCATTGATTTCACTGTTTGGATGTGTTTTTCTATTGGTGTCTGTTTGTGTGCGCATACAGCTGAGATAAGGCTGTTTTCGGATTTTTTTCATTTTTCTACTTTCCCATAATATAAACCTAACAAATGAACTTAACATCTTAAAATATTTAGTTCTGTACCCTCAGTGTTTGATTTTGCAATGGTTTCACTGTTGGGATGTGTTTTTCTACAAGTGTCTGTTTGTGTGCGCATTCAGCTGAGATAAGGCTGTTTCCGGATTTGTTTAATTTTTCTGCTGTCCCATAACATAAACCTCACAAATGAAGTTAACATCTTAAAAGATTTAGTTCTGTACCCTCAGTGTTTGATTTTGCAATGGTTTCACTGTTGGGATGTGTTTTTCTACAAGTGTCTGTTTGTGTGCGCATTCAGCTGAGATAAGGCTGTTTTCGGATTTTTTTCATTTTTCTACTTTCCCATAATATAAACCTAACAAATGAACTTAACATCTTATAAGATATACTTCTTTACCCTCAGTGTTTAATTTTGCAAAGATTTCACTGTTTGGATGTGTGTTTCTATTGAAGTCTGTTTGTGTGCGCATTCAGCTGAGATAAGGCTGTTTCCGGATTTTTTTAATTTTTCTGCTGTCCCATAACATAAACCTCACAAATGAAGTTAACATCTTAAAATATTTAGTTCTATACCCTCAGTGTTTGATTTTGCAATGGTTTCACTGTTGGGATGTGTTTTTCTACAAGTGTCTGTTTGTGTGCGCATTCAGCTGACATAAGGCTGTTTACGGATTTTTTTAATTTTTCTGCTGTCCCATAACATAAACCTCACAAATGAAGTTAACATCTTAAAAGATTTAGTTCTGTACACTCACTGTTTGATTTTGCATTGATTTCACTGTTTGGATGTGTTTTTCTATTGGTGTCTGTTTGTGTGCGCATACAGCTGAGATAAGGCTGTTTTCGGATTTTTTTCATTTTTCTACTTTCCCATAATATAAACCTAACAAACGAACTTAACATCTTATAAGATATACTTCTTTACCCTCAGTGTTTAATTTTGCAAAGATTTCACTGTTTGGATGTGTGTTTCTATTGAAGTCTGTTTGTGTGCGCATTCAGCTGAGATAAGGCTGTTTCCGGATTTTTTTAATTTTTCTGCTGTCCCATAACATAAACCTCACAAATGAAGTTAACATCTTAAAATATTTAGTTCTGTACCCTCAGTGTTTGATTTTGCAATGGTTTCACTGTTGGGATGTGTTTTTCTACAAGTGTCTGTTTGTGTGCGCATTCAGCTGACATAAGGCTGTTTACGGATTTTTTTAATTTTTCTGCTGTCCCATAACATAAACCTCACAAATGAAGTTAACATCTTAAAAGATTTAGTTCTGTACCCTCAGTGTTTGATTTTGCAATGATTTCACTGTTGGGATGTTTTTTTCTACAAGTGCCTGTTTGTGTGCGCATTCAGCTGAGATAAGGCTGTTTACGGATTTTTTTAATTTTTCTGCTGTCCCATAACATAAACCTCACAAATGAAGTTAACATCTTAAAAGATTTAGTTCTGTACACTCACTGTTTGATTTTGCATTGATTTCACTGTTTGGATGTGTTTTTCTATTGGTGTCTGTTTGTGTGCGCATACAGCTGAGATAAGGCTGTTTTCGGATTTTTTTCATTTTTCTACTTTCCCATAATATAAACCTAACAAATGAACTTAACATCTTATAAGATATACTTCTTTACCCTCAGTGTTTAATTTTGCAAAGATTTCACTGTTTGGATGTGTGTTTCTATTGAAGTCTGTTTGTGTGCGCATTCAGCTGAGATAAGGCTGTTTACGGATTTTTTTCATTTTTCTGCTGTCCCATAACATAAACCTCACAAATGAAGTTAACATCTTAAAAGATTTAGTTCTGTACCCTCAGTGTTTGATTTTGCAATGATTTCACTGTTTGGATGTGTTTTTCTATTGGTGTCTGTTTGTGTGCGCATTCAGCTGAGATAAGGCTGTTTTCTGATTTTTTTTCATTTTCTACTGTCCCATAACATAAACCTCACAAATAAAGTTAACATCTTATAAGATATACTAATGTACCCTCGTCGTTCCGCTCATCTTGGGACCCCAAACGACATATGAAATATTCACACTCCTGCGACCTGTAGTTCCTCTTTCACTCTGGCCAAAAGGGTCTAACCCTGGATTTCCACTGGACGCGGAACGGCCGCAGAACGGCCGCGGAACGGCCGCGGAACGGCCGCGGAACGGTAGCCGTTGCAAATCGCTTCCATTCTAATCAATGTGAGCATTCCCACCGGCCGCACTGTGGCCCGGATCAGCAGCGGCCCAGAAGCGGCTCGCCGCGCCGCAGCGCTATCGATAGGAATCAGTTCTATTTTTTCCGTTGCCGCTGCTGAACCTCGTAAATTTCAACGAAGCAGATCGCACAAGACAGGAAGTCCGACACAGTATCAAAGTAAAACACTTCCGCCCCCCTTTCAAAATAAAACACAATACGCAGGTCACAACTTCACCTCAACGTTACGGTGCTCCCAGGTCAACAGTCATTTGATCCGAGGGTCTCGGAGACAATGGACGACGAGAGACTGATTATGGAAGTGGAGAAATGAAAGAAGCTGTGTTGTTGTTGTTGTTTCCTTTATACACACAGTCTATCGCGGGATCTCGCGTCCGTTCGAGATTATCGCGCGATCTTCCGTGAATACCGCTGGCTCCCAAGGCTCCGCGCCGCTGCCGTAACGCGCCCGGTGGGGATTGATGTTTGGGAGAGGACGAAGCAGAACCGCGCCACGGCCGTTCCGCAGCCGTTCCGCGGCCGTTCCGCGTCCAGTGGAAATCCAGGGTAAGACTGTATAGAGTCTGACATGACCTGATTTTCAGTTTTTGGATACAGGACTTTGGGCTTTTTTCCCCCGGCCAAAAAAAACTGCCAAAAACACAGTCTGTAAAATTCAAACGTAAGAAAGGTGGGAAACTGTCTTTTCTTCAATAATTCCTAAAGGCAATGAGCCCGGAGGCTGATCTTTCCGTATGTGTATCAGGGATTTAGGCTTATCCCCGGTGCAGAGTTTCAGACCTGTGCAACCTTCGGAAAGGTCAATGGTCAGCCGTTGGGGTGTGTTTTTTGTAATAATTCCTAAAGGCATTCAGCCAGTGGTCTGATTTTTCCGTATCTGTATCAGGGACTAAGGCTTATCCAGGGTGCCAAGTTTCAGACCCGTGCAACCTTTGGAAAGGTCAAAGGTCAGCCGTTCGGGTGTGTTTTTTGTAATAATTCCTAAAGGCCTTAAGCCAGGAGTCTGATTTTTCCGTATGTGTATCAGGGACTAAAGCTTATCCCGGTTGCCGAGTTTCAGACCTGTGCAACCTTCGGAAAGGTCAATGGTCAGCCGTTCGGGTGTGTTTTTTGTAATAATTCCTAAAGGCATTCAGCCAGTGGTCTGATTTTTCCGTATCTGTATCAGGGACTAAGGCTTATCCAGGGTGCCAAGTTTCAGACCCGTGCAACCTTTGGAAAGGTCAAAGGTCAGCCGTTCGGGTGTGTTTTTTGTAATAATTCCTAAAGGCATTGAGCCAGGAGTCTGATTTTTCCGTATGTGTATCAGGGACTAAAGCTTATCCCGGTTGCCGAGTTTCAGACCTGTGCAACCCTCGGAAAGGTCAATGGTCAGCCGTTCGGGTGTTTTTTTTGTAATAATTCCTAAAGGCATTGAGCCAGGAGTCTGATTTTTCCGTATGTGCATCAGGGACTAAGGCTAAGAGAGGAACCTCTTTTGAGCTTTTCTTAATCGTGCATTAATATTTGTAGTATCTCCTAATAAGCAGGTTTGAGGATCTAATGGGAGATGTAGTCCTAGGAGTTTTGTCATGATGCCAGAGAAATCATGCCAGAATGTGTTAAGTTTTGTGCATAACCAAGTGCAGTGTAGGAATGAACCCTCTTCTATACTACATCTAAAGCACAGGTTGGATATCTCAGGTTTATATTTATGTAATTTCTGTGGCGTAAGATAGGTTTGATGAAGAAAGTTATAATAAGTCAGCCTGTATCTAGAATTAAGAGTGGCAGTTAGACTTTTTTGACACAATTCAGCCCAGAGCTCTGTACCCATTGTCACACCCAAGTCAGACTCCCATTTCTCCCTTGATTTATGTAAACCTGGTTTTGGAGCATCATCCATCAAGAGGGAGTAGACTTTTGCAATAAGATGGGGTGCGTTACCCTCCTGAAGCAGTTTTTCCAGATCGCTGAGCATGGGTAAAGTAATTTCAGATCCCAAAACAGATTTAAGAAATGATCTTAACTGTAAATAACAAAAAAAGTTTCTACTGGACAGATCATATTTCCTCCTTAGGTCCTCAAAAGACATCAGGCATCCATCCTTATAACAGTCCTCCAAATGATGAATCCCTTTCTGGTGCCACGTTTCCAGGATCTTATTATCCACTGACATAGGTATGAGTTCGTTCTGTTTCAATGGTGTCCTGGGTGAAAATATATTTTTTAGTCCAGTATTTTTCCGGACTTCATGCCATGTTTTGATGATATGGGTCAAAACAGGGTTGTCAGTTCTTCTGGAGATGGTTGTAGGTGTCCATTTATAGCTGAAGTCTGCAGGAACCTTTTCTTTAACAGCATACATTCCAATTGAAACCCAAGGTGGGACATTTTCCCTTTCAAATAAAAAAGAAACAAGTCGCATCTGGGCAGCCAAATAATGCTTTTCAAGGTTAGGCAGTCGAAGACCCCCCAGTTTATAATCCCATGTAAGTTTTTCCATTGAAACCCTTGGAGTCTTACCATTCCATATGAATTGTCTAATATGTTTATTCAGGTTTTTAAAAAAGCTGGATGGCACTGGGATTGGTAAGGACTGAAAGAGGTACTGCAGCCTTGGTAATATATTCATTTTAATGCAATTTATTCGGCCGATCAAAGTGATAGGTAAGCTCATCCATTTCTGTAAATCCTCTATTATTCGACTAACTAGTGGTGAGTAGTTGAGTTTGTACACATTTTTAAGGTTGTTATCCACCATAATTCCAAGGTATCTTATCCCGCTTGGAGACCATTTAAATGGACCTCTTTGCTGATGTTCAGTGTAGTCAAAATTTGAAAGTGGAAGAATTTCACATTTATCGTAATTTACCTTATATCCAGAGACATATCCAAATGCATGCAAAACGGTTTTCAATTTAGCAAGGGAATCAGATGGTTTTGTTAAATACAGAATTATATCATCTGCCATCAGATTGATTTTATGTATCGTCTGGTCCACTTTCACACCTTTTATCTCTGAATCGTGTCTGATTGTCTCGGCCAGAGGTTCAATAGCTATAACGAAAAGCCCAGGGGATAAGGGACACCCTTGTCTGCTCGATCTACTGAGGGGGAAGACAGTGGACATTTGTCCATTAGTAATTATTCTGGCCTGTGGATTCTTATACAGCATTCTGACCCAATTAATAAAATAGGATCCAAATCCAAATTTACATAGAACCTTGAATAGATAGGGCCACTCAAGCCTATCAAAGGCCTTTTCCGCGTCCAGCGTAACGGCTATACTAGGTTCAGTACTGGAGGTTGCCATATGAATAACGTTAAGTAACCTACACATGTTATTGGCAGAGGATCTCTTCTGGATAAAGCCAACCTGGTCTCGGTTTATCAATTTTGGTAAGAATTCACTCAACCTGTTTGCTATAGCTTTAGAAAACAATTTATAATCCGCATTCAAGAGTGAAATTGGTCGGAAAGAGGAGCATTTTAAGGGGTCTTGGTTTTTTTTATGGATCACTGTAATTATAGCCATTGAAAATGAATCAGGGAGGCTTTGTGTTTTAGATGCTAGATTAATTACATCCATAAGGAGAGGTATAAGCAAATCCTTAAACTCTTTATAAAATTCGGGGGGAAACCCATCCTCCCCTGGTGATTTATTAGATTGCAGCGTTGCTAGAGCGTTTTCGATCTCTTTGGAGGTAAATGGTGAATCTAAATACCTCTGGTCGTCTTGACTCAGTTTAGGCAAATCAATATTATTTAAGAATGTATCTATTGTGGACAGATCTTCTGGTGATTCCGACTTGTATAAATTAACATAAAACTTTTTAAAAGTTTCATTTATTTCTTTTGGGTTCTGTGTAATACAGCCATGTTCGTCTTCAATTTGGTTAATTGTTTTTGAACTCTCCTCTTTCTTTAATTGCCAGGATAGGACTTTATGAGCCTTCTCCCCCAGTTCGTAGTACCTTTGTTTCGTTCTCAAAATGTCTTTCTCAGCACTATAAGTGCATAGTGTATTATACTTGAGTTTTCTTTTTACCAATAAACTGTATATCTTCTTATCCCTATGTTGCTGAAAGTCTTTTTCCAGCCCAAGAATTTCTTTTTCAAATTTTTCCACTTCTGCTACATATGATTTTTTAAGTCCTTTTGTATATGAGATTATTTGTCCTCTTAAATAAGCTTTTAATGTATCCCATAGTATGAAACTATTAGGGGAAGAAGGACAGTTTGTTTCACAGAATAGTTTGATTTGATCCCTGACAAATTTACAGAAGTCACTTTTTTTAAGGAGGGTCGGATTCAAACGCCACCTGTACATGCTGGCCATTTTCTCAGGCATTACTATAGATAGAGTGAGTGGAGAATGATCAGAAAGTATCCTTGGCAGATAATCAGACTCTAATGCTCTGTAAGCCACATGTGTTGACAGTAAGAAAAGATCAATTCTAGTATGTGAATTATTACGGTTTGAATAAAAAGAATAGTCTATGGTTTGGGGATGTATTTGCCTCCAAACATCTGTTAGATTTAAATCTTTCATAAATGATAGAGTAGTTGAGGCTGACTTAGACTTTGCAGTGGAGGTTACTGATTTATCCAAAATTGGGTCTAAACAGAAATTAAAATCTCCTCCCATAAGAATATGTTCACGACCCCCTGATACTTTAAGAAAAATGTCTTGAATAAAGGAAGTGTCATCATAATTAGGGGCGTAAAGGTTTAGCAAGGTCCATTGTTCAGAGTAAATTAGACAGTTTATTAAGACATAGCGGCCTAGTGGATCACTTATTGTTTCCTGAACAGTGATGGGAATGTTTTTGTTTATCAAAATAGCAACTCCTCTGGCTTTAGAGCTGAGAGATGAAGAGAAGACTTGGCCGATCCATCCTCTTTTTAATTTATTATGTTCCTGCGCTGTCAGATGAGTCTCCTGGATAAAGGCTATATCTGTTTGAATCTTTTTTAAATATGTTAACACCCTCTTCCTTTTAACGGGTCCGTTAAGACCATTGACATTAAAACTGACAAATTTCAACACCTTATTCATGTAAAAAGATTAAGGATTTGACAGTGACTTAGTAGTCTTTCAACAATAAGCTTAAAGAAAATGCCTCTCTGGAAACAAACAGAAAAAAAACAAATAGAAACAAAACCTCCCCGTTCCCCCAGGCACTGACCCCCTGAACACTCGGCGCCATCCAAAAACACCAATCGGGACCTCCGTTGAATGCTCCCTAAAACTATCATACCCAACTAATACCTTGGGCCCAGAGCTCTCTTGTATATAAGTTTGTAATCACTCGGTATATAAACAACCTCAAATGTAAACATTGTTAACACCCGCTTTAACCAGAAGTAAATGAAAGTTCAAGTGCAACCTCACAGCAATAGGATAAGTTAGCTTTTTGTCCATAATGTCCAAAAATAAATTATTTCAAAATAAAATAAAAGTAAAAATAAAATAAAAATAAATGAAAAAATACGTGAAAAGAAAAAATAAATAAATATGGCGGGGGATCGTTGCACTTACATAAGAGTCACTGGATAGTTCAAGGATATGCAGGAATCGCTCTCCCTCAGAGTTAGAGGAGTTGTGGTGCTGCACCTGTAGTCACCTGTGAGACGCAGGATTAATCACCTCCCGGGAAGTCTCGGAGAAAAGATGCCGCTGCTTCTGGTGATTTGAAGAACTTTTTCTCTCCATTAGGTAGGATGACTCTCAAGGTCGCTGGGTGGAGGAGGCTGAATTGGAGCTTCTTTGCGTGCAACTCCTTATTAACATGATTGTATTCCTTTCTTTGCTTCACCAGGTTTGCACTCAGATCTGGGAAAAACATCACTGCCTCTCCCTTGAAAGTGATCGGCCCACCTTTTTCTCTGGATGTCTTAGCAGCCATTGGGAGGATTTTATCCCGGTCCTGGTACTTGAGTAGGCGGATGAGAATGGGTCTGGGTCGCTTATCTCCTGGCGTGCGGAATGTTGGGGACCGATGCGCTCTTTCAATAATCAGCGGCTCGGGAAAGTGCTGTCGTCCCAGCACAGAGGGGATCCAATCTGTAAAGAACCGCACCGGGTCGTTTCCCTCTCCGCCCTCCTGCAGGTTAACGATGCGGACATTATTGCGTCGGCTTTGATTCTCTAGTTGGTCTACTTTGTCCACGAGAAAGTCCTTCTCCTTCATCAGACGGAGGACATGGGAGTCTAATTCAGTTAGCTTATCTTCAGCTGTGCTAATTCGCTCCTCTGCCTCCGTGATGCGTGAGCACATCCCGTCTACCACAGTTTTCAACCCCGAAATAGAATGATTAATCTCGGCAGTTTTGGCATCGAGCTTCTGTGAGAGTGCTTCATTACCGCGTTTTATTTCTTGTAGTATGGCGTGGCTTCCTTCCACTTCACGTTGCTCTTCCGCAGCCATGTTGTGCTCGGTGCTCGTTTCACGTGTTGCGGCTTGAGAAGAAAAATGGTCGATAATTGAGCTTTGCATCTTATTTCGAGATCTCAAGTCCATATTTCACCAGTTGGATAAAGTTTCAGGTACAGCGGGCGTTATTTATAACTTAAAACCGAGTTTTCCTGAAGAGCTCCGGAGCACACGTCTTCCTAGCTCAGCTGCATCACCGGACGATTTTTCCGTATCTGTATCAGGGACTAAGGCTTATCCAGGATGCCAAGTTTCAGACCCGTGCAACCTTTGGAAAGGTCAAAGGTCAGCCGTTCGGGTGTGTTTTTTGTAATAATTCCTAAAGGCATTAAGCCAGGAGTCTGATTTTTCCGTATGTGTATCAGCGACTAAGGCTGATCCAGGGTGCCGAGTTTCAGACCTGTGCAACCTTCGGAAAGGTCAATGGTCAGCTGTTCGGGTGTGTTTTTTGTAATAATTCCTAAAGGCATTGAGCCAGGAGTCTGATTTTTCCGTATGTGTATCAGGGATTTAGGCTTATCCCCGGTGCAGAGTTTCAGACCTGTGCAACCTTCGGAAAGGTCAATGGTCAGCCGTTCGGGTGTGTTTTTTGTAATAATTCCTAAAGGCATTGAGCCAGGAGTCTGATTTTTCCGTATGTGTATCAGGGATTTAGGCTTATCCCGGGTGCAGAGTTTCAGGCCTGTGCAACCTTCGGAAAGGTCAATGGTCAGCCGTTCGGGTGTGTTTTTTGTAATAATTCCTAAAGGCATTGAGCCAGGAGTCTGATTTTTCCGTATGTGTATCAGGGATTTAGGCTTATCCCGGGTGCAGAGTTTCAGGCCTGTGCAACCTTCGGAAAGGTCAACGGTCAGCCGTTCGGGTGTGTTTTTTGTAATAATTCCTAAAGGCATTGAGTCAGGAGTCTGTTTTCTCCGTATGTGTATCATACACATGGTCAGCCGTTCGGGTGTGTTTTTTGTAATAATTCCTAAAGGCATTGAGTCAGGAGTCTGATTTTTCCGTGTGTGTGTCAGGGACTAAGGCTGATCTAGGGTGCCGAGTTTCAGACCTGTGCAACCTTCGGAAAGGTCAAAGGTCAGCTGTTCGGGTGTGTTTTTTGTAATAATTCCTAAAGGCATTAAGCCAGAAGTCTGATTTTTCCGTATGTGTATCTAGGGTGCCGAGTTTAAGACCCGTGCAACCTTTGGAAAGGTCAAAGGTCAGCCATTTGGGTGTGTTTTTTGTAATAATTCCTAAAGGCATTAAGCCAGGAGTCTGATTTTTCCGTATGTGTATCAGGGACTAAGGCTGATCGAGGGTATTTTAATCTTTTTTCTACTGTCCTATAATATGAAGTTAACATCTTATAAGGTATATTGATGTACCCTCAGTGTTTGAATTTATAATGATTGCACTGTTTGGATGTGTTTTTCTATTTGTGTCTGTTTTTGTGCGCATTCAGACACACCCGAACGGCTGACCTTTGACCTTTCCAAAGGTTGCACGGGTCTGAAACTGTTTCTACTGTCCCATAACATAAACCTCACAAATAAAGTTAAAATCTTATAAGATATAGTTATATACCTTCAGTGTTTGATTTTGCAATGATTTCACTGTTTGAATGTGTTTTTCTATTTTTGTCTGTTTTTGTGCGCATTCAGCTGGAATACGACTGTTTTCAGATTTTTTTTCATTTTTCTACTGTCCCATAACATAAACCTCAGAAATAAAGTTAACATCTTATAAGATATAGTTATATACCTTCAGTGTTTGATTTTGCAATGATTTCACTGTTTGAATGTGTTTTTCTATTTTTGTCTGTTTTTGTTTGCAGTAAGCTGGAATACGACTGTTTTCTGATTTTTTTTTCATTTTTCTACTGTCCCATAACATAAACCTCACAAATAAAGTTAACATCTTATAAGATATTCTTCGGTACCCTCACTGTTTGATTTTGCAATGATTTCACTGTTTGGATGTGTTTTTCTATTTGTGTCTGTTTTTGTGCGCATTCAGCTGGAATACGACTGTTTTCTGATTTTTTTTCATTTTCTACTGTCCCATAACATAAACCTCACAAATAAAGTTAACATCTTATAAGATATACTAATGTACCCTCGTCGTTCCGCTCGTCTTGGGACCCCAAACGACCTATGAAATATTCACACTCCTGCGACCTGTAGAAATGTAGTTCCTCCAAAACTTCCACTCTGGCCAAAGAGTCTAAGACTGTATAGAGTCTGACATGACCTGATTTTCAGTTTTTGGACACAGGACTTTGGGCTTTTTTCCCCCTGGCCAAAAAAAACTGCCAAAAACACAGTCTGTAAAATTCAAACGTAAGAAAGGTGGGAAACTGTCTTTTCTTCAATAATTCCTAAAGGCAATGAACCCGGATGCTGATTTCTCCGTATGTGTATCAGGGACTAAGGCTGATCGAGGGTATTTTAATCTTTTTTCTACTGTCCTATAATATGAAGTTAACATCTTATAAGGTATATTGATGTACCCTCAGTGTTTGAATTTATAATGATTTTACTGTTTGGATGTGTTTTTCTATTGGTGTCTGTTTTTGTGCGCATTCAGCAGGGATACGGCTGTTTTCGCAATTTTTTTCATTTTTCTACTGTCCCATAACATAAACCTCACAAATAAAGTTAAAATCTTATAAGATATAGTTATATACCTTCAGTGTTTGATTTTGCAATGATTTCACTGTTTGGATGTGTTTTTCTATTTGTCTCTGTTTTTGTGTGCATTCAGCAGGGATACGGCTGTTTTCTGATTTTTTTTCATTTTTCTACTGTCCCATAACATAAACCTCACAAATAAATTTAACATCTTATAAGATATAGTTATATACCTTCAGTGTTTGATTTTGCAATGATTTCACTGTTTGATTGTGTTTTTCTATTTTTGTCTGTTTTTGTTTGCAGTATGCTGGAATACGACTGTTTTCTGATTTTTTTTTCATTTTTCTACTGTCCCATAACATAAACCTCACAAATAAAGTTAACATCTTATAAGATATTCTTCGGTACCCTCAGTGTTTGATTTTGCAATAGTTTCACTGTTTGGATGTGTTTTTCTATTTGTGTCTGTTTTTGTGCGCATTCAGCTGGAATACGACTGTTTTCTGATTTTTTTTCATTTTCTACTGTCCCATAACATAAACCTCACAAATAAAGTTAACATCTTATAAGATATACTAATGTACCCTCGTCGTTCCGCTCGTCTTGGGACCCCAAACGACATATGAAATATTCACACTCCTGCGACCTGTAGAAATGTAGTTCCTCCAAAACTTCCACTCTGGCCAAAGAGTCTAAGACTGTATAGAGTCTGACATGACCTGATTTTCAGTTTTTGGACACAGGACTTTGGGCTTTTTTCCCCCTGGCCAAAAAAAACTGCCAAAAACACAGTCTGTAAAATTCAAACGTAAGAAAGGTGGGAAACTGTCTTTTCTTCAATAATTCCTAAAGGCAATGAGCCCGGATGCTGATTTCTCCGTATGTGTATCAGGGACTCCTGGCTGATCCAGGGTGCTGAGTTTCAGATCTGTGCAACCTTTGGAAAGGTCAAAGGTCAGCCACTGTGGTGTATTTTTTGTAATAATTCCTAAAGGCATTGAGTCAGGAGTCTGATTTTTCCGTATGTGTATCAGGGACTAAAGCTTATCCCGGTTGCCGAGTTTCAGACCTGTGCAACTTTCGGAAAAGGTCAATGGTTAGCCGTTCGGGTGTGTTTTTTGTAATAATTCCTAAAGGCATTAAGCCAGGAGTCTGATTTTTCTGTATGTGTATCAGGGACTAAGGCTAATCCAGGGTGCCGAGTTTCATACCCGTGCAACCTTTGGAAAGGTCAAAGGTCAGCCGTTCGGGTGTGTTTTTTGTAATAATTCCTAAAGGCATTAAGCCAGGAGTCTGGCCAAAGAGTCTAAGACTGTATAGAGTCTGACATGACCTGATTTTCAGTTTTTGGACACAGGACTTTGGGCTTTTTTCCCCCTGGCCAAAAAAAACTGCCAAAAACACAGTCTGTAAAATTCAAACGTAAGAAAGGTGGGAAACTGTCTTTTCTTCAATAATTCCTAAAGGCATTGAGCCAGGAGTCTGATTTTTCCGTATGTGTATCAGGGACTAAGGCTAATCTAGGGTGCCAAGTTTCAGACCTGTGTAACCTTCGGAAAGGTCAAAGGTCAGCCATTTAGATTCAAGATTCAAGATTCAAGATTCAAGATTTCTTCATTGTCATACTAACACACATTAGACATGAGGTCAGAACGAAAATCAGTCTCTCCAGAACCCGGTCAGCCCAGCAATAAGAAGAATAAGAAAATAAGAAATAAGAACCAACAGTTTAACTTAACAAAATATAAATTAAAAGAGATCAAAACTTTAAACCTCTGGAGGTAAGGTGCTGTGCAAAAAAGAATTTGGTGCAAGGGTGTGTACGGTACTGGGGGCATGTGCAAAGTACAGTACGTGGGGGGTGGGGGCAGCAGGGCTATGGGGTTACAGAGAGTTAAGGAGTCTGACAGCTCCAGGGAAGAAGCTGTTCCTCAGTCTCGTAGTGCTGCTCTTGATGCTCCGTAGCCTCCTGCCTGAGGGGAGGGGGGTGAACAGTGTGTGTGCCGGGTGAGTGGGATCTCTCATGATGCAGGTAGCCCTTTTCCTGCATCTGGAGGTGAAGATGTCCGTGATGGTGGGGAGGCTGCTGCCCACGGTTCTCTGTGCAGCTTTCACCACTCTGCTGCAGAGCAGCTGCCGTGCCACACAGTGATGCAGGAGCACAGGACACTCTCCACTACACATCTGTAGAAGGTGATAAGGGCTGACCTTCCTAGTCCAGCGCGTCTCAGCCTCCTGAGGAAGTAGAGGCGCTGGTGTGCCTTCCAGACCAGGCTGGAAGTGTTGCTGCTCCAGGTGAGGTCGTCCTTGAGATGCACGCCCAGGTACCTGAAGCTGGAGACCACTTCCACCGCTGTTCCTCCGATGTGCAGGGGAGAATGGGGGGGATGTCTGCTCTGATGTTTAGGTGTGTTTTTTGTAATAATTCCTAAAGGCATTAAGCCAGGAGTCTGATTTTTCCGTATGTGTATCAGGGACTAAGGCTGATCGAGGGTATTTTAATCTTTTTTCTACTGTCCTATAATATGAAGTTAACATCTTATAAGGTATATTGATGTACCCTCAGTGTTTGAATTTATAATGATTTCACTGTTTGGATGTGTTTTTCTATTTGTCTCTGTTTTTGTGTGCATTCAGCAGGGATACGGCTGTTTTCTGATGTTTTTTCATTTTTTTATTGTCCCATAACATAAACCTCACAAATAAAGTTAACATCTCATAAGATATAGTTATATACCTTCAGTGTTTGATTTTGCAATGATCTCACTGTTTGAATGTGTTTTTCTATTTTTGTCTGTTTTTGTGCGCATTCAGCTGGAATACGACTGTTTTCTGATTTTTTTTCATTTTTTAACTGTCCCATAACATAAACCTCACAAATAAAGTTAACATCTTATAAGATATAGTTATATACCTTCAGTGTTTGATTTTGCAATGATTTCACTGTTTGAATGTGTTTTTCTATTTTTGTCTGTTTTTGTGCGCATTCAGCTGGAATACGACTGTTTTCTGATTTTTTTTCATTTTTCTACTGTCCCATAACATAAACCTCACAAATAAAGTTAACATCTTATAAGATATACTAATGTACCCTCGTCGTTCCGCTCGTCTTGGGACCCCAAACGACATATGAAATATTCACACTCCTGCGACCTGTAGAAATGTAGTTCCTCCAAAACTTCCACTCTGGCCAAAGAGTCTAAGACTGTATAGAGTCTTCAGTTTTTGGACACAGGACTGTGGGCTTTTTTCCCCCTGGCCAAAAAAAACTGCCAAAAACACAGTCTGTAAAATTCAAATGTAAGAAACGTGGGAAACTGTCTTTTCTTCAATAATTCCTAAAGGCAATGAGCCCGGATGCTGATTTCTCCGTATGTGTATCAGGGACTCCTGGCTGATCCAGGGTGCTGAGTTTCAGACCCGTGCAACCTTTGGAAAGGTCAAAGGTCAGCCGCTGTGGTGTGTTTTTTTGTAATAATTCCTAAAGGCATTAAGCCGGGAGTCTGATTTTTCCGTATGTGTATCAGGGACTAAGGCTGATCGAGGGTATTTTAATCTTTTTTCTACCGTCCTATAATATGAAGTTAACATCTTATAAGGTATATTGATGTACCCTCAGTGTTTGATTTTGCAATGATTTCACTGTTTGGATGTGTTTTTCTATTTGTCTCTGTTTTTGTGCGCATTCAGCATGGATACGGCTGTTTTCGCAATTTTTTTCATTTTTCTACTGTCCCATAACATAAACCTCACAAATAAAGTTAACATCTCATAAGATATAGTTATATACCTTCAGTGTTTGATTTTGCAATGATTTCACTGTTTGGATGTGTTTTTCTATTTGTCTCTGTTTTTGTGCGCATTCAGCAGGGATACGGCTGTTTTCTGATTTTTTTCATTTTTCTACTGTCCCATAACATAAACCTCACAAAGGGTGATTTAGATTTCTCTTTTGTTTATTCACTGCATTTTGTTGATTGATGATTGATTCATTTTTTTCACAACTGCCTAAAACCTTTGCACAGTACTGTGGACAGTAGAAAAAAATCCGAAACAGCCTTATCTCGGCTGGATGCGCACACAAACAGACACCAATAGAAAAACACATCCCAACAGTGAAATCATTGCAAAATCAAACACTGAGGGTACAGAAGTATATCTTATATGATGTTAACTTCATTAGTGAGGTTTATATTATGGGACAGTAGAAAAAAGAAAAAAATCCGAAAACAGCCTAACCTCAGCTGAATACGTCCAGTGAAAGTTAAATCATAAAGTACTGATAAAAAATAAGGATTTTATACTTCATCAAAAAATGTTACCCTATTGTTTGTTGCAAAAAGTGAACTTTGACCCTATATTCCTCCAAAACGTATACAGTAAAAGTACTCCATACTACTAGTATATGAAGTATAAGTGGTACTGAGTTCAGTGAAAGTGAAATCATACACTACTAATACAAATTATGGATTTTAAACTTCATCAAAAACGGATGATCACACAGGTCATACAAAACATCTAGCTTATGTTTGATTTGATGTAATTATTTTACATGTAATCACTATAATATGATAGGGTTAGGGTTAGTTTTGATAAATTATTTAACCTTTTTCTTTTTCAGTACATTGTGACTGATGTTGATGAGGTCGAGGTCTTCAGCGTCTGAGGCTGTGTCTTTGACAGTCAGGATGAATTGAGCCCCAAACAAAGTGAAACATTGTGTTTACCTGTAATTGCGTGAGATCCCACTCACCCGGCACACACACTGTTCACCCCCCTCCCCTCAGTGCGCATGCGTCAACACGCGTGCAGCCTGTTGCAGTCGCTCCGTGTAACTTTCCTATTCTTTCGTATTTTATTCGTTTTTTCTCTTGTTAAACTTCTCTACTTTAAACTATTTTATTTTATTTAAAACCCTCTATTTAATTATGCTGGTTGTTAATATTATTGCCTTTTTGCTCGCTGTGATACTGCTACAAACCGGCATCGCCGCACAACGAGTCCAAGCCGATCAGATTGTTTACTCCAGAGAACAGCTGATCGACCTGAAGCCGGCTGGCCCAGCGGACAGACCGGCAGAGGTTCCAGCGGAGCTACGGAGAAAAACGCATCGGGGACGCAGAGGAGGATTGAAACAGAAGAAAAACGACGGGTTGAGACAGCGGAGGTTAGAAAAGCGGAGATTTAAGACGTGTCTCCCCTCTCTCATCATGGGGAACGTGAGGTCCCTGGGCAACAAGATGGACGAGCTGACAGCGCTAGCCCGGAGCCAGAAGGAGTATCGGGAATGCAGCATAATGTGTTTTACAGAGACATGGCTGCACCAGGATATTCCTGATGACAACGTCTCCATCGCGGGCTTCCACACCGTACGGGCCGACAGAGACTGCGCCAAGAGCGGCAAGCGCAAAGGTGGGGGTGTCGCTGTGCTGGTAAACAACCGATGGTGCAACCCCGCTCACATCACCATCAAGGAGATCATCTGTGACCCGAACATGGAACTTTGTGCTGTTGGACTTCGACCATATTATCTGCCCAGGGAGTTTTCACAGGTAATCATGGTGGCTGTTTATGTCCCCCCCTCTGCAAACCCGACATCGGCAAATGACTCTATTCACTCTGCCATAGCCCAGCTACAGACTCAGCACCCAAGTGCATTCATTGCTATCTCGGGTGACTTTAATCATATCACCATGGACACTACACTCCCCACATTCACACAGTATGTGAGCTGTCCCACCAGAGAGGAGAGAACCATTGACTTGCTGTATGCTAATGCTAAGGAGGCATACAGCTCCTCTCCTCTCCCCCCACTTGGCAGGTCAGATCACAACCTGATTCACCTCAAACCCTGTTATGTGCCGGTGGTGAAGAGCCAGCCTGTAACCACAAAGATCGTGAGGAGATGGTCTGACGAGGCCTATGAGACACTGCGGGGATGCTTTGAAGTGACAGACTGGCAGACGCTCTGTGAGCCGCATGGAGAGGACATTGATGGGCTCACAGTGTGTGTAACGGACTATATCAACTTCTGTGTTGACACCATCGTCCCACCGGAGACTGTCCTTTGTTACCCAAATAACAAGCCGTGGGTAACAAAGGAAGTCAAAACCATCCTCAATGAGAAGAAGAGGGCTTTCACAGCTGGCAACAGGGAGGAGGTGCGAACAATCCAGAAGGAGCTGAAGGTGAAGATCAAGGAGGCCAAACAGAAGTATAGGAGGAAGCTGGAGTGGAAGCTCCAGCAGAACAACATGAGGGAGGTCTGGAGTGGAATGAGAACCATCACTGGCTTCAGACCAACCAGCAATAGAGGAGTTGGGGGCAGCATGGACTGTGCAAACGCGATGAATCTGTTTTTTAACAGATTTGACTCTGTGACCCCGGCTCATCCTCCCATGGGCTCCTCTCCTGCATGCCTGCAGTTAGCGCCCACTCCACTCTCTCTCCCTCCCCCCTCCTACAGCCACTCTTCCCCCAGTGATGGCCCCCCACACACCTCCTCCTCCCCTGGCTCCCAAAGTGACAACACTCTCCAAGACAACACCCCTACCCCTCCCCCACAGGTCACCCCCTCACTCCACATCACTGCTGACCAAATCATGAGGCAGCTGAAGAGACTCCATGCAGGCAAGTCTGCAGGACCTGATGGTGTGAGCCCCAGGGTTCTGAAAGCTTGTTCCCTCCAGCTATGTGGAGTGCTACAACACATCTTCAGCCTGAGTCTGAGTCTTCACAGGGTCCCCGTGCTGTGGAAGACGTCATGCATCGTTCCTGTGCCCAAGATACCACGCCCCAGCGGATCCAAGGACTACAGACCGGTGGCACTGACGTCACACATAATGAAGACCCTGGAGAGACTCATCCTGGATCAGCTCCGGCCCATGGTGAGACCACTGCTAGACCCCCTCCAGTTCGCCTACCAGCCCCGACTAGGAGTTGAGGATGCCATCATCTACCTGCTAGACCGTGTCTACGCTCACCTGGACAAGCCGGCGAGCACTGTAAGAGTCATGTTTTTTGACTTCTCCAGTGCATTCAACACCATCAGGCCAGCTCTACTGAGTGAGAAACTGACAGCTATGCGGGTGGAGCCCCCCCTTGTGTCCTGGATTGTGGATTACCTGACTGGCAGACCACAGTATGTGCGCCTGCAGCACTGCACATCAGACAGACTGATCAGCAACACCGGGGCACCGCAGGGGACGGTCCTCTCTCCCTTCCTCTTCACCCTGTACACCACGAACTTCAGCTGCTGCACAGAGACCTGCCATCTTCAGAAGTTTTCTGACGACTCTGCAGTAGTTGGACTTATCAGTAAGGGTGAGGACACTGAGTACAGGGGTGTGGTGGACAACTTTGTCACGTGGTGTGAGCAGAACCATCTGCAGCTCAACGCGACAAAAACTAAAGAACTGGTGGTGGACCTGAGGAGGACCAGGGCTCCAGTGACCCCCATCTCCATCCGTGGGGTTAACGTGGACATAGTTGAGGATTACAAGTACTTAGGGGTGTACTTGGACAATAAACTGGACTGGACTAAAAACACAGACGCACTCTACAGGAAGGGTCAAAGCCGTCTCTATTTTCTGAGGCGGCTGAGGTCCTTCAACATCTGCCGGAAAATGCTGCGGATGTTTTACGAGTCTGTGGTGGCCAGTGCCATTCTCTACGCTGTGGCGTGCTGGGGCAGCAGACTGAAGGTGCGGGACGCCAACAGACTTAACAAACTCATCCGCAAAGCCAGCCATGTTGTTGGAGAGGAGATTGACTCCCTGACAGCAGTGTCAGAGAGAAGGATGTTGTCCAGGATTAGGTCCATACTGGACAACTCCCTCCATCCTCTCCATGATGTGCTGACCAGCCACAGAAGCACATTCAGCAAGAGACTTATTCTACCACGCTGCACCACAGAACGCCACAGGAAATCATTCCTGCCTGTGGCCATTAAGCTGTACAATTCCTCTGTATGATAAATAGGCTTATACTTCCTCTGTATATATTGTTAATATGGGGGGAGGGGGAGGTACAAGTTTTGAAGTATATTCTGGAAATGTTTAACTCTGTAAATTTATTCTTATTTTAATAGTATTCTTTAACTTTGTAATTTTATTCTATGTTTACTCCTACTTCTTCTTATAGTTTGTAATTTTGTAATTTCCAAAAAAAATTGCTGTTACAACATTCATTACCTTTGTACACTGGAGCGCTGTGACAAAAGAATTTCCCGCAAGGGATTAATAAAGTATTTTCTATTCTATTGCACCTGTGTAAACAAAACCAGACTTTTGTTTGGGTTCACGTAGAGGGCAAGTCTTTGAAGTCCCTCAAGATGCCTGTTTCTTTTTTTTACTCAAAGGAGTGAATGTGTGTATGAGCCTCTTTGTAGGTGTAGGTGCCTGTGTATCATGTCGATTTGAACTTGATGTGAGAACAAGAAGTGCCTGGAGTCGCACATACACACAGACACACAGACACAGACACACACACACACATTTATTCCTAAACCCACATTCACACCATACTATGATATCCCTAAAATACACCCACATCATTTTAGCTTCAGATATTGATTGAATAGTGTGTTATATGATAATGAAAAATGTTGATATTCCCTGACAGTGGAAAATAACTTCACCTTCACCAAATTTGAAGCAATTTGGTGTAAGATATCCTCAAAAAAAAATCCAAACGCACAAAGAATGCAGAGGATTAATCTGTTATGTTTTTATTACAAAAAATCTTGGAAGCGAACATTTCTGCCATGCATGTGTGGTGAAACAAAGGGGCAGTTTATTTCAACTACTACTGTAGCTTTAAGATAATTATCGACCATCGTCACACTCCAACGCAACGTAGTTCCCCACCACAGCAGCAGCGGATTAATATCCAAAACGTGAACAGGTTAGTGTCTGCTCAGCAGGTGGATGAACATGTAATGGAGTTGCAGCATCAGTCGCTGACCAAGGAATTACTGGGGAAGTTGGTGGTAGAGGGAGGCTATTGACATGTCACAGGAAGATGCTCAAAAATGTAGAGGTAAGTGAAATTTTACATTATTATAATGAGCTAAACAGCAGGCCATTGCTAAAATGTGTTCGTTAATTACAGTAACTACGTCTTTTCACTACATACATACACATGCATTTAAACACACACGCATTAATCGAAATATAGTTAATACTAATATATGCACATGTAAATGTTCCATGCTCTTTTTTTTCTTTTTCGCTTTGCTGTTTTTTTTCGAAAGTTTAGTGTTTAAATGCAGTCAGTATCCTATCTCTGAGATGGTGTTGTCTGCGACGTTACACGGGAGCCAGACTTGCTGTCTGAACAGTTCCACTGTGAGAACCGATGTCCTCTCACCCGAACCCGCAGCTGCAAAGCTCCCGTTTTCGCGGAACCGCTTGCTGTGTTTCGGCTGCGTCTTCGGTTGTGAGGACTGTGGGTCACATTGCTGATCTGTTCAGAGAGCTTCGCTGGTGCTGCTGCTGCACTGTCCTGTCTATTTAACAAGTAGGCTATACACTAAATCTATCCCTCTATTCTTAAAAATTAGGTCCACTCTGAATGTTGATACAGTGTGGGTGTTGTAATTATTATTTTTTTTTTATGACAGTCTTTTCCATTCTTACAACGCACAGTTAACGTGACTGGATTCTGCTTCATCCGGGGAAAGAGGCTGACCCTCAGGCTTTGGACACCTACAGTATTTAGTTGATGACAAACTGTTTCCTTAACCCTCAGGCTTCATTATGATTCATTTCCACTGTGTTAGTGCATATGGCACACTTTCTTGTAAGAAGGTCTCTTGGCAAATTGGAATTCAAATGAAAACATTTTATTAATAGATCAATAGAACACTGAACATTGTTTTCACCATACACTTGAGTATATGGCAGGAATGTTCACTCCCAAGAATTGTTGTCATAAAAGATTAATACTTTTGTCCTGCATCAGTCCTCCTCAAAACCACCAAATATTCAATCATTTCCATATTACAAATGTCCTCTTTTCAAATTAAGAGGGGAGGGAGTACATGTTTTAGCTGATGCTACACAAAACTAACAATGCTTCAAAGTTAATATTGTGGGTAATCTTTGACATATTCAAGACTGATTAAAAAAAAATCTCCCAGCCCCCCAACATTTGTCATATCTGTTGCCAGTACAACCCATGAAATGCTCATTTGTACTTGTCAGGAAGTCACTGCAGCTCTGACCTTGTAACCTAAATATGTTTCTGCTTCAAAATCACTTTGTTTCATACATGAGGCTAATGTCTGGCAGATTATACCAATCTTAGCCAATCTTCATCACTAAGTTTTATGTTAAATCCTGATTCCCATCTTTTTTTTTATGTATTTTGTAGCATTTTTTTTTATATAGTCCCAATATAATTCTAATTGTTTTTTTTTTATGCGTTGATTATGATGATCTGGATCACACTATTCACTTCTCAGGAGGGGTCCATCCTGATCTCTTTCATATAGTAGTCTCTAAGTTGCAGGAATCCACAGAATTCATGATTGATTATCTAAATCCTTTTTTTCTGTCATATTTTGGAAACTCTCAAGCTGTCCATCTGTCACCAAAACACACCATGCTGTGATTCCCTTGGTTGTCCACTGTTTAAATCCTATATCGTACCTAGTCGGTGTAAAATTGCTATCATATTCAATAAATTAGTGTCTTTCTGTATCTTATATTTTTTTATTATGCTGAACCATATTTTGTATGTGAACATCGTGATTGTGTCTATTTGGTTTTGAATCTTCTTGTATGTTTCTTTATCCCCAATTATATTCTGTACTGGGTTTTCTCCAAACTCTTTTTCTATTTCATTTCACTGTGTCTGGTTTGCACCAACCTACAATATATCTCAATTGGGCCGCATGGTAGTATTCCTTTAATTTTGGAAGTCTCATCCCTCCTTCTTCTTTTGGCAGCTGGAGAGTTTCCAGTCTTATCGTGGGTCTTTTGCCACCCCAACTAAACTTTGATATCATTTTATTCCAGCTCATAAATTGGGGCTTGGGGGACCTCTACTGGTAGGGCTTGGAATAGGTATAAGGGTCAGGGTCAGCGAGTTGGCAGCACCCCGCTTTACCCGCAGGCTGTAGCAGAGAGCCCCCCTTACAGCAACAACTTTGGCAACAACTTATTTTAAAATAAATATATATAAATATATATATATATATATATTATAAAATCACGACAAACCCACACCATAACCCCCCAAACATTTATGACCTTCCCCAAAGTTTCATCTTGGAATGCCCATGGCATCCAATCAAATTCTTTTAGAGCCCAACAAATTAAATTCTTGTTGAAAACTGACTTTGACATATTATGTTGTCAAGAACTGAGACTGAACACAAGTAAAGAGTAACGGTATCCAGCATGTGGAACAAAGGTCTAAGTGTAATTTCTATTGGCGAAAGTAAAGCTGATGGTGGGATCTTTTTTCTAAAACTGGTGATGTCACTATTATTCGTAAAACGAATGATTTCCTAATTTAATTCCTTGTAGATTGCTCATGTTGGATTGTTTTTACCGAGGAGAAAAAATACGAACGATACACGTGTACACCTCTCATGAGAGAACAAACATTTTTCAACTTTTTAAAAGACTTAAAGAACCCCTATTGGTCGGATACAAAATAATTTTATGTGGCGACTTTAACACTGTCATCGATGTAAACGACAGAGTGAGCTCTAAAGTCTTGAAACTCAGCTCTGATGGTAATCGCTTGACTCAATTCAATTCTTATGTAGACTAATTGTGATCTTAACAAGTCCTGGCAAATTAAAGTAGGCACAAGCACCATGACGTCCAATCTGAAGCAGCATCCTGCAATTTGTCTTCTTATGTCATCACTTTTTTTCAAAGGATGTATGTTACAGTATTTTAAATAAAATACACATAATGGAAATATATTGGTACAAAATCTGAAGGAATTTTTCATCATCTCCAGAAAAGAGCATATTTCGTATTTTAAATATGTATTTTTTTTAATACATGTATCAGAAATACTTCCCATCCCTGCTTAGAGACATTACGTGAAGGTTGAAAATTGTGTTGCTTTAAATAAAACCCATAACATGAGAATGTGCTTAAATTGAAGCACAATATATAATGATTATGTATAGAAAATGCACTCTGATTTTCGCAGTTGAAGCACAAGAATCTGGATCTTTACAAAACAAATGTTATCTATCCGCAATTCCTATACTCCTATTCCAAATATGTTTGTGATTTAAACAGCATTTGTCTAGTGTAACATTAGTGATACTTTTGCAGTAGTATATTTATTGTGAGACACAATTATACATTTTTCCCAAATCTGTCCATGCCTCATCCATCTCTTCCTCTCCCTTCTTGTCTTCCTCCTCAGCACATGGAGAAGATCTCCATGCTGGCTTTCCATCCAGTTAAGATGCACAGCTGCTATGAGAAGGTGGTGAACCTGAGCCTTGAGGGTCTGCAGCAACAGTTTGACGTGAGCAGCCCGTCAGTGTTTGTCCAAAGGGCCCAGATCCCCATGAGAGAGGTGAAACCTCAACTACTGACTAACCAGTCTGATATAGGTTATTGGTTAACTGGTTAACACAATGGGAAGTTTCTATGAGAGCTAATCATTTTATTGACACTCATTATATTGCTTGATCATTTTCCTACACTGTAGCTCCTGTTTGACTAGAGTTTGTCAAATAGTTGAATGATGAGGTTCTGACTGTGGCATTGATCAAGGACACAGTAGAACTAAAGGCGAACATCTTTTGGCGGTTTGATAACTCAGTGGACAGTTAAACAGTTAAACATGCCACAATACAGACTGTGGACCTGGGTCCACATGTGATAAATAACATTATCACATTATTTCATGGGATATTCCTATATGAGTCAGTTTGTCTGGTGTTACATGCATGTATGTCACAAAGTTAGGTACAAAACTACAAATTGTGTTTTACTAGATGTTTGAGCAGATCCTTCATCAGAGTCTCGAGTCTCAGGGTACAGAGGAGCTGTGTAAGATCATCCAGCACTGCCAGGACAGAGTCATTAAGGTAATACACAAAGAAAACAGGCTTGTGCATCAAATTATTGCATCACATCTACATTAATATCTAATAATATTACACCTGGCATACTCCAGCCCTGGGAGTGAAACTTTTGGTCTGGCCTTGTTTTAGTGTTAAGGAAAATTCAGGTTCAACTTTATCAATTTATTAATTTTTGAGCAAGAGTCCAGGATACCGGGCAATTGCCCAGCTTAATCCCTTCTGTGCATCTTCCTCTGATATTTTCAAGCCTCAACTTGCCAGCTCCATGTTTATTTTTATTATATCAGAAAGTATGAGTGTGTGGATGAGCTAACTCATGCTTTTGAAGCATGATGATGGTCGCCACAGCGGTCGTCTTCCAGATAGAGATTAGATAGAAAATAAAAACTCCAAACTCAAGGAATAAACACTTGACTTTTGCGAGAACAGGTGAACGTCACATAGTGTACCCTGAGACATTATTGCTCTGGACCATAATCAAGTGGACTGATAAGAGATTACCGGCATCTTGTGAAATGTGCCAGTACACAAATAAAAGTGCCGTTTCTGTGTACTGGACAGTACCGGGCCACTTCTAGTTAATAATTGTACTGTAGTGACAGTGATGGTATTTTATGTACACTTAATGTCTCTTATGTGATGTTATTCTTTAACAAACAAGTGCACAATAAAAATTCACTGGGAATTCTAAACAGCACATTGCAATTTATTCAATTATTATCGGAGTATTGATCAGTAATACAGTGAAAATGAGAGGAAATGTTTAAGGTGTGCGCCCCTAAATGTTCTGCTTGCTCTCCTAAAACATTCAGTTATAGGGGGGGCTACTGTGCTCCTAGTAAAAAGTTAGTCTGGTGCCCTGCATACATTGTTCTAAAGGGTTTATGGTCTTAGTTCCTCTTCAGTAGAGCTGCATGTCCACAATGTAAATTTAATTTTACATTTAAATGCAGAGCTGTCAGTGTGTGATTGACAGCTCTGCATTTCATGTTTGCAAAGTTGCAGTTATAGGTGGATTTGTAGTGGACAAGCTATCAGTATCCATCCCTTCTCTTATAACTATGGTTGTTTCTGGTTTCAAAAACTAACATGGTGTTGCCCAAAATACTAAACTCCTACATTTAAACAGGGGAGTCTAGTGGCAACCCAAATAGTTGACACATCCCAACCTTATGAGAACCTGCCTCTCAAAATGGGTTATGGATTCATATTTTATCTCTGACAAATGGAATGTGAACTATGATGAGGAAGGCATGACAATATTATAGCTATATCATGACATGAGACAAGATATGATCTTAGAATTTTGATATTGTCATATCGTGATCGGGTATTTGTGATGAATTTTCCTGGTTTCAGAATTTTGGAGAAAATCAAGCTCAAAAGTCAAGATTATGACAATTATTTTGCAACAATTTGTGACTTTGCACTGCCCTCTAGTGGCCTAATATGATTTCACATGAAATATGTCACCTGCTTTGCATGCTACAGCTCCTTATTTTTCCAGTGATCCCCTATATGTCCATATCTACTTTGGACTATAGGAGAAAGTCCATCTCAAATATGAATGCTGACTGAATTCTATTGCAACCATTCCTGAATTTGCACTTCTCCCTACTGGCCGAAACGTGCATTTTTTTTAAGGTGGAATCGAAACTTAATGAAAATCGGAAGCGAATGCTGAAGGTGGCCCTACAGCATCATCATGTTATTGTTCCCAATAGAATGAGTGCGCGAGTTTTTGTTTTTTTATGTTAATATAATGTCAATGTATTAATGATATAAATATAATGATGGTGATGATAACAATAATAATATTTACAGCGATAATAATAATAATATTAATAATAATGATATGATTACAACAATAATGTGTGCTGTGAAAGCAACATTTGTTGAAAAAAACAGTGTAGAAATATTTTTTTGAAGTTTGATTATGACAAATAACCATACAGTTAACTGAACAAATGAAATGTACATCTTATAAGATATACTTCTGTACTCTCAGTGTTTGATTTTGCAATGATTTCACGGATGTGTTTTTCTATTGGTGTCTGTTTGTAAGCGCATTCTGCTGAGATATGGCTGTTTCCGGATTTTTTTAAATTTTTCTGCTGTCCCATAATATAAACCTCACAAATGAAGTTCACATCTTAAAAGATTTAGTTCTGTACACTCACTGTTTGATTTTGCAAAGATTTAACTGTTGGGATGTGTTTTTCTATTGGTGTCTGTTTGTGTGCGCATTCAGCTGAGATAAGGCTGTTTCCGGATTTTTTTCATTTTTCTGCTGTCCCATAACATAAACCTCACAAATGAAGTTAAGAACTTAAAATATTTAGTTCTGTTCCCTCAGTGTTTGATTTTGCAAAGATTTCACTGTTGGGATGTGTTTTTCTATTGGTGTCTGTTTGTGTGCGCATTCAGCTGAGATAAGGCTGTTTCCGGATTTTTTTCATTTTTCTACTTTCCCATAATATAAACCTAACAAATGAACTTAACATATTATAAGATATCCTTCTTTACCCTCAGTGTTTAATTTTGCAAAGATTTCACTGTTTGGATGTGTTTTTCTATTGGTGTCTGTTTGTGTGCGCATTCAGCTGAGATAAGGCTGTTTCCGGATTTTTTTAATTTTTCTGCTATCCCATAACATAAACCTCACAAATGAAGTTAACATCTTAAAATATTTAGTTCTGTACCCTCAGTGTTTGATTTTGCAATGGTTTCACTGTTGGGATGTGTTTTTCTACAAGTGTCTGTTTGTGTGCGCATTCAGCTGAGATAAGGCTGTTTACGGATTTTTTTAATTTTTCTGCTGTCCCATAACATAAACCTCACAAATGAAGTTAACATCTTAAAAGATTTAGTTCTGTACACTCACTGTTTTATTTTGCATTGATTTCACTGTTTGGATGTGTTTTTCTATTGGTGTCTGTTTGTGTGCGCATACAGCTGAGATAAGGCTGTTTTCGGATTTTTTTCATTTTTCTACTTTCCCATAATATAAACCTAACAAATGAACTTAACATCTTATAAGATATACTTCTTTACCCTCAGTGTTTAATTTTGCAAAGATTTCACTGTTTGGATGTGTTTTTCTACAAGTGTCTGTTTGTGTGCGCATTCAGCTGAGATAAGGCTGTTTACGGATTTTTTTAATTTTTCTGCTGTCCCATAACATAAACCTCACAAATGAAGTTAACATCTTAAAAGATTTAGTTCTGTACACTCACTGTTTGATTTTGCATTGATTTCACTGTTTGGATGTGCTTTTCTATTGGTGTCTGTTTGTGTGCGCATACAGCTGAGATAAGGCTGTTTTCGGATTTTTTTCATTTTTCTACTTTCCCATAATATAAACCTAACAAATGAACTTAACATCTTATAAGATATACTTCTTTACCCTCAGTGTTTAATTTTGCAAAGATTTCACTGTTTGGATGTGTTTTTCTATTGGTGTCTGTTTGTGTGCGCATACAGCTGAGATAAGGCTGTTTTCGGATTTTTTTCATTTTTCTACTTTCCCATAATATAAACCTAACAAATGAACTTAACATCTTATAAGATATACTTCTTTACCCTCAGTGTTTCATTTTGCAAAGATTTCACTGTTTGGATGTGTTTTCTATTGGTGTCTGTTTGTGTGCGCATACAGCTGAGATAAGGCTGTTTTCGGATTTTTTTCATTTTTCTACTTTCCCATAATATAAACCTAACAAATGAACTTAACATCTTAAAATATTTAGTTCTGTACCCTCAGTGTTTGATTTTGCAATGGTTTCACTGTTGGGATGTGTTTTTCTACAAGTGTCTGTTTGTGTGCGCATTCAGCTGAGATAAGGCTGTTTTCGGATTTTTTTCATTTTTCTACTTTCCCATAATATAAACCTAACAAATGAACTTAACATCTTATAAGATATACTTCTTTACCCTCAGTGTTTCATTTTGCAAAGATTTCACTGTTTGGATGTGTGTTTCTATTGAAGTCTGTTTGTTTGCGCATTCAGCTGAGATAAGGCTGTTTACGGATTTTTTTCATTTTTCTGCTGTCCCATAACATAAACCTCACAAATGAAGTCAACATCTTAAAATATTTAGTTCTGTACCCTCAAGTGTTTGATTTTGCAATGGTTTCACTGTTGGGATGTGTTTTTCTACAAGTGTCTGTTTGTGTGCGCATTCAGCTGAGATAAGGCTGTTTTCGGATTTTTTTCATTTTTCTACTTTCCCATAATATAAACCTAACAAATGAACTTAACATCTTATAAGATATACTTCTTTACCCTTAGTGTTTAATTTTGCAAAGATTTCACTGTTTGGATGTGTGTTTCTATTGAAGTCTGTTTGTGTGCGCATTCAGCTGAGATAAGGCTGTTTCCGGATTTTTTTAATTTTTCTGCTGTCCCATAACATAAACCTCACAAATGAAGTTAACATCTTAAAATATTTAGTTCTGTACCCTCAGTGTTTGATTTTGCAATGGTTTCACTGTTGGGATGTGTTTTTCTACAAGTGTCTGTTTGTGTGCGCATTCAGCTGACATAAGGCTGTTTACGGATTTTTTTAATTTTTCTGCTGTCCCATAACATAAACCTCACAAATGAAGTTAACATCTTAAAAGATTGGTGTCTGTTTGTGTGCGCATAACATAAACCTCACAAATGAAGTTAACATCTTAAAATATTTAGTTCTGTACACTCACTGTTTGATTTTGCATTGATTTCACTGTTTGGATATGTTTTTCTATTGGTGTCTGTTTGTGTGCGCATACAGCTGAGATAAGGCTGTTTTCGGATTTTTTTCATTTTTCTACTTTCCCATAATATAAACCTAACAAATGAACTTAACATCTTATAAGATATACTTCTTTACCCTCAGTGTTTAATTTTGCAAAGATTTCACTGTTTGGATGTGTTTTTCTATTGGTGTCTGTTTGTGTGCGCATTCAGCTGAGATAAGGCTGTTTCCGGATTTGTTTAATTTTTCTGCTGTCCCATAACATAAACCTCACAAATGAAGTTAACATCTTAAAAGATTTATTTCTGTACACTCACTGTTTGATTTTGCATTGATTTCACTGTTTGGATGTGTTTTTCTATTGGTGTCTGTTTGTGTGCGCATACAGCTGAGATAAGGCTGTTTTCGGATTTTTTTCATTTTTCTACTTTCCCATAATATAAACCTAACAAATGAACTTAACATCTTATAAGATATACTTCTTTACCCTTAGTGTTTAATTTTGCAAAGATTTCACTGTTTGGATGTGTGTTTCTATTGAAGTCTGTTTGTGTGCGCATTCAGCTGAGATAAGGCTGTTTCCGGATTTTTTTAATTTTTCTGCTGTCCCATAACATAAACCTCACAAATGAAGTTAACATCTTAAAATATTTAGTTCTGTACCCTCAGTGTTTGATTTTGCAATGGTTTCACTGTTGGGATGTGTTTTTCTACAAGTGTCTGTTTGTGTGCGCATTCAGCTGACATAAGGCTGTTTACGGATTTTTTTAATTTTTCTGCTGTCCCATAACATAAACCTCACAAATGAAGTTAACATCTTAAAAGATTGGTGTCTGTTTGTGTGCGCATAACATAAACCTCACAAATGAAGTTAACATCTTAAAATATTTAGTTCTGTACACTCACTGTTTGATTTTGCATTGATTTCACTGTTTGGATATGTTTTTCTATTGGTGTCTGTTTGTGTGCGCATACAGCTGAGATAAGGCTGTTTTCGGATTTTTTTCATTTTTCTACTTTCCCATAATATAAACCTAACAAATGAACTTAACATCTTATAAGATATACTTCTTTACCCTCAGTGTTTAATTTTGCAAAGATTTCACTGTTTGGATGTGTTTTTCTATTGGTGTCTGTTTGTGTGCGCATTCAGCTGAGATAAGGCTGTTTCCGGATTTGTTTAATTTTTCTGCTGTCCCATAACATAAACCTCACAAATGAAGTTAACATCTTAAAAGATTTATTTCTGTACACTCACTGTTTGATTTTGCATTGATTTCACTGTTTGGATGTGTTTTTCTATTGGTGTCTGTTTGTGTGCGCATACAGCTGAGATAAGGCTGTTTTCGGATTTTTTTCATTTTTCTACTTTCCCATAATATAAACCTAACAAATGAACTTAACATCTTATAAGATATACTTCTTTACCCTCAGTGTTTAATTTTGCAAAGATTTCACTGTTTGGATGTGTTTTTCTATTGGTGTCTGTTTGTGTGCGCATTCAGCTGAGATAAGGCTGTTTCCGGATTTGTTTAATTTTTCTGCTGTCCCATAACATAAACCTCACAAATGAAGTTAACATCTTAAAAGATTTATTTCTGTACACTCACTGTTTGATTTTGCATTGATTTCACTGTTTGGATGTGTTTTTCTATTGGTGTCTGTTTGTGTGCGCATACAGCTGAGATAAGGCTGTTTTCGGATTTTTTTCATTTTTCTACTTTCCCATAATATAAACCTAACAAATGAACTTAACATCTTAAAATATTTAGTTCTGTACCCTCAGTGTTTGATTTTGCAATGGTTTCACTGTTGGGATGTGTTTTTCTACAAGTGTCTGTTTGTGTGCGCATTCAGCTGAGATAAGGCTGTTTTCGGATTTTTTTCATTTTTCTACTTTCCCATAATATAAACCTAACAAATGAACTTAACATCTTATAAGATATACTTCTTTACCCTCAGTGTTTCATTTTGCAAAGATTTCACTGTTTGGATGTGTGTTTCTATTGAAGTCTGTTTGTGTGCGCATTCAGCTGAGATAAGGCTGTTTACGGATTTTTTTCATTTTTCTGCTGTCCCATAACATAAACCTCACAAATGAAGTCAACATCTTAAAATATTTAGTTCTGTACCCTCAAGTGTTTGATTTTGCAATGGTTTCACTGTTGGGATGTGTATTTCTACAAGTGTCTGTTTGTGTGCGCATTCAGCTGAGATAAGGCTGTTTTCGGATTTTTTTCATTTTTCTACTTTCCCATAATATAAACCTAACAAATGAACTTAACATCTTATAAGATATACTTCTTTACCCTCAGTGTTTCATTTTGCAAAGATTTCACTGTTTGGATGTGTTTTCTATTGGTGTCTGTTTGTGTGCGCATACAGCTGAGATAAGGCTGTTTTCGGATTTTTTTCATTTTTCTACTTTCCCATAACATAAACCTCACAAATGAAGTTAACATCTTAAAAGATTTAGTTCTGTACACTCACTGTTTGATTTTGCATTGATTTCACTGTTTGGATGTGTTTTTCTATTGAAGTCTGTTTGTGTGCGCATTCAGCTGAGATAAGGCTGTTTCCGGATTTTTTTAATTTTTCTGCTGTCCCATAACATAAACCTCACAAATGAAGTTAACATCTTAAAATATTTAGTTCTGTACCCTCAGTGTTTGATTTTGCAATGGTTTCACTGTTGGGATGTGTTTTTCTACAAGTGTCTGTTTGTGTGCGCATTCAGCTGAGATAAGGCTGTTTACGGATTTTTTTAATTTTTCTGCTGTCCCATAACATAAACCTCACAAATGAAGTTAACATCTTAAAAGATTTAGTTCTGTACACTCACTGTTTGATTTTGCATTGATTTCACTGTTTGGATGTGCTTTTCTATTGGTGTCTGTTTGTGTGCGCATACAGCTGAGATAAGGCTGTTTTCGGATTTGTTTCATTTTTCTACTTTCCCATAATATAAACCTAACAAATGAACTTAACATCTTATAAGATATACTTCTTTACCCTCAGTGTTTAATTTTGCAAAGATTTCACTGTTTGGATGTGTGTTTCTATTGAAGTCTGTTTGTGTGCGCATTCAGCTGAGATAAGGCTGTTTCCGGATTTTTTTAATTTTTCTGCTGTCCCATAACATAAACCTCACAAATGAAGTTAACATCTTAAAAGATTTAGTTCTGTACACTCACTGTTTGATTTTGCATTGATTTCACTGTTTGGATATGTTTTTCTATTGGTGTCTGTTTGTGTGCGCATACAGCTGAGATAAGGCTGTTTTCGGATTTTTTTCATTTTTCTACTTTCCCATAATATAAACCTAACAAATGAACTTAACATCTTATAAGATATACTTCTTTACCCTCAGTGTTTAATTTTGCAAAGATTTCACTGTTTGGATGTGTTTTTCTATTGGTGTCTGTTTGTGTGCGCATTCAGCTGAGATAAGGCTGTTTCCGGATTTGTTTAATTTTTCTGCTGTCCCATAACATAAACCTCACAAATGAAGTTAACATCTTAAAAGATTTATTTCTGTACACTCACTGTTTGATTTTGCATTGATTTCACTGTTTGGATGTGTTTTTCTATTGGTGTCTGTTTGTGTGCGCATACAGCTGAGATAAGGCTGTTTTCGGATTTTTTTCATTTTTCTACTTTCCCATAATATAAACCTAACAAATGAACTTAACATCTTATAAGATATACTTCTTTACCCTCAGTGTTTCATTTTGCAAAGATTTCACTGTTTGGATGTGTTTTCTATTGGTGTCTGTTTGTGTGCGCATACAGCTGAGATAAGGCTGTTTTCGGATTTTTTTCATTTTTCTACTTTCCCATAATATAAACCTAACAAATGAACTTAACATCTTAAAATATTTAGTTCTGTACCCTCAGTGTTTGATTTTGCAATGGTTTCACTGTTGGGATGTGTTTTTCTACAAGTGTCTGTTTGTGTGCGCATTCAGCTGAGATAAGGCTGTTTTCGGATTTTTTTCATTTTTCTACTTTCCCATAATATAAACCTAACAAATGAACTTAACATCTTATAAGATATACTTCTTTACCCTCAGTGTTTCATTTTGCAAAGATTTCACTGTTTGGATGTGTGTTTCTATTGAAGTCTGTTTGTGTGCGCATTCAGCTGAGATAAGGCTGTTTACGGATTTTTTTCATTTTTCTGCTGTCCCATAACATAAACCTCACAAATGAAGTCAACATCTTAAAATATTTAGTTCTGTACCCTCAAGTGTTTGATTTTGCAATGGTTTCACTGTTGGGATGTGTTTTTCTACAAGTGTCTGTTTGTGTGCGCATTCAGCTGAGATAAGGCTGTTTTCGGATTTTTTTCATTTTTCTACTTTCCCATAATATAAACCTAACAAATGAACTTAACATCTTATAAGATATACTTCTTTACCCTTAGTGTTTAATTTTGCAAAGATTTCACTGTTTGGATGTGTGTTTCTATTGAAGTCTGTTTGTGTGCGCATTCAGCTGAGATAAGGCTGTTTCCGGATTTTTTTAATTTTTCTGCTGTCCCATAACATAAACCTCACAAATGAAGTTAACATCTTAAAATATTTAGTTCTGTACCCTCAGTGTTTGATTTTGCAATGGTTTCACTGTTGGGATGTGTTTTTCTACAAGTGTCTGTTTGTGTGCGCATTCAGCTGACATAAGGCTGTTTACGGATTTTTTTAATTTTTCTGCTGTCCCATAACATAAACCTCACAAATGAAGTTAACATCTTAAAAGATTGGTGTCTGTTTGTGTGCGCATAACATAAACCTCACAAATGAAGTTAACATCTTAAAAGATTTAGTTCTGTACACTCACTGTTTGATTTTGCATTGATTTCACTGTTTGGATGTGTTTTTCTATTGGTGTCTGTTTGTGTGCGCATACAGCTGAGATAAGGCTGTTTTCGGATTTTTTTCATTTTTCTACTTTCCCATAATATAAACCTAACAAATGAACTTAACATCTTAAAATATTTAGTTCTGTACCCTCAGTGTTTGATTTTGCAATGGTTTCACTGTTGGGATGTGTTTTTCTACAAGTGTCTGTTTGTGTGCGCATTCAGCTGAGATAAGGCTGTTTTCGGATTTTTTTCATTTTTCTACTTTCCCATAATATAAACCTAACAAATGAACTTAACATCTTATAAGATATACTTCTTTACCCTCAGTGTTTCATTTTGCAAAGATTTCACTGTTTGGATGTGTGTTTCTATTGAAGTCTGTTTGTGTGCGCATTCAGCTGAGATAAGGCTGTTTACGGATTTTTTTCATTTTTCTGCTGTCCCATAACATAAACCTCACAAATGAAGTCAACATCTTAAAATATTTAGTTCTGTACCCTCAAGTGTTTGATTTTGCAATGGTTTCACTGTTGGGATGTGTATTTCTACAAGTGTCTGTTTGTGTGCGCATTCAGCTGAGATAAGGCTGTTTTCGGATTTTTTTCATTTTTCTACTTTCCCATAATATAAACCTAACAAATGAACTTAACATCTTATAAGATATACTTCTTTACCCTTAGTGTTTAATTTTGCAAAGATTTCACTGTTTGGATGTGTGTTTCTATTGAAGTCTGTTTGTGTGCGCATTCAGCTGAGATAAGGCTGTTTCCGGATTTTTTTAATTTTTCTGCTGTCCCATAACATAAACCTCACAAATGAAGTTAACATCTTAAAATATTTAGTTCTGTACCCTCAGTGTTTGATTTTGCAATGGTTTCACTGTTGGGATGTGTTTTTCTACAAGTGTCTGTTTGTGTGCGCATTCAGCTGACATAAGGCTGTTTACGGATTTTTTTAATTTTTCTGCTGTCCCATAACATAAACCTCACAAATGAAGTTAACATCTTAAAAGATTGGTGTCTGTTTGTGTGCGCATAACATAAACCTCACAAATGAAGTTAACATCTTAAAATATTTAGTTCTGTACACTCACTGTTTGATTTTGCATTGATTTCACTGTTTGGATATGTTTTTCTATTGGTGTCTGTTTGTGTGCGCATACAGCTGAGATAAGGCTGTTTTCGGATTTTTTTCATTTTTCTACTTTCCCATAATATAAACCTAACAAATGAACTTAACATCTTATAAGATATACTTCTTTACCCTCAGTGTTTAATTTTGCAAAGATTTCACTGTTTGGATGTGTTTTTCTATTGGTGTCTGTTTGTGTGCGCATTCAGCTGAGATAAGGCTGTTTCCGGATTTGTTTAATTTTTCTGCTGTCCCATAACATAAACCTCACAAATGAAGTTAACATCTTAAAAGATTTATTTCTGTACACTCACTGTTTGATTTTGCATTGATTTCACTGTTTGGATGTGTTTTTCTATTGGTGTCTGTTTGTGTGCGCATACAGCTGAGATAAGGCTGTTTTCGGATTTTTTTCATTTTTCTACTTTCCCATAATATAAACCTAACAAATGAACTTAACATCTTATAAGATATACTTCTTTACCCTCAGTGTTTAATTTTGCAAAGATTTCACTGTTTGGATGTGTTTTTCTATTGGTGTCTGTTTGTGTGCGCATTCAGCTGAGATAAGGCTGTTTCCGGATTTGTTTAATTTTTCTGCTGTCCCATAACATAAACCTCACAAATGAAGTTAACATCTTAAAAGATTTATTTCTGTACACTCACTGTTTGATTTTGCATTGATTTCACTGTTTGGATGTGTTTTTCTATTGGTGTCTGTTTGTGTGCGCATACAGCTGAGATAAGGCTGTTTTCGGATTTTTTTCATTTTTCTACTTTCCCATAATATAAACCTAACAAATGAACTTAACATCTTAAAATATTTAGTTCTGTACCCTCAGTGTTTGATTTTGCAATGGTTTCACTGTTGGGATGTGTTTTTCTACAAGTGTCTGTTTGTGTGCGCATTCAGCTGAGATAAGGCTGTTTTCGGATTTTTTTCATTTTTCTACTTTCCCATAATATAAACCTAACAAATGAACTTAACATCTTATAAGATATACTTCTTTACCCTCAGTGTTTAGTTTCCGGATTTTTTTAATTTTTCTGCTGTCCCATAACATAAACCTCACAAATGAAGTTAACATCTTAAAATATTTAGTTCTGTACCCTCAGTGTTTGATTTTGCAATGGTTTCACTGTTGGGATGTGTTTTTCTACAAGTGTCTGTTTGTGTGCGCATTCAGCTGACATAAGGCTGTTTACGGATTTTTTTAATTTTTCTGCTGTCCCATAACATAAACCTCACAAATGAAGTTAACATCTTAAAAGATTGGTGTCTGTTTGTGTGCGCATAACATAAACCTCACAAATGAAGTTAACATCTTAAAATATTTAGTTCTGTACCCTCAGTGTTTGATTTTGCAATGGTTTCACTGTTGGGATGTGTTTTTCTACAAGTGTCTGTTTGTGTGCGCATTCAGCTGACATAAGGCTGTTTACGGATTTGTTTAATTTTTCTGCTGTCCCATAACATAAACCTCACAAATGAAGTTAACATCTTAAAAGATTTAGTTCTGTACCCTCAGTGTTTGATTTTGCAATGATTTCACTGTTGGGATGTGTTTTTCTACAAGTGTCTGTTTGTGCCCCATTGAGCTGAGATAAGGCTATTTTCGAAATGTTTTCATTTTTCTACTTTCCCATAATATAAACCTAACAAATGAAATTAACATCTTATAAGATATACTTCTTTGCCCTCAGTGTTTAATTTTGCAAATATTTCACTGTTTGGATGTGTTTTTCTATTGGTGTCTGTTTGTGTTCGCATTCAGCTGAGATAAGGCTGTTTCCGGATTTTTTTAATTTTTCTGCTGTCCCATAACATAAACCTCACAAATGAAGTTAACATCTTATAAGATATACTTCTTTACCCTCAGTGTTTAATTTTGCAACGATTTCACTGTTGGGATGTGTTTTTCTACAAGTATCTGTTTGTGTGCGCATTCAGCTGAGATAAGGCTGTTTAAGGATTTTATTTAATTTTTCTGCTGTCCCATAACATAAACCTCACAAATGAAGTTAACATCTTAAAAGATTTAGTTCTGTACCCTCAGTGTTTGATTTTGCAATGATTTCACTGTTTGGATGTGTTTTTCTATTGGTGTCTGTTTGTGTGCGCATTCAGCTGAGATAAGGCTGTTTTCTGATTTTTTTTCATTTTCTACTGTCCCATAACATAAACCTCACAAATAAAGTTAACATCTTATAAGATATACTAATGTACCCTCGTCGTTCCGCTCATCTTGGGACCCCAAACGACATATGAAATATTCACACTCCTGCGACCTGTAGTTCCTCTTTCACTCTGGCCAAAAGGGTCTAACCCTGGATTTCCACTGGACGCGGAACGGCCGCAGAACGGCCGCGGAACGGCCGCGGAACGGCCGCGGAACGGTAGCCGTTGCAAATCGCTTCCATTCTAATCAATGTGAGCATTCCCACCGGCCGCACTGTGGCCCGGATCAGCAGCGGCCCAGAAGCGGCTCGCCGCGCCGCAGCGCTATCGATAGGAATCAGTTCTATTTTTTCCGTTGCCGCTGCTGAACCTCGTAAATTTCAACGAAGCAGATCGCACAAGACAGGAAGTCCGACACAGTATCAAAGTAAAACACTTCCGCCCCCCTTTCAAAAAAAAACACAATACGCAGGTCACAACTTCACCTCAACGTTACGGTGCTCCCAGGTCAACAGTCATTTGATCCGAGGGTCTCGGAGACAATGGACGACGAGAGACTGATTATGGAAGTGGAGAAATGAAAGAAGCTGTGTTGTTGTTTCCTTTATACACACAGTCTATCGCGGGATCTCGCGTCTGTTCGAGATTATCGCGCGATCTTCCGTGAATACCGCTGGCTCCCAAGGCTCCGCGCCGCTGCCGTAACGCGCCCGGTGGGGATTGATGTTTGGGAGAGGACGAAGCAGAACCGCGCCACGGCCGTTCCGCGGCCGTTCCGCGGCCGTTCCGCGTCCAGTGGAAATCCAGGGTAAGACTGTATAGAGTCTGACATGACCTGGTTTTCAGTTTTTGGATACAGGACTTTGGGCTTTTTTCCCCCGGCCAAAAAAAACTGCCAAAAACACAGTCTGTAAAATTCAAACGTAAGAAAGGTGGGAAACTGTCTTTTCTTCAATAATTCCTAAAGACAATGAGCCCGGAGGCTGATCTTTCCGTATGTGTATCAGGGATTTAGGCTTATCCCCGGTGCAGAGTTTCAGACCTGTGCAACCTTCGGAAAGGTCAATGGTCAGCCGTTGGGGTGTGTTTTTTGTAATAATTCCTAAAGGCATTCAGCCAGTGGTCTGATTTTTCCGTATCTGTATCAGGGACTAAGGCTTATCCAGGGTGCCAAGTTTCAGACCCGTGCAACCTTTGGAAAGGTCAAAGGTCAGCCGTTCGGGTGTGTTTTTTGTAATAATTCCTAAAGGCCTTAAGCCAGGAGTCTGATTTTTCCGTATGTGTATCAGGGACTAAAGCTTATCCCGGTTGCCGAGTTTCAGACCTGTGCAACCCTCGGAAAGGTCAATGGTCAGCCGTTCGGGTGTGTTTTTTGTAATAATTCCTAAAGGCATTGAGTCAGGAGTCTGATTTTTCCGTATGTGTATCAGGGATTTAGGCTTATCCCGGGTGCAGAGTTTCAGGCCTGTGCAACCTTCGGAAAGGTCAATGGTCAGCCGTTCGGGTGTGTTTTTTGTAATAATTCCTAAAGGCATTCAGCCAGTGGTCTGATTTTTCCGTATCTGTATCAGGGACTAAGGCTTATCCAGGGTGCCAAGTTTCAGACCCGTGCAACCTTTGGAAAGGTCAAAGGTCAGCCGTTCGGGTGTGTTTTTTGTAATAATTCCTAAAGGCATTGAGCCAGGAGTCAGATTTTTCCGTATGTGTATCAGGGACTAAAGCTTATCCCGGTTGCCGAGTTTCAGACCTGTGCAACCCTCGGAAAGGTCAATGGTCAGCCGTTCGGGTGTTTTTTTTGTAATAATTCCTAAAGGCATTGAGCCAGGAGTCTGATTTTTCCGTATGTGCATCAGGGACTAAGGCTAAGAGAGGAACCTCTTTTGAGCTTTTCTTAATCGTGCATTAATATTTGTAGTATCTCCTAATAAGCAGGTTTGAGGATCTAATGGGAGATGTAGTCCTAGGAGTTTTGTCATGATGCCAGAGAAATCATGCCAGAATGTGTTAAGTTTTGTGCATAACCAAGTGCAGTGTAGGAATGAACCCTCTTCTATACTACATCTAAAGCACAGGTTGGATATCTCAGGTTTATATTTATGTAATTTCTGTGGCGTAAGATAGGTTTGATGAAGAAAGTTATAATAAGTCAGCCTGTATCTAGAATTAAGAGTGGCAGTTAGACTTTTTTGACACAATTCAGCCCAGAGCTCTGTACCCATTGTCACACCCAAGTCAGACTCCCATTTCTCCCTTGATTTATGTAAACCTGGTTTTGGAGCATCATCCATCAAGAGGGAGTAGACTTTTGCAATAAGATGGGGTGCGTTACCCTCCTGAAGCAGTTTTTCCAGATCGCTGAGCATGGGTAAAGTAATTTCAGATCCCAAAACAGATTTAAGAAATGATCTTAACTGTAAATAACAAAAAAAGTTTCTACTGGACAGATCATATTTCCTCCTTAGGTCCTCAAAAGACATCAGGCATCCATCCTTATAACAGTCCTCCAAATGATGAATCCCTTTCTGGTGCCACGTTTCCAGGATCTTATTATCCACTGACATAGGTATGAGTTCGTTCTGTTTCAATGGTGTCCTGGGTGAAAATATATTTTTTAGTCCAGTATTTTTCCGGACTTCATGCCATGTTTTGATGATATGGGTCAAAACAGGGTTGTCAGTTCTTCTGGAGATGGTTGTAGGTGTCCATTTATAGCTGAAGTCTGCAGGAACCTTTTCTTTAACAGCATACATTCCAATTGAAACCCAAGGTGGGACATTTTCCCTTTCAAATAAAAAAGAAACAAGTCGCATCTGGGCAGCCAAATAATGCTTTTCAAGGTTAGGCAGTCGAAGACCCCCCAGTTTATAATCCCATGTAAGTTTTTCCATTGAAACCCTTGGAGTCTTACCATTCCATATGAATTGTCTAATATGTTTATTCAGGTTTTTAAAAAAGCTGGATGGCACTGGGATTGGTAAGGACTGAAAGAGGTACTGCAGCCTTGGTAATATATTCATTTTAATGCAATTTATTCGGCCGATCAAAGTGATAGGTAAGCTCATCCATTTCTGTAAATCCTCTATTATTCGACTAACTAGTGGTGAGTAGTTGAGTTTGTACACATTTTTAAGGTTGTTATCCACCATAATTCCAAGGTATCTTATCCCGCTTGGAGACCATTTAAATGGACCTCTTTGCTGATGTTCAGTGTAGTCAAAATTTGAAAGTGGAAGAATTTCACATTTATCGTAATTTACCTTATATCCAGAGACATATCCAAATGCATGCAAAACGGTTTTCAATTTAGCAAGGGAATCAGATGGTTTTGTTAAATACAGAATTATATCATCTGCCATCAGATTGATTTTATGTATCGTCTGGTCCACTTTCACACCTTTTATCTCTGAATCGTGTCTGATTGTCTCGGCCAGAGGTTCAATAGCTATAACGAAAAGCCCAGGGGATAAGGGACACCCTTGTCTGCTCGATCTACTGAGGGGGAAGACAGTGGACATTTGTCCATTAGTAATTATTCTGGCCTGTGGATTCTTATACAGCATTCTGACCCAATTAATAAAATAGGATCCAAATCCAAATTTACATAGAACCTTGAATAGATAGGGCCACTCAAGCCTGTCAAAGGCCTTTTCCGCGTCCAGCGTAACGGCTATACTAGGTTCAGTACTGGAGGTTGCCATATGAATAACGTTAAGTAACCTACACATGTTATTGGCAGAGGATCTCTTCTGGATAAAGCCAACCTGGTCTCGGTTTATCAATTTTGGTAAGAATTCACTCAACCTGTTTGCTATAGCTTTAGAAAACAATTTATAATCCGCATTCAAGAGTGAAATTGGTCGGAAAGAGGAGCATTTTAAGGGGTCTTGGTTTTTTTTATGGATCACTGTAATTATAGCCATTGAAAATGAATCAGGGAGGCTTTGTGTTTTAGATGCTAGATTAATTACATCCATAAGGAGAGGTATAAGCAAATCCTTAAACTCTTTATAAAATTCGGGGGGAAACCCATCCTCCCCTGGTGATTTATTAGATTGCAGCGTTGCTAGAGCGTTTTCGATCTCTTTGGAGGTAAATGGTGAATCTAAATACCTCTGGTCGTCTTGACTCAGTTTAGGCAAATCAATATTATTTAAGAATGTATCTATTGTGGACAGATCTTCTGGTGATTCCGACTTGTATAAATTAACATAAAACTTTTTAAAAGTTTCATTTATTTCTTTTGGGTTCTGTGTAATACAGCCATGTTCGTCTTCAATTTGGTTAATTGTTTTTGAACTCTCCTCTTTCTTTAATTGCCAGGATAGGACTTTATGAGCCTTCTCCCCCAGTTCGTAGTACCTTTGTTTCGTTCTCAAAATGTCTTTCTCAGCCCTATAAGTGCATAGTGTATTATACTTGAGTTTTCTTTTTACCAATAAACTGTATATCTTCTTATCCCTATGTTGCTGAAAGTCTTTTTCCAGCCCAAGAATTTCTTTTTCAAATTTTTCCACTTCTGCTACATATGATTTTTTAAGTCCTTTTGTATATGAGATTATTTGTCCTCTTAAATAAGCTTTTAATGTATCCCATAGTATGAAACTATTAGGGGAAGAAGGACAGTTTGTTTCACAGAATAGTTTGATTTGATCCCTGACAAATTTACAGAAGTCACTTTTTTTAAGGAGGGTCGGATTCAAACGCCACCTGTACATGCTGGCCATTTTCTCAGGCATTACTATAGATAGAGTGAGTGGAGAATGATCAGAAAGTATCCTTGGCAGATAATCAGACTCTAATGCTCTGTAAGCCACATGTGTTGACAGTAAGAAAAGATCAATTCTAGTATGTGAATTATGACGGTTTGAATAAAAAGAATAGTCTATGGTTTGGGGATGTATTTGCCTCCAAACATCTGTTAGATTTAAATCTTTCATAAATGATAGAGTAGTTGAGGCTGACTTAGACTTTGCAGTGGAGGTTACTGATTTATCCAAAATTGGGTCTAAACAGAAATTAAAATCTCCTCCCATAAGAATATGTTCACGACCCCCTGATACTTTAAGAAAAATGTCTTGAATAAAGGAAGTGTCATCATAATTAGGGGCGTAAAGGTTTAGCAAGGTCCATTGTTCAGAGTAAATTAGACAGTTTATTAAGACATAGCGGCCTAGTGGATCACTTATTGTTTCCTGAACAGTGATGGGAATGTTTTTGTTTATCAAAATAGCAACTCCTCTGGCTTTAGAGCTGAGAGATGAAGAGAAGACTTGGCCGATCCATCCTCTTTTTAATTTATTATGTTCCTGCGCTGTCAGATGAGTCTCCTGGATAAAGGCTATATCTGTTTGAATCTTTTTTAAATATGTTAACACCCTCTTCCTTTTAACGGGTCCGTTAAGACCATTGACATTAAAACTGACAAATTTCAACACCTTATTCATGTAAAAAGATTAAGGATTTGACAGTGACTTAGTAGTCTTTCAACAATAAGCTTAAAGAAAATGCCTCTCTGGAAACAAACAGAAAAAAAACAAATAGAAACAAAACCTCCCCGTTCCCCCAGGCACTGACCCCCTGAACACTCGGCGCCATCCAAAAACACCAATCGGGACCTCCGTTGAATGCTCCCTAAAACTATCATACCCAACTAATACCTTGGGCCCAGAGCTCTCTTGTATATAAGTTTGTAATCACTCGGTATATAAACAACCTCAAATGTAAACATTGTTAACACCCGCTTTAACCAGAAGTAAATGAAAGTTCAAGTGCAACCTCACAGCAATAGGATAAGTTAGCTTTTTGTCCATAATGTCCAAAAATAAATTATTTCAAAATAAAATAAAAGTAAAAATAAAATAAAAATAAATGAAAAAATACGTGAAAAGAAAAAATAAATAAATATGGCGGGGGATCGTTGCACTTACATAAGAGTCACTGGATAGTTCAAGGATATGCAGGAATCGCTCTCCCTCAGAGTTAGAGGAGTTGTGGTGCTGCACCTGTAGTCACCTGTGAGACGCAGGATTAATCACCTCCCGGGAAGTCTCGGAGAAAAGATGCCGCTGCTTCTGGTGATTTGAAGAACTTTTTCTCTCCATTAGGTAGGATGACTCTCAAGGTCGCTGGGTGGAGGAGGCTGAATTGGAGCTTCTTTGCGTGCAACTCCTTATTAACATGATTGTATTCCTTTCTTTGCTTCACCAGGTTTGCACTCAGATCTGGGAAAAACATCACTGCCTCTCCCTTGAAAGTGATCGGCCCACCTTTTTCTCTGGATGTCTTAGCAGCCATTGGGAGGATTTTATCCCGGTCCTGGTACTTGAGTAGGCGGATGAGAATGGGTCTGGGTCGCTTATCTCCTGGCGTGCGGAATGTTGGGGACCGATGCGCTCTTTCAATAATCAGCGGCTCGGGAAAGTGCTGTCGTCCCAGCACAGAGGGGATCCAATCTGTAAAGAACCGCACCGGGTCGTTTCCCTCTCCGCCCTCCTGCAGGTTAACGATGCGGACATTATTGCGTCGGCTTTGATTCTCTAGTTGGTCTACTTTGTCCACGAGAAAGTCCTTCTCCTTCATCAGACGGAGGACATGGGAGTCTAATTCAGTTAGCTTATCTTCAGCTGTGCTAATTCGCTCCTCTGCCTCCGTGATGCGTGAGCACATCCCGTCTACCACAGTTTTCAACCCCGAAATAGAATGATTAATCTCGGCAGTTTTGGCATCGAGCTTCTGTGAGAGTGCTTCATTACCGCGTTTTATTTCTTGTAGTATGGCGTGGCTTCCTTCCACTTCACGTTGCTCTTCCGCAGCCATGTTGTGCTCGGTGCTCGTTTCACGTGTTGCGGCTTGAGAAGAAAAATGGTCGATAATTGAGCTTTGCATCTTATTTCGAGATCTCAAGTCCATATTTCACCAGTTGGATAAAGTTTCAGGTACAGCGGGCTTTATTTATAACTTAAAACCGAGTTTTCCTGAAGAGCTCCGGAGCACACGTCTTCCTAGCTCAGCTGCATCACCGGACGATTTTTCCGTATCTGTATCAGGGACTAAGGCTTATCCAGGATGCCAAGTTTCAGACCCGTGCAACCTTTGGAAAGGTCAAAGGTCAGCCGTTCGGGTGTGTTTTTTGTAATAATTCCTAAAGGCATTAAGCCAGGAGTCTGATTTTTCCGTATGTGTATCAGGGACTAAGGCTGATCCAGGGTGCCGAGTTTCAGACCTGTGCAACCTTCGGAAAGGTCAATGGTCAGCTGTTCGGGTGTGTTTTTTGTAATAATTCCTAAAGGCATTGAGCCAGGAGTCTGATTTTTCCGTATGTGTATCAGGGATTTAGGCTTATCCCCGGTGCAGAGTTTCAGACCTGTGCAACCTTCGGAAAGGTCAATGGTCAGCCGTTCGGGTGTGTTTTTTGTAATAATTCCTAAAGGCATTGAGCCAGGAGTCTGATTTTTCCGTATGTGTATCAGGGATTTAGGCTTATCCCGGGTGCAGAGTTTCAGGCCTGTGCAACCTTCGGAAAGGTCAATGGTCAGCCGTTCGGGTGTGTTTTTTGTAATAATTCCTAAAGGCATTGAGCCAGGAGTCTGATTTTTCCGTATGTGTATCAGGGATTTAGGCTTATCCCGGGTGCAGAGTTTCAGGCCTGTGCAACCTTCGGAAAGGTCAACGGTCAGCCGTTCGGGTGTGTTTTTTGTAATAATTCCTAAAGGCATTGAGTCAGGAGTCTGTTTTCTCCGTATGTGTATCATACACATGGTCAGCCGTTCGGGTGTGTTTTTTGTAATAATTCCTAAAGGCATTGAGTCAGGAGTCTGATTTTTCCGTGTGTGTGTCAGGGACTAAGGCTTATCCAGGATGCCAAGTTTCAGACCCGTGCAACCTTTGGAAAGGTCAAAGGTCAGCCGTTCGGGTGTGTTTTTTGTAATAATTCCTAAAGGCATTAAGCCAGGAGTCTGATTTTTCCGTATGTGTATCAGGGACTAAGGCTGATCCAGGGTGCCGAGTTTCAGACCTGTGCAACCTTCGGAAAGGTCAATGGTCAGCTGTTCGGGTGTGTTTTTTGTAATAATTCCTAAAGGCATTGAGCCAGGAGTCTGATTTTTCCGTATGTGTATCAGGGATTTAGGCTTATCCCGGGTGCAGAGTTTCAGACCTGTGCAACCTTCGGAAAGGTCAATGGTCAGCCGTTCGGGTGTGTTTTTTGTAATAATTCCTAAAGGCATTGAGCCAGGAGTCTGTTTTCTCCGTATGTGTATCATACACATGGTCAGCCGTTCGGGTGTGTTTTTTGTAATAATTCCTAAAGGCATTGAGTCAGGAGTCTGATTTTTCCGTGTGTGTGTCAGGGACTAAGGCTGATCTAGGGTGCCGAGTTTCAGACCTGTGCAACCTTCGGAAAGGTCAAAGGTCAGCTGTTCGGGTGTGTTTTTTGTAATAATTCCTAAAGGCATTAAGCCAGAAGTCTGATTTTTCCGTATGTGTATCTAGGGTGCCGAGTTTAAGACCCGTGCAACCTTTGGAAAGGTCAAAGGTCAGCCATTGGGGTGTGTTTTTTGTAATAATTCCTAAAGGCATTAAGCCAGGAGTCTGATTTTTCCGTATGTGTATCAGGGACTAAGGCTGATCGAGGGTATTTTAATCTTTTTTCTACTGTCCTATAATATGAAGTTAACATCTTATAAGGTATATTGATGTACCCTCAGTGTTTGAATTTATAATGATTGCACTGTTTGGATGTGTTTTTCTATTTGTGTCTGTTTTTGTGCGCATTCAGACACACCCGAACGGCTGACCTTTGACCTTTCCAAAGGTTGCACGGGTCTGAAACTGTTTCTACTGTCCCATAACATAAACCTCACAAATAAAGTTAAAATCTTATAAGATATAGTTATATACCTTCAGTGTTTGATTTTGCAATGATTTCACTGTTTGAATGTGTTTTTCTATTTTTGTCTGTTTTTGTGCGCATTCAGCTGGAATACGACTGTTTTCTGATTTTTTTTCATTTTTCTACTGTCCCATAACATAAACCTCAGAAATAAAGTTAACATCTTATAAGATATAGTTATATACCTTCAGTGTTTGATTTTGCAATGATTTCACTGTTTGAATGTGTTTTTCTATTTTTGTCTGTTTTTGTTTGCAGTAAGCTGGAATACGACTGTTTTCAGATTTTTTTTTCATTTTTCTACTGTCCCATAACATAAACCTCACAAATAAAGTTAACATCTTATAAGATATTCTTCGGTACCCTCAGTGTTTGATTTTGCAATAGTTTCACTGTTTGGATGTGTTTTTCTATTTGTGTCTGTTTTTGTGCGCATTCAGCTGGAATACGACTGTTTTCTGATTTTTTTTCATTTTCTACTGTCCCATAACATAAACCTCACAAATAAAGTTAACATCTTATAAGATATACTAATGTACCCTCGTCGTTCCGCTCGTCTTGGGACCCCAAACGACATATGAAATATTCACACTCCTGCGACCTGTAGAAATGTAGTTCCTCCAAAACTTCCACTCTGGCCAAAGAGTCTAAGACTGTATAGAGTCTGACATGACCTGATTTTCAGTTTTTGGACACAGGACTTTGGGCTTTTTTCCCCCTGGCCAAAAAAAACTGCCAAAAACACAGTCTGTAAAATTCAAACGTAAGAAAGGTGGGAAACTGTCTTTTCTTCAATAATTCCTAAAGGCAATGAGCCCGGATGCTGATTTCTCCGTATGTGTATCAGGGACTCCTGGCTGATCCATGGTGCTGAGTTTCAGATCTGTGCAACCTTTGGAAAGGTCAAAGGTCAGCCACTGTGGTGTATTTTTTGTAATAATTCCTAAAGGCATTGAGTCAGGAGTCTGATTTTTCCGTATGTGTATCAGGGACTAAAGCTTATCCCGGTTGCCGAGTTTCAGACCTGTGCAACTTTCGGAAAAGGTCAATGGTTAGCCGTTCGGGTGTGTTTTTTGTAATAATTCCTAAAGGCATTAAGCCAGGAGTCTGATTTTTCTGTATGTGTATCAGGGACTAAGGCTAATCCAGGGTGCCGAGTTTCAGACCCGTGCAACCTTTGGAAAGGTCAAAGGTCAGCCGTTCGGGTGTGTTTTTTGTAATAATTCCTAAAGGCATTAAGCCAGGAGTCTGGCCAAAGAGTCTAAGACTGTATAGAGTCTGACATGACCTGATTTTCAGTTTTTGGACACAGGACTTTGGGCTTTTTTCCCCCTGGCCAAAAAAAACTGCCAAAAACACAGTCTGTAAAATTCAAACGTAAGAAAGGTGGGAAACTGTCTTTTCTTCAATAATTCCTAAAGGCAATGAGCCCGGATGCTGATTTCTCCGTATGTGTATCAGGGACTCCTGGCTGATCCAGGGTGCCGAGTTTCAGACCTGTGCAACTTTCGGAAAAGGTCAATGGTCAGCCGTTCGGGTGTGTTTTTTGTAATAATTCATAAAGGCATCGAGCCAGGAGTCTGATTTTTCCGTATGTGTATCAGGGACTAAGGCTAATCTAGGGTGCCGAGTTTCAGACCTGTGTAACCTTCGGAAAGGTCAAAGGTCAGCCGTTTAGGTGTGTTTTTTGTAATAATTCCTAAAGGCATTAAGCCAGGAGTCTGATTTTTCCGTATGTGTATCAGGGACTAAGGCTGATCGAGGGTATTTTAATCTTTTTTCTACTGTCCTATAATATGAAGTTAACATCTTATAAGGTATATTGATGTACCCTCAGTGTTTGAATTTATAATGATTTCACTGTTTGGATGTGTTTTTCTATTTGTCTCTGTTTTTGTGTGCATTCAGCAGGGAAACGACTGTTTTCTGATTTTTTTCAATTTTCTACTGTCCCATGACATAAACCTCACAAATAAAGTTAAAATCTTATAAGATATAGTTATATACCTTCAGTGTTTGATTTTGCAATGATTTCACTGTTTGAATGTGTTTTTCTATTTTTGTCTGTTTTTGTTTGCAGTAAGCTGGAATACGACTGTTTTCAGATTTTTTTTTCATTTTTCTACTGTCCCATAACATAAACCTCACAAATAAAGTTAACATCTTATAAGATATTCTTCGGTACCCTCAGTGTTTGATTTTGCAATAGTTTCACTGTTTGGATGTGTTTTTCTATTTGTGTCTGTTTTTGTGCGCATTCAGCTGGAATACGACTGTTTTCTGATTTTTTTTCATTTTCTACTGTCCCATAACATAAACCTCACAAATAAAGTTAACATCTTATAAGATATACTAATGTACCCTCGTCGTTCCGCTCGTCTTGGGACCCCAAACGACATATGAAATATTCACACTCCTGCGACCTGTAGAAATGTAGTTCCTCCAAAACTTCCACTCTGGCCAAAGAGTCTAAGACTGTATAGAGTCTGACATGACCTGATTTTCAGTTTTTGGACACAGGACTTTGGGCTTTTTTCCCCCTGGCCAAAAAAAACTGCCAAAAACACAGTCTGTAAAATTCAAACGTAAGAAAGGTGGGAAACTGTCTTTTCTTCAATAATTCCTAAAGGCAATGAGCCCGGATGCTGATTTCTCCGTATGTGTATCAGGGACTCCTGGCTGATCCATGGTGCTGAGTTTCAGATCTGTGCAACCTTTGGAAAGGTCAAAGGTCAGCCACTGTGGTGTATTTTTTGTAATAATTCCTAAAGGCATTGAGTCAGGAGTCTGATTTTTCCGTATGTGTATCAGGGACTAAAGCTTATCCCGGTTGCCGAGTTTCAGACCTGTGCAACTTTCGGAAAAGGTCAATGGTTAGCCGTTCGGGTGTGTTTTTTGTAATAATTCCTAAAGGCATTAAGCCAGGAGTCTGATTTTTCTGTATGTGTATCAGGGACTAAGGCTAATCCAGGGTGCCGAGTTTCAGACCCGTGCAACCTTTGGAAAGGTCAAAGGTCAGCCGTTCGGGTGTGTTTTTTGTAATAATTCCTAAAGGCATTAAGCCAGGAGTCTGGCCAAAGAGTCTAAGACTGTATAGAGTCTGACATGACCTGATTTTCAGTTTTTGGACACAGGACTTTGGGCTTTTTTCCCCCTGGCCAAAAAAAACTGCCAAAAACACAGTCTGTAAAATTCAAACGTAAGAAAGGTGGGAAACTGTCTTTTCTTCAATAATTCCTAAAGGCAATGAGCCCGGATGCTGATTTCTCCGTATGTGTATCAGGGACTCCTGGCTGATCCAGGGTGCCGAGTTTCAGACCTGTGCAACTTTCGGAAAAGGTCAATGGTCAGCCGTTCGGGTGTGTTTTTTGTAATAATTCATAAAGGCATCGAGCCAGGAGTCTGATTTTTCCGTATGTGTATCAGGGACTAAGGCTAATCTAGGGTGCCGAGTTTCAGACCTGTGTAACCTTCGGAAAGGTCAAAGGTCAGCCGTTTAGGTGTGTTTTTTGTAATAATTCCTAAAGGCATTAAGCCAGGAGTCTGATTTTTCCGTATGTGTATCAGGGACTAAGGCTGATCGAGGGTATTTTAATCTTTTTTCTACTGTCCTATAATATGAAGTTAACATCTTATAAGGTATATTGATGTACCCTCAGTGTTTGAATTTATAATGATTTCACTGTTTGGATGTGTTTTTCTATTTGTCTCTGTTTTTGTGTGCATTCAGCAGGGAAACGACTGTTTTCTGATTTTTTTCAATTTTCTACTGTCCCATGACATAAACCTCACAAATAAAGTTAAAATCTTATAAGATATAGTTATATACCTTCAGTGTTTGATTTTGCAATGATTTCACTGTTTGGATGGGTTTTTCTATTTGTCTCTGTTTTTGTGTGCATTCAGCAGGGATACGGCTGTTTTCTGATTTTATTCATTTTTTTATTGTCCCATAAAATAAACCTCACAAATAAAGTTAACATCTCATAAGATATAGTTATATACCTTCAGTGTTTGATTTTGCAATGATCTCACTGTTTGAATGTGTTTTTCTATTTTTGTCTGTTTTTGTGCGCATTCAGCTGGAATACGACTGTTTTCTGATTTTTTTTCATTTTTTAACTGTCCCACAACATAAACCTCACAAATAAAGTTAACATCTTATAAGATATAGTTATATACCTTCAGTGTTTGATTTTGCAATGATTTCACTGTTTGAATGTGTTTTTCTATTTTTGTCTGTTTTTGTGCGCATTCAGCTGGAATACGACTGTTTTCTGATTTTTTTTCATTTTTCTACTGTCCCATAACATAAACCTCACAAATAAAGTTAACATCTTATAAGATATACTAATGTACCCTCGTCGTTCCGCTCGTCTTGGGACCCCAAACGACATATGAAATATTCACACTCCTGCGACCTGTAGAAATGTAGTTCCTCCGAAACTTCCACTCTGGCCAAAGAGTCTAAGACTGTATAGAGTCTGACATGACCTGATTTTCAGTTTTTGGACACAGGACTTTGGGCTTTTTTCCCCCGGGCCAAATACTGCCAAAAACACAGTTTGTAAAATTCAAACGTAAGAAAGGTGGGAAACTGTCTTTTCTTCAATAATTCCTAAAGGCAATGAGCCCGGATGCTGATTTCTCCGTATGTGTATCAGGGACTCCTGGCTGATCCAGGGTGCCGAGTTTCAGACCCGTGCAACCTTTGGAAAGGTCAAAGGTCAGCCGCTGTGGTGTGTTTTTTGTAATAATTCCTAAAGGCATTGAGTCAGGAGTCTGATTTTTCCGTATGTGTATCAGGGACTAAAGCTTATCCCGGTTGCCGAGTTTCAGACCTGTGCAACGTCCGGAAAAGGTCATTGGTCAGCCGTTCGGGTGTGTTTTTTGTAATAATTCCTAAAGGCATTAAGCCAGGAGTCTGATTTTTCCGTATGTGTATCAGGGACTAAAGCTTATCCCGGTTGCCGAGTTTCAGACCTGTGCAACGTTCGGAAAAGGTCATTGGTCAGCCGTTCGGTTGTGTTTTTTGTAATAATTCCTAAAGGCATTAAGCCAGGAGTCTGATTTTTCCGTATGTGTATCAGGGACTAAAGCTGATCCAGGGTGTCGAGTTTCAGACCCGTGCAACCTTTGGAAAGGTCAAAGGTCAGCCGTTCGGGTGTGTTTTTTGTAATAATTCCTAAAGGCATTAAGCCAGGAGTCTGATTTTTCCGTATGTGTATCAGGGACTAAGGCTGATCCAGGGTGTCGAGTTTCAGACCCGTGCAACTTTTGGAAAGGTCAAAGGTCAGCCGTTCGGGTGTGTTTTTTGTAATAATTCCTAAAGGCATTGAGCCAGGAGTCTGATTTTTCCGTATGTGTATCTAGGGTGCCGAGTTTAAGACCCGTGCAACCTTTGGAAAGGTAAAGGTCAGCCATTTGGGTGTGTTTTTTGTAATAATTCCTAAAGGCATTAAGCCAGGAGTCTGATTTTTCCGTATGTGTATCAGGGACTAAGGCTGATCGAGGGTATTTTAATCTTTTTTCTACTGTCCTATAATATGAAGTTAACATCTTATAAGGTATATTGATGTACCCTCAGTGTTTAAATTTATAATGATTTCACTGTTTGGATGTGTTTTTCTATTTGTGTCTGTTTTTGTGCGCATTCAGAAGGAATACGGCTGTTTTCGCAATTTTTTTCATTTTTCTACTGTCCCATAACATAAACCTCACAAATAAAGTTAAAATCTTATAAGATATAGTTATATACCTTCAGTGTTTGATTTTGCAATGATTTCACTGTTTGAATGTGTTTTTCTATTTTTGTCTGTTTTTGTGCGCATTCAGCTGGAATACGACTGTTTTCTGATTTTTTTTTATTTTTCTACTGTCCCATAACATAAACCTCAGAAATAAAGTTAACATCTTATAAGGTATATTGATGTACCCTCAGTGTTTAAATTTATAATGATTTCACTGTTTGGATGTGTTTTTCTATTTGTGTCTGTTTTTGTGCGCATTCAGAAGGAATACGGCTGTTTTCGCAATTTTTTTCATTTTTCTACTGTCCCATAACATAAACCTCACAAATAAAGTTAAAATCTTATAAGATATAGTTATATACCTTCGGTGTTTGATTTTGCAATGATTTCACTGTTTGAATGTGTTTTTCTATTTTTGTCTGTTTTTGTGCGCATTCAGCTGGAATACGACTGTTTTCTGATTTTTTTTTATTTTTCTACTGTCCCATAACATAAACCTCAGAAATAAAGTTAACATCTTATAAGATATTGTTATATACCTTCAGTGTTTGATTTTGCAATGATTTCACTGTTTGAATGTGTTTTTCTATTTTTGTCTGTTTTTGTGCGCATTCAGCTGGAATACGACTGTTTTCTAATTTTTTTTTCATTTTTCTACTGTCCCATAACATAAACCTCACAAATAAAGTTAACATCTTATAAGATATTCTTCGGTACCCTCAGTGTTTGATTTTGCAATGATTTCACTGTTTGGATGTGTTTTTCTATTTGTGTCTGTTTTTGTGAGCATTCAGTTGGAATAAGACTGTTTTCTGATTTTTTTTCATTTTCTACTGTCCCATAACATAAACCTCACAAATAAAGTTAACATCTTATAAGATATACTAATGTACCCTCGTCGTTCCGCTTGTCTTGGGACCCCAAACGACATATGAAATATTCACACTCCTGCGACCTGTAGAAATGTATTTCCTCCAAAACTTCCACTCTGGCCAAAGAGTCTAAGACTGTATAGAGTCTGACATGACCTGATTTTCAGTTTTTGGACAAAGGACTTTGGGCTTTTTTCCCCCTGGCCAAAAAAAACTGCCAAAAACACAGTCTGTAAAATTCAAACGTAAGAAAGGTGGGAAACTGTCTTTTCTTCAATAATTCCTAAAGGCAATGAGCCCGGATGCTGATTTCTCCGTATGTGTATCAGGGACTCCTGGCTGATCCAGGGTGCCGAGTTTCAGACCCGTGCAACCTTTGGAAAGGTCAAAGGTCAGCCGCTGTGGTGTGTTTTTTGTAATAATTCCTAAAGGCATTGAGTCAGGAGTCTGATTTTTCCGTATGTGTATCAGGGACTAAAGCTTATCCCGGTTGCCGAGTTTCAGACCTGTGCAACTTTCGGAAAAGGTCAATGGTTAGCCGTTCGGGTGTGTTTTTTGTAATAATTCCTAAAGGCATTAAGCCAGGAGTCTGATTTTTCTGTATGTGTATCAGGGACTAAGGCTAATCCAGGGTGCTGAGTTTCAGATCTGTGCAACCTTTGGAAAGGTCAAATGTCAGCCACTGTGGTGTATTTTTTGGAATAATTCCTAAAGGCATTGAGTCAGGAGTCTGATTTTTCCGTATGTGTATCAGGGACTAAAGCTTATCCCGGTTGCCGAGTTTCAGACCTGTGCAACTTTCGGAAAAGGTCAATGGTTAGCCGTTCGGGTGTGTTTTTTGTAATAATTCCTAAAGGCATTAAGCCAGGAGTCTGATTTTTCTGTATGTGTATCAGGGACTAAGGCTAATCCAGGGTGCCGAGTTTCAGACCCGTGCAACCTTTGGAAAGGTCAAAGGTCAGCCGTTCGGGTGTGTTTTTTGTAATAATTCCTAAAGGCATTGAGCCAGGAGTCTGATTTTTCCGTGTGTGTATAGGGACTAAGGCTGATCCAGGGTGCCGAGTTTCAGACCTGTGCAACCTTCGGAAAGGTCAATGGTCAGCCGTTCGGGTGTGTTTTTTGTAATAATTCATAAAGGCATCGAGCCAGGAGTCTGATTTTTCCGTATGTGTATCAGGGACTAAGGCTAATCTAGGGTGCCGAGTTTCAGACCTGTGTAACCTTCAGAAAGGTCAAAGGTCAGCCGTTTAGGTGTGTTTTTTGTAATAATTCCTAAAGGCATTAAGCCAGGAGTCTGATTTTTCCGTATGTGTATCAGGGACTAAGGCTGATCGAGGGTATTTTAATCTTTTTTCTACTGTCCTATAATATGAAGTTAACATCTTATAAGGTATATTGATGTACCCTCAGTGTTTGAATTTATAATGATTTCACTGTTTGGATGTGTTTTTCTATTTGTCTCTGTTTTTGTGTGCATTCAGCAGGGATACGGCTGTTTTCTGATGTTTTTTCATTTTTTTATTGTCCCATAACATAAACCTCACAAATAAAGTTAACATCTCATAAGATATAGTTATATACCTTCAGTGTTTGATTTTGCAATGATCTCACTGTTTGAATGTGTTTTTCTATTTTTGTCTGTTTTTGTGCGCATTCAGCTGGAATACGACTGTTTTCTGATTTTTTTCAATTTTCTACTGTCCCATAACATAAACCTCACAAATAAAGTTAACATCTCATAAGATATAGTTATATACCTTCAGTGTTTGATTTTGCAATGATCTCACTGTTTGAATGTGTTTTTCTATTTTTGTCTGTTTTTGTTCGCATTCAGCTGGAATACGACTGTTTTCTGATTTTTTTTCATTTTTTAACTGTCCCATAACATAAACCTCACAAATAAAGTTAACATCTTATAAGATATAGTTATATACCTTCAGTGTTTGATTTTGCAATGATTTCACTGTTTGAATGTGTTTTTCTATTTTTGTCTGTTTTTGTGCGCATTCAGCTGGAATACGACTGTTTTCTGATTTTTTTTCATTTTTCTACTGTCCCATAACATAAACCTCACAAATAAAGTTAAAATCTTATAAGATATAGTTATATACCTTCAGTGTTTGATTTTGCAATGATTTCACTGTTTGAATGTGTTTTTCTATTTTTGTCTGTTTTTGTGCGCATTCAGCTGGAATACGACTGTTTTCTGATTTTTTTTCATTTTTCTACTGTCCCATAACATAAACCTCAGAAATAAAGTTAACATCTTATAAGATATTGTTATATACCTTCAGTGTTTGATTTTGCAATGATTTCACTGTTTGAATGTGTTTTTCTATTTTTGTCTGTTTTTGTGCGCATTCAGCTGGAATACGACTGTTTTCTGATTTTTTTTCATTTTTCTACTGTCCCATAACATAAACCTCACAAATAAAGTTAACATCTTATAAGATATACTAAGTACCCTCGTCGTTCCGCTCGTCTTGGGACCCCAAACGACATATGAAATATTCACACTCCTGCGACCTGTAGAAATGTAGTTCCTCCAAAACTTCCACTCTGGCCAAAGAGTCTAAGACTGTATAGAGTCTTCAGTTTTTGGACACAGGACTGTGGGCTTTTTTCCCCCGGGCCAAAAAAAACTGCCAAAAACACAGTCTGTAAAATTCAAATGTAAGAAAGGTGGGAAACTGTCTTTTCTTCAATAATTCCTAAAGGCAATGAGCCCGGATGCTGATTTCTCCGTATGTGTATCAGGGACTAAAGCTTATCCCGGTTGCCGAGTTTCAGACCTGTGCAACTTTCGGAAAAGGTCAATGGTTAGCCGTTCGGGTGTGTTTTTTGTAATAATTCCTAAAGGCATTAAGCCAGGAGTCTGATTTTTCTGTATGTGTATCAGGGACTAAGGCTAATCCAGGGTGCCGAGTTTCAGACCCGTGCAACCTTTGGAAAGGTCAAAGGTCAGCCGTTCGATTGTGTTTTTTGTAATAATTCCTAAAGGCATTAAGCCAGGAGTCTGGCCAAAGAGTCTAAGACTGTATAGAGTCTGACATGACCTGATTTTCAGTTTTTGGACACAGGACTTTGGGCTTTTTTCCCCCTGGCCAAAAAAAACTGCCAAAAACACAGTCTGTAAAATTCAAACGTAAGAAAGGTGGGAAACTGTCTTTTCTTCAATAATTCCTAAAGGCAATGAGCCCGGATGCTGATTTCTCCGTATGTGTATCAGGGACTCCTGGCTGATCCAGGGTGCTGAGTTTCAGATCTGTGCAACCTTTGGAAAGGTCAAAGGTCAGCCACTGTGGTGTATTTTTTGTAAGGCATTGAGTCAGGAGTCTGATTTCGGGTGTGTTTTTTGTAATAATTCCTAAAGGCATTAAGCCAGGAGTCTGATTTTTCCGTATGTGTATCAGGGACTAAGGCTAATCCAGGGTGTCGAGTTTCAGACCCGTGCAACCTTTGGAAAGGTCAAAGGTCAGCCGCTGTGGTGTGTTTTTTGTAATAATTCCTAAAGGCATTAAGCCAGGAGTCTGATTTTTCCGTATGTGTATCAGGGACTAAGGCTGATCGAGGGTATTTTAATCTTTTTTCTACTGTCCTATAATATGAAGTTAACATCTTATAAGGTATATTGATGTACCCTCAGTGTTTAAATTTATATTGATTTCACTGTTTGGATGTGTTTTTCTATTTGTGTCTGTTTTTGTGCGCATTCAGCAGGGATACGGCTGTTTTCGCAATTTTTTTCATTTTTCTACTCTCCCATAACATAAACCTCACAAATAAAGTTAAAATCTTATAAGATATAGTTATATACCTTCAGTGTTTGATTTTGCAATGATTTCACTGTTTGGATGTGTTTTTCTATTTGTCTCTGTTTTTGTGTGCATTCAGCAGGGATACGGCTGTTTTCTGATTTTATTCATTTTTTTATTGTCCCATAACATAAACCTCACAAATAAAGTTAACATCTCATAAGATATAGTTATATACCTTCAGTGTTTGATTTTGCAATGATTTCACTGTTTGAATGTGTTTTTCTATTTTTGTCTGTTTTGTGCTCATTCAGCTGTAATACGACTGTTTTCTGATTTTTTTTCATTTTTCTACTGTCCCATAACATAAACCTCACAAATAAAGTTAACATCTTATAAGATATACTAATGTACCTTCGTCGTTCCGCTCGTCTTGGGACCCCAAACGACATATGAAATATTCACACTCCTGCGACCTGTAGAAATGTATTTCCTCCAAAACTTCCACTCTGGCCAAAGAGTCTAAGACTGTATAGAGTCTGACATGACTTGATTTTCAGTTTTTGGACAAAGGACTTTGGGCTTTTTTCCCCCTGGCCAAAAAAAACTGCCAAAAACACAGTCTGTAAAATTCAAACGTAAGAAAGGTGGGAAACTGTCTTTTCTTCAATAATTCCTAAAGGCAATGAGCCCGGATGCTGATTTCTCCGTATGTGTCTCAGGGACTCCTGGCTGATCCAGGGTGCAGAGTTTCAGACCCGTGCAACCTTTGGAAAGGTCAAAGGTCAGCCGCTGTGGTGTGTTTTTTGTAATAATTCCTAAAGGCATTGAGTCAGGAGTCTGATTTTTCCGTATGTGTATCAGGGACTAAAGCTTATCCCGGTTGCCGAGTTTCAGACCCGTGCAACCTTTGGAAAGGTCAAAGGTCAGCCGTTCGGGTGTGTTTTTTGTAATAATTCCTAAAGGCATTGAGCCAGGAGTCTGATTTTTCCGTATGTGTATCTAGGGTGCCGAGTTTAAGACCCGTGCAACCTTTGGAAAGGTAAAGGTCAGCCATTTGGGTGTGTTTTTTGTAATAATTCCTAAAGGCATTAAGCCAGGAGTCTGATTTTTCCGTATGTGTATCAGGGACTAAGGCTGATCGAGGGTATTTTAATCTTTTTTCTACTGTCCTATAATATGAAGTTAACATCTTATAAGGTATATTGATGTACCCTCAGTGTTTAAATTTATAATGATTTCACTGTTTGGATGTGTTTTTCTATTTGTGTCTGTTTTTGTGCGCATTCAGAAGGAATACGGCTGTTTTCGCAATTTTTTTCATTTTTCTACTGTCCCATAACATAAACCTCACAAATAAAGTTAAAATCTTATAAGATATAGTTATATACCTTCAGTGTTTGATTTTGCAATGATTTCACTGTTTGAATGTGTTTTTCTATTTTTGTCTGTTTTTGTGCGCATTCAGCTGGAATACGACTGTTTTCTGATTTTTTTTTATTTTTCTACTGTCCCATAACATAAACCTCAGAAATAAAGTTAACATCTTATAAGGTATATTGATGTACCCTCAGTGTTTAAATTTATAATGATTTCACTGTTTGGATGTGTTTTTCTATTTGTGTCTGTTTTTGTGCGCATTCAGAAGGAATACGGCTGTTTTCGCAATTTTTTTCATTTTTCTACTGTCCCATAACATAAACCTCACAAATAAAGTTAAAATCTTATAAGATATAGTTATATACCTTCGGTGTTTGATTTTGCAATGATTTCACTGTTTGAATGTGTTTTTCTATTTTTGTCTGTTTTTGTGCGCATTCAGCTGGAATACGACTGTTTTCTGATTTTTTTTTATTTTTCTACTGTCCCATAACATAAACCTCAGAAATAAAGTTAACATCTTATAAGATATTGTTATATACCTTCAGTGTTTGATTTTGCAATGATTTCACTGTTTGAATGTGTTTTTCTATTTTTGTCTGTTTTTGTGCGCATTCAGCTGGAATACGACTGTTTTCTAATTTTTTTTTCATTTTTCTACTGTCCCATAACATAAACCTCACAAATAAAGTTAACATCTTATAAGATATTCTTCGGTACCCTCAGTGTTTGATTTTGCAATGATTTCACTGTTTGGATGTGTTTTTCTATTTGTGTCTGTTTTTGTGAGCATTCAGTTGGAATAAGACTGTTTTCTGATTTTTTTTCATTTTCTACTGTCCCATAACATAAACCTCACAAATAAAGTTAACATCTTATAAGATATACTAATGTACCCTCGTCGTTCCGCTTGTCTTGGGACCCCAAACGACATATGAAATATTCACACTCCTGCGACCTGTAGAAATGTATTTCCTCCAAAACTTCCACTCTGGCCAAAGAGTCTAAGACTGTATAGAGTCTGACATGACCTGATTTTCAGTTTTTGGACAAAGGACTTTGGGCTTTTTTCCCCCTGGCCAAAAAAAACTGCCAAAAACACAGTCTGTAAAATTCAAACGTAAGAAAGGTGGGAAACTGTCTTTTCTTCAATAATTCCTAAAGGCAATGAGCCCGGATGCTGATTTCTCCGTATGTGTATCAGGGACTCCTGGCTGATCCAGGGTGCCGAGTTTCAGACCCGTGCAACCTTTGGAAAGGTCAAAGGTCAGCCGCTGTGGTGTGTTTTTTGTAATAATTCCTAAAGGCATTGAGTCAGGAGTCTGATTTTTCCGTATGTGTATCAGGGACTAAAGCTTATCCCGGTTGCCGAGTTTCAGACCTGTGCAACTTTCGGAAAAGGTCAATGGTTAGCCGTTCGGGTGTGTTTTTTGTAATAATTCCTAAAGGCATTAAGCCAGGAGTCTGATTTTTCTGTATGTGTATCAGGGACTAAGGCTAATCCAGGGTGCTGAGTTTCAGATCTGTGCAACCTTTGGAAAGGTCAAATGTCAGCCACTGTGGTGTATTTTTTGGAATAATTCCTAAAGGCATTGAGTCAGGAGTCTGATTTTTCCGTATGTGTATCAGGGACTAAAGCTTATCCCGGTTGCCGAGTTTCAGACCTGTGCAACTTTCGGAAAAGGTCAATGGTTAGCCGTTCGGGTGTGTTTTTTGTAATAATTCCTAAAGGCATTAAGCCAGGAGTCTGATTTTTCTGTATGTGTATCAGGGACTAAGGCTAATCCAGGGTGCCGAGTTTCAGACCCGTGCAACCTTTGGAAAGGTCAAAGGTCAGCCGTTCGGGTGTGTTTTTTGTAATAATTCCTAAAGGCATTGAGCCAGGAGTCTGATTTTTCCGTGTGTGTATAGGGACTAAGGCTGATCCAGGGTGCCGAGTTTCAGACCTGTGCAACCTTCGGAAAGGTCAATGGTCAGCCGTTCGGGTGTGTTTTTTGTAATAATTCATAAAGGCATCGAGCCAGGAGTCTGATTTTTCCGTATGTGTATCAGGGACTAAGGCTAATCTAGGGTGCCGAGTTTCAGACCTGTGTAACCTTCAGAAAGGTCAAAGGTCAGCCGTTTAGGTGTGTTTTTTGTAATAATTCCTAAAGGCATTAAGCCAGGAGTCTGATTTTTCCGTATGTGTATCAGGGACTAAGGCTGATCGAGGGTATTTTAATCTTTTTTCTACTGTCCTATAATATGAAGTTAACATCTTATAAGGTATATTGATGTACCCTCAGTGTTTGAATTTATAATGATTTCACTGTTTGGATGTGTTTTTCTATTTGTCTCTGTTTTTGTGTGCATTCAGCAGGGATACGGCTGTTTTCTGATGTTTTTTCATTTTTTTATTGTCCCATAACATAAACCTCACAAATAAAGTTAACATCTCATAAGATATAGTTATATACCTTCAGTGTTTGATTTTGCAATGATCTCACTGTTTGAATGTGTTTTTCTATTTTTGTCTGTTTTTGTGCGCATTCAGCTGGAATACGACTGTTTTCTGATTTTTTTCAATTTTCTACTGTCCCATAACATAAACCTCACAAATAAAGTTAACATCTCATAAGATATAGTTATATACCTTCAGTGTTTGATTTTGCAATGATCTCACTGTTTGAATGTGTTTTTCTATTTTTGTCTGTTTTTGTTCGCATTCAGCTGGAATACGACTGTTTTCTGATTTTTTTTCATTTTTTAACTGTCCCATAACATAAACCTCACAAATAAAGTTAACATCTTATAAGATATAGTTATATACCTTCAGTGTTTGATTTTGCAATGATTTCACTGTTTGAATGTGTTTTTCTATTTTTGTCTGTTTTTGTGCGCATTCAGCTGGAATACGACTGTTTTCTGATTTTTTTTCATTTTTCTACTGTCCCATAACATAAACCTCACAAATAAAGTTAAAATCTTATAAGATATAGTTATATACCTTCAGTGTTTGATTTTGCAATGATTTCACTGTTTGAATGTGTTTTTCTATTTTTGTCTGTTTTTGTGCGCATTCAGCTGGAATACGACTGTTTTCTGATTTTTTTTCATTTTTCTACTGTCCCATAACATAAACCTCAGAAATAAAGTTAACATCTTATAAGATATTGTTATATACCTTCAGTGTTTGATTTTGCAATGATTTCACTGTTTGAATGTGTTTTTCTATTTTTGTCTGTTTTTGTGCGCATTCAGCTGGAATACGACTGTTTTCTGATTTTTTTTCATTTTTCTACTGTCCCATAACATAAACCTCACAAATAAAGTTAACATCTTATAAGATATACTAAGTACCCTCGTCGTTCCGCTCGTCTTGGGACCCCAAACGACATATGAAATATTCACACTCCTGCGACCTGTAGAAATGTAGTTCCTCCAAAACTTCCACTCTGGCCAAAGAGTCTAAGACTGTATAGAGTCTTCAGTTTTTGGACACAGGACTGTGGGCTTTTTTCCCCCGGGCCAAAAAAAACTGCCAAAAACACAGTCTGTAAAATTCAAATGTAAGAAAGGTGGGAAACTGTCTTTTCTTCAATAATTCCTAAAGGCAATGAGCCCGGATGCTGATTTCTCCGTATGTGTATCAGGGACTAAAGCTTATCCCGGTTGCCGAGTTTCAGACCTGTGCAACTTTCGGAAAAGGTCAATGGTTAGCCGTTCGGGTGTGTTTTTTGTAATAATTCCTAAAGGCATTAAGCCAGGAGTCTGATTTTTCTGTATGTGTATCAGGGACTAAGGCTAATCCAGGGTGCCGAGTTTCAGACCCGTGCAACCTTTGGAAAGGTCAAAGGTCAGCCGTTCGATTGTGTTTTTTGTAATAATTCCTAAAGGCATTAAGCCAGGAGTCTGGCCAAAGAGTCTAAGACTGTATAGAGTCTGACATGACCTGATTTTCAGTTTTTGGACACAGGACTTTGGGCTTTTTTCCCCCTGGCCAAAAAAAACTGCCAAAAACACAGTCTGTAAAATTCAAACGTAAGAAAGGTGGGAAACTGTCTTTTCTTCAATAATTCCTAAAGGCAATGAGCCCGGATGCTGATTTCTCCGTATGTGTATCAGGGACTCCTGGCTGATCCAGGGTGCTGAGTTTCAGATCTGTGCAACCTTTGGAAAGGTCAAAGGTCAGCCACTGTGGTGTATTTTTTGTAAGGCATTGAGTCAGGAGTCTGATTTCGGGTGTGTTTTTTGTAATAATTCCTAAAGGCATTAAGCCAGGAGTCTGATTTTTCCGTATGTGTATCAGGGACTAAGGCTAATCCAGGGTGTCGAGTTTCAGACCCGTGCAACCTTTGGAAAGGTCAAAGGTCAGCCGCTGTGGTGTGTTTTTTGTAATAATTCCTAAAGGCATTAAGCCAGGAGTCTGATTTTTCCGTATGTGTATCAGGGACTAAGGCTGATCGAGGGTATTTTAATCTTTTTTCTACTGTCCTATAATATGAAGTTAACATCTTATAAGGTATATTGATGTACCCTCAGTGTTTAAATTTATATTGATTTCACTGTTTGGATGTGTTTTTCTATTTGTGTCTGTTTTTGTGCGCATTCAGCAGGGATACGGCTGTTTTCGCAATTTTTTTCATTTTTCTACTCTCCCATAACATAAACCTCACAAATAAAGTTAAAATCTTATAAGATATAGTTATATACCTTCAGTGTTTGATTTTGCAATGATTTCACTGTTTGGATGTGTTTTTCTATTTGTCTCTGTTTTTGTGTGCATTCAGCAGGGATACGGCTGTTTTCTGATTTTATTCATTTTTTTATTGTCCCATAACATAAACCTCACAAATAAAGTTAACATCTCATAAGATATAGTTATATACCTTCAGTGTTTGATTTTGCAATGATTTCACTGTTTGAATGTGTTTTTCTATTTTTGTCTGTTTTGTGCTCATTCAGCTGTAATACGACTGTTTTCTGATTTTTTTTCATTTTTCTACTGTCCCATAACATAAACCTCACAAATAAAGTTAACATCTTATAAGATATACTAATGTACCTTCGTCGTTCCGCTCGTCTTGGGACCCCAAACGACATATGAAATATTCACACTCCTGCGACCTGTAGAAATGTATTTCCTCCAAAACTTCCACTCTGGCCAAAGAGTCTAAGACTGTATAGAGTCTGACATGACTTGATTTTCAGTTTTTGGACAAAGGACTTTGGGCTTTTTTCCCCCTGGCCAAAAAAAACTGCCAAAAACACAGTCTGTAAAATTCAAACGTAAGAAAGGTGGGAAACTGTCTTTTCTTCAATAATTCCTAAAGGCAATGAGCCCGGATGCTGATTTCTCCGTATGTGTCTCAGGGACTCCTGGCTGATCCAGGGTGCAGAGTTTCAGACCCGTGCAACCTTTGGAAAGGTCAAAGGTCAGCCGCTGTGGTGTGTTTTTTGTAATAATTCCTAAAGGCATTGAGTCAGGAGTCTGATTTTTCCGTATGTGTATCAGGGACTAAAGCTTATCCCGGTTGCCGAGTTTCAGACCCGTGCAACCTTTGGAAAGGTCAAAGGTCAGCCGTTCGGGTGTGTTTTTTGTAATAATTCCTAAAGGCATTAAGCCAGGAGTCTGATTTTTCCGTATGTGTATCAGGGACTAAGGCTAATCCAGGGTGTCGAGTTTCAGACCCGTGCAACCTTTGGAAAGGTCAAAGGTCAGCCGTTCGGGTGTGTTTTTTGTAATAATTCCTAAAGTCATTGAGCCAGGAGTCTGATTTTTCCGTGTGTGTATCAGGGACTAAGGCTGATCTAGGGTGCCGAGTTTCAGACCTGTGCAACCTTCGGAAAGGTCAAAGGTCAGCCGTTCGGGTGTGTTTTTTGTAGAGCTGGGCATAGATTAATTTTTTTAATCTAGATTAATCTCACTGCAATCTTGGAGTTAATCTAGATTAATCTAGATTAAAATGGCTCATTTGAATTCTGATGAAGGCATTCAAAATATGTGTGCGCTACTTAAATAATGACCAGAAGTAAGTCCTTGAGAACGGGTTTCTCAGGCCAGCTGGTCCATTAGACCAGAAGCCCATCTCCTGTTTGGAAAATGCATCAAAAACTGCTTGATAAAGTTATTGGTAATGAAATATGAAATAATGTTCAGTAAAATGTATGTGTTTATGTAATTCTTTATTCAGATAAACACAAAATAACCAGTAGGCAATTTAACCAGTACAGGCAATTTGAACAACCCCCATTTCTGGGATAATATGACATTAATTGAACAACTGTAGGCCTACATGAGAGGTTACATAACGTAACGTTACCTAGGGCGAAAGAGTGAAGCTCCCAGCTGGCATCGATGAGGTGTACAGTAACACCAAGGTAGTTTTCATTGTTAACAGACGATCAATGATCCCCAGTCAGTGCCACACAAGTTGCCCCAGCCAACTTCTCCTCTTTCGCCGCTTTCTGTGCGGCGTGCTGGTCATTGATTCTCCGTACGATGGTTCGCCTCGCAGGAAGTTTATAAGATGGGTCACCTGTGGCCGCCTGGAGAAGAAGCTCCAGCCCCTCATCTTCAACCACACTGATAGGCCGGCAGTTGAGGGCAATCCACTGAGCTAAGAGGCCCGTTAGTTTAGCTGACAGAGCTGTGCTGACGGGCTTGCCTCGGTTGCATTCAAACATTGTAGTCTGACGAACACGACTTTTCTCGGCTTCAGTGCTTGCTCCGGCACCTTTCACATCAGCAAAGGGATGCTTTGCGTTTAGGTGGTACTTCAGACTTGACGAACTTCTACAGTAAACTAACTCGGCGTTGCACAAAGTGCATACAACCCTAGTTTTATCGAGGTTTCCATTGGGAAGCTTCTTGAAAATAAATTTCCCCTGAAGCAACCCGGCGGGCTTCGCAGCAGCGTCCATGTCAGCTGACGTTTGATGCACACGGTTCGGACTCACGCGGCACGCCCCAGCCCCCACAGCGTAATTCGGCCAGGTATACATCCGCGCTCAGCCAGGTCAGAGCCTTCTGGGCCAGGTATACATCCGCGCTAACATATCAAAGTGAAATTCATAGCTTGCTCACTATGTGGACCCAGGTCCCAGACCCAACTTTGAGAATAGATTAACGGCGATAATTTTCTTATCGCGCGATAAGAGTCTCGCGTTAACGCAGCACGTTAACGCCGTTAACGGCCCAGCACTAGTTTTTTGTAATAATTCCTAAAGGCATTAAGCCAGGAGTCTGATTTTTCCGTATGTGTATCAGGGACTAAGGCTGATCGAGGGTATTTTAATCTTTTTTCTACTGTCCTATAATATGAAGTTAACATCTTATAAGGTATATTGATGTACCCTCAGTGTTTGATTTTGCAATGATTTCACTGTTTGAATGTGTTTTTCTATTTTTGTCTGTTTTTGTGCGCATTCAGCTGGAATACGACTGTTTTCTGATTTTTTTTCATTTTTCTACTGTCCCATAACATAAACCTCAGAAATAAAGTTAACATCTTATAAGATATTGTTATATACCTTCAGTGTTTGATTTTGCAATGATTTCACTGTTTGAATGTGTTTTTCTATTTTTGTCTGTTTTTGTGCGCATTCAGCTGGAATACGACTGTTTTCTGATTTTTTTTCATTTTTCTACTGTCCCATAACATAAACCTCACAAATAAAGTTAACATCTTATAAGATATACTAAGTACCCTCGTCGTTCCGCTCGTCTTGGGACCCCAAACGACATATGAAATATTCACACTCCTGCGACCTGTAGAAATGTAGTTCCTCCAAAACTTCCACTCTGGCCAAAGAGTCTAAGACTGTATAGAGTCTTCAGTTTTTGGACACAGGACTGTGGGCTTTTTTCCCCCGGGCCAAAAAAAACTGCCAAAAACACAGTCTGTAAAATTCAAATGTAAGAAAGGTGGGAAACTGTCTTTTCTTCAATAATTCCTAAAGGCAATGAGCCCGGATGCTGATTTCTCCGTATGTGTATCAGGGACTAAAGCTTATCCCGGTTGCCGAGTTTCAGACCTGTGCAACTTTCGGAAAAGGTCAATGGTTAGCCGTTCGGGTGTGTTTTTTGTAATAATTCCTAAAGGCATTAAGCCAGGAGTCTGATTTTTCTGTATGTGTATCAGGGACTAAGGCTAATCCAGGGTGCCGAGTTTCAGACCCGTGCAACCTTTGGAAAGGTCAAAGGTCAGCCGTTCGATTGTGTTTTTTGTAATAATTCCTAAAGGCATTAAGCCAGGAGTCTGGCCAAAGAGTCTAAGACTGTATAGAGTCTGACATGACCTGATTTTCAGTTTTTGGACACAGGACTTTGGGCTTTTTTCCCCCTGGCCAAAAACACAGTCTGTAAAATTCAAACGTAAGAAAGGTGGGAAACTGTCTTTTCTTCAATAATTCCTAAAGGCAATGAGCCCGGATGCTGATTTCTCCGTATGTGTATCAGGGACTCCTGGCTGATCCAGGGTGCTGAGTTTCAGATCTGTGCAACCTTTGGAAAGGTCAAAGGTCAGCCACTGTGGTGTATTTTTTGTAAGGCATTGAGTCAGGAGTCTGATTTCAGTGTGTTTTTTGTAATAATTCCTAAAGGCATTAAGCCAGGAGTCTGATTTTTCCGTATGTGTATCAGGGACTAAGGCTAATCCAGGGTGTCGAGTTTCAGACCCGTGCAACCTTTGGAAAGGTCAAAGGTCAGCCGCTGTGGTGTGTTTTTTGTAATAATTCCTAAAGGCATTAAGCCAGGAGTCTGATTTTTCCGTATGTGTATCAGGGACTAAGGCTGATCGAGGGTATTTTAATCTTTTTTCTACTGTCCTATAATATGAAGTTAACATCTTATAAGGTATATTGATGTACCCTCAGTGTTTAAATTTATATTGATTTCACTGTTTGGATGTGTTTTTCTATTTGTGTCTGTTTTTGTGCGCATTCAGCAGGGATACGGCTGTTTTCGCAATTTTTTTCATTTTTCTACTCTCCCATAACATAAACCTCACAAATAAAGTTAAAATCTTATAAGATATAGTTATATACCTTCAGTGTTTGATTTTGCAATGATTTCACTGTTTGGATGTGTTTTTCTATTTGTCTCTGTTTTTGTGTGCATTCAGCAGGGATACGGCTGTTTTCTGATTTTATTCATTTTTTTATTGTCCCATAACATAAACCTCACAAATAAAGTTAACATCTCATAAGATATAGTTATATACCTTCAGTGTTTGATTTTGCAATGATTTCACTGTTTGAATGTGTTTTTCTATTTTTGTCTGTTTTTGTGCGCATTCAGCTGGAATACGACTGTTTTCTGATTTTTTTTCATTTTTCTACTGTCCCATAACATAAACCTCACAAATAAAGTTAACATCTTATAAGATATACTAATGTACCTTCGTCGTTCCGCTCGTCTTGGGACCCCAAACGACATATGAAATATTCACACTCCTGCGACCTGTAGAAATGTATTTCCTCCAAAACTTCCACTCTGGCCAAAGAGTCTAAGACTGTATAGAGTCTGACATGACTTGATTTTCAGTTTTTGGACAAAGGACTTTGGGCTTTTTTCCCCCTGGCCAAAAAAAACTGCCAAAAACACAGTCTGTAAAATTCAAACGTAAGAAAGGTGGGAAACTGTCTTTTCTTCAATAATTCCTAAAGGCAATGAGCCCGGATGCTGATTTCTCCGTATGTGTCTCAGGGACTCCTGGCTGATCCAGGGTGCAGAGTTTCAGACCCGTGCAACCTTTGGAAAGGTCAAAGGTCAGCCGCTGTGGTGTGTTTTTTGTAATAATTCCTAAAGGCATTGAGTCAGGAGTCTGATTTTTCCGTATGTGTATCAGGGACTAAAGCTTATCCCGGTTGCCGAGTTTCAGACCCGTGCAACCTTTGGAAAGGTCAAAGGTCAGCCGTTCGGGTGTGTTTTTTGTAATAATTCCTAAAGGCATTAAGCCAGGAGTCTGATTTTTCCGTATGTGTATCAGGGACTAAGGCTAATCCAGGGTGTCGAGTTTCAGACCCGTGCAACCTTTGGAAAGGTCAAAGGTCAGCCGTTCGGGTGTGTTTTTTGTAATAATTCCTAAAGTCATTGAGCCAGGAGTCTGATTTTTCCGTGTGTGTATCAGGGACTAAGGCTGATCTAGGGTGCCGAGTTTCAGACCTGTGCAACCTTCGGAAAGGTCAAAGGTCAGCCGTTCGGGTGTGTTTTTTGTAGAGCTGGGCATAGATTAATTTTTTTAATCTAGATTAATCTCACTGCAATCTTGGAGTTAATCTAGATTAATCTAGATTAAAATGGCTCATTTGAATTCTGATGAAGGCATTCAAAATATGTGTGCGCTACTTAAATAATGACCAGAAGTAAGTCCTTGAGAACGGGTTTCTCAGGCCAGCTGGTCCATTAGACCAGAAGCCCATCTCCTGTTTGGAAAATGCATCAAAAACTGCTTGATAAAGTTATTGGTAATGAAATATGAAATAATGTTCAGTAAAATGTATGTGTTTATGTAATTCTTTATTCAGATAAACACAAAATAACCAGTAGGCAATTTAACCAGTACAGGCAATTTGAACAACCCCCATTTCTGGGATAATATGACATTAATTGAACAACTGTAGGCCTACATGAGAGGTTACATAACGTAACGTTACCTAGGGCGAAAGAGTGAAGCTCCCAGCTGGCATCGATGAGGTGTACAGTAACACCAAGGTAGTTTTCATTGTTAACAGACGATCAATGATCCCCAGTCAGTGCCACACAAGTTGCCCCAGCCAACTTCTCCTCTTTCGCCGCTTTCTGTGCGGCGTGCTGGTCATTGATTCTCCGTACGATGGTTCGCCTCGCAGGAAGTTTATAAGATGGGTCACCTGTGGCCGCCTGGAGAAGAAGCTCCAGCCCCTCATCTTCAACCACACTGATAGGCCGGCAGTTGAGGGCAATCCACTGAGCTAAGAGGCCCGTTAGTTTAGCTGACAGAGCTGTGCTGACGGGCTTGCCTCGGTTGCATTCAAACATTGTAGTCTGACGAACACGACTTTTCTCGGCTTCAGTGCTTGCTCCGGCACCTTTCACATCAGCAAAGGGATGCTTTGCGTTTAGGTGGTACTTCAGACTTGACGAACTTCTACAGTAAACTAACTCGGCGTTGCACAAAGTGCATACAACCCTAGTTTTATCGAGGTTTCCATTGGGAAGCTTCTTGAAAATAAATTTCCCCTGAAGCAACCCGGCGGGCTTCGCAGCAGCGTCCATGTCAGCTGACGTTTGATGCACACGGTTCGGACTCACGCGGCACGCCCCAGCCCCCACAGCGTAATTCGGCCAGGTATACATCCGCGCTCAGCCAGGTCAGAGCCTTCTGGGCCAGGTATACATCCGCGCTAACATATCAAAGTGAAATTCATAGCTTGCTCACTATGTGGACCCAGGTCCCAGACCCAACTTTGAGAATAGATTAACGGCGATAATTTTCTTATCGCGCGATAAGAGTCTCGCGTTAACGCAGCACGTTAACGCCGTTAACGGCCCAGCACTAGTTTTTTGTAATAATTCCTAAAGGCATTAAGCCAGGAGTCTGATTTTTCCGTATGTGTATCAGGGACTAAGGCTGATCGAGGGTATTTTAATCTTTTTTCTACTGTCCTATAATATGAAGTTAACATCTTATAAGGTATATTGATGTACCCTCAGTGTTTGATTTTGCAATGATTTCACTGTTTGAATGTGTTTTTCTATTTTTGTCTGTTTTTGTGCGCATTCAGCTGGAATACGACTGTTTTCTGATTTTTTTTCATTTTTCTACTGTCCCATAACATAAACCTCAGAAATAAAGTTAACATCTTATAAGATATTGTTATATACCTTCAGTGTTTGATTTTGCAATGATTTCACTGTTTGAATGTGTTTTTCTATTTTTGTCTGTTTTTGTGCGCATTCAGCTGGAATACGACTGTTTTCTGATTTTTTTTCATTTTTCTACTGTCCCATAACATAAACCTCACAAATAAAGTTAACATCTTATAAGATATACTAAGTACCCTCGTCGTTCCGCTCGTCTTGGGACCCCAAACGACATATGAAATATTCACACTCCTGCGACCTGTAGAAATGTAGTTCCTCCAAAACTTCCACTCTGGCCAAAGAGTCTAAGACTGTATAGAGTCTTCAGTTTTTGGACACAGGACTGTGGGCTTTTTTCCCCCGGGCCAAAAAAAACTGCCAAAAACACAGTCTGTAAAATTCAAATGTAAGAAAGGTGGGAAACTGTCTTTTCTTCAATAATTCCTAAAGGCAATGAGCCCGGATGCTGATTTCTCCGTATGTGTATCAGGGACTAAAGCTTATCCCGGTTGCCGAGTTTCAGACCTGTGCAACTTTCGGAAAAGGTCAATGGTTAGCCGTTCGGGTGTGTTTTTTGTAATAATTCCTAAAGGCATTAAGCCAGGAGTCTGATTTTTCTGTATGTGTATCAGGGACTAAGGCTAATCCAGGGTGCCGAGTTTCAGACCCGTGCAACCTTTGGAAAGGTCAAAGGTCAGCCGTTCGATTGTGTTTTTTGTAATAATTCCTAAAGGCATTAAGCCAGGAGTCTGGCCAAAGAGTCTAAGACTGTATAGAGTCTGACATGACCTGATTTTCAGTTTTTGGACACAGGACTTTGGGCTTTTTTCCCCCTGGCCAAAAACACAGTCTGTAAAATTCAAACGTAAGAAAGGTGGGAAACTGTCTTTTCTTCAATAATTCCTAAAGGCAATGAGCCCGGATGCTGATTTCTCCGTATGTGTATCAGGGACTCCTGGCTGATCCAGGGTGCTGAGTTTCAGATCTGTGCAACCTTTGGAAAGGTCAAAGGTCAGCCACTGTGGTGTATTTTTTGTAAGGCATTGAGTCAGGAGTCTGATTTCAGTGTGTTTTTTGTAATAATTCCTAAAGGCATTAAGCCAGGAGTCTGATTTTTCCGTATGTGTATCAGGGACTAAGGCTAATCCAGGGTGTCGAGTTTCAGACCCGTGCAACCTTTGGAAAGGTCAAAGGTCAGCCGCTGTGGTGTGTTTTTTGTAATAATTCCTAAAGGCATTAAGCCAGGAGTCTGATTTTTCCGTATGTGTATCAGGGACTAAGGCTGATCGAGGGTATTTTAATCTTTTTTCTACTGTCCTATAATATGAAGTTAACATCTTATAAGGTATATTGATGTACCCTCAGTGTTTAAATTTATATTGATTTCACTGTTTGGATGTGTTTTTCTATTTGTGTCTGTTTTTGTGCGCATTCAGCAGGGATACGGCTGTTTTCGCAATTTTTTTCATTTTTCTACTCTCCCATAACATAAACCTCACAAATAAAGTTAAAATCTTATAAGATATAGTTATATACCTTCAGTGTTTGATTTTGCAATGATTTCACTGTTTGGATGTGTTTTTCTATTTGTCTCTGTTTTTGTGTGCATTCAGCAGGGATACGGCTGTTTTCTGATTTTATTCATTTTTTTATTGTCCCATAACATAAACCTCACAAATAAAGTTAACATCTCATAAGATATAGTTATATACCTTCAGTGTTTGATTTTGCAATGATTTCACTGTTTGAATGTGTTTTTCTATTTTTGTCTGTTTTTGTGCGCATTCAGCTGGAATACGACTGTTTTCTGATTTTTTTTCATTTTTCTACTGTCCCATAACATAAACCTCACAAATAAAGTTAACATCTTATAAGATATACTAATGTACCTTCGTCGTTCCGCTCGTCTTGGGACCCCAAACGACATATGAAATATTCACACTCCTGCGACCTGTAGAAATGTATTTCCTCCAAAACTTCCACTCTGGCCAAAGAGTCTAAGACTGTATAGAGTCTGACATGACTTGATTTTCAGTTTTTGGACAAAGGACTTTGGGCTTTTTTCCCCCTGGCCAAAAAAAACTGCCAAAAACACAGTCTGTAAAATTCAAACGTAAGAAAGGTGGGAAACTGTCTTTTCTTCAATAATTCCTAAAGGCAATGAGCCCGGATGCTGATTTCTCCGTATGTGTCTCAGGGACTCCTGGCTGATCCAGGGTGCAGAGTTTCAGACCCGTGCAACCTTTGGAAAGGTCAAAGGTCAGCCGCTGTGGTGTGTTTTTTGTAATAATTCCTAAAGGCATTGAGTCAGGAGTCTGATTTTTCCGTATGTGTATCAGGGACTAAAGCTTATCCCGGTTGCCGAGTTTCAGACCCGTGCAACCTTTGGAAAGGTCAAAGGTCAGCCGTTCGGGTGTGTTTTTTGTAATAATTCCTAAAGGCATTAAGCCAGGAGTCTGATTTTTCCGTATGTGTATCAGGGACTAAGGCTAATCCAGGGTGTCGAGTTTCAGACCCGTGCAACCTTTGGAAAGGTCAAAGGTCAGCCGTTCGGGTGTGTTTTTTGTAATAATTCCTAAAGTCATTGAGCCAGGAGTCTGATTTTTCCGTGTGTGTATCAGGGACTAAGGCTGATCTAGGGTGCCGAGTTTCAGACCTGTGCAACCTTCGGAAAGGTCAAAGGTCAGCCGTTCGGGTGTGTTTTTTGTAGAGCTGGGCATAGATTAATTTTTTTAATCTAGATTAATCTCACTGCAATCTTGGAGTTAATCTAGATTAATCTAGATTAAAATGGCTCATTTGAATTCTGATGAAGGCATTCAAAATATGTGTGCGCTACTTAAATAATGACCAGAAGTAAGTCCTTGAGAACGGGTTTCTCAGGCCAGCTGGTCCATTAGACCAGAAGCCCATCTCCTGTTTGGAAAATGCATCAAAAACTGCTTGATAAAGTTATTGGTAATGAAATATGAAATAATGTTCAGTAAAATGTATGTGTTTATGTAATTCTTTATTCAGATAAACACAAAATAACCAGTAGGCAATTTAACCAGTACAGGCAATTTGAACAACCCCCATTTCTGGGATAATATGACATTAATTGAACAACTGTAGGCCTACATGAGAGGTTACATAACGTAACGTTACCTAGGGCGAAAGAGTGAAGCTCCCAGCTGGCATCGATGAGGTGTACAGTAACACCAAGGTAGTTTTCATTGTTAACAGACGATCAATGATCCCCAGTCAGTGCCACACAAGTTGCCCCAGCCAACTTCTCCTCTTTCGCCGCTTTCTGTGCGGCGTGCTGGTCATTGATTCTCCGTACGATGGTTCGCCTCGCAGGAAGTTTATAAGATGGGTCACCTGTGGCCGCCTGGAGAAGAAGCTCCAGCCCCTCATCTTCAACCACACTGATAGGCCGGCAGTTGAGGGCAATCCACTGAGCTAAGAGGCCCGTTAGTTTAGCTGACAGAGCTGTGCTGACGGGCTTGCCTCGGTTGCATTCAAACATTGTAGTCTGACGAACACGACTTTTCTCGGCTTCAGTGCTTGCTCCGGCACCTTTCACATCAGCAAAGGGATGCTTTGCGTTTAGGTGGTACTTCAGACTTGACGAACTTCTACAGTAAACTAACTCGGCGTTGCACAAAGTGCATACAACCCTAGTTTTATCGAGGTTTCCATTGGGAAGCTTCTTGAAAATAAATTTCCCCTGAAGCAACCCGGCGGGCTTCGCAGCAGCGTCCATGTCAGCTGACGTTTGATGCACACGGTTCGGACTCACGCGGCACGCCCCAGCCCCCACAGCGTAATTCGGCCAGGTATACATCCGCGCTCAGCCAGGTCAGAGCCTTCTGGGCCAGGTATACATCCGCGCTAACATATCAAAGTGAAATTCATAGCTTGCTCACTATGTGGACCCAGGTCCCAGACCCAACTTTGAGAATAGATTAACGGCGATAATTTTCTTATCGCGCGATAAGAGTCTCGCGTTAACGCAGCACGTTAACGCCGTTAACGGCCCAGCACTAGTTTTTTGTAATAATTCCTAAAGGCATTAAGCCAGGAGTCTGATTTTTCCGTATGTGTATCAGGGACTAAGGCTGATCGAGGGTATTTTAATCTTTTTTCTACTGTCCTATAATATGAAGTTAACATCTTATAAGGTATATTGATGTACCCTCAGTGTTTAAATTTATATTGATTTCACTGTTTGGATGTGTTTTTCTATTTGTGTCTGTTTTTGTGCGCATTCAGCAGGGATACGGCTGTTTTCGCAATTTTTTTCATTTTTCTACTCTCCCATAACATAAACCTCACAAATAAAGTTAAAATCTTATAAGATATAGTTATATACCTTCAGTGTTTGATTTTGCAATGATTTCACTGTTTGGATGTGTTTTTCTATTTGTCTCTGTTTTTGTGTGCATTCAGCAGGGATACGGCTGTTTTCTGATTTTATTCATTTTTTTATTGTCCCATAACATAAACCTCACAAATAAAGTTAACATCTCATAAGATATAGTTATATACCTTCAGTGTTTGATTTTGCAATGATTTCACTGTTTGAATGTGTTTTTCTATTTTTGTCTGTTTTAGTGCGCATTCAGCTGGAATACGACTGTTTTCTGATTTTTTTTCATTTTTCTACTGTCCCATAACATAAACCTCAGAAATAAAGTTAACATCTTATAAGATATACTAATGTACCTTCGTCGTTCCGCTCGTCTTGGGACCCCAAACGACATATGAAATATTCACACTCCTGCGACCTGTAGAAATGTAGTTCCTCCAAAACTTCCACTCTGGCCAAACAGTCTAAGACTGTATAGAGTCTTCAGTTTTTGGACACAGGACTGTGGGCTTTTTTCCCCCTGGCCAAAAAAAACTGCCAAAAACACAGTCTGTAAAATTCAAATGTAAGAAACGTGGGAAACTGTCTTTTCTTCAATAATTCCTAAAGGCAATGAGCCCGGATGCTGATTTCTCCGTATGTGTATCAGGGACTCCTGGCTGATCCAGGGTGCCGAGTTTCAGACCCGTGCAACCTTTGGAAAGGTCAAAGGTCAGCCGTTCGGGTGTGTTTTTTGTAATAATTCCTAAAGGCATAGAGTCAGGAGTCTGATTTTTCCGTATGTGTATCTAGGGTGCCGAGTTTAAGACCCATGCAACCTTTGGAAAGGTCAAAGGTCAGCCATTTGGGTGTGTTTTTTGTAATAATTCCTAAAGACATTAAGCCAGGAGTCTGATTTTTCCGTATGTGTATCAGGGACTAAGGCTGATCGAGGGTATTTTAATCTTTTTTCTACTGTCCTATAATATGAAGTTAACATCTTATAAGGTATATTGATGTACCCTCAGTGTTTAAATTTATAATGATTTCACTGTTTGGATGTGTTTTTCTATTTGTGTCTGTTTTTGTGCGCATTCAGAAGGAATACGGCTGTTTTCACAATTTTTTTCATTTTTCTACTGTCCCATAACATAAACCTCACAAATAAAGTTAAAATCTTATAAGATATAGTTATATACCTTCAGTGTTTGATTTTGCAATGATTTCACTGTTTGAATGTGTTTTTCTATTTTTGTCTGTTTTTGTGCGCATTCAGCTGGAATACGACTGTTTTCTGATTTTTTTTCATTTTTCTACTGTCCCATAACATAAACCTCAGAAATAAAGTTAACATCTTATAAGATATAGTTATATACCTTCAGTGTTTGATTTTGCACTGATTTCACTGTTTGAATGTGTTTTTCTATTTTTGTCTGTTTTTGTTTGCAGTAAGCTGGAATACGACTGTTTTCAGATTTTTTTTTCATTTTTCTACTGTCCCATAACATAAACCTCACAAATAAAGTTAACATCTTATAAGATATTCTTCGGTACCCTCAGTGTTTGATTTTGCAATAGTTTCACTGTTTGGATGTGTTTTTCTATTTGTGTCTGTTTTTGTGCGCATTCAGCTGGAATACGACTGTTTTCTGATTTTTTTTCATTTTCTACTGTCCCATAACATAAACCTCACAAATAAAGTTAACATCTTATAAGATATACTAATGTACCCTCGTCGTTCCGCTCGTCTTGGGACCCCAAACGACATATGAAATATTCACACTCCTGCGACCTGTAGAAATGTAGTTCCTCCAAAACTTCCACTCTGGCCAAAGAGTCTAAGACTGTATAGAGTCTGACATGACCTGATTTTCAGTTTTTGGACACAGGACTTTGGGCTTTTTTCCCCCTGGCCAAAAAAAACTGCCAAAAACACAGTCTGTAAAATTCAAACGTAAGAAAGGTGGGAAACTGTCTTTTCTTCAATAATTCCTAAAGGCAATGAGCCCGGATGCTGATTTCTCCGTATGTGTATCAGGGACTCCTGGCTGATCCATGGTGCTGAGTTTCAGATCTGTGCAACCTTTGGAAAGGTCAAAGGTCAGCCACTGTGGTGTATTTTTTGTAATAATTCCTAAAGGCATTGAGTCAGGAGTCTGATTTTTCCGTATGTGTATCAGGGACTAAAGCTTATCCCGGTTGCCGAGTTTCAGACCTGTGCAACTTTCGGAAAAGGTCAATGGTTAGCCGTTCGGGTGTGTTTTTTGTAATAATTCCTAAAGGCATTAAGCCAGGAGTCTGATTTTTCTGTATGTGTATCAGGGACTAAGGCTAATCCAGGGTGTCGAGTTTCAGACCCGTGCAACCTTTGGAAAGGTCAAAGGTCAGCCGCTGTGGTGGGTTTTTTGTAATAATTCCTAAAGGCATTAAGCCAGGAGTCTGATTTTTCCGTATGTGTATCAGGGACTAAGGCTAATCCAGGGTGTCGAGTTTCAGACCCGTGCAACCTTTGGAAAGGTCAAAGGTCAGCCGCTGTGGTGTGTTTTTTGTAATAATTCCTAAAGGCATTAAGCCAGGAGTCTGATTTTTCCGTATGTGTATCAGGGACTAAGGCTGATCGAGGGTATTTTAATCTTTTTTCTACTGTCCTATAATATATATCCTATAAATATAATATTTTCTGATTTTTTTTCATTTTTCTACTGTCCCATAACATAAACCTCAGAAATAAAGTTAACATCTTATAAGATATTGTTATATACCTTCAGTGTTTGATTTTGCAATGATTTCACTGTTTGAATGTGTTTTTCTATTTTTGTCTGTTTTTGTGCGCATTCAGCTGGAATACGACTGTTTTCTGATTTTTTTTCATTTTTCTACTGTCCCATAACATAAACCTCACAAATAAAGTTAACATCTTATAAGATATACTAAGTACCCTCGTCGTTCCACTCGTCTTGGGACCCCAAACGACATATGAAATATTCACACTCCTGCGACCTGTAGAAATGTAGTTCCTCCAAAACTTCCACTCTGGCCAAAGAGTCTAAGACTGTATAGAGTCTTCAGTTTTTGGACACAGGACTGTGGGCTTTTTTCCCCCTGGCCAAAAAAAACTGCCAAAAACACAGTCTGTAAAATTCAAACGTAAGAAAGGTGGGAAACTGTCTTTTCTTCAATAATTCCTAAAGGCAATGAGCCCGGATGCTGATTTCTCCGTATGTGTATCAGGGACTAAAGCTTATCCCGGTTGCCGAGTTTCAGACCTGTGCAACTTTCGGAAAAGGTCAATGGTTAGCCGTTCGGGTGTGTTTTTTGTAATAATTCCTAAAGGCATTAAGCCAGGAGTCTGATTTTTCTGTATGTGTATCAGGGACTAAGGCTAATCCAGGGTGCCGAGTTTCAGACCCGTGCAACCTTTGGAAAGGTCAAAGGTCAGCCGTTCGGGTGTGTTTTTTGTAATAATTCCTAAAGGCATTAAGCCAGGAGTCTGATTTTTCCGTATGTGTATCAGGGACTAAGGCTAATCCAGGGTGTCGAGTTTCAGACCCGTGCAACCTTTGGAAAGGTCAAAGGTCAGCCGCTGTGGTGTGTTTTTTGTAATAATTCCTAAAGGCATTAAGCCAAGAGTCTGATTTTTCCGTATGTGTATCAGGGACTAAGGCTGATCGAGGGTATTTTAATCTTTTTTCTACTGTCCTATAATATGAAGTTAACATCTTATAAGGTATATTGATGTACCCTCAGTGTTTAAATTTATATTGATTTCACTGTTTGGATGTGTTTTTCTATTTGTGTCTGTTTTTGTGCGCATTCAGCAGGGATACGGCTGTTTTCGCAATTTTTTTCATTTTTCTACTCTCCCATAACATAAACCTCACAAATAAAGTTAAAATCTTATAAGATATAGCTATATACCTTCAGTGTTTGATTTTGCAATGATTTCACTGTTTGGATGTGTTTTTCTATTTGTCTCTGTTTTTGTGTGCATTCAGCAGGGATACGGCTGTTTTCTGATTTTATTCATTTTTTTATTGTCCCATAACATAAACCTCACAAATAAAGTTAACATCTCATAAGATATAGTTATATACCTTCAGTGTTTGATTTTGCAATGATTTCACTGTTTGAATGTGTTTTTCTATTTTTGTCTGTTTTAGTGCGCATTCAGCTGGAATACGACTGTTTTCTGATTTTTTTTCATTTTTCTACTGTCCCATAACATAAACCTCAGAAATAAAGTTAACATCTTATAAGATATACTAATGTACCTTCGTCGTTCCGCTCGTCTTGGGACCCCAAACGACATATGAAATATTCACACTCCTGCGACCTGTAGAAATGTAGTTCCTCCAAAACTTCCACTCTGGCCAAACAGTCTAAGACTGTATAGAGTCTTCAGTTTTTGGACACAGGACTGTGGGCTTTTTTCCCCCTGGCCAAAAAAAACTGCCAAAAACACAGTCTGTAAAATTCAAATGTAAGAAACGTGGGAAACTGTCTTTTCTTCAATAATTCCTAAAGGCAATGAGCCCGGATGCTGATTTCTCCGTATGTGTATCAGGGACTCCTGGCTGATCCAGGGTGCCGAGTTTCAGACCCGTGCAACCTTTGGAAAGGTCAAAGGTCAGCCGTTCGGGTGTGTTTTTTGTAATAATTCCTAAAGGCATTAAGCCAGGAGTCTGATTTTTCCGTATGTGTATCAGGGACTAAGGCTGATCGAGGGTATTTTAATCTTTTTTCTACTGTCCTATAATATATATCCTATAAATATAATATTTTCTGATTTTTTTTCATTTTTCTACTGTCCCATAACATAAACCTCAGAAATAAAGTTAACATCTTATAAGATATTGTTATATACCTTCAGTGTTTGATTTTGCAATGATTTCACTGTTTGAATGTGTTTTTCTATTTTTGTCTGTTTTTGTGCGCATTCAGCTGGAATACGACTGTTTTCTGATTTTTTTTCATTTTTCTACTGTCCCATAACATAAACCTCACAAATAAAGTTAACATCTTATAAGATATACTAAGTACCCTCGTCGTTCCACTCGTCTTGGGACCCCAAACGACATATGAAATATTCACACTCCTGCGACCTGTAGAAATGTAGTTCCTCCAAAACTTCCACTCTGGCCAAAGAGTCTAAGACTGTATAGAGTCTTCAGTTTTTGGACACAGGACTGTGGGCTTTTTTCCCCCTGGCCAAAAAAAACTGCCAAAAACACAGTCTGTAAAATTCAAACGTAAGAAAGGTGGGAAACTGTCTTTTCTTCAATAATTCCTAAAGGCAATGAGCCCGGATGCTGATTTCTCCGTATGTGTATCAGGGACTAAAGCTTATCCCGGTTGCCGAGTTTCAGACCTGTGCAACTTTCGGAAAAGGTCAATGGTTAGCCGTTCGGGTGTGTTTTTTGTAATAATTCCTAAAGGCATTAAGCCAGGAGTCTGATTTTTCTGTATGTGTATCAGGGACTAAGGCTAATCCAGGGTGCCGAGTTTCAGACCCGTGCAACCTTTGGAAAGGTCAAAGGTCAGCCGTTCGGGTGTGTTTTTTGTAATAATTCCTAAAGGCATTAAGCCAGGAGTCTGATTTTTCCGTATGTGTATCAGGGACTAAGGCTAATCCAGGGTGTCGAGTTTCAGACCCGTGCAACCTTTGGAAAGGTCAAAGGTCAGCCGCTGTGGTGTGTTTTTTGTAATAATTCCTAAAGGCATTAAGCCAAGAGTCTGATTTTTCCGTATGTGTATCAGGGACTAAGGCTGATCGAGGGTATTTTAATCTTTTTTCTACTGTCCTATAATATGAAGTTAACATCTTATAAGGTATATTGATGTACCCTCAGTGTTTAAATTTATATTGATTTCACTGTTTGGATGTGTTTTTCTATTTGTGTCTGTTTTTGTGCGCATTCAGCAGGGATACGGCTGTTTTCGCAATTTTTTTCATTTTTCTACTCTCCCATAACATAAACCTCACAAATAAAGTTAAAATCTTATAAGATATAGCTATATACCTTCAGTGTTTGATTTTGCAATGATTTCACTGTTTGGATGTGTTTTTCTATTTGTCTCTGTTTTTGTGTGCATTCAGCAGGGATACGGCTGTTTTCTGATTTTATTCATTTTTTTATTGTCCCATAACATAAACCTCACAAATAAAGTTAACATCTCATAAGATATAGTTATATACCTTCAGTGTTTGATTTTGCAATGATTTCACTGTTTGAATGTGTTTTTCTATTTTTGTCTGTTTTAGTGCGCATTCAGCTGGAATACGACTGTTTTCTGATTTTTTTTCATTTTTCTACTGTCCCATAACATAAACCTCAGAAATAAAGTTAACATCTTATAAGATATACTAATGTACCTTCGTCGTTCCGCTCGTCTTGGGACCCCAAACGACATATGAAATATTCACACTCCTGCGACCTGTAGAAATGTAGTTCCTCCAAAACTTCCACTCTGGCCAAACAGTCTAAGACTGTATAGAGTCTTCAGTTTTTGGACACAGGACTGTGGGCTTTTTTCCCCCTGGCCAAAAAAAACTGCCAAAAACACAGTCTGTAAAATTCAAATGTAAGAAACGTGGGAAACTGTCTTTTCTTCAATAATTCCTAAAGGCAATGAGCCCGGATGCTGATTTCTCCGTATGTGTATCAGGGACTCCTGGCTGATCCAGGGTGCCGAGTTTCAGACCCGTGCAACCTTTGGAAAGGTCAAAGGTCAGCCGTTCGGGTGTGTTTTTTGTAATAATTCCTAAAGGCATTAAGCCAGGAGTCTGATTTTTCCGTATGTGTATCAGGGACTAAGGCTGATCGAGGGTATTTTAATCTTTTTTCTACTGTCCTATAATATATATCCTATAAATATAATATTTTCTGATTTTTTTTCATTTTTCTACTGTCCCATAACATAAACCTCAGAAATAAAGTTAACATCTTATAAGATATTGTTATATACCTTCAGTGTTTGATTTTGCAATGATTTCACTGTTTGAATGTGTTTTTCTATTTTTGTCTGTTTTTGTGCGCATTCAGCTGGAATACGACTGTTTTCTGATTTTTTTTCATTTTTCTACTGTCCCATAACATAAACCTCACAAATAAAGTTAACATCTTATAAGATATACTAAGTACCCTCGTCGTTCCACTCGTCTTGGGACCCCAAACGACATATGAAATATTCACACTCCTGCGACCTGTAGAAATGTAGTTCCTCCAAAACTTCCACTCTGGCCAAAGAGTCTAAGACTGTATAGAGTCTTCAGTTTTTGGACACAGGACTGTGGGCTTTTTTCCCCCTGGCCAAAAAAAACTGCCAAAAACACAGTCTGTAAAATTCAAACGTAAGAAAGGTGGGAAACTGTCTTTTCTTCAATAATTCCTAAAGGCAATGAGCCCGGATGCTGATTTCTCCGTATGTGTATCAGGGACTAAAGCTTATCCCGGTTGCCGAGTTTCAGACCTGTGCAACTTTCGGAAAAGGTCAATGGTTAGCCGTTCGGGTGTGTTTTTTGTAATAATTCCTAAAGGCATTAAGCCAGGAGTCTGATTTTTCTGTATGTGTATCAGGGACTAAGGCTAATCCAGGGTGCCGAGTTTCAGACCCGTGCAACCTTTGGAAAGGTCAAAGGTCAGCCGTTCGGGTGTGTTTTTTGTAATAATTCCTAAAGGCATTAAGCCAGGAGTCTGATTTTTCCGTATGTGTATCAGGGACTAAGGCTAATCCAGGGTGTCGAGTTTCAGACCCGTGCAACCTTTGGAAAGGTCAAAGGTCAGCCGCTGTGGTGTGTTTTTTGTAATAATTCCTAAAGGCATTAAGCCAAGAGTCTGATTTTTCCGTATGTGTATCAGGGACTAAGGCTGATCGAGGGTATTTTAATCTTTTTTCTACTGTCCTATAATATGAAGTTAACATCTTATAAGGTATATTGATGTACCCTCAGTGTTTAAATTTATATTGATTTCACTGTTTGGATGTGTTTTTCTATTTGTGTCTGTTTTTGTGCGCATTCAGCAGGGATACGGCTGTTTTCGCAATTTTTTTCATTTTTCTACTCTCCCATAACATAAACCTCACAAATAAAGTTAAAATCTTATAAGATATAGCTATATACCTTCAGTGTTTGATTTTGCAATGATTTCACTGTTTGGATGTGTTTTTCTATTTGTCTCTGTTTTTGTGTGCATTCAGCAGGGATACGGCTGTTTTCTGATTTTATTCATTTTTTTATTGTCCCATAACATAAACCTCACAAATAAAGTTAACATCTCATAAGATATAGTTATATACCTTCAGTGTTTGATTTTGCAATGATTTCACTGTTTGAATGTGTTTTTCTATTTTTGTCTGTTTTAGTGCGCATTCAGCTGGAATACGACTGTTTTCTGATTTTTTTTCATTTTTCTACTGTCCCATAACATAAACCTCAGAAATAAAGTTAACATCTTATAAGATATACTAATGTACCTTCGTCGTTCCGCTCGTCTTGGGACCCCAAACGACATATGAAATATTCACACTCCTGCGACCTGTAGAAATGTAGTTCCTCCAAAACTTCCACTCTGGCCAAACAGTCTAAGACTGTATAGAGTCTTCAGTTTTTGGACACAGGACTGTGGGCTTTTTTCCCCCTGGCCAAAAAAAACTGCCAAAAACACAGTCTGTAAAATTCAAATGTAAGAAACGTGGGAAACTGTCTTTTCTTCAATAATTCCTAAAGGCAATGAGCCCGGATGCTGATTTCTCCGTATGTGTATCAGGGACTCCTGGCTGATCCAGGGTGCCGAGTTTCAGACCCGTGCAACCTTTGGAAAGGTCAAAGGTCAGCCGTTCGGGTGTGTTTTTTGTAATAATTCCTAAAGGCATTAAGCCAGGAGTCTGATTTTTCCGTATGTGTATCAGGGACTAAGGCTGATCGAGGGTATTTTAATCTTTTTTCTACTGTCCTATAATATATATCCTATAAATATAATATTTTCTGATTTTTTTTCATTTTTCTACTGTCCCATAACATAAACCTCAGAAATAAAGTTAACATCTTATAAGATATTGTTATATACCTTCAGTGTTTGATTTTGCAATGATTTCACTGTTTGAATGTGTTTTTCTATTTTTGTCTGTTTTTGTGCGCATTCAGCTGGAATACGACTGTTTTCTGATTTTTTTTCATTTTTCTACTGTCCCATAACATAAACCTCACAAATAAAGTTAACATCTTATAAGATATACTAAGTACCCTCGTCGTTCCACTCGTCTTGGGACCCCAAACGACATATGAAATATTCACACTCCTGCGACCTGTAGAAATGTAGTTCCTCCAAAACTTCCACTCTGGCCAAAGAGTCTAAGACTGTATAGAGTCTTCAGTTTTTGGACACAGGACTGTGGGCTTTTTTCCCCCTGGCCAAAAAAAACTGCCAAAAACACAGTCTGTAAAATTCAAACGTAAGAAAGGTGGGAAACTGTCTTTTCTTCAATAATTCCTAAAGGCAATGAGCCCGGATGCTGATTTCTCCGTATGTGTATCAGGGACTAAAGCTTATCCCGGTTGCCGAGTTTCAGACCTGTGCAACTTTCGGAAAAGGTCAATGGTTAGCCGTTCGGGTGTGTTTTTTGTAATAATTCCTAAAGGCATTAAGCCAGGAGTCTGATTTTTCTGTATGTGTATCAGGGACTAAGGCTAATCCAGGGTGCCGAGTTTCAGACCCGTGCAACCTTTGGAAAGGTCAAAGGTCAGCCGTTCGGGTGTGTTTTTTGTAATAATTCCTAAAGGCATTAAGCCAGGAGTCTGATTTTTCCGTATGTGTATCAGGGACTAAGGCTAATCCAGGGTGTCGAGTTTCAGACCCGTGCAACCTTTGGAAAGGTCAAAGGTCAGCCGCTGTGGTGTGTTTTTTGTAATAATTCCTAAAGGCATTAAGCCAAGAGTCTGATTTTTCCGTATGTGTATCAGGGACTAAGGCTGATCGAGGGTATTTTAATCTTTTTTCTACTGTCCTATAATATGAAGTTAACATCTTATAAGGTATATTGATGTACCCTCAGTGTTTAAATTTATATTGATTTCACTGTTTGGATGTGTTTTTCTATTTGTGTCTGTTTTTGTGCGCATTCAGCAGGGATACGGCTGTTTTCGCAATTTTTTTCATTTTTCTACTCTCCCATAACATAAACCTCACAAATAAAGTTAAAATCTTATAAGATATAGCTATATACCTTCAGTGTTTGATTTTGCAATGATTTCACTGTTTGGATGTGTTTTTCTATTTGTCTCTGTTTTTGTGTGCATTCAGCAGGGATACGGCTGTTTTCTGATTTTATTCATTTTTTTATTGTCCCATAACATAAACCTCACAAATAAAGTTAACATCTCATAAGATATAGTTATATACCTTCAGTGTTTGATTTTGCAATGATTTCACTGTTTGAATGTGTTTTTCTATTTTTGTCTGTTTTAGTGCGCATTCAGCTGGAATACGACTGTTTTCTGATTTTTTTTCATTTTTCTACTGTCCCATAACATAAACCTCAGAAATAAAGTTAACATCTTATAAGATATACTAATGTACCTTCGTCGTTCCGCTCGTCTTGGGACCCCAAACGACATATGAAATATTCACACTCCTGCGACCTGTAGAAATGTAGTTCCTCCAAAACTTCCACTCTGGCCAAACAGTCTAAGACTGTATAGAGTCTTCAGTTTTTGGACACAGGACTGTGGGCTTTTTTCCCCCTGGCCAAAAAAAACTGCCAAAAACACAGTCTGTAAAATTCAAATGTAAGAAAGGTGGGAAACTGTCTTTTCTTCAATAATTCCTAAAGGCAATGAGCCCGGATGCTGATTTCTCCGTATGTGTATCAGGGACTCCTGGCTGATCCAGGGTGCCGAGTTTCAGACCCGTGCAACCTTTGGAAAGGTCAAAGGTCAGCCGCTGTGGTGTGTTTTTTGTAATAATTCCTAAAGGCATTGAGTCAGGAGTCTGATTTTTCCCTATGTGTATCAGGGACTAAAGCTTATCCCGGTTGCCGAGTTTCAGACCTGTGCAACTTTCGGAAAAGGTCAATGGTCAGCCGTTCGGGTGTGTTTTTTGTAATAATTCCTAAAGGCATTAAGCCAGGAGTCTGATTTTTCCGTATGTGTATCAGGGACTAAGGCTAATCCAGGGTGCCAAGTTTCAGACCCGTGCAAGCTTTGGAAAGGTCAAAGGTCAGCCGTTCGGGTGTGTTTTTTGTAATAATTCCTAAAGGCATTGAGCCAGGTGTCTGATTTTTCCGTGTGTGTATCAGGGACTAAGGCTGATCCAGGGTGCCGAGTTTCAGACCTGTGCAACCTTCGGAAAGGTCAATGGTCAGCCATTCGGGTGTGTTTTTTGTAATAATTCCTAAAGGCATTGAGCCAGGAGTCTGATTTTTCCGTATGTGTATCAGGGACTAAGGCTAATCTAGGGTGCCGAGTTTCAGACCTGTGTAACCTTCGGAAAGGTCAAAGGTCAGCCGTTTAGGTGTGTTTTTTGTAATAATTCCTAAAGGCATTAAGCCAGGAGTCTGATTTTTCCGTATGTGTATCAGGGACTAAGGCTGATCGAGGGTATTTTAATCTTTTTTCTACTGTCCTATAATATGAAGTTAACATCTTATAAGGTATATTGATGTACCCTCAGTGTTTGAATTTATAATGATTTTACTGTTTGGATGTGTTTTTCTATTTGTGTCTGTTTTTGTGTGCATTCAGCAGGGATACGGCTGTTTTCGCAATTTTTTTCATTTTTCTACTGTCCCATAACATAAACCTCACAAATAAAGTTAAAATCTTATAAGATATAGTTATATACATTCAGTGTTTGATTTTGCAATGATTTCACTGTTTGGATGTGTTTTTCTATTTGTCTCTGTTTTTGTGTGCATTCAGCAGGGATACGGCTGTTTTCTGATTTTTTTTCATTTTTCTACTGTCCCATAACATAAACCTCACAAATAAATTTAACATCTTATAAGATATAGTTATATACCTTCAGTGTTTGATTTTGCAATGATTTCACTGTTTGATTGTGTTTTTCTATTTTTGTCTGTTTTTGTTTGCAGTATGCTGGAATACGACTGTTTTCTGATTTTTTTTTCATTTTTCTACTGTCCCATAACATAAACCTCACAAATAAAGTTAACATCTTATAAGATATTCTTCGGTACCCTCAGTGTTTGATTTTGCAATAGTTTCACTGTTTGGATGTGTTTTTCTATTTGTGTCTGTTTTTGTGCGCATTCAGCTGGAATACGACTGTTTTCTGATTTTTTTTCATTTTCTACTGTCCCATAACATAAACCTCACAAATAAAGTTAACATCTTATAAGATATACTAATGTACCCTCGTCGTTCCGCTCGTCTTGGGACCCCAAACGACATATGAAATATTCACACTCCTGCGACCTGTAGAAATGTAGTTCCTCCAAAACTTCCACTCTGGCCAAAGAGTCTAAGACTGTATAGAGTCTGACATGACCTGATTTTCAGTTTTTGGACACAGGACTTTGGGCTTTTTTCCCCCTGGCCAAAAAAAACTGCCAAAAACACAGTCTGTAAAATTCAAACGTAAGAAAGGTGGGAAACTGTCTTTTCTTCAATAATTCCTAAAGGCAATGAGCCCGGATGCTGATTTCTCCGTATGTGTATCAGGGACTCCTGGCTGATCCAGGGTGCTGAGTTTCAGATCTGTGCAACCTTTGGAAAGGTCAAAGGTCAGCCACTGTGGTGTATTTTTTGTAATAATTCCTAAAGGCATTGAGTCAGGAGTCTGATTTTTCCGTATGTGTATCAGGGACTAAAGCTTATCCCGGTTGCCGAGTTTCAGACCTGTGCAACTTTCGGAAAAGGTCAATGGTTAGCCGTTCGGGTGTGTTTTTTGTAATAATTCCTAAAGGCATTAAGCCAGGAGTCTGATTTTTCTGTATGTGTATCAGGGACTAAGGCTAATCCAGGGTGCCGAGTTTCATACCCGTGCAACCTTTGGAAAGGTCAAAGGTCAGCCGTTCGGGTGTGTTTTTTGTAATAATTCCTAAAAGCATTAAGCCAGGAGTCTGGCCAAAGAGTCTAAGACTGTATAGAGTCTGACATGACCTGATTTTCAGTTTTTGGACACAGGACTTTGGGCTTTTTTCCCCCTGGCCAAAAAAAACTGCCAAAAACACAGTCTGTAAAATTCAAACGTAAGAAAGGTGGGAAACTGTCTTTTCTTCAATAATTCCTAAAGGCAATGAGCCCGGATGCTGATTTCTCCGTATGTGTATCAGGGACTCCTGGCTGATCCAGGGTGCCGAGTTTCAGACCCGTGCAACCTTTGGAAAGGTCAAAGGTCAGCCGCTGTGGTGTGTTTTTTGTAATAATTCCTAAAGGCATTGAGCCAGGAGTGCGATTTTTCCGTGTGTGTATAGGGACTAAGGCTGATCCAGGGTGCCGAGTTTCAGACCTGTGCAACCTTCGGAAAGGTCAATGGTCAGCCGTTCGGGTGTGTTTTTTGTAATAATTCATAAAGGCATCGAGCCAGGAGTCTGATTTTTCCGTATGTGTATCAGGGACTAAGGCTTATCTAGGGTGCCGAGTTTCAGACCTGTGTAACCTTCGGAAAGGTCAAAGGTCAGCCGTTCGGGTGTGTTTTTTGTAATAATTCCTAAAGGCATTAAGCCAGGAGTCTGATTTTTCCGTATGTGTATCAGGGACTAAGGCTGATCGAGGGTATTTTAATCTTTTTTCTACTGTCCTATAATATGAAGTTAACATCTTATAAGGTATATTGATGTACCCTCAGTGTTTGAATTTATAATGATTTCACTGTTTGGATGTGTTTTTCTATTTGTCTCTGTTTTTGTGTGCATTCAGCAGGGATACGGCTGTTTTCTGATTTTATTCATTTTTTTATTGTCCCATAACATAAACCTCACAAATAAAGTTAACATCTCATAAGATATAGTTATATACCTTCAGTGTTTGATTTTGCAATGATCTCACTGTTTGAATGTGTTTTTCTATTTTTGTCTGTTTTTGTGCGCATTCAGCTGGAATACGACTGTTTTCTGATTTTTTTTCATTTTTTAACTGTCCCATAACATAAACCTCACAAATAAAGTTAACATCTTATAAGATATACTAATGTACCCTCGTCGTTCCGCTCGTCTTGGGACCCCAAACGACATATGAAATATTCACACTCCTGCGACCTGTAGAAATGTAGTTCCTCCAAAACTTCCACTCTGGCCAAAGAGTCTAAGACTGTATAGAGTCTTCAGTTTTTGGACACAGGACTGTGGGCTTTTTTCCCCCTGGCCAAAAAAAACTGCCAAAAACACAGTCTGTAAAATTCAAATGTAAGAAACGTGGGAAACTGTCTTTTCTTCAATAATTCCTAAAGGCAATGAGCCCGGATGCTGATTTCTCCGTATGTGTATCAGGGACTCCTGGCTGATCCAGGGTGCCGAGTTTCAGACCCGTGCAACCTTTGGAAAGGTCAAAGGTCAGCCGTTCGGGTGTGTTTTTTGTAATAATTCCTAAAGGCATAGAGTCAGGAGTCTGATTTTTCCGTATGTGTATCTAGGGTGCCGAGTTTAAGACCCATGCAACCTTTGGAAAGGTCAAAGGTCAGCCATTTGGGTGTGTTTTTTGTAATAATTCCTAAAGACATTAAGCCAGGAGTCTGATTTTTCCGTATGTGTATCAGGGACTAAGGCTGATCGAGGGTATTTTAATCTTTTTTCTACTGTCCTATAATATGAAGTTAACATCTTATAAGGTATATTGATGTACCCTCAGTGTTTAAATTTATAATGATTTCACTGTTTGGATGTGTTTTTCTATTTGTGTCTGTTTTTGTGCGCATTCAGAAGGAATACGGCTGTTTTCACAATTTTTTTCATTTTTCTACTGTCCCATAACATAAACCTCACAAATAAAGTTAAAATCTTATAAGATATAGTTATATACCTTCAGTGTTTGATTTTGCAATGATTTCACTGTTTGAATGTGTTTTTCTATTTTTGTCTGTTTTTGTGCGCATTCAGCTGGAATACGACTGTTTTCTGATTTTTTTTCATTTTTCTACTGTCCCATAACATAAACCTCAGAAATAAAGTTAACATCTTATAAGATATAGTTATATACCTTCAGTGTTTGATTTTGCACTGATTTCACTGTTTGAATGTGTTTTTCTATTTTTGTCTGTTTTTGTTTGCAGTAAGCTGGAATACGACTGTTTTCAGATTTTTTTTTCATTTTTCTACTGTCCCATAACATAAACCTCACAAATAAAGTTAACATCTTATAAGATATTCTTCGGTACCCTCAGTGTTTGATTTTGCAATAGTTTCACTGTTTGGATGTGTTTTTCTATTTGTGTCTGTTTTTGTGCGCATTCAGCTGGAATACGACTGTTTTCTGATTTTTTTTCATTTTCTACTGTCCCATAACATAAACCTCACAAATAAAGTTAACATCTTATAAGATATACTAATGTACCCTCGTCGTTCCGCTCGTCTTGGGACCCCAAACGACATATGAAATATTCACACTCCTGCGACCTGTAGAAATGTAGTTCCTCCAAAACTTCCACTCTGGCCAAAGAGTCTAAGACTGTATAGAGTCTGACATGACCTGATTTTCAGTTTTTGGACACAGGACTTTGGGCTTTTTTCCCCCTGGCCAAAAAAAACTGCCAAAAACACAGTCTGTAAAATTCAAACGTAAGAAAGGTGGGAAACTGTCTTTTCTTCAATAATTCCTAAAGGCAATGAGCCCGGATGCTGATTTCTCCGTATGTGTATCAGGGACTCCTGGCTGATCCATGGTGCTGAGTTTCAGATCTGTGCAACCTTTGGAAAGGTCAAAGGTCAGCCACTGTGGTGTATTTTTTGTAATAATTCCTAAAGGCATTGAGTCAGGAGTCTGATTTTTCCGTATGTGTATCAGGGACTAAAGCTTATCCCGGTTGCCGAGTTTCAGACCTGTGCAACTTTCGGAAAAGGTCAATGGTTAGCCGTTCGGGTGTGTTTTTTGTAATAATTCCTAAAGGCATTAAGCCAGGAGTCTGATTTTTCTGTATGTGTATCAGGGACTAAGGCTAATCCAGGGTGTCGAGTTTCAGACCCGTGCAACCTTTGGAAAGGTCAAAGGTCAGCCGCTGTGGTGGGTTTTTTGTAATAATTCCTAAAGGCATTAAGCCAGGAGTCTGATTTTTCCGTATGTGTATCAGGGACTAAGGCTAATCCAGGGTGTCGAGTTTCAGACCCGTGCAACCTTTGGAAAGGTCAAAGGTCAGCCGCTGTGGTATGTTTTTTGTAATAATTCCTAAAGGCATTAAGCCAGGAGTCTGATTTTTCCGTATGTGTATCAGGGACTAAGGCTGATCGAGGGTATTTTAATCTTTTTTCTACTGTCCTATAATATATATCCTATAAATATAATATTTTCTGATTTTTTTTCATTTTTCTACTGTCCCATAACATAAACCTCAGAAATAAAGTTAACATCTTATAAGATATTGTTATATACCTTCAGTGTTTGATTTTGCAATGATTTCACTGTTTGAATGTGTTTTTCTATTTTTGTCTGTTTTTGTGCGCATTCAGCTGGAATACGACTGTTTTCTGATTTTTTTTCATTTTTCTACTGTCCCATAACATAAACCTCACAAATAAAGTTAACATCTTATAAGATATACTAAGTACCCTCGTCGTTCCACTCGTCTTGGGACCCCAAACGACATATGAAATATTCACACTCCTGCGACCTGTAGAAATGTAGTTCCTCCAAAACTTCCACTCTGGCCAAAGAGTCTAAGACTGTATAGAGTCTTCAGTTTTTGGACACAGGACTGTGGGCTTTTTTCCCCCTGGCCAAAAAAAACTGCCAAAAACACAGTCTGTAAAATTCAAACGTAAGAAAGGTGGGAAACTGTCTTTTCTTCAATAATTCCTAAAGGCAATGAGCCCGGATGCTGATTTCTCCGTATGTGTATCAGGGACTAAAGCTTATCCCGGTTGCCGAGTTTCAGACCTGTGCAACTTTCGGAAAAGGTCAATGGTTAGCCGTTCGGGTGTGTTTTTTGTAATAATTCCTAAAGGCATTAAGCCAGGAGTCTGATTTTTCTGTATGTGTATCAGGGACTAAGGCTAATCCAGGGTGCCGAGTTTCAGACCCGTGCAACCTTTGGAAAGGTCAAAGGTCAGCCGTTCGGGTGTGTTTTTTGTAATAATTCCTAAAGGCATTAAGCCAGGAGTCTGATTTTTCCGTATGTGTATCAGGGACTAAGGCTAATCCAGGGTGTCGAGTTTCAGACCCGTGCAACCTTTGGAAAGGTCAAAGGTCAGCCGCTGTGGTGTGTTTTTTGTAATAATTCCTAAAGGCATTAAGCCAAGAGTCTGATTTTTCCGTATGTGTATCAGGGACTAAGGCTGATCGAGGGTATTTTAATCTTTTTTCTACTGTCCTATAATATGAAGTTAACATCTTATAAGGTATATTGATGTACCCTCAGTGTTTAAATTTATATTGATTTCACTGTTTGGATGTGTTTTTCTATTTGTGTCTGTTTTTGTGCGCATTCAGCAGGGATACGGCTGTTTTCGCAATTTTTTTCATTTTTCTACTCTCCCATAACATAAACCTCACAAATAAAGTTAAAATCTTATAAGATATAGCTATATACCTTCAGTGTTTGATTTTGCAATGATTTCACTGTTTGGATGTGTTTTTCTATTTGTCTCTGTTTTTGTGTGCATTCAGCAGGGATACGGCTGTTTTCTGATTTTATTCATTTTTTTATTGTCCCATAACATAAACCTCACAAATAAAGTTAACATCTCATAAGATATAGTTATATACCTTCAGTGTTTGATTTTGCAATGATTTCACTGTTTGAATGTGTTTTTCTATTTTTGTCTGTTTTAGTGCGCATTCAGCTGGAATACGACTGTTTTCTGATTTTTTTTCATTTTTCTACTGTCCCATAACATAAACCTCAGAAATAAAGTTAACATCTTATAAGATATACTAATGTACCTTCGTCGTTCCGCTCGTCTTGGGACCCCAAACGACATATGAAATATTCACACTCCTGCGACCTGTAGAAATGTAGTTCCTCCAAAACTTCCACTCTGGCCAAACAGTCTAAGACTGTATAGAGTCTTCAGTTTTTGGACACAGGACTGTGGGCTTTTTTCCCCCTGGCCAAAAAAAACTGCCAAAAACACAGTCTGTAAAATTCAAATGTAAGAAACGTGGGAAACTGTCTTTTCTTCAATAATTCCTAAAGGCAATGAGCCCGGATGCTGATTTCTCCGTATGTGTATCAGGGACTCCTGGCTGATCCAGGGTGCCGAGTTTCAGACCCGTGCAACCTTTGGAAAGGTCAAAGGTCAGCCGTTCGGGTGTGTTTTTTGTAATAATTCCTAAAGGCATTAAGCCAGGAGTCTGATTTTTCCGTATGTGTATCAGGGACTAAGGCTGATCGAGGGTATTTTAATCTTTTTTCTACTGTCCTATAATATATATCCTATAAATATAATATTTTCTGATTTTTTTTCATTTTTCTACTGTCCCATAACATAAACCTCAGAAATAAAGTTAACATCTTATAAGATATTGTTATATACCTTCAGTGTTTGATTTTGCAATGATTTCACTGTTTGAATGTGTTTTTCTATTTTTGTCTGTTTTTGTGCGCATTCAGCTGGAATACGACTGTTTTCTGATTTTTTTTCATTTTTCTACTGTCCCATAACATAAACCTCACAAATAAAGTTAACATCTTATAAGATATACTAAGTACCCTCGTCGTTCCACTCGTCTTGGGACCCCAAACGACATATGAAATATTCACACTCCTGCGACCTGTAGAAATGTAGTTCCTCCAAAACTTCCACTCTGGCCAAAGAGTCTAAGACTGTATAGAGTCTTCAGTTTTTGGACACAGGACTGTGGGCTTTTTTCCCCCTGGCCAAAAAAAACTGCCAAAAACACAGTCTGTAAAATTCAAACGTAAGAAAGGTGGGAAACTGTCTTTTCTTCAATAATTCCTAAAGGCAATGAGCCCGGATGCTGATTTCTCCGTATGTGTATCAGGGACTAAAGCTTATCCCGGTTGCCGAGTTTCAGACCTGTGCAACTTTCGGAAAAGGTCAATGGTTAGCCGTTCGGGTGTGTTTTTTGTAATAATTCCTAAAGGCATTAAGCCAGGAGTCTGATTTTTCTGTATGTGTATCAGGGACTAAGGCTAATCCAGGGTGCCGAGTTTCAGACCCGTGCAACCTTTGGAAAGGTCAAAGGTCAGCCGTTCGGGTGTGTTTTTTGTAATAATTCCTAAAGGCATTAAGCCAGGAGTCTGATTTTTCCGTATGTGTATCAGGGACTAAGGCTAATCCAGGGTGTCGAGTTTCAGACCCGTGCAACCTTTGGAAAGGTCAAAGGTCAGCCGCTGTGGTGTGTTTTTTGTAATAATTCCTAAAGGCATTAAGCCAAGAGTCTGATTTTTCCGTATGTGTATCAGGGACTAAGGCTGATCGAGGGTATTTTAATCTTTTTTCTACTGTCCTATAATATGAAGTTAACATCTTATAAGGTATATTGATGTACCCTCAGTGTTTAAATTTATATTGATTTCACTGTTTGGATGTGTTTTTCTATTTGTGTCTGTTTTTGTGCGCATTCAGCAGGGATACGGCTGTTTTCGCAATTTTTTTCATTTTTCTACTCTCCCATAACATAAACCTCACAAATAAAGTTAAAATCTTATAAGATATAGCTATATACCTTCAGTGTTTGATTTTGCAATGATTTCACTGTTTGGATGTGTTTTTCTATTTGTCTCTGTTTTTGTGTGCATTCAGCAGGGATACGGCTGTTTTCTGATTTTATTCATTTTTTTATTGTCCCATAACATAAACCTCACAAATAAAGTTAACATCTCATAAGATATAGTTATATACCTTCAGTGTTTGATTTTGCAATGATTTCACTGTTTGAATGTGTTTTTCTATTTTTGTCTGTTTTAGTGCGCATTCAGCTGGAATACGACTGTTTTCTGATTTTTTTTCATTTTTCTACTGTCCCATAACATAAACCTCAGAAATAAAGTTAACATCTTATAAGATATACTAATGTACCTTCGTCGTTCCGCTCGTCTTGGGACCCCAAACGACATATGAAATATTCACACTCCTGCGACCTGTAGAAATGTAGTTCCTCCAAAACTTCCACTCTGGCCAAACAGTCTAAGACTGTATAGAGTCTTCAGTTTTTGGACACAGGACTGTGGGCTTTTTTCCCCCTGGCCAAAAAAAACTGCCAAAAACACAGTCTGTAAAATTCAAATGTAAGAAAGGTGGGAAACTGTCTTTTCTTCAATAATTCCTAAAGGCAATGAGCCCGGATGCTGATTTCTCCGTATGTGTATCAGGGACTCCTGGCTGATCCAGGGTGCCGAGTTTCAGACCCGTGCAACCTTTGGAAAGGTCAAAGGTCAGCCGCTGTGGTGTGTTTTTTGTAATAATTCCTAAAGGCATTGAGTCAGGAGTCTGATTTTTCCCTATGTGTATCAGGGACTAAAGCTTATCCCGGTTGCCGAGTTTCAGACCTGTGCAACTTTCGGAAAAGGTCAATGGTCAGCCGTTCGGGTGTGTTTTTTGTAATAATTCCTAAAGGCATTAAGCCAGGAGTCTGATTTTTCCGTATGTGTATCAGGGACTAAGGCTAATCCAGGGTGCCAAGTTTCAGACCCGTGCAAGCTTTGGAAAGGTCAAAGGTCAGCCGTTCGGGTGTGTTTTTTGTAATAATTCCTAAAGGCATTGAGCCAGGTGTCTGATTTTTCCGTGTGTGTATCAGGGACTAAGGCTGATCCAGGGTGCCGAGTTTCAGACCTGTGCAACCTTCGGAAAGGTCAATGGTCAGCCATTCGGGTGTGTTTTTTGTAATAATTCCTAAAGGCATTGAGCCAGGAGTCTGATTTTTCCGTATGTGTATCAGGGACTAAGGCTAATCTAGGGTGCCGAGTTTCAGACCTGTGTAACCTTCGGAAAGGTCAAAGGTCAGCCGTTTAGGTGTGTTTTTTGTAATAATTCCTAAAGGCATTAAGCCAGGAGTCTGATTTTTCCGTATGTGTATCAGGGACTAAGGCTGATCGAGGGTATTTTAATCTTTTTTCTACTGTCCTATAATATGAAGTTAACATCTTATAAGGTATATTGATGTACCCTCAGTGTTTGAATTTATAATGATTTTACTGTTTGGATGTGTTTTTCTATTTGTGTCTGTTTTTGTGTGCATTCAGCAGGGATACGGCTGTTTTCGCAATTTTTTTCATTTTTCTACTGTCCCATAACATAAACCTCACAAATAAAGTTAAAATCTTATAAGATATAGTTATATACATTCAGTGTTTGATTTTGCAATGATTTCACTGTTTGGATGTGTTTTTCTATTTGTCTCTGTTTTTGTGTGCATTCAGCAGGGATACGGCTGTTTTCTGATTTTTTTTCATTTTTCTACTGTCCCATAACATAAACCTCACAAATAAATTTAACATCTTATAAGATATAGTTATATACCTTCAGTGTTTGATTTTGCAATGATTTCACTGTTTGATTGTGTTTTTCTATTTTTGTCTGTTTTTGTTTGCAGTATGCTGGAATACGACTGTTTTCTGATTTTTTTTTCATTTTTCTACTGTCCCATAACATAAACCTCACAAATAAAGTTAACATCTTATAAGATATTCTTCGGTACCCTCAGTGTTTGATTTTGCAATAGTTTCACTGTTTGGATGTGTTTTTCTATTTGTGTCTGTTTTTGTGCGCATTCAGCTGGAATACGACTGTTTTCTGATTTTTTTTCATTTTCTACTGTCCCATAACATAAACCTCACAAATAAAGTTAACATCTTATAAGATATACTAATGTACCCTCGTCGTTCCGCTCGTCTTGGGACCCCAAACGACATATGAAATATTCACACTCCTGCGACCTGTAGAAATGTAGTTCCTCCAAAACTTCCACTCTGGCCAAAGAGTCTAAGACTGTATAGAGTCTGACATGACCTGATTTTCAGTTTTTGGACACAGGACTTTGGGCTTTTTTCCCCCTGGCCAAAAAAAACTGCCAAAAACACAGTCTGTAAAATTCAAACGTAAGAAAGGTGGGAAACTGTCTTTTCTTCAATAATTCCTAAAGGCAATGAGCCCGGATGCTGATTTCTCCGTATGTGTATCAGGGACTCCTGGCTGATCCAGGGTGCTGAGTTTCAGATCTGTGCAACCTTTGGAAAGGTCAAAGGTCAGCCACTGTGGTGTATTTTTTGTAATAATTCCTAAAGGCATTGAGTCAGGAGTCTGATTTTTCCGTATGTGTATCAGGGACTAAAGCTTATCCCGGTTGCCGAGTTTCAGACCTGTGCAACTTTCGGAAAAGGTCAATGGTTAGCCGTTCGGGTGTGTTTTTTGTAATAATTCCTAAAGGCATTAAGCCAGGAGTCTGATTTTTCTGTATGTGTATCAGGGACTAAGGCTAATCCAGGGTGCCGAGTTTCATACCCGTGCAACCTTTGGAAAGGTCAAAGGTCAGCCGTTCGGGTGTGTTTTTTGTAATAATTCCTAAAAGCATTAAGCCAGGAGTCTGGCCAAAGAGTCTAAGACTGTATAGAGTCTGACATGACCTGATTTTCAGTTTTTGGACACAGGACTTTGGGCTTTTTTCCCCCTGGCCAAAAAAAACTGCCAAAAACACAGTCTGTAAAATTCAAACGTAAGAAAGGTGGGAAACTGTCTTTTCTTCAATAATTCCTAAAGGCAATGAGCCCGGATGCTGATTTCTCCGTATGTGTATCAGGGACTCCTGGCTGATCCAGGGTGCCGAGTTTCAGACCCGTGCAACCTTTGGAAAGGTCAAAGGTCAGCCGCTGTGGTGTGTTTTTTGTAATAATTCCTAAAGGCATTGAGCCAGGAGTGCGATTTTTCCGTGTGTGTATAGGGACTAAGGCTGATCCAGGGTGCCGAGTTTCAGACCTGTGCAACCTTCGGAAAGGTCAATGGTCAGCCGTTCGGGTGTGTTTTTTGTAATAATTCATAAAGGCATCGAGCCAGGAGTCTGATTTTTCCGTATGTGTATCAGGGACTAAGGCTTATCTAGGGTGCCGAGTTTCAGACCTGTGTAACCTTCGGAAAGGTCAAAGGTCAGCCGTTCGGGTGTGTTTTTTGTAATAATTCCTAAAGGCATTAAGCCAGGAGTCTGATTTTTCCGTATGTGTATCAGGGACTAAGGCTGATCGAGGGTATTTTAATCTTTTTTCTACTGTCCTATAATATGAAGTTAACATCTTATAAGGTATATTGATGTACCCTCAGTGTTTGAATTTATAATGATTTCACTGTTTGGATGTGTTTTTCTATTTGTCTCTGTTTTTGTGTGCATTCAGCAGGGATACGGCTGTTTTCTGATTTTATTCATTTTTTTATTGTCCCATAACATAAACCTCACAAATAAAGTTAACATCTCATAAGATATAGTTATATACCTTCAGTGTTTGATTTTGCAATGATCTCACTGTTTGAATGTGTTTTTCTATTTTTGTCTGTTTTTGTGCGCATTCAGCTGGAATACGACTGTTTTCTGATTTTTTTTCATTTTTTAACTGTCCCATAACATAAACCTCACAAATAAAGTTAACATCTTATAAGATATACTAATGTACCCTCGTCGTTCCGCTCGTCTTGGGACCCCAAACGACATATGAAATATTCACACTCCTGCGACCTGTAGAAATGTAGTTCCTCCAAAACTTCCACTCTGGCCAAAGAGTCTAAGACTGTATAGAGTCTTCAGTTTTTGGACACAGGACTGTGGGCTTTTTTCCCCCTGGCCAAAAAAAACTGCCAAAAACACAGTCTGTAAAATTCAAATGTAAGAAACGTGGGAAACTGTCTTTTCTTCAATAATTCCTAAAGGCAATGAGCCCGGATGCTGATTTCTCCGTATGTGTATCAGGGACTCCTGGCTGATCCAGGGTGCCGAGTTTCAGACCCGTGCAACCTTTGGAAAGGTCAAAGGTCAGCCGTTCGGGTGTGTTTTTTGTAATAATTCCTAAAGGCATAGAGTCAGGAGTCTGATTTTTCCGTATGTGTATCTAGGGTGCCGAGTTTAAGACCCATGCAACCTTTGGAAAGGTCAAAGGTCAGCCATTTGGGTGTGTTTTTTGTAATAATTCCTAAAGACATTAAGCCAGGAGTCTGATTTTTCCGTATGTGTATCAGGGACTAAGGCTGATCGAGGGTATTTTAATCTTTTTTCTACTGTCCTATAATATGAAGTTAACATCTTATAAGGTATATTGATGTACCCTCAGTGTTTAAATTTATAATGATTTCACTGTTTGGATGTGTTTTTCTATTTGTGTCTGTTTTTGTGCGCATTCAGAAGGAATACGGCTGTTTTCACAATTTTTTTCATTTTTCTACTGTCCCATAACATAAACCTCACAAATAAAGTTAAAATCTTATAAGATATAGTTATATACCTTCAGTGTTTGATTTTGCAATGATTTCACTGTTTGAATGTGTTTTTCTATTTTTGTCTGTTTTTGTGCGCATTCAGCTGGAATACGACTGTTTTCTGATTTTTTTTCATTTTTCTACTGTCCCATAACATAAACCTCAGAAATAAAGTTAACATCTTATAAGATATAGTTATATACCTTCAGTGTTTGATTTTGCACTGATTTCACTGTTTGAATGTGTTTTTCTATTTTTGTCTGTTTTTGTTTGCAGTAAGCTGGAATACGACTGTTTTCAGATTTTTTTTTCATTTTTCTACTGTCCCATAACATAAACCTCACAAATAAAGTTAACATCTTATAAGATATTCTTCGGTACCCTCAGTGTTTGATTTTGCAATAGTTTCACTGTTTGGATGTGTTTTTCTATTTGTGTCTGTTTTTGTGCGCATTCAGCTGGAATACGACTGTTTTCTGATTTTTTTTCATTTTCTACTGTCCCATAACATAAACCTCACAAATAAAGTTAACATCTTATAAGATATACTAATGTACCCTCGTCGTTCCGCTCGTCTTGGGACCCCAAACGACATATGAAATATTCACACTCCTGCGACCTGTAGAAATGTAGTTCCTCCAAAACTTCCACTCTGGCCAAAGAGTCTAAGACTGTATAGAGTCTGACATGACCTGATTTTCAGTTTTTGGACACAGGACTTTGGGCTTTTTTCCCCCTGGCCAAAAAAAACTGCCAAAAACACAGTCTGTAAAATTCAAACGTAAGAAAGGTGGGAAACTGTCTTTTCTTCAATAATTCCTAAAGGCAATGAGCCCGGATGCTGATTTCTCCGTATGTGTATCAGGGACTCCTGGCTGATCCATGGTGCTGAGTTTCAGATCTGTGCAACCTTTGGAAAGGTCAAAGGTCAGCCACTGTGGTGTATTTTTTGTAATAATTCCTAAAGGCATTGAGTCAGGAGTCTGATTTTTCCGTATGTGTATCAGGGACTAAAGCTTATCCCGGTTGCCGAGTTTCAGACCTGTGCAACTTTCGGAAAAGGTCAATGGTTAGCCGTTCGGGTGTGTTTTTTGTAATAATTCCTAAAGGCATTAAGCCAGGAGTCTGATTTTTCTGTATGTGTATCAGGGACTAAGGCTAATCCAGGGTGCCGAGTTTCAGACCCGTGCAACCTTTGGAAAGGTCAAAGGTCAGCCGTTCGGGTGTGTTTTTTGTAATAATTCCTAAAGGCATTAAGCCAGGAGTCTGGCCAAAGAGTCTAAGACTGTATAGAGTCTGACATGACCTGATTTTCAGTTTTTGGACACAGGACTTTGGGCTTTTTTCCCCCTGGCCAAAAAAAACTGCCAAAAACACAGTCTGTAAAATTCAAACGTAAGAAAGGTGGGAAACTGTCTTTTCTTCAATAATTCCTAAAGGCAATGAGCCCGGATGCTGATTTCTCCGTATGTGTATCAGGGACTAAAGCTTATCCCGGTTGCCGAGTTTCCGACCTGTGCAACTTTCGGAAAAGGTCAATGGTCAGCCGTTCGGGTGTGTTTTTTGTAATAATTCCTAAAGGCATTAAGCCAGGAGTCTGATTTTTCCGTATGTGTATCAGGGACTAAGGCTAATCCAGGGTGCCAAGTTTCAGACCCGTGCAAGCTTTGGAAAGGTCAAAGGTCAGCCGTTCGGGTGTGTTTTTTGTAATAATTCCTTAAGGCATTGAGCCAGGTGTCTGATTTTTCCGTGTGTGTATCAGGGACTAAGGCTGATCCAGGGTGCCGAGTTTCAGACCTGTGCAACCTTCGGAAAGGTCAATGGTCAGCCATTCGGGTGTGTTTTTTGTAATAATTCCTAAAGGCATTGAGCCAGGAGTCTGATTTTTCCGTATGTGTATCAGGGACTAAGGCTAATCTAGGGTGCCGAGTTTCAGACCTGTGTAACCTTCGGAAAGGTCAAAGGTCAGCCGTTTAGGTGTGTTTTTTGTAATAATTCCTAAAGGCATTAAGCCAGGAGTCTGATTTTTCCGTATGTGTATCAGGGACTAAGGCTGATCGAGGGTATTTTAATCTTTTTTCTACTGTCCTATAATATGAAGTCAACATCTTATAAGGTATATTGATGTACCCTCAGTGTTTGAATTTATAATGATTTTACTGTTTGGATGTGTTTTTCTATTTGTGTCTGTTTTTGTGCGCATTCAGCAGGGATACGGCTGTTTTCGCAATTTTTTTCATTTTTCTACTGTCCCATAACATAAACCTCACAAATAAAGTTAAAATCTTATAAGATATAGTTATATACCTTCAGTGTTTGATTTTGCAATGATTTCACTGTTTGGATGTGTTTTTCTATTTGTCTCTGTTTTTGTGTGCATTCAGCAGGGATACGGCTGTTTTCTGATTTTTTTTCATTTTTCTACTGTCCCATAACATAAACCTCACAAATAAATTTAACATCTTATAAGATATAGTTATATACCTTCAGTGTTTGATTTTGCAATGATTTCACTGTTTGATTGTGTTTTTCTATTTTTGTCTGTTTTTGTTTGCAGTATGCTGGAATACGACTGTTTTCTGATTTTTTTTTCATTTTTCTACTGTCCCATAACATAAACCTCACAAATAAAGTTAACATCTTATAAGATATTCTTCGGTACCCTCAGTGTTTGATTTTGCAATAGTTTCACTGTTTGGATGTGTTTTTCTATTTGTGTCTGTTTTTGTGCGCATTCAGCTGGAATACGACTGTTTTCTGATTTTTTTTCATTTTCTACTGTCCCATAACATAAACCTCACAAATAAAGTTAACATCTTATAAGATATACTAATGTACCCTCGTCGTTCCGCTCGTCTTGGGACCCCAAACGACATATGAAATATTCACACTCCTGCGACCTGTAGAAATGTAGTTCCTCCAAAACTTCCACTCTGGCCAAAGAGTCTAAGACTGTATAGAGTCTGACATGACCTGATTTTCAGTTTTTGGACACAGGACTTTGGGCTTTTTTCCCCCTGGCCAAAAAAAACTGCCAAAAACACAGTCTGTAAAATTCAAACGTAAGAAAGGTGGGAAACTGTCTTTTCTTCAATAATTCCTAAAGGCAATGAGCCCGGATGCTGATTTCTCCGTATGTGTATCAGGGACTCCTGGCTGATCCAGGGTGCTGAGTTTCAGATCTGTGCAACCTTTGGAAAGGTCAAAGGTCAGCCACTGTGGTGTATTTTTTGTAATAATTCCTAAAGGCATTGAGTCAGGAGTCTGATTTTTCCGTATGTGTATCAGGGACTAAAGCTTATCCCGGTTGCCGAGTTTCAGACCTGTGCAACCTTTGGAAAGGTCAAAGGTCAGCCGTTCGGGTGTGTTTTTTGTAATAATTCCTAAAGGCATTAAGCCAGGAGTCTGGCCAAAGAGTCTAAGACTGTATAGAGTCTGACATGACCTGATTTTCAGTTTTTGGACACAGGACTTTGGGCTTTTTTCCCCCTGGCCAAAAAAAACTGCCAAAAACACAGTCTGTAAAATTCAAACGTAAGAAAGGTGGGAAACTGTCTTTTCTTCAATAATTCCTAAAGGCATTGAGCCAGGAGTCTGATTTTTCCGTATGTGTATCAGGGACTAAGGCTAATCTAGGGTGCCAAGTTTCAGACCTGTGTAACCTTCGGAAAGGTCAAAGGTCAGCCGTTTAGATTCAAGATTCAAGATTCAAGATTCAAGATTTCTTCATTGTCATACTAACACACATTAGACATGAGGTCAGAACGAAAATCAGTCTCTCCAGAACCCGGTCGGCCCAGCAATAAGAAGAATAAGAAAATAAGAAATAAGAACCAACAGTTTAACTTAACAAAATATAAATTAAAAGAGATCAAAACTTTAAACCTCTGGAGGTAAGGTGCTGTGCAAAAAAGAATTTGGTGCAAGGGTGTGTACGGTACTGGGGGCATGTGCAAAGTACAGTACGTGGGGGGTGGGGGCAGCAGGGCTATGGGGTTACAGAGAGTTAAGGAGTCTGACAGCTCCAGGGAAGAAGCTGTTCCTCAGTCTCGTAGTGCTGCTCTTGATGCTCCGTAGCCTCCTGCCTGAGGGGAGGGGGGTGAACAGTGTGTGTGCCGGGTGAGTGGGATCTCTCATGATGCAGGTAGCCCTTTTCCTGCATCTGGAGGTGAAGATGTCCGTGATGGTGGGGAGGCTGCTGCCCACGGTTCTCTGTGCAGCTTTCACCACTCTGCTGCAGAGCAGCTGCCGTGCCACACAGTGATGCAGGAGCACAGGACACTCTCCACTACACATCTGTAGAAGGTGATAAGGGCTGACCTTCCTAGTCCAGCGCGTCTCAGCCTCCTGAGGAAGTAGAGGCGCTGGTGTGCCTTCCAGACCAGGCTGGAAGTGTTGCTGCTCCAGGTGAGGTCGTCCTTGAGATGCACGCCCAGGTACCTGAAGCTGGAGACCACTTCCACCGCTGTTCCTCCGATGTGCAGGGGAGAATGGGGGGGATGTCTGCTCTGATGTTTAGGTGTGTTTTTTGTAATAATTCCTAAAGGCATTAAGCCAGGAGTCTGATTTTTCCGTATGTGTATCAGGGACTAAGGCTGATCGAGGGTATTTTAATCTTTTTTCTACTGTTCTATAATATGAAGTTAACATCTTATAAGGTATATTGATGTACCCTCAGTGTTTGAATTTATAATGATTTCACTGTTTGGATGTGTTTTTCTATTTGTCTCTGTTTTTGTGTGCATTCAGCAGGGATACGGCTGTTTTCTGATGTTTTTTCATTTTTTTATTGTCCCATAACATAAACCTCACAAATAAAGTTAACATCTCATAAGATATAGTTATATACCTTCAGTGTTTGATTTTGCAATGATCTCACTGTTTGAATGTGTTTTTCTATTTTTGTCTGTTTTTGTGCGCATTCAGCTGGAATACGACTGTTTTCTGATTTTTTTTCATTTTTTAACTGTCCCATAACATAAACCTCACAAATAAAGTTAACATCTTATAAGATATAGTTATATACCTTCAGTGTTTGATTTTGCAATGATTTCACTGTTTGAATGTGTTTTTCTATTTTTGTCTGTTTTTGTGCGCATTCAGCTGGAATACGACTGTTTTCTGATTTTTTTTCATTTTTCTACTGTCCCATAACATAAACCTCACAAATAAAGTTAACATCTTATAAGATATACTAATGTACCCTCGTCGTTCCGCTCGTCTTGGGACCCCAAACGACATATGAAATATTCACACTCCTGCGACCTGTAGAAATGTAGTTCCTCCAAAACTTCCACTCTGGCCAAAGAGTCTAAGACTGTATAGAGTCTTCAGTTTTTGGACACAGGACTGTGGGCTTTTTTCCCCCTGGCCAAAAAAAACTGCCAAAAACACAGTCTGTAAAATTCAAATGTAAGAAACGTGGGAAACTGTCTTTTCTTCAATAATTCCTAAAGGCAATGAGCCCGGATGCTGATTTCTCCGTATGTGTATCAGGGACTCCTGGCTGATCCAGGGTGCTGAGTTTCAGACCCGTGCAACCTTTGGAAAGGTCAAAGGTCAGCCGCTGTGGTGTGTTTTTTTGTAATAATTCCTAAAGGCATTAAGCCAGGAGTCTGATTTTTCCGTATGTGTATCAGGGACTAAGGCTGATCGAGGGTATTTTAATCTTTTTTCTACCGTCCTATAATATGAAGTTAACATCTTATAAGGTATAGTTATATACCTTCAGTGTTTGATTTTGCAATGATTTCACTGTTTGGATGTGTTTTTCTATTTGTCTCTGTTTTTGTGCGCATTCAGCAGGGATACGGCTGTTTTCTGATTTTTTTCATTTTTCTACTGTCCCATAACATAAACCTCACAAAGGGTGATTTAGATTTCTCTTTTGTTTATTCACTGCATTTTGTTGATTGATGATTGATTCATTTTTTTCACAACTGCCTAAAACCTTTGCACAGTACTGTGGACAGTAGAAAAAAATCCGAAACAGCCTTATCTCGGCTGGATGCACACACAAACAGACACCAATAGAAAAACACATCCCAACAGTGAAATCATTGCAAAATCAAACACTGAGGGTACAGAAGTATATCTTATATGATGTTAACTTCATTAGTGAGGTTTATATTATGGGACAGTAGAAAAAAGAAAAAAATCCGAAAACAGCCTAACCTCAGCTGAATACGTCCAGTGAAAGTTAAATCATAAAGTACTGATAAAAAATAAGGATTTTATACTTCATCAAAAAATGTTACCCTATTGTTTGTTGCAAAAAGTGAACTTTGACCCTATATTCTTCCAAAACGTATACAGTAAAAGTACTCCATACTACTAGTATATGAAGTATAAGTGGTACTGAGTTCAGTGAAAGTGAAATCATACACTACTAATACAAATTATGGATTTTAAACTTCATCAAAAACGGATGATCACACAGGTCATACAAAACATCTAGCTTATGTTTGATTTGATGTAATTATTTTACATGTAATCACTATAATATGATAGGGTTAGGGTTAGTTTTGATAAATTATTTAACCTTTTTCTTTTTCAGTACATTGTGACTGATGTTGATGAGGTCGAGGTCTTCAGCGTCTGAGGCTGTGTCTTTGACAGTCAGGATGAATTGAGCCCCAAACAAAGTGAAACATTGTGTTTACCTGTAATTGCACCTGTGTAAACAAAACCAGACTTTTGTTTGGGTTCACGTAGAGGGCAAGTCTTTGAAGTCCCTCAAGATGCCTGTTTCTTTTTTTTACTCAAAGGAGTGAATGTGTGTATGAGCCTCTTTGTAGGTGTAGGTGCCTGTGTATCATGTCGATTTGAACTTGATGTGAGAACAAGAAGTGCCTGGAGTCGCACATACACACAGACACACAGACACAGACACACACACACACATTTATTCCTAAACCCACATTCACACCATACTATGATATCCCTAAAATACACCCACATCATTTTAGCTTCAGATATTGATTGAATAGTGTGTTATATGATAATGAAAAATGTTGATATTCCCTGACAGTGGAAAATAACTTCACCTTCACCAAATTTGAAGCAATTTGGTGTAAGATATCCTCAAAAAAAAATCCAAACGCACAAAGAATGCAGAGGATTAATCTGTTATGTTTTTATTACAAAAAATCTTGGAAGCGAACATTTCTGCCATGCATGTGTGGTGAAACAAAGGGGCAGTTTATTTCAACTACTACTGTAGCTTTAAGATAATTATCGACCATCGTCACACTCCAACGCAACGTAGTTCCCCACCACAGCAGCAGCGGATTAATATCCAAAACGTGAACAGGTTAGTGTCTGCTCAGCAGGTGGATGAACATGTAATGGAGTTGCAGCATCAGTCGCTGGACCAAGGAATTACTGGGGAAGTTGGTGGTAGAGGGAGGCTATTGACATGTCACAGGAAGATGCTCAAAAATGTAGAGGTAAGTGAAATTTTACATTATTATAATGAGCTAAACAGCAGGCCATTGCTAAAATGTGTTCGTTAATTACAGTAACTACGTCTTTTCACTACATACATACACATGCATTTAAACACACACGCATTAATCGAAATATAGTTAATACTAATATATGCACATGTAAATGTTCCATGCTCTTTTTTTTCTTTTTCGCTTTGCTGTTTTTTTTCGAAAGTTTAGTGTTTAAATGCAGTCAGTATCCTATCTCTGAGATGGTGTTGTCTGCGACGTTACACGGGAGCCAGACTTGCTGTCTGAACAGTTCCACTGTGAGAACCGATGTCCTCTCACCCGAACCCGCAGCTGCAAAGCTCCCGTTTTCGCGGAACCGCTTGCTGTGTTTCGGCTGCGTCTTCGGTTGTGAGGACTGTGGGTCACATTGCTGATCTGTTCAGAGAGCTTCGCTGGTGCTGCTGCTGCACTGTCCTGTCTATTTAACAAGTAGGCTATACACTAAATCTATCCCTCTATTCTTAAAAATTAGGTCCACTCTGAATGTTGATACAGTGTGGGTGTTGTAATTATTATTTTTTTTTTATGACAGTCTTTTCCATTCTTACAACGCACAGTTAACGTGACTGGATTCTGCTTCATCCGGGGAAAGAGGCTGACCCTCAGGCTTTGGACACCTACAGTATTTAGTTGATGACAAACTGTTTCCTTAACCCTCAGGCTTCATTATGATTCATTTCCACTGTGTTAGTGCATATGGCACACTTTCTTGTAAGAAGGTCTCTTGGCAAATTGGAATTCAAATGAAAACATTTTATTAATAGATCAATAGAACACTGAACATTGTTTTCACCATACACTTGAGTATATGGCAGGAATGTTCACTCCCAAGAATTGTTGTCATAAAAGATTAATACTTTTGTCCTGCATCAGTCCTCCTCAAAACCACCAAATATTCAATCATTTCCATATTACAAATGTCCTCTTTTCAAATTAAGAGGGGAGGGAGTACATGTTTTAGCTGATGCTACACAAAACTAACAATGCTTCAAAGTTAATATTGTGGGTAATCTTTGACATATTCAAGACTGATTAAAAAAAAATCTCCCAGCCCCCCAACATTTGTCATATCTGTTGCCAGTACAACCCATGAAATGCTCATTTGTACTTGTCAGGAAGTCACTGCAGCTCTGACCTTGTAACCTAAATATGTTTCTGCTTCAAAATCACTTTGTTTCATACATGAGGCTAATGTCTGGCAGATTATACCAATCTTAGCCAATCTTCATCACTAAGTTTTATGTTAAATCCTGATTCCCATCTTTTTTTTTATGTATTTTGTAGCATTTTTTTTTATATAGTCCCAATATAATTCTAATTGTGGTTTCTTTGTATGCGTTGATTATGATGATCTGGATCACACTATTCACTCATCAGGAGGTCAGGAGGGGTCCATCCTGATCTCTTTCATATAGTAGTCTCTAAGTTGCAGGAATCCACAGAATTCATGATTGATTATCTAAATCCTTTTTTTCTGTCATATTTTGGAAACTCTCAAGCTGTCCATCTTTCACCAAAACACACCATGCTGTGATTCCCTTGGTTGTCCACTGTTTAAATCCTATATCGTACCTAGTCGGTGTAAAATTGCTATCATATTCAATAAATTAGTGTCTTTCTGTATCTTATATTTTTTTATTATGCTGAACCATATTTTGTATGTGAACATCGTGATTGTGTCTATTTGGTTTTGAATCTTCTTGTATGTTTCTTTATCCCCAATTATATTCTGTACTGGGTTTTCTCCAAACTCTTTTTCTATTTCATTTCACTGTGTCTGGTTTGCACCAACCTACAATATATCTCAATTGGGCCGCATGGTAGTATTCCTTTAATTTTGGAAGTCTCATCCCTCCTTCTTCTTTTGGCAGCTGGAGAGTTTCCAGTCTTATCGTGGGTCTTTTGCCACCCCAACTAAACTTTGATATCATTTTATTCCAGCTCATAAATTGGGGCTTGGGGGACCTCTACTGGTAGGGCTTGGAATAGGTATAAGGGTCAGGGTCAGCGAGTTGGCAGCACCCCGCTTTACCCGCAGGCTGTAGCAGAGAGCCCCCCTTACAGCAACAACTTTGGCAACAACTTATTTTAAAATAAATATATATAAATATATATATATATATATATTATAAAATCACGACAAACCCACACCATAACCCCCCAAACATTTATGACCTTCCCCAAAGTTTCATCTTGGAATGCCCATGGCATCCAATCAAATTCTTTTATAGCCCAACAAATTAAATTCTTGTTGAAAACTGACTTTGACATATTATGTTGTCAAGAACTGAGACTGAACACAAGTAAAGAGTAACGGTATCCAGCATGTGGAACAAAGGTCTAAGTGTAATTTCTATTGGCGAAAGTAAAGCTGATGGTGGGATCTTTTTTCTAAAACTGGTGATGTCACTATTATTCGTAAAACGAATGATTTCCTAATTTAATTCCTTGTAGATTGCTCATGTTGGATTGTTTTTACCGAGGAGAAAAAATACGAACGATACACGTGTACACCTCTCATGAGAGAACAAACATTTTTCAACTTTTTAAAAGACTTAAAGAACCCCTATTGGTCGGATACAAAATTATTTTATGTGGCGACTTTAACACTGTCATCGATGTAAACGACAGAGTGAGCTCTAAAGTCTTGAAACTCAGCTCTGATGGTAATCGCTTGACTCAATTCAATTCTTATGTAGACTAATTGTGATCTTAACAAGTCCTGGCAAATTAAAGTAGGCACAAGCACCATGACGTCCAATCTGAAGCAGCATCCTGCAATTTGTCTTCTTATGTCATCACTTTTTTTCAAAGGATGTATGTTACAGTATTTTAAATAAAATACACATAATGGAAATATATTGGTACAAAATCTGAAGGAATTTTTCATCATCTCCAGAAAAGAGCATATTTCGTATTTTAAATATGTATTTTTTTTAATACATGTATCAGAAATACTTCCCATCCCTGCTTAGAGACATTACGTGAAGGTTGAAAATTGTGTTGCTTTAAATAAAACCCATAACATGAGAATGTGCTTAAATTGAAGCACAATATATAATGATTATGTATAGAAAATGCACTCTGATTTTCGCAGTTGAAGCACAAGAATCTGGATCTTTACAAAACAAATGTTATCTATCCGCAATTCCTATACTCCTATTCCAAATATGTTTGTGATTTAAACAGCATTTGTCTAGTGTAACATTAGTGATACTATTGCAGTAGTATATTTATTGTGAGACACAATTATACATTTTTCCCAAATCTGTCCATGCCTCATCCATCTCTTCCTCTCCCTTCTTGTCTTCCTCCTCAGCACATGGAGAAGATCTCCATGCTGGCTTTCCATCCAGTTAAGATGCACAGCTGCTATGAGAAGGTGGTGAACCTGAGCCTTGAGGGTCTGCAGCAACAGTTTGACGTGAGCAGCCCGTCAGTGTTTGTCCAAAGGGCCCAGATCCCCATGAGAGAGGTGAAACCTCAACTACTGACTAACCAGTCTGATATAGGTTATTGGTTAACTGGTTAACACAATGGGAAGTTTCTATGAGAGCTAATCATTTTATTGACACTCATTATATTGCTTGATCATTTTCCTACACTGTAGCTCCTGTTTGACTAGAGTTTGTCAAATAGTTGAATGATGAGGTTCTGACTGTGGCATTGATCAAGGACACAGTAGAACTAAAGGCGAACATCTTTTGGCGGTTTGATAACTCAGTGGACAGTTAAACAGTTAAACATGCCACAATACAGACTGTGGACCTGGGTCCACATGTGATAAATAACATTATCACATTATTTCATGGGATATTCCTATATGAGTCAGTTTGTCTGGTGTTACATGCATGTATGTCACAAAGTTAGGTACAAAACTACAAATTGTGTTTTACTAGATGTTTGAGCAGATCCTTCATCAGAGTCTCAAGTCTCAAGGTACAGAGGAGCTGTGTAAGATCATCCAGCACTGCCAGGACAGAGTCATTAAGGTAATACACAAAGAAAACAGGCTTGTGCATCAAATTATTGCATCACATCTACATTAATATCTAATAATATTACACCTGGCATACTCCAGCCCTGGGAGTGAAACTTTTGGTCTGGCCTTGTTTTAGTGTTAAGGAAAATTCAGGTTCAACTTTATCAATTTATTAATTTTTGAGCAAGAGTCCAGGATACCGGGCTATTGCCCAGCTTAATCCCTTCTGTGCATCTTCCTCTGATATTTTCAAGCCTCAACTTGCCAGCTCCATGTTTATTTTTATTATATCAGAAAGTATGAGTGTGTGGATGAGCTAACTCATGCTTTTGAAGCATGATGATGGTCGCCACAGCGGTCGTCTTCCAGATAGAGATTAGATAGAAAATAAAAACTCCAAACTCAAGGAATAAACACTTGACTTTTGCGAGAACAGGTGAACGTCACATAGTGTACCCTGAGACATTATTGCTCTGGACCATAATCAAGTGGACTGATAAGAGATTACCGGCATCTTGTGAAATGTGCCAGTACACAAATAAAAGTGCCGTTTCTGTGTACTGGACAGTACCGGGCCACTTCTAGTTAATAATTGTACTGTAGTGACAGTGATGGTATTTTATGTACACTTAATGTCTCTTATGTGATGTTATTCTTTAACAAACAAGTGCACAATAAAAATTCACTGGGAATTCTAAACAGCACATTGCAATTTATTCAATTATTATCGGAGTATTGATCAGTAATACAGTGAAAATGAGAGGAAATGTTTAAGGTGTGCGCCCCTAAATGTTCTGCTTGCTCTCCTAAAACATTCAGTTATAGGGGGGGCTACTGTGCTCCTAGTAAAAAGTTAGTCTGGTGCCCTGCATACATTGTTCTAAAGGGTTTATGGTCTTAGTTCCTCTTCAGTAGAGCTGCATGTCCACAATGTAAATTTAATTTTACATTTAAATGCAGAGCTGTCAGTGTGTGATTGACAGCTCTGCATTTCATGTTTGCAAAGTTGCAGTTATAGGTGGATTTGTAGTGGACAAGCTATCAGTATCCATCCCTTCTCTTATAACTATGGTTGTTTCTGGTTTCAAAAACTAACATGGTGTTGCCCAAAATACTAAACTCCTACATTTAAACAGGGGAGTCTAGTGGCAACCCAAATAGTTGACACATCCCAACCTTATGAGAACCTGCCTCTCAAAATGGGTTATGGATTCATATTTTATCTCTGACAAATGGAATGTGAACTATGATGAGGAAGGCATGACAATATTATAGCTATATCATGACATGAGACAAGATATGATCTTAGAATTTTGATATTGTCATATCGTGATCGGGTATTTGTGATGAATTTTCCTGGTTTGAGAATTTTGGAGAAAATCAAGCTCAAAAGTCAAGCTTTTGACAATTATTTTGCAACAATTTGTGACTTTGCACTGCCCTCTAGTGGCCTAATATGATTTCACATGAAATATGTCACCTGCTTTGCATGCTACAGCTCCTTATTTTTCCAGTGATCCCCTATATGTCCATATCTACTTTGGACTATAGGAGAAAGTCCATCTCAAATATGAATGCTGACTGAATTCTATTGCAACCATTCCTGAATTTGCACTTCTCCCTACTGGCCGAAACGTGCATTTTTTTTAAGGTGGAATCGAAACTTAATGAAAATCGGAAGCGAATGCTGAAGGTGGCCCTACAGCATCATCATGTCATTGTTCCCAATAGAATGAGTGCGCGAGTTTTTGTTTTTTTATGTTAATATAATGTCAATGTATTAATGATATAAATATAATGATGGTGATGATAACAATAATAATATTTACAGCGATAATAATAATAATATTAATAATAATGATATGATTACAACAATAATGTGTGCTGTGAAAGCAACATTTGTTGAAAAAAACAGTGTAGAAATATTTTTTTGAAGTTTGATTATGACAAATAACCATACAGTTAACTGAACAAATGAAGTTAACATCTTAAAAGATTTAGTTCTGTACACTCACTGTTTGATTTTGCATTGATTTCACTGTTTGGATGTGTTTTTCTATTGGTGTCTGTTTTTGTGCGCATACAGCTGAGATAAGGCTGTTTTCGGATTTTTTTCATTTTTCTACTTTCCCATAATATAAACCTAACAAATGAACTTAACATCTTATAAGATATACTTCTTTACCCTCAGTGTTTAATTTTGCAAAGATTTCACTGTTTGGATGTGTTTTTCTATTGGTGTCTGTTTGTGTGCGCATTCAGCTGAGATAAGGCTGTTTACGGATTTTTTTCATTTTTCTACTTTCCCATAATATAAACCTAACAAATGAACTTAACATCTTATAAGATATACTTCTTTACCCTCAGTGTTTAATTTTGCAAAGATTTCACTGTTTGGATGTGTTTTTCTATTGAAGTCTGTTTGTGTGCGCATTCAGCTGAGATAAGGCTGTTTACGGATTTTTTTAATTTTTCTGCTGTCCCATAACATAAACCTCACAAATGAAGTTAACATCTTAAAAGATTTAGTTCTGTACCCTCAGTGTTTGATTTTGCAATGATTTCACTGTTGGGATGTGTTTTTCTACAAGTGTCTGTTTGTGTGCGCATTCAGCTGAGATAAGGCTGTTTACGGATTTTTTTCATTTTTCTACTGTCCCATAACATAAACCTCACAAATGAAGTTAACATCTTAAAATATTTAGTTCTGTACCCTCAGTGTTTGATTTTGCAATGGTTTCACTGTTGGGATGTTTTTTTCTACAAGTGTCTGTTTGTGTGCGCATTCAGCTGAGATAAGGCTGTTAACGGATTTTTTAAATTTTTCTGCTGTCCCATAACATAAACCTCACAAATGAAGTTAACATCTTAAAAGATTTAGTTCTGTACACTCACTGTTTGATTTTGCATTGATTTCACTGTTTGGATGTGTTTTTCTATTGGTGTCTGTTTGTGTGCGCATACAGCTGAGATAAGGCTGTTTTCGGATTTTTTCATTTTTCTACTTTCCCATAATATAAACCTAACAAATGAACTTAACATCTTATAAGATATACTTCTTTACCCTCAGTGTTTAATTTTGCAAAGATTTCACTGTTTGGATGTGTTTTTCTATTGGTGTCTGTTTGTGTGCGCATTCAGCTGAGATAAGGCTGTTTCCGGATTTGTTTAATTTTTCTGCTGTCCCATAACATAAACCTCACAAATGAAGTTAACATCTTAAAAGATTTAGTTCTGTACCCTCAGTGTTTGATTTTGCAATGATTTCACTGTTGGGATGTGTTTTTCTACAAGTGCCTGTTTGTGTGCGCATTCAGCTGAGATAAGGCTGTTCACGGATTTTTTTAATTTTTCTGCTGTCCCATAACATAAACCTCACAAATGAAGTTAACATCTTAAAAGATTTAGTTCTGTACACTCACTGTTTGATTTTGCATTGATTTCACTGTTTGGATGTGTTTTTCTATTGGTGTCTGTTTGTGTGCGCATACAGCTGAGATAAGGCTGTTTTCGGATTTTTTTCATTTTTCTACTTTCCCATAATATAAACCTAACAAATGAACTTAACATCTTATAAAATATACTTCTTTACCCTCAGTGTTTAATTTTGCAAAGATTTCACTGTTTGGATGTGTTTTTCTATTGGTGTCTGTTTGTGTGCGCATTCAGCTGAGATAAGGCTGTTTACGGATTTTTTTAATTTTTCTGCTGTCCCATAACATAAACCTCACAAATGAAGTTAACATCTTAAAAGATTTAGTTCTGTACCCTCAGTGTTTGATTTTGCAATGATTTCACTGTTGGGATGTGTTTTTCTACAAGTGTCTGTTTGTGTGCGCATTCAGCTGAGATAAGGCTGTTTCCGGATTTTTTTAATTTTTCTGCTGTCCCATAACATAAACCTCACAAATGAAGTTAACATCTTAAAATATTTAGTTCTGTACACTCACTGTTTGATTTTGCATTGATTTCACTGTTTGGATGTGTTTTTCTATTGGTGTCTGTTTGTGTGCGCATACAGCTGAGATAAGGCTGTTTTCGGATTTTTTTCATTTTTCTACTTTCCCATAATATAAACCTAACAAATGAACTTAACATCTTATAAGATATACTTCTTTACCCTCAGTGTTTAATTTTGCAAAGATTTCACTGTTTGGATGTGTTTTTCTATTGGTGTCTGTTTGTGTGCGCATTCAGCTGAGATAAGGCTGTTTCCGGATTTGTTTAATTTTTCTGCTGTCCCATAACATAAACCTCACAAATGAAGTTAACATCTTAAAAGATTTAGTTCTGTACCCTCAGTGTTTGATTTTGCAATGATTTCACTGTTGGGATGTGTTTTTCTACAAGTGTCTGTTTGTGTGCGCATTCAGCTGAGATAAGGCTGTTTACGGATTTTTTAAATTTTTCTGCTGTCCCATAACATAAACCTCACAAATGAAGTTAACATCTTAAAAGATTTAGTTCTGTACACTCACTGTTTGATTTTGCATTGATTTCACTGTTTGGATGTGTTTTTCTATTGGTGTCTGTTTGTGTGCGCATACAGCTGAGATAAGGCTGTTTTCGGATTTTTTTCATTTTTCTACTTTCCCATAATATAAACCTAACAAATGAACTTAACATCTTATAAGATATACTTCTTTACCCTCAGTGTTTAATTTTGCAAAGATTTCACTGTTTGGATGTGTTTTTCTATTGGTGTCTGTTTGTGTGCGCATTCAGCTGAGATAAGGCTGTTTACGGATTTTTTTCATTTTTCTGCTGTCCCATAACATAAACCTCACAAATGAAGTTAACATCTTAAAATATTTAGTTCTTTACCCTCAGTGTTTGATTTTGCAATGGTTTCACTGTTGGGATGTGTTTTTCTACAAGTGTCTGTTTGTGTGCGCATTCAGCTGAGATAAGGCTGTTTTCGGATTTTTTTCATTTTTCTACTTTCCCATAATATAAACCTAACAAATGAACTTAACATCTTATAAGATATACTTCTTTACCCTCAGTGTTTAATTTTGCAAAGATTTCACTGTTTGGATGTGTGTTTCTATTGAAGTCTGTTTGTGTGCGCATTCAGCTGAGATAAGGCTGTTTCCGGATTTGTTTAATTTTTCTGCTGTCCCATAACATAAACCTCACAAATGAAGTTAACATCTTAAAATATTTAGTTCTGTACCCTCAGTGTTTGATTTTGCAATGGTTTCACTGTTGGGATGTGTTTTTCTACAAGTGTATGTTTGTGTGCGCATTCAGCTGAGATAAGGCTGTTTTCGGATTTTTTTCATTTTTCTACTTTCCCATAATATAAACCTAACAAATGAACTTAACATCTTATAAGATATACTTCTTTACCCTCAGTGTTTAATTTTGCAAAGATTTCACTGTTTGGATGTGTGTTTCTATTGAAGTCTGTTTGTGTGCGCATTCAGCTGAGATAAGGCTGTTTCCGGATTTTTTTAATTTTTCTGCTGTCCCATAACATAAACCTCACAAATGAAGTTAACATCTTAAAAGATTTAGTTCTGTACCCTCAGTGTTTGATTTTGCAATGATTTCACTGTTGGGATGTGTTTTTCTACAAGTGTCTGTTTGTGTGCGCATTCAGCTGAGATAAGGCTGTTTACGGATTTTTTTCATTTTTCTGCTGTCCCATAACATAAACCTCACAAATGAAGTTAACATCTTAAAATATTTAGTTCTGTACCCTCAAGTGTTTGATTTTGCAATGGTTTCACTGTTGGGATGTGTTTTTCTACAAGTGTCTGTTTGTGTGCGCATTCAGCTGAGATAAGGCTGTTTTCGGATTTTTTTCATTTTTCTACTTTCCCATAATATAAACCTAACAAATGAACTTAACATCTTATAAGATATACTTCTTTACCCTCAGTGTTTAATTTTGCAAAGATTTCACTGTTTGGATGTGTTTTTCTATTGGTGTCTGTTTGTGTGCGCATTCAGCTGAGATAAGGCTGTTTACGGATTTTTTTCATTTTTCTGCTGTCCCATAACATAAACCTCACAAATGAAGTTAACATCTTAAAATATTTAGTTCTGTACCCTCAGTGTTTGATTTTGCAATGGTTTCACTGTTGGGATGTGTTTTTCTACAAGTGTCTGTTTGTGTGCGCATTCAGCTGAGATAAGGCTGTTTCCGGATTTGTTTAATTTTTCTGCTGTCCCATAACATAAACCTCACAAATGAAGTTAACATCTTAAAAGATTTAGTTCTGTACCCTCAGTGTTTGATTTTGCAATGATTTCACTGTTGGGATGTGTTTTTCTATTGGTGTCTGTTTGTGTGCGCATACAGCTGAGATAAGGCTGTTTTCGGATTTTTTTCATTTTTCTACTTTCCCATAATATAAACCTAACAAATGAACTTAACATCTTATAAAATATACTTCTTTACCCTCAGTGTTTAATTTTGCAAAGATTTCACTGTTTGGATGTGTTTTTCTATTGGTGTCTGTTTGTGTGCGCATTCAGCTGAGATAAGGCTGTTTCCGGATTTGTTTAATTTTTCTGCTGTCCCATAACATAAACCTCACAAATGAAGTTAACATCTTAAAAGATTTATTTCTGTACACTCACTGTTTGATTTTGCATTGATTTCACTGTTTGGATATGTTTTTCTATTGGTGTCTGTTTGTGTGCGCATACAGCTGAGATAAGGCTGTTTTCGGATTTTTTTCATTTTTCTACTTTCCCATAATATAAACCTAACACATGAACTTAATATCTTATAAGATATACTTCTTTACCCTCAGTGTTTAATTTTGCAAAGATTTCACTGTTTGGATGTGTGTTTCTATTGAAGTCTGTTTGTGTGCGCATTCAGCTGAGATAAGGCTGTTTCCGGATTTTTTTAATTTTTCTGCTGTCCCATAACATAAACCTCACAAATGAAGTTAACATCTTAAAAGATTTAGTTCTGTACACTCACTGTTTGATTTTGCATTGATTTCACTGTTTGGATGTGTTTTTCTATTGGTGTCTGTTTGTGTGCGCATACAGCTGAGATAAGGCTGTTTTCGGATTTTTTTCATTTTTCTACTTTCCCATAATATAAACCTAACAAATGAACTTAACATCTTATAAGATATACTTCTTTACCCTCAGTGTTTAATTTTGCAAAGATTTCACTGTTTGGATGTGTTTTTCTATTGGTGTCTGTTTGTGTGCGCATTCAGCTGAGATAAGGCTGTTTACGGATTTTTTTCATTTTTCTGCTGTCCCATAACATAAACCTCACAAATGAAGTTAACATCTTAAAATATTTAGTTCTGTACCCTCAGTGTTTGATTTTGCAATGGTTTCACTGTTGGGATGTGTTTTTCTACAAGTGTCTGTTTGTGTGCGCATTCAGCTGAGATAAGGCTGTTTTCGGATTTTTTTCATTTTTCTACTTTCCCATAATATAAACCTAACAAATGAACTTAACATCTTATAAGATATACTTCTTTACCCTCAGTGTTTAATTTTGCAAAGATTTCACTGTTTGGATGTGTGTTTCTATTGAAGTCTGTTTGTGTGCGCATTCAGCTGAGATAAGGCTGTTTCCGGATTTTTTTAATTTTTCTGCTGTCCCATAACATAAACCTCACAAATGAAGTTAACATCTTAAAATATTTAGTTCTATACCCTCAGTGTTTGATTTTGCAATGGTGATGTTGGGATGTGTTTTTCTACAAGTGTCTGTTTGTGTGCGCATTCAGCTGACATAAGGCTGTTTACGGATTTTTTTAATTTTTCTGCTGTCCCATAACATAAACCTCACAAATGAAGTTAACATCTTAAAAGATTTAGTTCTGTACACTCACTGTTTGATTTTGCATTGATTTCACTGTTTGGATGTGTTTTTCTATTGGTGTCTGTTTGTGTGCGCATACAGCTGAGATAAGGCTGTTTTCGGATTTTTTTCATTTTTCTACTTTCCCATAATATAAACCTAACAAATGAACTTAACATCTTATAAAATATACTTCTTTACCCTCAGTGTTTAATTTTGCAAAGATTTCACTGTTTGGATGTGTTTTTCTATTGGTGTCTGTTTGTGTGCGCATTCAGCTGAGATAAGGCTGTTTCCGGATTTGTTTAATTTTTCTGCTGTCCCATAACATAAACCTCACAAATGAAGTTAACATCTTAAAAGATTTATTTCTGTACACTCACTGTTTGATTTTGCATTGATTTCACTGTTTGGATATGTTTTTCTATTGGTGTCTGTTTGTGTGCGCATACAGCTGAGATAAGGCTGTTTTCGGATTTTTTTCATTTTTCTACTTTCCCATAATATAAACCTAACAAATGAACTTAACATCTTATAAGATATACTTCTTTACCCTCAGTGTTTAATTTTGCAAAGATTTCACTGTTTGGATGTGTTTTTCTATTGGTGTCTGTTTGTGTGCGCATTCAGCTGAGATAAGGCTGTTTCCGGATTTGTTTAATTTTTCTGCTGTCCCATAACATAAACCTCACAAATGAAGTTAACATCTTAAAAGATCTATTTCTGTACACTCACTGTTTGATTTTGCATTGATTTCAATGTTTGGATGTGTTTTTCTATTGGTGTCTGTTTGTGTGCGCATACAGCTGAGATAAGGCTGTTTTCGGATTTTTTTCATTTTTCTACTTTCCCATAATATAAACCTAACAAATGAAGTTAACATCTTAAAATATTTAGTTCTGTACCCTCAGTGTTTGATTTTGCAATGGTTTCACTGTTGGGATGTGTTTTTCTACAAGTGTCTGTTTGTGTGCGCATTCAGCTGAGATAAGGCTGTTTACGGATTTTTTTCATTTTTCTGCTGTCCCATAACATAAACCTCACAAATGAAGTTAACATCTTAAAATATTTAGTTCTGTACCCTCAAGTGTTTGATTTTGCAATGGTTTCACTGTTGGGATGTGTTTTTCTACAAGTGTCTGTTTGTGTGCGCATTCAGCTGAGATAAGGCTGTTTTCGGATTTTTTTCATTTTTCTACTTTCCCATAATATAAACCTAACAAATGAACTTAACATCTTATAAGATATACTTCTTTACCCTCAGTGTTTAATTTTGCAAAGATTTCACTGTTTGGATGTGTGTTTCTATTGAAGTCTGTTTGTGTGCGCATTCAGCTGAGATAAGGCTGTTTCCGGATTTTTTTAATTTTTCTGCTGTCCCATAACATAAACCTCACAAATGAAGTTAACATCTTAAAAGATTTAGTTCTGTACACTCACTGTTTGATTTTGCAATGATTTCACTGTTGGGATGTGTTTTTCTATTGGTGTCTGTTTGTGTGCGCATACAGCTGAGATAAGGCTGTTTTCGGATTTTTTTCATTTTTCTACTTTCCCATAATATAAACCTAACAAATGAACTTAACATCTTATAAAATATACTTCTTTACCCTCAGTGTTTAATTTTGCAAAGATTTCACTGTTTGGATGTGTTTTTCTATTGGTGTCTGTTTGTGTGCGCATTCAGCTGAGATAAGGCTGTTTCCGGATTTGTTTAATTTTTCTGCTGTCCCATAACATAAACCTCACAAATGAAGTTAACATCTTAAAAGATTTATTTCTGTACACTCACTGTTTGATTTTGCATTGATTTCACTGTTTGGATATGTTTTTCTATTGGTGTCTGTTTGTGTGCGCATACAGCTGAGATAAGGCTGTTTTCGGATTTTTTTCATTTTTCTACTTTCCCATAATATAAACCTAACAAATGAACTTAACATCTTATAAGATATACTTCTTTACCCTCAGTGTTTAATTTTGCAAAGATTTCACTGTTTGGATGTGTTTTTCTATTGGTGTCTGTTTGTGTGCGCATTCAGCTGAGATAAGGCTGTTTACGGATTTTTTTCATTTTTCTGCTGTCCCATAACATAAACCTCACAAATGAAGTTAACATCTTAAAATATTTAGTTCTGTACCCTCAGTGTTTGATTTTGCAATGGTTTCACTGTTGGGATGTGTTTTTCTACAAGTGTCTGTTTGTGTGCGCATTCAGCTGAGATAAGGCTGTTTTCGGATTTTTTTCATTTTTCTACTTTCCCATAATATAAACCTAACAAATGAACTTAACATCTTATAAGATATACTTCTTTACCCTCAGTGTTTGATTTTGCAATGGTGATGTTGGGATGTGTTTTTCTACAAGTGTCTGTTTGTGTGCGCATTCAGCTGACATAAGGCTGTTTACGGATTTTTTTAATTTTTCTGCTGTCCCATAACATAAACCTCACAAATGAAGTTAACATCTTAAAAGATTTAGTTCTGTACACTCACTGTTTGATTTTGCAATGATTTCACTGTTGGGATGTGTTTTTCTATTGGTGTCTGTTTGTGTGCGCATACAGCTGAGATAAGGCTGTTTTCGGATTTTTTTCATTTTTCTACTTTCCCATAATATAAACCTAACAAATGAACTTAACATCTTATAAAATATACTTCTTTACCCTCAGTGTTTAATTTTGCAAAGATTTCACTGTTTGGATGTGTTTTTCTATTGGTGTCTGTTTGTGTGCGCATTCAGCTGAGATAAGGCTGTTTCCGGATTTGTTTAATTTTTCTGCTGTCCCATAACATAAACCTCACAAATGAAGTTAACATCTTAAAAGATTTATTTCTGTACACTCACTGTTTGATTTTGCATTGATTTCACTGTTTGGATATGTTTTTCTATTGGTGTCTGTTTGTGTGCGCATACAGCTGAGATAAGGCTGTTTTCGGATTTTTTTCATTTTTCTACTTTCCCATAATATAAACCTAACAAATGAACTTAACATCTTATAAGATATACTTCTTTACCCTCAGTGTTTAATTTTGCAAAGATTTCACTGTTTGGATGTGTTTTTCTATTGGTGTCTGTTTGTGTGCGCATTCAGCTGAGATAAGGCTGTTTACGGATTTTTTTCATTTTTCTGCTGTCCCATAACATAAACCTCACAAATGAAGTTAACATCTTAAAATATTTAGTTCTGTACCCTCAGTGTTTGATTTTGCAATGGTTTCACTGTTGGGATGTGTTTTTCTACAAGTGTCTGTTTGTGTGCGCATTCAGCTGAGATAAGGCTGTTTTCGGATTTTTTTCATTTTTCTACTTTCCCATAATATAAACCTAACAAATGAACTTAACATCTTATAAGATATACTTCTTTACCCTCAGTGTTTGATTTTGCAATGGTGATGTTGGGATGTGTTTTTCTACAAGTGTCTGTTTGTGTGCGCATTCAGCTGACATAAGGCTGTTTACGGATTTTTTTAATTTTTCTGCTGTCCCATAACATAAACCTCACAAATGAAGTTAACATCTTAAAAGATTTAGTTCTGTACACTCACTGTTTGATTTTGCATTGATTTCACTGTTTGGATGTGTTTTTCTATTGGTGTCTGTTTGTGTGCGCATACAGCTGAGATAAGGCTGTTTTCGGATTTTTTTCATTTTTCTACTTTCCCATAATATAAACCTAACAAATGAACTTAACATCTTATAAAATATACTTCTTTACCCTCAGTGTTTAATTTTGCAAAGATTTCACTGTTTGGATGTGTTTTTCTATTGGTGTCTGTTTGTGTGCGCATTCAGCTGAGATAAGGCTGTTTCCGGATTTGTTTAATTTTTCTGCTGTCCCATAACATAAACCTCACAAATGAAGTTAACATCTTAAAAGATTTATTTCTGTACACTCACTGTTTGATTTTGCATTGATTTCACTGTTTGGATATGTTTTTCTATTGGTGTCTGTTTGTGTGCGCATACAGCTGAGATAAGGCTGTTTTCGGATTTTTTTCATTTTTCTACTTTCCCATAATATAAACCTAACAAATGAACTTAACATCTTATAAGATATACTTCTTTACCCTCAGTGTTTAATTTTGCAAAGATTTCACTGTTTGGATGTGTTTTTCTATTGGTGTCTGTTTGTGTGCGCATTCAGCTGAGATAAGGCTGTTTCCGGATTTGTTTAATTTTTCTGCTGTCCCATAACATAAACCTCACAAATGAAGTTAACATCTTAAAAGATTTATTTCTGTACACTCACTGTTTGATTTTGCATTGATTTCAATGTTTGGATGTGTTTTTCTATTGGTGTCTGTTTGTGTGCGCATACAGCTGAGATAAGGCTGTTTTCGGATTTTTTTCATTTTTCTACTTTCCCATAATATAAACCTAACAAATGAAGTTAACATCTTAAAATATTTAGTTCTGTACCCTCAGTGTTTGATTTTGCAATGGTTTCACTGTTGGGATGTGTTTTTCTACAAGTGTCTGTTTGTGTGCGCATTCAGCTGAGATAAGGCTGTTTACGGATTTTTTTCATTTTTCTGCTGTCCCATAACATAAACCTCACAAATGAAGTTAACATCTTAAAATATTTAGTTCTGTACCCTCAAGTGTTTGATTTTGCAATGGTTTCACTGTTGGGATGTGTTTTTCTACAAGTGTCTGTTTGTGTGCGCATTCAGCTGAGATAAGGCTGTTTTCGGATTTTTTTCATTTTTCTACTTTCCCATAATATAAACCTAACAAATGAACTTAACATCTTATAAGATATACTTCTTTACCCTCAGTGTTTAATTTTGCAAAGATTTCACTGTTTGGATGTGTGTTTCTATTGAAGTCTGTTTGTGTGCGCATTCAGCTGAGATAAGGCTGTTTCCGGATTTTTTTAATTTTTCTGCTGTCCCATAACATAAACCTCACAAATGAAGTTAACATCTTAAAAGATTTAGTTCTGTACACTCACTGTTTGATTTTGCATTGATTTCACTGTTTGGATGTGTTTTTCTATTGGTGTCTGTTTGTGTGCGCATACAGCTGAGATAAGGCTGTTTTCGGATTTTTTTCATTTTTCTACTTTCCCATAATATAAACCTAACAAATGAACTTAACATCTTATAAGATATACTTCTTTACCCTCAGTGTTTAATTTTGCAAAGATTTCACTGTTTGGATGTGTTTTTCTATTGGTGTCTGTTTGTGTGCGCATTCAGCTGAGATAAGGCTGTTTACGGATTTTTTTAATTTTTCTGCTGTCCCATAACATAAACCTCACAAATGAAGTTAACATCTTAAAATATTTAGTTCTGTACCCTCAGTGTTTGATTTTGCAATGGTTTCACTGTTGGGATGTGTTTTTCTACAAGTGTCTGTTTGTGTGCGCATTCAGCTGAGATAAGGCTGTTTTCGGATTTTTTTCATTTTTCTACTTTCCCATAATATAAACCTAACAAATGAACTTAACATCTTATAGGATATACTTCTTTACCCTCAGTGTTTAATTTTGCAAAGATTTCACTGTTTGGATGTGTGTTTCTATTGAAGTCTGTTTGTGTGCGCATTCAGCTGAGATAAGGCTGTTTCCGGATTTTTTTAATTTTTCTGCTGTCCCATAACATAAACCTCACAAATGAAGTTAACATCTTAAAATATTTAGTTCTATACCCTCAGTGTTTGATTTTGCAATGGTTTCACTGTTGGGATGTGTTTTTCTACAAGTGTCTGTTTGTGTGCGCATTCAGCTGACATAAGGCTGTTTACGGATTTTTTTAATTTTTCTGCTGTCCCATAACATAAACCTCACAAATGAAGTTAACATCTTAAAAGATTTAGTTCTGTACACTCACTGTTTGATTTTGCATTGATTTCACTGTTTGGATATGTTTTTCTATTGGTGTCTGTTTGTGTGCGCATACAGCTGAGATAAGGCTGTTTTCGGATTTTTTTCATTTTTCTACTTTCCCATAATATAAACCTAACAAATGAACTTAACATCTTATAAGATATACTTCTTTACCCTCAGTGTTTAATTTTGCAAAGATTTCACTGTTTGGATGTGTTTTTCTATTGGTGTCTGTTTGTGTGCGCATTCAGCTGAGATAAGGCTGTTTCCGGATTTGTTTAATTTTTCTGCTGTCCCATAACATAAACCTCACAAATGAAGTTAACATCTTAAAAGATTTATTTCTGTACACTCACTGTTTGATTTTGCATTGATTTCAATGTTTGGATGTGTTTTTCTATTGGTGTCTGTTTGTGTGCGCATACAGCTGAGATAAGGCTGTTTTCGGATTTTTTTCATTTTTCTACTTTCCCATAATATAAACCTAACAAATGAAGTTAACATCTTAAAATATTTAGTTCTGTACCCTCAGTGTTTGATTTTGCAATGGTTTCACTGTTGGGATGTGTTTTTCTACAAGTGTCTGTTTGTGTGCGCATTCAGCTGAGATAAGGCTGTTTACGGATTTTTTTCATTTTTCTGCTGTCCCATAACATAAACCTCACAAATGAAGTTAACATCTTAAAATATTTAGTTCTGTACCCTCAAGTGTTTGATTTTGCAATGGTTTCACTGTTGGGATGTGTTTTTCTACAAGTGTCTGTTTGTGTGCGCATTCAGCTGAGATAAGGCTGTTTTCGGATTTTTTTCATTTTTCTACTTTCCCATAATATAAACCTAACAAATGAACTTAACATCTTATAAGATATACTTCTTTACCCTCAGTGTTTAATTTTGCAAAGATTTCACTGTTTGGATGTGTGTTTCTATTGAAGTCTGTTTGTGTGCGCATTCAGCTGAGATAAGGCTGTTTCCGGATTTTTTTAATTTTTCTGCTGTCCCATAACATAAACCTCACAAATGAAGTTAACATCTTAAAATATTTAGTTCTGTACCCTCAGTGTTTGATTTTGCAATGGTTTCACTGTTGGGATGTGTTTTTCTACAAGTGTCTGTTTGTGTGCGCATTCAGCTGACATAAGGCTGTTTACGGATTTTTTTAATTTTTCTGCTGTCCCATAACATAAACCTCACAAATGAAGTTAACATCTTAAAAGATTTAGTTCTGTACACTCACTGTTTGATTTTGCATTGATTTCACTGTTTGGATGTGTTTTTCTATTGGTGTCTGTTTGTGTGCGCATACAGCTGAGATAAGGCTGTTTTCGGATTTTTTTCATTTTTCTACTTTCCCATAATATAAACCTAACAAACGAACTTAACATCTTATAAGATATACTTCTTTACCCTCAGTGTTTAATTTTGCAAAGATTTCACTGTTTGGATGTGTTTTTCTATTGGTGTCTGTTTGTGTGCGCATTCAGCTGAGATAAGGCTGTTTACGGATTTGTTTAATTTTTCTGCTGTCCCATAACATAAACCTCACAAATGAAGTTAACATCTTAAAAGATTTAGTTCTGTACCCTCAGTGTTTGATTTTGCAATGATTTCACTGTTGGGATGTGTTTTTCTACAAGTGTCTGTTTGTGCCCCATTGAGCTGAGATAAGGCTATTTTCGAAATGTTTTCATTTTTCTACTTTCCCATAATATAAACCTAACAAATGAAATTAACATCTTATAAGATATACTTCTTTGCCCTCAGTGTTTAATTTTGCAAATATTTCACTGTTTGGATGTGTTTTTCTATTGGTGTCTGTTTGTGTTCGCATTCAGCTGAGATAAGGCTGTTTTCTGATTTTTTTTCATTTTCTGCTGTCCCATAACATAAACCTCACAAATGAAGTTAACATCTTAAAAGATTTAGTTCTGTACACTCACTGTTTGATTTTGCATTGATTTCAATGTTTGGATGTGTTTTTCTATTGGTGTCTGTTTGTGTGCGCATACAGCTGAGATAAGGCTGTTTTCGGATTTTTTTCATTTTTCTACTTTCCCATAATATAAACCTAACAAATGAAGTTAACATCTTAAAATATTTAGTTCTGTACCCTCAGTGTTTGATTTTGCAATGGTTTCACTGTTGGGATGTGTTTTTCTACAAGTGTCTGTTTGTGTGCGCATTCAGCTGAGATAAGGCTGTTTACGGATTTTTTTCATTTTTCTGCTGTCCCATAACATAAACCTCACAAATGAAGTTAACATCTTAAAAGATTTAGTTCTGTACCCTCAAGTGTTTGATTTTGCAATGGTTTCACTGTTGGGATGTGTTTTTCTACAAGTGTCTGTTTGTGTGCGCATTCAGCTGAGATAAGGCTGTTTTCGGATTTTTTTCATTTTTCTACTTTCCCATAATATAAACCTAACAAATGAACTTAACATCTTATAAGATATACTTCTTTACCCTCAGTGTTTAATTTTGCAAAGATTTCACTGTTTGGATGTGTGTTTCTATTGAAGTCTGTTTGTGTGCGCATTCAGCTGAGATAAGGCTGTTTCCGGATTTTTTTAATTTTTCTGCTGTCCCATAACATAAACCTCACAAATGAAGTTAACATCTTAAAATATTTAGTTCTGTACCCTCAGTGTTTGATTTTGCAATGGTTTCACTGTTGGGATGTGTTTTTCTACAAGTGTCTGTTTGTGTGCGCATTCAGCTGACATAAGGCTGTTTACGGATTTTTTTAATTTTTCTGCTGTCCCATAACATAAACCTCACAAATGAAGTTAACATCTTAAAAGATTTAGTTCTGTACACTCACTGTTTGATTTTGCATTGATTTCACTGTTTGGATGTGTTTTTCTATTGGTGTCTGTTTGTGTGCGCATACAGCTGAGATAAGGCTGTTTTCGGATTTTTTTCATTTTTCTACTTTCCCATAATATAAACCTAACAAACGAACTTAACATCTTATAAGATATACTTCTTTACCCTCAGTGTTTAATTTTGCAAAGATTTCACTGTTTGGATGTGTTTTTCTATTGGTGTCTGTTTGTGTGCGCATTCAGCTGAGATAAGGCTGTTTACGGATTTGTTTAATTTTTCTGCTGTCCCATAACATAAACCTCACAAATGAAGTTAACATCTTAAAAGATTTAGTTCTGTACCCTCAGTGTTTGATTTTGCAATGATTTCACTGTTGGGATGTGTTTTTCTACAAGTGTCTGTTTGTGCCCCATTGAGCTGAGATAAGGCTATTTTCGAAATGTTTTCATTTTTCTACTTTCCCATAATATAAACCTAACAAATGAAATTAACATCTTATAAGATATACTTCTTTGCCCTCAGTGTTTAATTTTGCAAATATTTCACTGTTTGGATGTGTTTTTCTATTGGTGTCTGTTTGTGTTCGCATTCAGCTGAGATAAGGCTGTTTTCTGATTTTTTTTCATTTTCTGCTGTCCCATAACATAAACCTCACAAATGAAGTTAACATCTTAAAAGATTTAGTTCTGTACACTCACTGTTTGATTTTGCATTGATTTCAATGTTTGGATGTGTTTTTCTATTGGTGTCTGTTTGTGTGCGCATACAGCTGAGATAAGGCTGTTTTCGGATTTTTTTCATTTTTCTACTTTCCCATAATATAAACCTAACAAATGAAGTTAACATCTTAAAATATTTAGTTCTGTACCCTCAGTGTTTGATTTTGCAATGGTTTCACTGTTGGGATGTGTTTTTCTACAAGTGTCTGTTTGTGTGCGCATTCAGCTGAGATAAGGCTGTTTACGGATTTTTTTCATTTTTCTGCTGTCCCATAACATAAACCTCACAAATGAAGTTAACATCTTAAAATATTTAGTTCTGTACCCTCAAGTGTTTGATTTTGCAATGGTTTCACTGTTGGGATGTGTTTTTCTACAAGTGTCTGTTTGTGTGCGCATTCAGCTGAGATAAGGCTGTTTTCGGATTTTTTTCATTTTTCTACTTTCCCATAATATAAACCTAACAAATGAACTTAACATCTTATAAGATATACTTCTTTACCCTCAGTGTTTAATTTTGCAAAGATTTCACTGTTTGGATGTGTGTTTCTATTGAAGTCTGTTTGTGTGCGCATTCAGCTGAGATAAGGCTGTTTCCGGATTTTTTTAATTTTTCTGCTGTCCCATAACATAAACCTCACAAATGAAGTTAACATCTTAAAATATTTAGTTCTGTACCCTCAGTGTTTGATTTTGCAATGGTTTCACTGTTGGGATGTGTTTTTCTACAAGTGTCTGTTTGTGTGCGCATTCAGCTGACATAAGGCTGTTTACGGATTTTTTTAATTTTTCTGCTGTCCCATAACATAAACCTCACAAATGAAGTTAACATCTTAAAAGATTTAGTTCTGTACACTCACTGTTTGATTTTGCATTGATTTCACTGTTTGGATGTGTTTTTCTATTGGTGTCTGTTTGTGTGCGCATACAGCTGAGATAAGGCTGTTTTCGGATTTTTTTCATTTTTCTACTTTCCCATAATATAAACCTAACAAACGAACTTAACATCTTATAAGATATACTTCTTTACCCTCAGTGTTTAATTTTGCAAAGATTTCACTGTTTGGATGTGTTTTTCTATTGGTGTCTGTTTGTGTGCGCATTCAGCTGAGATAAGGCTGTTTACGGATTTGTTTAATTTTTCTGCTGTCCCATAACATAAACCTCACAAATGAAGTTAACATCTTAAAAGATTTAGTTCTGTACCCTCAGTGTTTGATTTTGCAATGATTTCACTGTTGGGATGTGTTTTTCTACAAGTGTCTGTTTGTGCCCCATTGAGCTGAGATAAGGCTATTTTCGAAATGTTTTCATTTTTCTACTTTCCCATAATATAAACCTAACAAATGAAATTAACATCTTATAAGATATACTTCTTTGCCCTCAGTGTTTAATTTTGCAAATATTTCACTGTTTGGATGTGTTTTTCTATTGGTGTCTGTTTGTGTTCGCATTCAGCTGAGATAAGGCTGTTTTCTGATTTTTTTTCATTTTCTGCTGTCCCATAACATAAACCTCACAAATGAAGTTAACATCTTAAAAGATTTAGTTCTGTACACTCACTGTTTGATTTTGCATTGATTTCACTGTTTGGATGTGTTTTTCTATTTGTTGTCTGTTTGTGTGCGCATACAGCTGAGATAAGGCTGTTTCCGGATCTTTTTAATTTTTCTGCTGTCCCATAACATAAACCTCACAAATGAAGTTAACATCTTAAAAGATTTAGTTCTGTACACTCCCTGTTTGATATTGCAATGATTTCACTGTTTGGATGTGTTTTTCTATTGGTGTCTGTTTGTGTGCGCATTCAGCTGAGATAAGGCTGTTTACGGATTTTTTTCATTTTTCTGCTGTCCCATAACATAAACCTCACAAATGAAGTTAACATCTTAAAATATTTAGTTCTGTACCCTCAAGTGTTTGATTTTGCAATGGTTTCACTGTTGGGATGTGTTTTTCTACAAGTGTCTGTTTGTGTGCGCATTCAGCTGAGATAAGGCTGTTTCCGGATTTTTTTAATTTTTCTGCTGTCCCATAACATAAACCTCACAAATGAAGTTAACATCTTATAAGATATACTTCTTTACCCTCAGTGTTTAATTTTGCAACGATTTCACTGTTGGGATGTGTTTTTCTACAAGTATCTGTTTGTGTGCGCATTCAGCTGAGATAAGGCTGTTTAAGGATTTTTTTTAATTTTTCTGCTGTCCCATAACATAAACCTCACAAATGAAGTTAACATCTTAAAAGATTTAGTTCTGTACCCTCAGTGTTTGATTTTGCAATGATTTCACTGTTTGGATGTGTTTTTCTATTGGTGTCTGTTTGTGTGCGCATTCAGCTGAGATAAGGCTGTTTTCTGATTTTTTTTCATTTTCTACTGTCCCATAACATAAACCTCACAAATAAAGTTAACATCTTATAAGATATACTAATGTACCCTCGTCGTTCCGCTCATCTTGGGACCCCAAACGACATATGAAATATTCACACTCCTGCGACCTGTAGTTCCTCTTTCACTCTGGCCAAAAGGGTCTAACCCTGGATTTCCACTGGACGCGGAACAGCCGCAGAACGGCCGCGGAACGGCCGCGGAACGGTAGCCGTTGCAAATCGCTTCCATTCTAATCAATGTGAGCATTCCCACCGGCCGCACTGTGGCCCGGATCAGCAGCGTCCCAGAAGCGGCTCGCCGCGCCGCAGCGCTATCGATAGGAATCAGTTCTATTTTTTCCGTTGCCGCTGCTGAACCTCGTAAATTTCAACGAAGCAGATCGCACAAGACAGGAAGTCCGACACAGTATCAAAGTAAAACACTTCCGCCCCCCTTTCAAAATAAAACACAATACGCAGGTCACAACTTCACCTCAACGTTACGGTGCTCCCAGGTCAACAGTCATTTGATCCGAGGGTCTCGGAGACAATGGACGACGAGAGACTGATTATGGAAGTGGAGAAATGAAAGAAGCTGTGTTGTTGTTGTTGTTTCCTTTATACACACAGTCTATCTCGCGTCCGTTCGAGATTATCGCGCGATCTTCCGTGAATACCGCTGGCTCCCAAGGCTCCGCGCCGCTGCCGTAACGCGCCCGGTGGGGATTGATGTTTGGGAGAGGACGAAGCAGAACCGCGCCACGGCCGTTCCGCGGCCGTTCCGCGGCCGTTCCGCGGCCGTTCCGCGTCCAGTGGAAATCCAGGGTAAGACTCTATAGAGTCTGACATGACCTGATTTTCAGTTTTTGGATACAGGACTTTGGGCTTTTTTCCCCCGGCCAAAAAAAACTGCCAAAAACACAGTCTGTAAAATTCAAACGTAAGAAAGGTGGGAAACTGTCTTTTCTTCAATAATTCCTAAAGGCAATGAGCCCGGAGGCTGATCTTTCCGTATGTGTATCAGGGATTTAGGCTTATCCCCGGTGCAGAGTTTCAGACCTGTGCAACCTTCGGAAAGGTCAATGGTCAGCCGTTGGGGTGTGTTTTTTGTAATAATTCCTAAAGGCATTCAGCCAGTGGTCTGATTTTTCCGTATCTGTATCAGGGACTAAGGCTTATCCAGGGTGCCAAGTTTCAGACCCGTGCAACCTTTGGAAAGGTCAAAGGTCAGCCGTTCGGGTGTGTTTTTTGTAATAATTCCTAAAGGCCTTAAGCCAGGAGTCTGATTTTTCCGTATGTGTATCAGGGACTAAAGCTTATCCCGGTTGCCGAGTTTCAGACCTGTGCAACCCTCGGAAAGGTCAATGGTCAGCCGTTCGGGTGTGTTTTTTGTAATAATTCCTAAAGGCATTGAGTCAGGAGTCTGATTTTTCCGTATGTGTATCAGGGATTTAGGCTTATCCCGGGTGCAGATTTTCAGGCCTGTGCAACCTTCGGAAAGGTCAATGGTCAGCCGTTGGGGTGTGTTTTTTGTAATAATTCCTAAAGGCATTCAGCCAGTGGTCTGATTTTTCCGTATCTGTATCAGGGACTAAGGCTTATCCAGGGTGCCAAGTTTCAGACCCGTGCAACCTTTGGAAAGGTCAAAGGTCAGCCGTTCGGGTGTGTTTTTTGTAATAATTCCTAAAGGCCTTAAGCCAGGAGTCTGATTTTTCCGTATGTGTATCAGGGACTAAAGCTTATCCCGGTTGCCGAGTTTCAGACCTGTGCAACCCTCGGAAAGGTCAATGGTCAGCCGTTCGGGTGTTTTTTTTGTAATAATTCCTAAAGGCATTGAGCCAGGAGTCTGATTTTTCCGTATGTGCATCAGGGACTAAGGCTAATCTAGGGTGCCGAGTTTCAGACCAGTGCAACCTTCGGAAAGGTCAATGGTCAGCCGTTCGGGTGTGTTTTTTGTAATAATTCCTAAAGGCATTGAGCCAGGAGTCTGATTTTTCCGTATGTGTATCAGGGACTAAAGCTTATCCCGCTAGCCGAGTTTCAGACCTGTGCAACCTTCGGAAAGGTCAATGGTCAGCCGTTCGGGTGTGTTTTTTGTAATAATTCCTAAAGGCATTGAGCCAGGAGTCTGATTTTTCCGTATGTGTATCAGGGATTTAGGCTTATCCCGGTAGCCGAGTTTCAGACCTGTGCAACCTTCGGAAAGGTCAATGGTCAGCCGTTCGGGTGTGTTTTTTGTAATAATTCCTAAAGGCATTGAGCCAGGAGTCTGATTTTTCCGTATGTGTATCAGGGATTTAGGCTTATCCCGGGTGCAGAGTTTCAGGCCTGTGCAACCTTCGGAAAGGTCAATGGTCAGCCGTTCGGGTGTGTTTTTTGTAATAATTCCTAAAGGCATTCAGCCAGTGGTCTGATTTTTCCGTATCTGTATCAGGGACTAAGGCTTATCCAGGGTGCCAAGTTTCAGACCCGTGCAACCTTTGGAAAGGTCAAAGGTCAGCCGTTCGGGTGTGTTTTTTGTAATAATTCCTAAAGGCATTGAGCCAGTGGTCTGATTTTTCCGTATCTGTATCAGGGACTAAGGCTTATCCAGGGTGCCAAGTTTCAGACCCGTGCAACCTTTGGAAAGGTCAAAGGTCAGCCGTTCGGGTGTGTTTTTTGTAATAATTCCTAAAGGCCTTAAGCCAGGAGTCTGATTTTTCCGTATGTGTATCAGGGACTAAAGCTTATCCCGGTTGCCGAGTTTCAGACCTGTGCAACCCTCGGAAAGGTCAATGGTCAGCCGTTCGGGTGTTTTTTTTGTAATAATTCCTAAAGGCATTGAGCCAGGAGTCTGATTTTTCCGTATGTGCATCAGGGACTAAGGCTAATCTAGGGTGCCGAGTTTCAGACCAGTGCAACCTTCGGAAAGGTCAATGGTCAGCCGTTCGGGTGTGTTTTTTGTAATAATTCCTAAAGGCATTGAGCCAGGAGTCTGATTTTTCCGTATGTGTATCAGGGACTAAAGCTTATCCCGCTAGCCGAGTTTCAGACCTGTGCAACCTTCGGAAAGGTCAATGGTCAGCCGTTCGGGTGTGTTTTTTGTAATAATTCCTAAAGGCATTGAGCCAGGAGTCTGATTTTTCCGTATGTGTATCAGGGATTTAGGCTTATCCCGGTAGCCGAGTTTCAGACCTGTGCAACCTTCGGAAAGGTCAATGGTCAGCCGTTCGGGTGTGTTTTTTGTAATAATTCCTAAAGGCATTGAGCCAGGAGTCTGATTTTTCCGTATGTGTATCAGGGATTTAGGCTTATCCCGGGTGCAGAGTTTCAGGCCTGTGCAACCTTCGGAAAGGTCAATGGTCAGCCGTTCGGGTGTGTTTTTTGTAATAATTCCTAAAGGCATTCAGCCAGTGGTCTGATTTTTCCGTATCTGTATCAGGGACTAAGGCTTATCCAGGGTGCCAAGTTTCAGACCCGTGCAACCTTTGGAAAGGTCAAAGGTCAGCCGTTCGGGTGTGTTTTTTGTAATAATTCCTAAAGGCATTGAGCCAGGAGTCTGATTTTTCCGTATGTGTATCAGGGACTAAAGCTTATCCCGGTTGCCGAGTTTCAGACCTGTGCAACCCTCGGAAAGGTCAATGGTCAGCCGTTCGGGTGTTTTTTTTGTAATAATTCCTAAAGGCATTGAGCCAGGAGTCTGATTTTTCCGTATGTGCATCAGGGACTAAGGCTAAGAGAGGAACCTCTTTTGAGCTTTTCTTAATCGTGCATTAATATTTGTAGTATCTCCTAATATGCAGGTTTGAGGATCTAATGGGAGATGTAGTCCTAGGAGTTTTGTCATGATGCCAGAGAAATCATGCCAGAATGTGTTAAGTTTTGTGCATAACCAAGTGCAGTGTAGGAATGAACCCTCTTCTATACTACATCTAAAGCACAGGTTGGATATCTCAGGTTTATATTTATGTAATTTCTGTGGCGTAAGATAGGTTTGATGAAGAAAGTTATAATAAGTCAGCCTGTATCTAGAATTAAGAGTGGCAGTTAGACTTTTTTGACACAATTCAGCCCAGAGCTCTGTACCCATTGTCACACCCAAGTCAGACTCCCATTTCTCCCTTGATTTATGTAAACCTGGTTTTGGAGCATCATCCATCAAGAGGGAGTAGACTTTTGCAATAAGATGGGGTGCGTTACCCTCCTGAAGCAGTTTTTCCAGATCGCTGAGCATGGGTAAAGTAATTTCAGATCCCAAAACAGATTTAAGAAATGATCTTAACTGTAAATAACAAAAAAAGTTTCTACTGGACAGATCATATTTCCTCCTTAGGTCCTCAAAAGACATCAGGCATCCACCCATAACAGTCCTCCAAATGATGAATCCCTTTCTGGTGCCACGTTTCCAGGATCTTATTATCCACTGACATAGGTATGAGTTCGTTCTGTTTCAATGGTGTCCTGGGTGAAAATATATTTTTTAGTCCAGTATTTTTCCGGACTTCATGCCATGTTTTGATGATATGGGTCAAAACAGGGTTGTCAGTTCTTCTGGAGATGGTTGTAGGTGTCCATTTATAGCTGAAGTCTGCAGGAACCTTTTCTTTAACAGCATACATTCCAATTGAAACCCAAGGTGGGACATTTTCCCTTTCAAATAAAAAAGAAACAAGTCGCATCTGGGCAGCCAAATAATGCTTTTCAAGGTTAGGCAGTCGAAGACCCCCCAGTTTATAATCCCATGTAAGTTTTTCCATTGAAACCCTTGGAGTCTTACCATTCCATATGAATTGTCTAATATGTTTATTCAGGTTTTTAAAAAAGCTGGATGGCACTGGGATTGGTAAGGACTGAAAGAGGTACTGCAGCCTTGGTAATATATTCATTTTAATGCAATTTATTCGGCCGATCAAAGTGATAGGTAAGCTCATCCATTTCTGTAAATCCTCTATTATTCGACTAACTAGTGGTGAGTAGTTGAGTTTGTACACATTTTTAAGGTTGTTATCCACCATAATTCCAAGGTATCTTATCCCGCTTGGAGACCATTTAAATGGACCTCTTTGCTGATGTTCAGTGTAGTCAAAATTTGAAAGTGGAAGAATTTCACATTTATCGTAATTTACCTTATATCCAGAGACATATCCAAATGCATGCAAAACGGTTTTCAATTTAGCAAGGGAATCAGATGGTTTTGTTAAATACAGAATTATATCATCTGCCATCAGATTGATTTTATGTATCGTCTGGTCCACTTTCACACCTTTTATCTCTGAATCGTGTCTGATTGTCTCGGCCAGAGGTTCAATAGCTATAACGAAAAGCCCAGGGGATAAGGGACACCCTTGTCTGCTCGATCTACTGAGGGGGAAGACAGTGGACATTTGTCCATTAGTAATTATTCTGGCCTGTGGATTCTTATACAGCATTCTGACCCAATTAATAAAATAGGATCCAAATCCAAATTTACATAGAACCTTGAATAGATAGGGCCACTCAAGCCTATCAAAGGCCTTTTCCGCGTCCAGCGTAACGGCTATACTAGGTTCAGTACTGGAGGTTGCCATATGAATAACGTTAAGTAACCTACACATGTTATTGGCAGAGGATCTCTTCTGGATAAAGCCAACCTGGTCTCGGTTTATCAATTTTGGTAAGAATTCACTCAACCTGTTTGCTATAGCTTTAGAAAACAATTTATAATCCGCATTCAAGAGTGAAATTGGTCGGAAAGAGGAGCATTTTAAGGGGTCTTGGGTTTTTTTATGGATCACTGTAATTATAGCCATTGAAAATGAATCAGGGAGGCTTTGTGTTTTAGATGCTAGATTAATTACATCCATAAGGAGAGGTATAAGCAAATCCTTAAACTCTTTATAAAATTCGGGGGGAAACCCATCCTCCCCTGGTGATTTATTAGATTGCAGCGTTGCTAGAGCGTTTTCGATCTCTTTGGAGGTAAATGGTGAATCTAAATACCTCTGGTCGTCTTGACTCAGTTTAGGCAAATCAATATTATTTAAGAATGTCTCTATTGTGGACAGATCTTCTGGTGATTCCGACTTGTATAAATTAACATAAAACTTTTTAAAAGTTTCATTTATTTCTTTTGGGTTCTGTGTAATACAGCCATGTTCGTCTTCAATTTGGTTAATTGTTTTTGAACTCTCCTCTTTCTTTAATTGCCAGGATAGGACTTTATGAGCCTTCTCCCCCAGTTCGTAGTACCTTTGTTTCGTTCTCAAAATGTCTTTCTCAGCCCTATAAGTGCATAGTGTATTATACTTGAGTTTTCTTTTTACCAATAAACTGTATATCTTCTTATCCCTATGTTGCTGAAAGTCTTTTTCCAGCCCAAGAATTTCTTTTTCAAATTTTTCCACTTCTGCTACATATGATTTTTTAAGTCCTTTTGTATATGAGATTATTTGTCCTCTTAAATAAGCTTTTAATGTATCCCATAGTATGAAACTATTAGGGGAAGAAGGACAGTTTGTTTCACAGAATAGTTTGATTTGATCCCTGACAAATTTACAGAAGTCACTTTTTTTAAGGAGGGTCGGATTCAAACGCCACCTGTACATGCTGGCCATTTTCTCAGGCATTACTATAGATAGAGTGAGTGGAGAATGATCAGAAAGTATCCTTGGCAGATAATCAGACTCTAATGCTCTGTAAGCCACATGTGTTGACAGTAAGAAAAGATCAATTCTAGTATGTGAATTATGACGGTTTGAATAAAAAGAATAGTCTATGGTTTGGGGATGTATTTGCCTCCAAACATCTGTTAGATTTAAATCTTTCATAAATGATAGAGTAGTTGAGGCTGACTTAGACTTTGCAGTGGAGGTTACTGATTTATCCAAAATTGGGTCTAAACAGAAATTAAAATCTCCTCCCATAAGAATATGTTCACGACCCCCTGATACTTTAAGAAAAATGTCTTGAATAAAGGAAGTGTCATCATAATTAGGGGCGTAAAGGTTTAGCAAGGTCCATTGTTCAGAGTAAATTAGACAGTTTATTAAGACATAGCGGCCTAGTGGATCACTTATTGTTTCCTGAACAGTGATGGGAATGTTTTTGTTTATCAAAATAGCAACTCCTCTGGCTTTAGAGCTGAGAGATGAAGAGAAGACTTGGCCGATCCATCCTCTTTTTAATTTATTATGTTCCTGCGCTGTCAGATGAGTCTCCTGGATAAAGGCTATATCTGTTTGAATCTTTTTTAAATATGTTAACACCCTCTTCCTTTTAACGGGTCCGTTAAGACCATTGACATTAAAACTGACAAATTTCAACACCTTATTCATGTAAAAAGATTAAGGATTTGACAGTGACTTAGTAGTCTTTCAACAATAAGCTTAAAGAAAATGCCTCTCTGGAAACAAACAGAAAAAAAACAAATAGAAACAAAACCTCCCCGTTCCCCCAGGCACTGACCCCCTGAACACTCGGCGCCATCCAAAAACACCAATCGGGACCTCCGTTGAATGCTCCCTAAAACTATCATACCCAACTAATACCTTGGGCCCAGAGCTCTCTTGTATATAAGTTTGTAATCACTCGGTATATAAACAACCTCAAATGTAAACATTGTTAACACCCGCTTTAACCAGAAGTAAATGAAAGTTCAAGTGCAACCTCACAGCAATAGGATAAGTTAGCTTTTTGTCCATAATGTCCAAAAATAAATTATTTCAAAATAAAATAAAAGTAAAAATAAAATAAAAATAAATGAAAAAATACGTGAAAAGAAAAAATAAATAAATATGGCGGGGGATCGTTGCACTTACATAAGAGTCACTGGATAGTTCAAGGATATGCAGGAATCGCTCTCCCTCAGAGTTAGAGGAGTTGTGGTGCTGCACCTGTAGTCACCTGTGAGACGCAGGATTAATCACCTCCCGGGAAGTCTCGGAGAAAAGATGCCGCTGCTTCTGGTGATTTGAAAAACTTTTTCTCTCCATTAGGTAGGATGACTCTCAAGGTCGCTGGGTGGAGGAGGCTGAATTGGAGCTTCTTTGCGTGCAACTCCTTATTAACATGATTGTATTCCTTTCTTTGCTTCACCAGGTTTGCACTCAGATCTGGGAAAAACATCACTGCCTCTCCCTTGAAAGTGATCGGCCCACCTTTTTCTCTGGATGTCTTAGCAGCCATTGGGAGGATTTTATCCCGGTCCTGGTACTTGAGTAGGCGGATGAGAATGGGTCTGGGTCGCTTATCTCCTGGCGTGCGGAATGTTGGGGACCGATGCGCTCTTTCAATAATCAGCGGCTCGGGAAAGTGCTGTCGTCCCAGCACAGAGGGGATCCAATCTGTAAAGAACCGCACCGGGTCGTTTCCCTCTCCGCCCTCCTGCAGGTTAACGATGCGGACATTATTGCGTCGGCTTTGATTCTCTAGTTGGTCTACTTTGTCCACGAGAAAGTCCTTCTCCTTCATCAGACGGAGGACATGGGAGTCTAATTCAGTTAGCTTATCTTCAGCTGTGCTAATTCGCTCCTCTGCCTCCGTGATGCGTGAGCACATCCCGTCTACCACAGTTTTCAACCCCGAAATAGAATGATTAATCTCGGCAGTTTTGGCATCGAGCTTCTGTGAGAGTGCTTCATTACCGCGTTTTATTTCTTGTAGTATGGCGTGGCTTCCTTCCACTTCACGTTGCTCTTCCGCAGCCATGTTGTGCTCGGTGCTCGTTTCACGTGTTGCGGCTTGAGAAGAAAAATGGTCGATAATTGAGCTTTGCATCTTATTTCGAGATCTCAAGTCCATATTTCACCAGTTGGATAAAGTTTCAGGTACAGCGGGCGTTATTTATAACTTAAAACCGAGTTTTCCTGAAGAGCTCCGGAGCACACGTCTTCCTAGCTCAGCTGCATCACCGGACGATTTTTCCGTATCTGTATCAGGGACTAAGGCTTATCCAGGATGCCAAGTTTCAGACCCGTGCAACCTTTGGAAAGGTCAAAGGTCAGCCGTTCGGGTGTGTTTTTTGTAATAATTCCTAAAGGCATTAAGCCAGGAGTCTGATTTTTCCGTATGTGTATCAGGGACTAAGGCTGATCCAGGGTGCCGAGTTTCAGACCTGTGCAACCTTCGGAAAGGTCAATGGTCAGCTGTTCGGGTGTGTTTTTTGTAATAATTCCTAAAGGCATTGAGCCAGGAGTCTGATTTTTCCGTATGTGTATCAGGGATTTAGGCTTATCCCCGGTGCAGAGTTTCAGACCTGTGCAACCTTCGGAAAGGTCAATGGTCAGCCGTTCGGGTGTGTTTTTTGTAATAATTCCTAAAGGCATTGAGCCAGGAGTCTGATTTTTCCGTATGTGTATCAGGGATTTAGGCTTATCCCGGGTGCAGAGTTTCAGGCCTGTGCAACCTTCGGAAAGGTCAATGGTCAGCCGTTCGGGTGTGTTTTTTGTAATAATTCCTAAAGGCATTGAGCCAGGAGTCTGATTTTTCCGTATGTGTATCAGGGATTTAGGCTTATCCCGGGTGCAGAGTTTCAGGCCTGTGCAACCTTCGGAAAGGTCAACGGTCAGCCGTTCGGGTGTGTTTTTTGTAATAATTCCTAAAGGCATTGAGTCAGGAGTCTGTTTTCTCCGTATGTGTATCATACACATGGTCAGCCGTTCGGGTGTGTTTTTTGTAATAATTCCTAAAGGCATTGAGTCAGGAGTCTGATTTTTCCGTGTGTGTGTCAGGGACTAAGGCTGATCTAGGGTGCCGAGTTTCAGACCTGTGCAACCTTCGGAAAGGTCAAAGGTCAGCCGTTCGGGTGTGTTTTTTGTAATAATTCCTAAAGGCATTAAGCCAGAAGTCTGATTTTTCCGTATGTGTATCTAGGGTGCCGAGTTTAAGACCCGTGCAACCTTTGGAAAGGTCAAAGGTCAGCCATTTGGGTGTGTTTTTTGTAATAATTCCTAAAGGCATTAAGCCAGGAGTCTGATTTTTCCGTATGTGTATCAGGGACTAAGGCTGATCGAGGGTATTTTAATCTTTTTTCTACTGTCCTATAATATGAAGTTAACATCTTATAAGGTATATTGATGTACCCTCAGTGTTTGAATTTATAATGATTGCACTGTTTGGATGTGTTTTTCTATTTGTGTCTGTTTTTGTGCGCATTCAGACACACCCGAACGGCTGACCTTTGACCTTTCCAAAGGTTGCACGGGTCTGAAACTGTTTCTACTGTCCCATAACATAAACCTCACAAATAAAGTTAAAATCTTATAAGATATAGTTATATACCTTCAGTGTTTGATTTTGCAATGATTTCACTGTTTGAATGTGTTTTTCTATTTTTGTCTGTTTTTGTGCGCATTCAGCTGGAATACGACTGTTTTCTGATTTTTTTTTCATTTTTCTACTGTCCCATAACATAAACCTCACAAATAAAGTTAACATCTTATAAGATATTCTTCGGTACCCTCAGTGTTTGATTTTGCAATGATTTCACTGTTTGGATGTGTTTTTCTATTTGTGTCTGTTTTTGTGCGCATTCAGCTGGAATACGACTGCTTTCTGATTTTTTTTCATTTTCTACTGTCCCATAACATAAACCTCACAAATAAAGTTAACATCTTATAAGATATACTAATGTACCCTCGTCGTTCCGCTCGTCTTGGGACCCCAAACGACATATGAAATATTCACACTCCTGCGACCTGTAGAAATGTAGTTCCTCCGAAACTTCCACTCTGGCCAAAGAGTCTAAGACTGTATAGAGTCTGACATGACCTGATTTTCAGTTTTTGGACACAGGACTTTGGGCTTTTTTCCCCCTGGCCAAAAAAAACTGCCAAAAACACAGTCTGTAAAATTCAAACGTAAGAAAGGTGGGAAACTGTCTTTTCTTCAATAATTCCTAAAGGCAATGAGCCCGGATGCTGATTTCTCCGTATGTGTATCAGGGACTCCTGGCTGATCCAGGGTGCCGAGTTTCAGACCCGCGCAACCTTTGGAAAGGTCAAAGGTCAGCCGCTGTGGTGTGTTTTTTGTAATAATTCCTAAAGGCATTGAGTCAGGAGTCTGATTTTTCCGTATGTGTATCAGGGACTAAAGCTTATCCCGGTTGCCGAGTTTCAGACCTGTGCAACCTTCGGAAAGGTCAATGGTCAGCCGTTCGGGTGTGTTTTTTGTAATAATTCCTAAAGGCATTGAGCCAGGAGTCTGATTTTTCCGTATGTGTATCAGGGATTTAGGCTTATCCCGGGTGCAGAGTTTCAGGCCTGTGCAACCTTCGGAAAGGTCAATGGTCAGCCGTTCGGGTGTGTTTTTTGTAATAATTCCTAAAGGCATTGAGCCAGGAGTCTGATTTTTCCGTATGTGTATCAGGGATTTAGGCTTATCCCGGGTGCAGAGTTTCAGGCCTGTGCAACCTTCGGAAAGGTCAACGGTCAGCCGTTCGGGTGTGTTTTTTGTAATAATTCCTAAAGGCATTGAGTCAGGAGTCTGTTTTCTCCGTATGTGTATCATACACATGGTCAGCCGTTCGGGTGTGTTTTTTGTAATAATTCCTAAAGGCATTGAGTCAGGAGTCTGATTTTTCCGTGTGTGTGTCAGGGACTAAGGCTGATCTAGGGTGCCGAGTTTCAGACCTGTGCAACCTTCGGAAAGGTCAAAGGTCAGCTGTTCGGGTGTGTTTTTTGTAATAATTCCTAAAGGCATTAAGCCAGAAGTCTGATTTTTCCGTATGTGTATCTAGGGTGCCGAGTTTAAGACCCGTGCAACCTTTGGAAAGGTCAAAGGTCAGCCATTTGGGTGTGTTTTTTGTAATAATTCCTAAAGGCATTAAGCCAGGAGTCTGATTTTTCCGTATGTGTATCAGGGACTAAGGCTGATCGAGGGTATTTTAATCTTTTTTCTACTGTCCTATAATATGAAGTTAACATCTTATAAGGTATATTGATGTACCCTCAGTGTTTGAATTTATAATGATTGCACTGTTTGGATGTGTTTTTCTATTTGTGTCTGTTTTTGTGCGCATTCAGACACACCCGAACGGCTGACCTTTGACCTTTCCAAAGGTTGCACGGGTCTGAAACTGTTTCTACTGTCCCATAACATAAACCTCACAAATAAAGTTAAAATCTTATAAGATATAGTTATATACCTTCAGTGTTTGATTTTGCAATGATTTCACTGTTTGAATGTGTTTTTCTATTTTTGTCTGTTTTTGTGCGCATTCAGCTGGAATACGACTGTTTTCTGATTTTTTTTCATTTTTCTACTGTCCCATAACATAAACCTCAGAAATAAAGTTAACATCTTATAAGATATAGTTATATACCTTCAGTGTTTGATTTTGCAATGATTTCACTGTTTGAATGTGTTTTTCTATTTTTGTCTGTTTTTGTTTGCAGTAAGCTGGAATACGACTGTTTTCAGATTTTTTTTTCATTTTTCTACTGTCCCATAACATAAACCTCACAAATAAAGTTAACATCTTATAAGATATTCTTCGGTACCCTCAGTGTTTGATTTTGCAATAGTTTCACTGTTTGGATGTGTTTTTCTATTTGTGTCTGTTTTTGTGCGCATTCAGCTGGAATACGACTGTTTTCTGATTTTTTTTCATTTTCTACTGTCCCATAACATAAACCTCACAAATAAAGTTAACATCTTATAAGATATACTAATGTACCCTCGTCGTTCCGCTCGTCTTGGGACCCCAAACGACATATGAAATATTCACACTCCTGCGACCTGTAGAAATGTAGTTCCTCCAAAACTTCCACTCTGGCCAAAGAGTCTAAGACTGTATAGAGTCTGACATGACCTGATTTTCAGTTTTTGGACACAGGACTTTGGGCTTTTTTCCCCCTGGCCAAAAAAAACTGCCAAAAACACAGTCTGTAAAATTCAAACGTAAGAAAGGTGGGAAACTGTCTTTTCTTCAATAATTCCTAAAGGCAATGAGCCCGGATGCTGATTTCTCCGTATGTGTATCAGGGACTCCTGGCTGATCCAGGGTGCCGAGTTTCAGACCCGCGCAACCTTTGGAAAGGTCAAAGGTCAGCCGCTGTGGTGTGTTTTTTGTAATAATTCCTAAAGGCATTGAGTCAGGAGTCTGATTTTTCCGTATGTGTATCAGGGACTAAAGCTTATCCCGGTTGCCGAGTTTCAGACCTGTGCAACCTTCGGAAAGGTCAATGGTCAGCCGTTCGGGTGTGTTTTTTGTAATAATTCATAAAGGCATCGAGCCAGGAGTCTGATTTTTCCGTATGTGTATCAGGGACTAAGGCTAATCTAGGGTGCCGAGTTTCAGACCTGTGTAACCTTCGGAAAGGTCAAAGGTCAGCCGTTTAGGTGTGTTTTTTGTAATAATTCCTAAAGGCATTAAGCCAGGAGTCTGATTTTTCCGTATGTGTATCAGGGACTAAGGCTGATCGAGGGTATTTTAATCTTTTTTCTACTGTCCTATAATATGAAGTTAACATCTTATAAGGTATATTGATGTACCCTCAGTGTTTGAATTTATAATGATTTCACTGTTTGGATGTGTTTTTCTATTTGTCTCTGTTTTTGTGTGCATTCAGCAGGGAAACGACTGTTTTCTGATTTTTTTCAATTTTCTACTGTCCCATGACATAAACCTCACAAATAAAGTTAAAATCTTATAAGATATAGTTATATACCTTCAGTGTTTGATTTTGCAATGATTTCACTGTTTGGATGGGTTTTTCTATTTGTCTCTGTTTTTGTGTGCATTCAGCAGGGATACGGCTGTTTTCTGATTTTATTCATTTTTTTATTGTCCCATAAAATAAACCTCACAAATAAAGTTAACATCTCATAAGATATAGTTATATACCTTCAGTGTTTGATTTTGCAATGATCTCACTGTTTGAATGTGTTTTTCTATTTTTGTCTGTTTTTGTGCGCATTCAGCTGGAATACGACTGTTTTCTGATTTTTTTTCATTTTTTAACTGTCCCACAACATAAACCTCACAAATAAAGTTAACATCTTATAAGATATAGTTATATACCTTCAGTGTTTGATTTTGCAATGATTTCACTGTTTGAATGTGTTTTTCTATTTTTGTCTGTTTTTGTGCGCATTCAGCTGGAATACGACTGTTTTCTGATTTTTTTTCATTTTTTAACTGTCCCATAACATAAACCTCACAAATAAAGTTAACATCTTATAAGATATACTAATGTACCCTCGTCGTTCCGCTCGTCTTGGGACCCCAAACGACATATGAAATATTCACACTCCTGCGACCTGTAGAAATGTAGTTCCTCCGAAACTTCCACTCTGGCCAAAGAGTCTAAGACTGTATAGAGTCTGACATGACCTGATTTTCAGTTTTTGGACACAGGACTTTGGGCTTTTTTCCCCCGGGCCAAATACTGCCAAAAACACAGTTTGTAAAATTCAAACGTAAGAAAGGTGGGAAACTGTCTTTTCTTCAATAATTCCTAAAGGCAATGAGCCCGGATGCTGATTTCTCCGTATGTGTATCAGGGACTCCTGGCTGATCCAGGGTGCCGAGTTTCAGACCCGTGCAACCTTTGGAAAGGTCAAAGGTCAGCCGCTGTGGTGTGTTTTTTGTAATAATTCCTAAAGGCATTGAGTCAGGAGTCTGATTTTTCCGTATGTGTATCAGGGACTAAAGCTTATCCCGGTTGCCGAGTTTCAGACCTGTGCAACGTCCGGAAAAGGTCATTGGTCAGCCGTTCGGGTGTGTTTTTTGTAATAATTCCTAAAGGCATTAAGCCAGGAGTCTGATTTTTCCGTATGTGTATCAGGGACTAAAGCTTATCCCGGTTGCCGAGTTTCAGACCTGTGCAACGTTCGGAAAAGGTCATTGGTCAGCCGTTCGGTTGTGTTTTTTGTAATAATTCCTAAAGGCATTAAGCCAGGAGTCTGATTTTTCCGTATGTGTATCAGGGACTAAAGCTGATCCAGGGTGTCGAGTTTCAGACCCGTGCAACCTTTGGAAAGGTCAAAGGTCAGCCGTTCGGGTGTGTTTTTTGTAATAATTCCTAAAGGCATTAAGCCAGGAGTCTGATTTTTCCGTATGTGTATCAGGGACTAAGGCTGATCCAGGGTGTCGAGTTTCAGACCCGTGCAACTTTTGGAAAGGTCAAAGGTCAGCCGTTCGGGTGTGTTTTTTGTAATAATTCCTAAAGGCATTGAGCCAGGAGTCTGATTTTTCCGTATGTGTATCTAGGGTGCCGAGTTTAAGACCCGTGCAACCTTTGGAAAGGTCAAAGGTCAGCCATTTGGGTGTGTTTTTTGTAATAATTCCTAAAGGCATTAAGCCAGGAGTCTGATTTTTCCGTATGTGTATCAGGGACTAAGGCTGATCGAGGGTATTTTAATCTTTTTTCTACTGTCCTATAATATGAAGTTAACATCTTATAAGGTATATTGATGTACCCTCAGTGTTTAAATTTATAATGATTTTACTGTTTGGATGTGTTTTTCTATTTGTGTCTGTTTTTGTGCGCATTCAGAAGGAATACGGCTGTTTTCGCAATTTTTTTCATTTTTCTACTGTCCCATAACATAAACCTCACAAATAAAGTTAAAATCTTATAAGATATAGTTATATACCTTCAGTGTTTGATTTTGCAATGATTTCACTGTTTGAATGTGTTTTTCTATTTTTGTCTGTTTTTGTGCGCATTCAGCTGGAATACGACTGTTTTCTGATTTTTTTTTATTTTTCTACTGTCCCATAACATAAACCTCAGAAATAAAGTTAACATCTTATAAGGTATATTGATGTACCCTCAGTGTTTAAATTTATAATGATTTCACTGTTTGGATGTGTTTTTCTATTTGTGTCTGTTTTTGTGCGCATTCAGAAGGAATACGGCTGTTTTCGCAATTTTTTTCATTTTTCTACTGTCCCATAACATAAACCTCACAAATAAAGTTAAAATCTTATAAGATATAGTTATATACCTTCGGTGTTTGATTTTGCAATGATTTCACTGTTTGAATGTGTTTTTCTATTTTTGTCTGTTTTTGTGCGCATTCAGCTGGAATACGACTGTTTTCTAATTTTTTTTTCATTTTTCTACTGTCCCATAACATAAACCTCACAAATAAAGTTAACATCTTATAAGATATTCTTCGGTACCCTCAGTGTTTGATTTTGCAATGATTTCACTGTTTGGATGTGTTTTTCTATTTGTGTCTGTTTTTGTGAGCATTCAGTTGGAATAAGACTGTTTTCTGATTTTTTTTCATTTTCTACTGTCCCATAACATAAACCTCACAAATAAAGTTAACATCTTATAAGATATACTAATGTACCCTCGTCGTTCCGCTTGTCTTGGGACCCCAAACGACATATGAAATATTCACACTCCTGCGACCTGTAGAAATGTATTTCCTCCAAAACTTCCACTCTGGCCAAAGAGTCTAAGACTGTATAGAGTCTGACATGACCTGATTTTCAGTTTTTGGACAAAGGACTTTGGGCTTTTTTCCCCCTGGCCAAAAAAAACTGCCAAAAACACAGTCTGTAAAATTCAAACGTAAGAAAGGTGGGAAACTGTCCTTTCTTCAATAATTCCTAAAGGCAATGAGCCCGGATGCTGATTTCTCCGTATGTGTATCAGGGACTCCTGGCTGATCCAGGGTGCCGAGTTTCAGACCCGTGCAACCTTTGGAAAGGTCAAAGGTCAGCCGCTGTGGTGTGTTTTTTGTAATAATTCCTAAAGGCATTGAGTCAGGAGTCTGATTTTTCCGTATGTGTATCAGGGACTAAAGCTTATCCCGGTTGCCGAGTTTCAGACCTGTGCAACTTTCGGAAAAGGTCAATGGTTAGCCGTTCGGGTGTGTTTTTTGTAATAATTCCTAAAGGCATTAAGCCAGGAGTCTGATTTTTCTGTATGTGTATCAGGGACTAAGGCTAATCCAGGGTGCTGAGTTTCAGATCTGTGCAACCTTTGGAAAGGTCAAATGTCAGCCACTGTGGTGTATTTTTTGGAATAATTCCTAAAGGCATTGAGTCAGGAGTCTGATTTTTCCGTATGTGTATCAGGGACTAAAGCTTATCCCGGTTGCCGAGTTTCAGACCTGTGCAACTTTCGGAAAAGGTCAATGGTTAGCCGTTCGGGTGTGTTTTTTGTAATAATTCCTAAAGGCATTAAGCCAGGAGTCTGATTTTTCTGTATGTGTATCAGGGACTAAGGCTAATCCAGGGTGCCGAGTTTCAGACCCGTGCAACCTTTGGAAAAGTCAAAGGTCAGCCGTTCGGGTGTGTTTTTTGTAATAATTCCTAAAGGCATTGAGCCAGGAGTCTGATTCTTCCGTGTGTGTATAGGGACTAAGGCTGATCCAGGGTGCCGAGTTTCAGACCTGTGCAACCTTCGGAAAGGTCAATGGTCAGCCGTTCGGGTGTGTTTTTTGTAATAATTCATAAAGGCATCGAGCCAGGAGTCTGATTTTTCCGTATGTGTATCAGGGACTAAGGCTAATCTAGGGTGCCGAGTTTCAGACCTGTGTAACCTTCAGAAAGGTCAAAGGTCAGCCGTTTAGGTGTGTTTTTTGTAATAATTCCTAAAGGCATTAAGCCAGGAGTCTGATTTTTCCGTATGTGTATCAGGGACTAAGGCTGATCGAGGGTATTTTAATCTTTTTTCTACTGTCCTATAATATGAAGTTAACATCTTATAAGGTATATTGATGTACCCTCAGTGTTTGAATTTATAATGATTTCACTGTTTGGATGTGTTTTTCTATTTGTCTCTGTTTTTGTGTGCATTCAGCAGGGAAACGGCTGTTTTCTGATGTTTTTTCATTTTTTTTATTGTCCCATAACATAAACCTCACAAATAAAGTTAACATCTCATAAGATATAGTTATATACCTTCAGTGTTTGATTTTGCAATGATCTCACTGTTTGAATGTGTTTTTCTATTTTTGTCTGTTTTTGTGCGCATTCAGCTGGAATACGACTGTTTTCTGATTTTTTTCAATTTTCTACTGTCCCATAACATAAACCTCACAAATAAAGTTAACATCTCATAAGATATAGTTATATACCTTCAGTGTTTGATTTTGCAATGATCTCACTGTTTGAATGTGTTTTTCTATTTTTGTCTGTTTTTGTTCGCATTCAGCTGGAATACGACTGTTTTCTGATTTTTTTTCATTTTTTAACTGTCCCATAACATAAACCTCACAAATAAAGTTAACATCTTATAAGATATAGTTATATACCTTCAGTGTTTGATTTTGCAATGATTTCACTGTTTGAATGTGTTTTTCTATTTTTGTCTGTTTTTGTGCGCATTCAGCTGGAATACGACTGTTTTCTGATTTTTTTTCATTTTTCTACTGTCCCATAACATAAACCTCACAAATAAAGTTAAAATCTTATAAGATATAGTTATATACCTTCAGTGTTTGATTTTGCAATGATTTCACTGTTTGAATGTGTTTTTCTATTTTTGTCTGTTTTTGTGCGCATTCAGCTGGAATACGACAGTTTTCTGATTTTTTTTCATTTTTCTACTGTCCCATAACATAAACCTCAGAAATAAAGTTAACATCTTATAAGATATTGTTATATACCTTCAGTGTTTGATTTTGCAATGATTTCACTGTTTGAATGTGTTTTTCTATTTTTGTCTGTTTTTGTGCGCATTCAGCTGGAATACGACTGTTTTCTGATTTTTTTTCATTTTTCTACTGTCCCATAACATAAACCTCACAAATAAAGTTAACATCTTATAAGATATACTAAGTACCCTCGTCGTTCCGCTCGTCTTGGGACCCCAAACGACATATGAAATATTCACACTCCTGCGACCTGTAGAAATGTAGTTCCTCCAAAACTTCCACTCTGGCCAAAGAGTCTAAGACTGTATAGAGTCTTCAGTTTTTGGACACAGGACTGTGGGCTTTTTTCCCCCGGGCCAAAAAAAACTGCCAAAAACACAGTCTGTAAAATTCAAATGTAAGAAAGGTGGGAAACTGTCTTTTCTTCAATAATTCCTAAAGGCAATGAGCCCGGATGCTGATTTCTCCGTATGTGTATCAGGGACTAAAGCTTATCCCGGTTGCCGAGTTTCAGACCTGTGCAACTTTCGGAAAAGGTCAATGGTTAGCCGTTCGGGTGTGTTTTTTGTAATAATTCCTAAAGGCATTAAGCCAGGAGTCTGATTTTTCTGTATGTGTATCAGGGACTAAGGCTAATCCAGGGTGCCGAGTTTCAGACCCGTGCAACCTTTGGAAAGGTCAAAGGTCAGCCGTTCGATTGTGTTTTTTGTAATAATTCCTAAAGGCATTAAGCCAGGAGTCTGGCCAAAGAGTCTAAGACTGTATAGAGTCTGACATGACCTGATTTTCAGTTTTTGGACACAGGACTTTGGGCTTTTTTCCCCCTGGCCAAAAAAAACTGCCAAAAACACAGTCTGTAAAATTCAAACGTAAGAAAGGTGGGAAACTGTCTTCTCTTCAATAATTCCTAAAGGCAATGAGCCCGGATGCTGATTTCTCCGTATGTGTATCAGGGACTCCTGGCTGATCCAGGGTGCCGAGTTTCAGACCCGCGCAACCTTTGGAAAGGTCAAAGGTCAGCCGCTGTGGTGTGTTTTTTGTAATAATTCCTAAAGGCATTGAGTCAGGAGTCTGATTTTTCCGTATGTGTATCAGGGACTAAAGCTTATCCCGGTTGCCGAGTTTCAGACCTGTGCAACCTTCGGAAAGGTCAATGGTCAGCCGTTCGGGTGTGTTTTTTGTAATAATTCCTAAAGGCATTGAGCCAGGAGTCTGATTTTTCCGTATGTGTATCAGGGATTTAGGCTTATCCCGGGTGCAGAGTTTCAGGCCTGTGCAACCTTCGGAAAGGTCAATGGTCAGCCGTTCGGGTGTGTTTTTTGTAATAATTCCTAAAGGCATTGAGCCAGGAGTCTGATTTTTCCGTATGTGTATCAGGGATTTAGGCTTATCCCGGGTGCAGAGTTTCAGGCCTGTGCAACCTTCGGAAAGGTCAACGGTCAGCCGTTCGGGTGTGTTTTTTGTAATAATTCCTAAAGGCATTGAGTCAGGAGTCTGTTTTCTCCGTATGTGTATCATACACATGGTCAGCCGTTCGGGTGTGTTTTTTGTAATAATTCCTAAAGGCATTGAGTCAGGAGTCTGATTTTTCCGTGTGTGTGTCAGGGACTAAGGCTGATCTAGGGTGCCGAGTTTCAGACCTGTGCAACCTTCGGAAAGGTCAAAGGTCAGCTGTTCGGGTGTGTTTTTTGTAATAATTCCTAAAGGCATTAAGCCAGAAGTCTGATTTTTCCGTATGTGTATCTAGGGTGCCGAGTTTAAGACCCGTGCAACCTTTGGAAAGGTCAAAGGTCAGCCATTTGGGTGTGTTTTTTGTAATAATTCCTAAAGGCATTAAGCCAGGAGTCTGATTTTTCCGTATGTGTATCAGGGACTAAGGCTGATCGAGGGTATTTTAATCTTTTTTCTACTGTCCTATAATATGAAGTTAACATCTTATAAGGTATATTGATGTACCCTCAGTGTTTGAATTTATAATGATTGCACTGTTTGGATGTGTTTTTCTATTTGTGTCTGTTTTTGTGCGCATTCAGACACACCCGAACGGCTGACCTTTGACCTTTCCAAAGGTTGCACGGGTCTGAAACTGTTTCTACTGTCCCATAACATAAACCTCACAAATAAAGTTAAAATCTTATAAGATATAGTTATATACCTTCAGTGTTTGATTTTGCAATGATTTCACTGTTTGAATGTGTTTTTCTATTTTTGTCTGTTTTTGTGCGCATTCAGCTGGAATACGACTGTTTTCTGATTTTTTTTCATTTTTCTACTGTCCCATAACATAAACCTCAGAAATAAAGTTAACATCTTATAAGATATAGTTATATACCTTCAGTGTTTGATTTTGCAATGATTTCACTGTTTGAATGTGTTTTTCTATTTTTGTCTGTTTTTGTTTGCAGTAAGCTGGAATACGACTGTTTTCAGATTTTTTTTTCATTTTTCTACTGTCCCATAACATAAACCTCACAAATAAAGTTAACATCTTATAAGATATTCTTCGGTACCCTCAGTGTTTGATTTTGCAATAGTTTCACTGTTTGGATGTGTTTTTCTATTTGTGTCTGTTTTTGTGCGCATTCAGCTGGAATACGACTGTTTTCTGATTTTTTTTCATTTTCTACTGTCCCATAACATAAACCTCACAAATAAAGTTAACATCTTATAAGATATACTAATGTACCCTCGTCGTTCCGCTCGTCTTGGGACCCCAAACGACATATGAAATATTCACACTCCTGCGACCTGTAGAAATGTAGTTCCTCCAAAACTTCCACTCTGGCCAAAGAGTCTAAGACTGTATAGAGTCTGACATGACCTGATTTTCAGTTTTTGGACACAGGACTTTGGGCTTTTTTCCCCCTGGCCAAAAAAAACTGCCAAAAACACAGTCTGTAAAATTCAAACGTAAGAAAGGTGGGAAACTGTCTTTTCTTCAATAATTCCTAAAGGCAATGAGCCCGGATGCTGATTTCTCCGTATGTGTATCAGGGACTCCTGGCTGATCCAGGGTGCCGAGTTTCAGACCCGCGCAACCTTTGGAAAGGTCAAAGGTCAGCCGCTGTGGTGTGTTTTTTGTAATAATTCCTAAAGGCATTGAGTCAGGAGTCTGATTTTTCCGTATGTGTATCAGGGACTAAAGCTTATCCCGGTTGCCGAGTTTCAGACCTGTGCAACCTTCGGAAAGGTCAATGGTCAGCCGTTCGGGTGTGTTTTTTGTAATAATTCATAAAGGCATCGAGCCAGGAGTCTGATTTTTCCGTATGTGTATCAGGGACTAAGGCTAATCTAGGGTGCCGAGTTTCAGACCTGTGTAACCTTCGGAAAGGTCAAAGGTCAGCCGTTTAGGTGTGTTTTTTGTAATAATTCCTAAAGGCATTAAGCCAGGAGTCTGATTTTTCCGTATGTGTATCAGGGACTAAGGCTGATCGAGGGTATTTTAATCTTTTTTCTACTGTCCTATAATATGAAGTTAACATCTTATAAGGTATATTGATGTACCCTCAGTGTTTGAATTTATAATGATTTCACTGTTTGGATGTGTTTTTCTATTTGTCTCTGTTTTTGTGTGCATTCAGCAGGGAAACGACTGTTTTCTGATTTTTTTCAATTTTCTACTGTCCCATGACATAAACCTCACAAATAAAGTTAAAATCTTATAAGATATAGTTATATACCTTCAGTGTTTGATTTTGCAATGATTTCACTGTTTGGATGGGTTTTTCTATTTGTCTCTGTTTTTGTGTGCATTCAGCAGGGATACGGCTGTTTTCTGATTTTATTCATTTTTTTATTGTCCCATAAAATAAACCTCACAAATAAAGTTAACATCTCATAAGATATAGTTATATACCTTCAGTGTTTGATTTTGCAATGATCTCACTGTTTGAATGTGTTTTTCTATTTTTGTCTGTTTTTGTGCGCATTCAGCTGGAATACGACTGTTTTCTGATTTTTTTTCATTTTTTAACTGTCCCACAACATAAACCTCACAAATAAAGTTAACATCTTATAAGATATAGTTATATACCTTCAGTGTTTGATTTTGCAATGATTTCACTGTTTGAATGTGTTTTTCTATTTTTGTCTGTTTTTGTGCGCATTCAGCTGGAATACGACTGTTTTCTGATTTTTTTTCATTTTTCTACTGTCCCATAACATAAACCTCACAAATAAAGTTAACATCTTATAAGATATACTAATGTACCCTCGTCGTTCCGCTCGTCTTGGGACCCCAAACGACATATGAAATATTCACACTCCTGCGACCTGTAGAAATGTAGTTCCTCCGAAACTTCCACTCTGGCGAAAGAGTCTAAGACTGTATAGAGTCTGACATGACCTGATTTTCAGTTTTTGGACACAGGACTTTGGGCTTTTTTCCCCCGGGCCAAATACTGCCAAAAACACAGTTTGTAAAATTCAAACGTAAGAAAGGTGGGAAACTGTCTTTTCTTCAATAATTCCTAAAGGCAATGAGCCCGGATGCTGATTTCTCCGTATGTGTATCAGGGACTCCTGGCTGATCCAGGGTGCCGAGTTTCAGACCCGTGCAACCTTTGGAAAGGTCAAAGGTCAGCCGCTGTGGTGTGTTTTTTGTAATAATTCCTAAAGGCATTGAGTCAGGAGTCTGATTTTTCCGTATGTGTATCAGGGACTAAAGCTTATCCCGGTTGCCGAGTTTCAGACCTGTGCAACGTCCGGAAAAGGTCATTGGTCAGCCGTTCGGGTGTGTTTTTTGTAATAATTCCTAAAGGCATTAAGCCAGGAGTCTGATTTTTCCGTATGTGTATCAGGGACTAAAGCTTATCCCGGTTGCCGAGTTTCAGACCTGTGCAACGTTCGGAAAAGGTCATTGGTCAGCCGTTCGGTTGTGTTTTTTGTAATAATTCCTAAAGGCATTAAGCCAGGAGTCTGATTTTTCCGTATGTGTATCAGGGACTAAAGCTGATCCAGGGTGTCGAGTTTCAGACCCGTGCAACCTTTGGAAAGGTCAAAGGTCAGCCGTTCGGGTGTGTTTTTTGTAATAATTCCTAAAGGCATTAAGCCAGGAGTCTGATTTTTCCGTATGTGTATCAGGGACTAAGGCTGATCCAGGGTGTCGAGTTTCAGACCCGTGCAACTTTTGGAAAGGTCAAAGGTCAGCCGTTCGGGTGTGTTTTTTGTAATAATTCCTAAAGGCATTGAGCCAGGAGTCTGATTTTTCCGTATGTGTATCTAGGGTGCCGAGTTTAAGACCCGTGCAACCTTTGGAAAGGTCAAAGGTCAGCCATTTGGGTGTGTTTTTTGTAATAATTCCTAAAGGCATTAAGCCAGGAGTCTGATTTTTCCGTATGTGTATCAGGGACTAAGGCTGATCGAGGGTATTTTAATCTTTTTTCTACTGTCCTATAATATGAAGTTAACATCTTATAAGGTATATTGATGTACCCTCAGTGTTTAAATTTATATTGATTTCACTGTTTGGATGTGTTTTTCTATTTGTGTCTGTTTTTGTGCGCATTCAGCAGGGATACGGCTGTTTTCGCAATTTTTTTCATTTTTCTACTCTCCCATAACATAAACCTCACAAATAAAGTTAAAATCTTATAAGATATAGTTATATACCTTCAGTGTTTGATTTTGCAATGATTTCACTGTTTGGATGTGTTTTTCTATTTGTCTCTGTTTTTGTGTGCATTCAGCAGGGATACGGCTGTTTTCTGATTTTATTCATTTTTTTATTGTCCCATAACATAAACCTCACAAATAAAGTTAACATCTCATAAGATATAGTTATATACCTTCAGTGTTTGATTTTGCAATGATTTCACTGTTTGAATGTGTTTTTCTATTTTTGTCTGTTTTTGTGCGCATTCAGCTGGAATACGACTGTTTTCTGATTTTTTTTCATTTTTCTACTGTCCCATAACATAAACCTCACAAATAAAGTTAACATCTTATAAGATATACTAATGTACCTTCGTCGTTCCGCTCGTCTTGGGACCCCAAACGACATATGAAATATTCACACTCCTGCGACCTGTAGAAATGTATTTCCTCCAAAACTTCCACTCTGGCCAAAGAGTCTAAGACTGTATAGAGTCTGACATGACTTGATTTTCAGTTTTTGGACAAAGGACTTTGGGCTTTTTTCCCCCTGGCCAAAAAAAACTGCCAAAAACACAGTCTGTAAAATTCAAACGTAAGAAAGGTGGGAAACTGTCTTTTCTTCAATAATTCCTAAAGGCAATGAGCCCGGATGCTGATTTCTCCGTATGTGTCTCAGGGACTCCTGGCTGATCCAGGGTGCAGAGTTTCAGACCCGTGCAACCTTTGGAAAGGTCAAAGGTCAGCCGCTGTGGTGTGTTTTTTGTAATAATTCCTAAAGGCATTGAGTCAGGAGTCTGATTTTTCCGTATGTGTATCAGGGACTAAAGCTTATCCCGGTTGCCGAGTTTCAGACCCGTGCAACCTTTGGAAAGGTCAAAGGTCAGCCGTTCGGGTGTGTTTTTTGTAATAATTCCTAAAGGCATTAAGCCAGGAGTCTGATTTTTCCGTATGTGTATCAGGGACTAAGGCTAATCCAGGGTGTCGAGTTTCAGACCCGTGCAACCTTTGGAAAGGTCAAAGGTCAGCCGTTCGGGTGTGTTTTTTGTAATAATTCCTAAAGTCATTGAGCCAGGAGTCTGATTTTTCCGTGTGTGTATCAGGGACTAAGGCTGATCTAGGGTGCCGAGTTTCAGACCTGTGCAACCTTTGGAAAAGTCAAAGGTCAGCCGTTCGGGTGTGTTTTTTGTAATAATTCCTAAAGGCATTGAGCCAGGAGTCTGATTTTTCCGTGTGTGTATCAGGGACTAAGGCTGATCTAGGGTGCCGAGTTTCAGACCTGTGCAACCTTCGGAAAGGTCAAAGGTCAGCCGTTCGGGTGTGTTTTTTGTAATAATTCCTAAAGGCATTAAGCCAGAAGTCTGATTTTTCCGTATGTGTATCTAGGGTGCCGAGTTTAAGACCCATGCAACCTTTGGAAAGGTCAAAGGTCAGCCATTTGGGTGTGTTTTTTGTAATAATTCCTAAAGGCATTAAGCCAGGAGTCTGATTTTTCCGTATGTGTATCAGGGACTAAGGCTGATCGAGGGTATTTTAATCTTTTTTCTACTGTCCTATAATATGAAGTTAACATCTTATAAGGTATATTGATGTACCCTCAGTGTTTAAATTTATAATGATTTCACTGTTTGGATGTGTTTTTCTATTTGTGTCTGTTTTTGTGCGCATTCAGAAGGAATACGGCTGTTTTCACAATTTTTTTCATTTTTCTACTGTCCCATAACATAAACCTCACAAATAAAGTTAAAATCTTATAAGATATAGTTATATACCTTCAGTGTTTGATTTTGCAATGATTTCACTGTTTGAATGTGTTTTTCTATTTTTGTCTGTTTTTGTGCGCATTCAGCTGGAATACGACTGTTTTCTGATTTTTTTTCATTTTTCTACTGTCCCATAACATAAACCTCAGAAATAAAGTTAACATCTTATAAGATATACTAATGTACCTTCGTCGTTCCGCTCGTCTTGGGACCCCAAACGACATATGAAATATTCACACTCCTGCGACCTGTAGAAATGTAGTTCCTCCAAAACTTCCACTCTGGCCAAACAGTCTAAGACTGTATAGAGTCTTCAGTTTTTGGACACAGGACTGTGGGCTTTTTTCCCCCTGGCCAAAAAAAACTGCCAAAAACACAGTCTGTAAAATTCAAATGTAAGAAAGGTGGGAAACTGTCTTTTCTTCAATAATTCCTAAAGGCAATGAGCCCGGATGCTGATTTCTCCGTATGTGTATCAGGGACTCCTGGCTGATCCAGGGTGCCGAGTTTCAGACCCGTGCAACCTTTGGAAAGGTCAAAGGTCAGCCGCTGTGGTGTGTTTTTTGTAATAATTCCTAAAGGCATTGAGTCAGGAGTCTGATTTTTCCCTATGTGTATCAGGGACTAAAGCTTATCCCGGTTGCCGAGTTTCAGACCTGTGCAACTTTCGGAAAAGGTCAATGGTCAGCCGTTCGGGTGTGTTTTTTGTAATAATTCCTAAAGGCATTAAGCCAGGAGTCTGATTTTTCCGTATGTGTATCAGGGACTAAGGCTAATCCAGGGTGCCAAGTTTCAGACCCGTGCAAGCTTTGGAAAGGTCAAAGGTCAGCCGTTCGGGTGTGTTTTTTGTAATAATTCCTAAAGGCATTGAGCCAGGTGTCTGATTTTTCCGTGTGTGTATCAGGGACTAAGGCTGATCCAGGGTGCCGAGTTTCAGACCTGTGCAACCTTCGGAAAGGTCAATGGTCAGCCATTCGGGTGTGTTTTTTGTAATAATTCCTAAAGGCATTGAGCCAGGAGTCTGATTTTTCCGTATGTGTATCAGGGACTAAGGCTAATCTAGGGTGCCGAGTTTCAGACCTGTGTAACCTTCGGAAAGGTCAAAGGTCAGCCGTTTAGGTGTGTTTTTTGTAATAATTCCTAAAGGCATTAAGCCAGGAGTCTGATTTTTCCGTATGTGTATCAGGGACTAAGGCTGATCGAGGGTATTTTAATCTTTTTTCTACTGTCCTATAATATGAAGTTAACATCTTATAAGGTATATTGATGTACCCTCAGTGTTTGAATTTATAATGATTTTACTGTTTGGATGTGTTTTTCTATTTGTGTCTGTTTTTGTGTGCATTCAGCAGGGATACGGCTGTTTTCGCAATTTTTTTCATTTTTCTACTGTCCCATAACATAAACCTCACAAATAAAGTTAAAATCTTATAAGATATAGTTATATACATTCAGTGTTTGATTTTGCAATGATTTCACTGTTTGGATGTGTTTTTCTATTTGTCTCTGTTTTTGTGTGCATTCAGCAGGGATACGGCTGTTTTCTGATTTTTTTTCATTTTTCTACTGTCCCATAACATAAACCTCACAAATAAATTTAACATCTTATAAGATATAGTTATATACCTTCAGTGTTTGATTTTGCAATGATTTCACTGTTTGATTGTGTTTTTCTATTTTTGTCTGTTTTTGTTTGCAGTATGCTGGAATACGACTGTTTTCTGATTTTTTTTTCATTTTTCTACTGTCCCATAACATAAACCTCACAAATAAAGTTAACATCTTATAAGATATTCTTCGGTACCCTCAGTGTTTGATTTTGCAATAGTTTCACTGTTTGGATGTGTTTTTCTATTTGTGTCTGTTTTTGTGCGCATTCAGCTGGAATACGACTGTTTTCTGATTTTTTTTCATTTTCTACTGTCCCATAACATAAACCTCACAAATAAAGTTAACATCTTATAAGATATACTAATGTACCCTCGTCGTTCCGCTCGTCTTGGGACCCCAAACGACATATGAAATATTCACACTCCTGCGACCTGTAGAAATGTAGTTCCTCCAAAACTTCCACTCTGGCCAAAGAGTCTAAGACTGTATAGAGTCTGACATGACCTGATTTTCAGTTTTTGGACACAGGACTTTGGGCTTTTTTCCCCCTGGCCAAAAAAAACTGCCAAAAACACAGTCTGTAAAATTCAAACGTAAGAAAGGTGGGAAACTGTCTTTTCTTCAATAATTCCTAAAGGCAATGAGCCCGGATGCTGATTTCTCCGTATGTGTATCAGGGACTCCTGGCTGATCCAGGGTGCTGAGTTTCAGATCTGTGCAACCTTTGGAAAGGTCAAAGGTCAGCCACTGTGGTGTATTTTTTGTAATAATTCCTAAAGGCATTGAGTCAGGAGTCTGATTTTTCCGTATGTGTATCAGGGACTAAAGCTTATCCCGGTTGCCGAGTTTCAGACCTGTGCAACTTTCGGAAAAGGTCAATGGTTAGCCGTTCGGGTGTGTTTTTTGTAATAATTCCTAAAGGCATTAAGCCAGGAGTCTGATTTTTCTGTATGTGTATCAGGGACTAAGGCTAATCCAGGGTGCCGAGTTTCAGACCCGTGCAACCTTTGGAAAGGTCAAAGGTCAGCCGTTCGGGTGTGTTTTTTGTAATAATTCCTAAAAGCATTAAGCCAGGAGTCTGGCCAAAGAGTCTAAGACTGTATAGAGTCTGACATGACCTGATTTTCAGTTTTTGGACACAGGACTTTGGGCTTTTTTCCCCCTGGCCAAAAAAAACTGCCAAAAACACAGTCTGTAAAATTCAAACGTAAGAAAGGTGGGAAACTGTCTTTTCTTCAATAATTCCTAAAGGCAATGAGCCCGGATGCTGATTTCTCCGTATGTGTATCAGGGACTCCTGGCTGATCCAGGGTGCCGAGTTTCAGACCCGTGCAACCTTTGGAAAGGTCAAAGGTCAGCCGCTGTGGTGTGTTTTTTGTAATAATTCCTAAAGGCATTGAGCCAGGAGTGCGATTTTTCCGTGTGTGTATAGGGACTAAGGCTGATCCAGGGTGCCGAGTTTCAGACCTGTGCAACCTTCGGAAAGGTCAATGGTCAGCCGTTCGGGTGTGTTTTTTGTAATAATTCATAAAGGCATCGAGCCAGGAGTCTGATTTTTCCGTATGTGTATCAGGGACTAAGGCTAATCTAGGGTGCCGAGTTTCAGACCTGTGTAACCTTCGGAAAGGTCAAAGGTCAGCCGTTCGGGTGTGTTTTTTGTAATAATTCCTAAAGGCATTAAGCCAGGAGTCTGATTTTTCCGTATGTGTATCAGGGACTAAGGCTGATCGAGGGTATTTTAATCTTTTTTCTACTGTCCTATAATATGAAGTTAACATCTTATAAGGTATATTGATGTACCCTCAGTGTTTGAATTTATAATGATTTCACTGTTTGGATGTGTTTTTCTATTTGTCTCTGTTTTTGTGTGCATTCAGCAGGGATACGGCTGTTTTCTGATTTTATTCATTTTTTTATTGTCCCATAACATAAACCTCACAAATAAAGTTAACATCTCATAAGATATAGTTATATACCTTCAGTGTTTGATTTTGCAATGATCTCACTGTTTGAATGTGTTTTTCTATTTTTGTCTGTTTTTGTGCGCATTCAGCTGGAATACGACTGTTTTCTGATTTTTTTTCATTTTTTAACTGTCCCATAACATAAACCTCACAAATAAAGTTAACATCTTATAAGATATACTAATGTACCCTCGTCGTTCCGCTCGTCTTGGGACCCCAAACGACATATGAAATATTCACACTCCTGCGACCTGTAGAAATGTAGTTCCTCCAAAACTTCCACTCTGGCCAAAGAGTCTAAGACTGTATAGAGTCTTCAGTTTTTGGACACAGGACTGTGGGCTTTTTTCCCCCTGGCCAAAAAAAACTGCCAAAAACACAGTCTGTAAAATTCAAATGTAAGAAACGTGGGAAACTGTCTTTTCTTCAATAATTCCTAAAGGCAATGAGCCCGGATGCTGATTTCTCCGTATGTGTATCAGGGACTCCTGGCTGATCCAGGGTGCCGAGTTTCAGACCCGTGCAACCTTTGGAAAGGTCAAAGGTCAGCCGTTCGGGTGTGTTTTTTGTAATAATTCCTAAAGGCATAGAGTCAGGAGTCTGATTTTTCCGTATGTGTATCTAGGGTGCCGAGTTTAAGACCCATGCAACCTTTGGAAAGGTCAAAGGTCAGCCATTTGGGTGTGTTTTTTGTAATAATTCCTAAAGACATTAAGCCAGGAGTCTGATTTTTCCGTATGTGTATCAGGGACTAAGGCTGATCGAGGGTATTTTAATCTTTTTTCTACTGTCCTATAATATGAAGTTAACATCTTATAAGGTATATTGATGTACCCTCAGTGTTTAAATTTATAATGATTTCACTGTTTGGATGTGTTTTTCTATTTGTGTCTGTTTTTGTGCGCATTCAGAAGGAATACGGCTGTTTTCACAATTTTTTTCATTTTTCTACTGTCCCATAACATAAACCTCACAAATAAAGTTAAAATCTTATAAGATATAGTTATATACCTTCAGTGTTTGATTTTGCAATGATTTCACTGTTTGAATGTGTTTTTCTATTTTTGTCTGTTTTTGTGCGCATTCAGCTGGAATACGACTGTTTTCTGATTTTTTTTCATTTTTCTACTGTCCCATAACATAAACCTCAGAAATAAAGTTAACATCTTATAAGATATAGTTATATACCTTCAGTGTTTGATTTTGCACTGATTTCACTGTTTGAATGTGTTTTTCTATTTTTGTCTGTTTTTGTTTGCAGTAAGCTGGAATACGACTGTTTTCAGATTTTTTTTTCATTTTTCTACTGTCCCATAACATAAACCTCACAAATAAAGTTAACATCTTATAAGATATTCTTCGGTACCCTCAGTGTTTGATTTTGCAATAGTTTCACTGTTTGGATGTGTTTTTCTATTTGTGTCTGTTTTTGTGCGCATTCAGCTGGAATACGACTGTTTTCTGATTTTTTTTCATTTTCTACTGTCCCATAACATAAACCTCACAAATAAAGTTAACATCTTATAAGATATACTAATGTACCCTCGTCGTTCCGCTCGTCTTGGGACCCCAAACGACATATGAAATATTCACACTCCTGCGACCTGTAGAAATGTAGTTCCTCCAAAACTTCCACTCTGGCCAAAGAGTCTAAGACTGTATAGAGTCTGACATGACCTGATTTTCAGTTTTTGGACACAGGACTTTGGGCTTTTTTCCCCCTGGCCAAAAAAAACTGCCAAAAACACAGTCTGTAAAATTCAAACGTAAGAAAGGTGGGAAACTGTCTTTTCTTCAATAATTCCTAAAGGCAATGAGCCCGGATGCTGATTTCTCCGTATGTGTATCAGGGACTCCTGGCTGATCCATGGTGCTGAGTTTCAGATCTGTGCAACCTTTGGAAAGGTCAAAGGTCAGCCACTGTGGTGTATTTTTTGTAATAATTCCTAAAGGCATTGAGTCAGGAGTCTGATTTTTCCGTATGTGTATCAGGGACTAAAGCTTATCCCGGTTGCCGAGTTTCAGACCTGTGCAACTTTCGGAAAAGGTCAATGGTTAGCCTCCTCCAAAACTTCCACTCTGGCCAAAGAGTCTAGAGTGGGTGTGTTTTTTGTAATAATTCCTAAAGGCATTAAGCCAGGAGTCTGATTTTTCTGTATGTGTATCAGGGACTAAGGCTAATCCAGGGTGCCGAGTTTCAGACCCGTGCAACCTTTGGAAAGGTCAAAGGTCAGCCGTTCGGGTGTGTTTTTTGTAATAATTCCTAAAGGCATTAAGCCAGGAGTCTGGCCAAAGAGTCTAAGACTGTATAGAGTCTGACATGACCTGATTTTCAGTTTTTGGACACAGGACTTTGGGCTTTTTTCCCCCTGGCCAAAAAAAACTGCCAAAAACACAGTCTGTAAAATTCAAACGTAAGAAAGGTGGGAAACTGTCTTTTCTTCAATAATTCCTAAAGGCAATGAGCCCGGATGCTGATTTCTCCGTATGTGTATCAGGGACTCCTGGCTGATCCAGGGTGCCGAGTTTCAGACCTGTGCAACTTTCGGAAAAGGTCAATGGTCAGCCGTTCGGGTGTGTTTTTTGTAATAATTCATAAAGGCATCGAGCCAGGAGTCTGATTTTTCCGTATGTGTATCAGGGACTAAGGCTAATCTAGGGTGCCGAGTTTCAGACCTGTGTAACCTTCGGAAAGGTCAAAGGTCAGCCGTTTAGGTTTGTTTTTTGTAATAATTCCTAAAGGCATTAAGCCAGGAGTCTGATTTTTCCGTATGTGTATCAGGGACTAAGGCTGATCGAGGGTATTTTAATCTTTTTTCTACTGTCCTATAATATGAAGTTAACATCTTATAAGGTATATTGATGTACCCTCAGTGTTTGAATTTATAATGATTTCACTGTTTGGATGTGTTTTTCTATTTGTCTCTGTTTTTGTGTGCATTCAGCAGGGATACGGCTGTTTTCTGATTTTATTCATTTTTTTATTGTCCCATAACATAAACCTCACAAATAAAGTTAACATCTCATAAGATATAGTTATATACCTTCAGTGTTTGATTTTGCAATGATCTCACTGTTTGAATGTGTTTTTCTATTTTTGTCTGTTTTTGTGCGCATTCAGCTGGAATACGACTGTTTTCTGATTTTTTTTCATTTTTTAACTGTCCCATAACATAAACCTCACAAATAAAGTTAACATCTTATAAGATATACTAATGTACCCTCGTCGTTCCGCTCGTCTTGGGACCCCAAACGACATATGAAATATTCACACTCCTGCGACCTGTAGAAATGTAGTTCCTCCAAAACTTCCACTCTGGCCAAAGAGTCTAAGACTGTATAGAGTCTTCAGTTTTTGGACACAGGACTGTGGGCTTTTTTCCCCCTGGCCAAAAAAAACTGCCAAAAACACAGTCTGTAAAATTCAAATGTAAGAAACGTGGGAAACTGTCTTTTCTTCAATAATTCCTAAAGGCAATGAGCCCGGATGCTGATTTCTCCGTATGTGTATCAGGGACTCCTGGCTGATCCAGGGTGCCGAGTTTCAGACCCGTGCAACCTTTGGAAAGGTCAAAGGTCAGCCGTTCGGGTGTGTTTTTTGTAATAATTCCTAAAGGCATAGAGTCAGGAGTCTGATTTTTCCGTATGTGTATCTAGGGTGCCGAGTTTAAGACCCATGCAACCTTTGGAAAGGTCAAAGGTCAGCCATTTGGGTGTGTTTTTTGTAATAATTCCTAAAGACATTAAGCCAGGAGTCTGATTTTTCCGTATGTGTATCAGGGACTAAGGCTGATCGAGGGTATTTTAATCTTTTTTCTACTGTCCTATAATATGAAGTTAACATCTTATAAGGTATATTGATGTACCCTCAGTGTTTAAATTTATAATGATTTCACTGTTTGGATGTGTTTTTCTATTTGTGTCTGTTTTTGTGCGCATTCAGAAGGAATACGGCTGTTTTCACAATTTTTTTCATTTTTCTACTGTCCCATAACATAAACCTCACAAATAAAGTTAAAATCTTATAAGATATAGTTATATACCTTCAGTGTTTGATTTTGCAATGATTTCACTGTTTGAATGTGTTTTTCTATTTTTGTCTGTTTTTGTGCGCATTCAGCTGGAATACGACTGTTTTCTGATTTTCTTTCATTTTTCTACTGTCCCATAACATAAACCTCAGAAATAAAGTTAACATCTTATAAGATATAGTTATATACCTTCAGTGTTTGATTTTGCAATGATTTCACTGTTTGAATGTGTTTTTCTATTTTTGTCTGTTTTTGTTTGCAGTAAGCTGGAATACGACTGTTTTCAGATTTTTTTTTCATTTTTCTACTGTCCCATAACATAAACCTCACAAATAAAGTTAACATCTTATAAGATATTCTTCGGTACCCTCAGTGTTTGATTTTGCAATAGTTTCACTGTTTGGATGTGTTTTTCTATTTGTGTCTGTTTTTGTGCGCATTCAGCTGGAATACGACTGTTTTCTGATTTTTTTTCATTTTCTACTGTCCCATAACATAAACCTCACAAATAAAGTTAACATCTTATAAGATATACTAATGTACCCTCGTCGTTCCGCTCGTCTTGGGACCCCAAACGACATATGAAATATTCACACTCCTGCGACCTGTAGAAATGTAGTTCCTCCAAAACTTCCACTCTGGCCAAAGAGTCTAAGACTGTATAGAGTCTGACATGACCTGATTTTCAGTTTTTGGACACAGGACTTTGGGCTTTTTTCCCCCTGGCCAAAAAAAACTGCCAAAAACACAGTCTGTAAAATTCAAACGTAAGAAAGGTGGGAAACTGTCTTTTCTTCAATAATTCCTAAAGGCAATGAGCCCGGATGCTGATTTCTCCGTATGTGTATCAGGGACTCCTGGCTGATCCATGGTGCTGAGTTTCAGATCTGTGCAACCTTTGGAAAGGTCAAAGGTCAGCCACTGTGGTGTATTTTTTGTAATAATTCCTAAAGGCATTGAGTCAGGAGTCTGATTTTTCCGTATGTGTATCAGGGACTAAAGCTTATCCCGGTTGCCGAGTTTCAGACCTGTGCAACTTTCGGAAAAGGTCAATGGTTAGCCGTTCGGGTGTGTTTTTTGTAATAATTCCTAAAGGCATTAAGCCAGGAGTCTGATTTTTCTGTATGTGTATCAGGGACTAAGGCTAATCCAGGGTGCCGAGTTTCAGACCCGTGCAACCTTTGGAAAGGTCAAAGGTCAGCCGTTCGGGTGTGTTTTTTGTAATAATTCCTAAAGGCATTAAGCCAGGAGTCTGGCCAAAGAGTCTAAGACTGTATAGAGTCTGACATGACCTGATTTTCAGTTTTTGGACACAGGACTTTGGGCTTTTTTCCCCCTGGCCAAAAAAAACTGCCAAAAACACAGTCTGTAAAATTCAAACGTAAGAAAGGTGGGAAACTGTCTTTTCTTCAATAATTCCTAAAGGCAATGAGCCCGGATGCTGATTTCTCCGTATGTGTATCAGGGACTCCTGGCTGATCCAGGGTGCCGAGTTTCAGACCTGTGCAACTTTCGGAAAAGGTCAATGGTCAGCCGTTCGGGTGTGTTTTTTGTAATAATTCATAAAGGCATCGAGCCAGGAGTCTGATTTTTCCGTATGTGTATCAGGGACTAAGGCTAATCTAGGGTGCCGAGTTTCAGACCTGTGTAACCTTCGGAAAGGTCAAAGGTCAGCCGTTTAGGTTTGTTTTTTGTAATAATTCCTAAAGGCATTAAGCCAGGAGTCTGATTTTTCCGTATGTGTATCAGGGACTAAGGCTGATCGAGGGTATTTTAATCTTTTTTCTACTGTCCTATAATATGAAGTTAACATCTTATAAGGTATATTGATGTACCCTCAGTGTTTGAATTTATAATGATTTCACTGTTTGGATGTGTTTTTCTATTTGTCTCTGTTTTTGTGTGCATTCAGCAGGGATACGGCTGTTTTCTGATTTTATTCATTTTTTTATTGTCCCATAACATAAACCTCACAAATAAAGTTAACATCTCATAAGATATAGTTATATACCTTCAGTGTTTGATTTTGCAATGATCTCACTGTTTGAATGTGTTTTTCTATTTTTGTCTGTTTTTGTGCGCATTCAGCTGGAATACGACTGTTTTCTGATTTTTTTTCATTTTTTAACTGTCCCATAACATAAACCTCACAAATAAAGTTAACATCTTATAAGATATACTAATGTACCCTCGTCGTTCCGCTCGTCTTGGGACCCCAAACGACATATGAAATATTCACACTCCTGCGACCTGTAGAAATGTAGTTCCTCCAAAACTTCCACTCTGGCCAAAGAGTCTAAGACTGTATAGAGTCTTCAGTTTTTGGACACAGGACTGTGGGCTTTTTTCCCCCTGGCCAAAAAAAACTGCCAAAAACACAGTCTGTAAAATTCAAATGTAAGAAACGTGGGAAACTGTCTTTTCTTCAATAATTCCTAAAGGCAATGAGCCCGGATGCTGATTTCTCCGTATGTGTATCAGGGACTCCTGGCTGATCCAGGGTGCCGAGTTTCAGACCCGTGCAACCTTTGGAAAGGTCAAAGGTCAGCCGTTCGGGTGTGTTTTTTGTAATAATTCCTAAAGGCATAGAGTCAGGAGTCTGATTTTTCCGTATGTGTATCTAGGGTGCCGAGTTTAAGACCCATGCAACCTTTGGAAAGGTCAAAGGTCAGCCATTTGGGTGTGTTTTTTGTAATAATTCCTAAAGACATTAAGCCAGGAGTCTGATTTTTCCGTATGTGTATCAGGGACTAAGGCTGATCGAGGGTATTTTAATCTTTTTTCTACTGTCCTATAATATGAAGTTAACATCTTATAAGGTATATTGATGTACCCTCAGTGTTTAAATTTATAATGATTTCACTGTTTGGATGTGTTTTTCTATTTGTGTCTGTTTTTGTGCGCATTCAGAAGGAATACGGCTGTTTTCACAATTTTTTTCATTTTTCTACTGTCCCATAACATAAACCTCACAAATAAAGTTAAAATCTTATAAGATATAGTTATATACCTTCAGTGTTTGATTTTGCAATGATTTCACTGTTTGAATGTGTTTTTCTATTTTTGTCTGTTTTTGTGCGCATTCAGCTGGAATACGACTGTTTTCTGATTTTCTTTCATTTTTCTACTGTCCCATAACATAAACCTCAGAAATAAAGTTAACATCTTATAAGATATAGTTATATACCTTCAGTGTTTGATTTTGCAATGATTTCACTGTTTGAATGTGTTTTTCTATTTTTGTCTGTTTTTGTTTGCAGTAAGCTGGAATACGACTGTTTTCAGATTTTTTTTTCATTTTTCTACTGTCCCATAACATAAACCTCACAAATAAAGTTAACATCTTATAAGATATTCTTCGGTACCCTCAGTGTTTGATTTTGCAATAGTTTCACTGTTTGGATGTGTTTTTCTATTTGTGTCTGTTTTTGTGCGCATTCAGCTGGAATACGACTGTTTTCTGATTTTTTTTCATTTTCTACTGTCCCATAACATAAACCTCACAAATAAAGTTAACATCTTATAAGATATACTAATGTACCCTCGTCGTTCCGCTCGTCTTGGGACCCCAAACGACATATGAAATATTCACACTCCTGCGACCTGTAGAAATGTAGTTCCTCCAAAACTTCCACTCTGGCCAAAGAGTCTAAGACTGTATAGAGTCTGACATGACCTGATTTTCAGTTTTTGGACACAGGACTTTGGGCTTTTTTCCCCCTGGCCAAAAAAAACTGCCAAAAACACAGTCTGTAAAATTCAAACGTAAGAAAGGTGGGAAACTGTCTTTTCTTCAATAATTCCTAAAGGCAATGAGCCCGGATGCTGATTTCTCCGTATGTGTATCAGGGACTCCTGGCTGATCCATGGTGCTGAGTTTCAGATCTGTGCAACCTTTGGAAAGGTCAAAGGTCAGCCACTGTGGTGTATTTTTTGTAATAATTCCTAAAGGCATTGAGTCAGGAGTCTGATTTTTCCGTATGTGTATCAGGGACTAAAGCTTATCCCGGTTGCCGAGTTTCAGACCTGTGCAACTTTCGGAAAAGGTCAATGGTTAGCCGTTCGGGTGTGTTTTTTGTAATAATTCCTAAAGGCATTAAGCCAGGAGTCTGATTTTTCTGTATGTGTATCAGGGACTAAGGCTAATCCAGGGTGCCGAGTTTCAGACCAGTGCAACCTTTGGAAAGGTCAAAGGTCAGCCGTTCGGGTGTGTTTTTTGTAATAATTCCTAAAGGCATTAAGCCAGGAGTCTGGCCAAAGAGTCTAAGACTGTATAGAGTCTGACATGACCTGATTTTCAGTTTTTGGACACAGGACTTTGGGCTTTTTTCCCCCTGGCCAAAAAAAACTGCCAAAAACACAGTCTGTAAAATTCAAACGTAAGAAAGGTGGGAAACTGTCTTTTCTTCAATAATTCCTAAAGGCAATGAGCCCGGATGCTGATTTCTCCGTATGTGTATCAGGGACTAAAGCTTATCCCGGTTGCCGAGTTTCCGACCTGTGCAACTTTCGGAAAAGGTCAATGGTCAGCCGTTCGGGTGTGTTTTTTGTAATAATTCCTAAAGGCATTAAGCCAGGAGTCTGATTTTTCCGTATGTGTATCAGGGACTAAGGCTAATCCAGGGTGCCAAGTTTCAGACCCGTGCAAGCTTTGGAAAGGTCAAAGGTCAGCCGTTCGGGTGTGTTTTTTGTAATAATTCCTTAAGGCATTGAGCCAGGTGTCTGATTTTTCCGTGTGTGTATCAGGGACTAAGGCTGATCCAGGGTGCCGAGTTTCAGACCTGTGCAACCTTCGGAAAGGTCAATGGTCAGCCATTCGGGTGTGTTTTTTGTAATAATTCCTAAAGGCATTGAGCCAGGAGTCTGATTTTTCCGTATGTGTATCAGGGACTAAGGCTAATCTAGGGTGCCGAGTTTCAGACCTGTGTAACCTTCGGAAAGGTCAAAGGTCAGCCGTTTAGGTGTGTTTTTTGTAATAATTCCTAAAGGCATTAAGCCAGGAGTCTGATTTTTCCGTATGTGTATCAGGGACTAAGGCTGATCGAGGGTATTTTAATCTTTTTTCTACTGTCCTATAATATGAAGTCAACATCTTATAAGGTATATTGATGTACCCTCAGTGTTTGATTTTGCAATGATTTCACTGTTTGGATGTGTTTTTCTATTTGTCTCTGTTTTTGTGTGCATTCAGCAGGGATACGGCTGTTTTCTGATTTTTTTTCATTTTTCTACTGTCCCATAACATAAACCTCACAAATAAATTTAACATCTTATAAGATATAGTTATATACCTTCAGTGTTTGATTTTGCAATGATTTCACTGTTTGATTGTGTTTTTCTATTTTTGTCTGTTTTTGTTTGCAGTATGCTGGAATACGACTGTTTTCTGATTTTTTTTTCATTTTTCTACTGTCCCATAACATAAACCTCACAAATAAAGTTAACATCTTATAAGATATTCTTCGGTACCCTCAGTGTTTGATTTTGCAATAGTTTCACTGTTTGGATGTGTTTTTCTATTTGTGTCTGTTTTTGTGCGCATTCAGCTGGAATACGACTGTTTTCTGATTTTTTTTCATTTTCTACTGTCCCATAACATAAACCTCACAAATAAAGTTAACATCTTATAAGATATACTAATGTACCCTCGTCGTTCCGCTCGTCTTGGGACCCCAAACGACATATGAAATATTCACACTCCTGCGACCTGTAGAAATGTAGTTCCTCCAAAACTTCCACTCTGGCCAAAGAGTCTAAGACTGTATAGAGTCTGACATGACCTGATTTTCAGTTTTTGGACACAGGACTTTGGGCTTTTTTCCCCCTGGCCAAAAAAAACTGCCAAAAACACAGTCTGTAAAATTCAAACGTAAGAAAGGTGGGAAACTGTCTTTTCTTCAATAATTCCTAAAGGCAATGAGCCCGGATGCTGATTTCTCCGTATGTGTATCAGGGACTCCTGGCTGATCCAGGGTGCTGAGTTTCAGATCTGTGCAACCTTTGGAAAGGTCAAAGGTCAGCCACTGTGGTGTATTTTTTGTAATAATTCCTAAAGGCATTGAGTCAGGAGTCTGATTTTTCCGTATGTGTATCAGGGACTAAAGCTTATCCCGGTTGCCGAGTTTCAGACCTGTGCAACTTTCGGAAAAGGTCAATGGTTAGCCGTTCGGGTGTGTTTTTTGTAATAATTCCTAAAGGCATTAAGCCAGGAGTCTGATTTTTCTGTATGTGTATCAGGGACTAAGGCTAATCCAGGGTGCCGAGTTTCAGACCCGTGCAACCTTTGGAAAGGTCAAAGGTCAGCCGTTCGGGTGTGTTTTTTGTAATAATTCCTAAAGGCATTAAGCCAGGAGTCTGGCCAAAGAGTCTAAGACTGTATAGAGTCTGACATGACCTGATTTTCAGTTTTTGGACACAGGACTTTGGGCTTTTTTCCCCCTGGCCAAAAAAAACTGCCAAAAACACAGTCTGTAAAATTCAAACGTAAGAAAGGTGGGAAACTGTCTTTTCTTCAATAATTCCTAAAGGCATTGAGCCAGGAGTCTGATTTTTCCGTATGTGTATCAGGGACTAAGGCTAATCTAGGGTGCCAAGTTTCAGACCTGTGTAACCTTCGGAAAGGTCAAAGGTCAGCCGTTTAGATTCAAGATTCAAGATTCAAGATTCAAGATTTCTTCATTGTCATACTAACACACATTAGACATGAGGTCAGAACGAAAATCAGTCTCTCCAGAACCCGGTCGGCCCAGCAATAAGAAGAATAAGAAAATAAGAAATAAGAACCAACAGTTTAACTTAACAAAATATAAATTAAAAGAGATCAAAACTTTAAACCTCTGGAGGTAAGGTGCTGTGCAAAAAAGAATTTGGTGCAAGGGTGTGTACGGTACTGGGGGCATGTGCAAAGTACAGTACGTGGGGGGTGGGGGCAGCAGGGCTATGGGGTTACAGAGAGTTAAGGAGTCTGACAGCTCCAGGGAAGAAGCTGTTCCTCAGTCTCGTAGTGCTGCTCTTGATGCTCCGTAGCCTCCTGCCTGAGGGGAGGGGGGTGAACAGTGTGTGTGCCGGGTGAGTGGGATCTCTCATGATGCAGGTAGCCCTTTTCCTGCATCTGGAGGTGAAGATGTCCGTGATGGTGGGGAGGCTGCTGCCCACGGTTCTCTGTGCAGCTTTCACCACTCTGCTGCAGAGCAGCTGCCGTGCCACACAGTGATGCAGGAGCACAGGACACTCTCCACTACACATCTGTAGAAGGTGATAAGGGCTGACCTTCCTAGTCCAGCGCGTCTCAGCCTCCTGAGGAAGTAGAGGCGCTGGTGTGCCTTCCAGACCAGGCTGGAAGTGTTGCTGCTCCAGGTGAGGTCGTCCTTGAGATGCACGCCCAGGTACCTGAAGCTGGAGACCACTTCCACCGCTGTTCCTCCGATGTGCAGGGGAGAATGGGGGGGATGTCTGCTCTGATGTTTAGGTGTGTTTTTTGTAATAATTCCTAAAGGCATTAAGCCAGGAGTCTGATTTTTCCGTATGTGTATCAGGGACTAAGGCTGATCGAGGGTATTTTAATCTTTTTTCTACTGTCCTATAATATGAAGTTAACATCTTATAAGGTATATTGATGTACCCTCAGTGTTTGAATTTATAATGATTTCACTGTTTGGATGTGTTTTTCTATTTGTCTCTGTTTTTGTGTGCATTCAGCAGGGATACGGCTGTTTTCTGATGTTTTTTCATTTTTTTATTGTCCCATAACATAAACCTCACAAATAAAGTTAACATCTCATAAGATATAGTTATATACCTTCAGTGTTTGATTTTGCAATGATCTCACTGTTTGAATGTGTTTTTCTATTTTTGTCTGTTTTTGTGCGCATTCAGCTGGAATACGACTGTTTTCTGATTTTTTTTCATTTTTTAACTGTCCCATAACATAAACCTCACAAATAAAGTTAACATCTTATAAGATATAGTTATATACCTTCAGTGTTTGATTTTGCAATGATTTCACTGTTTGAATGTGTTTTTCTATTTTTGTCTGTTTTTGTGCGCATTCAGCTGGAATACGACTGTTTTCTGATTTTTTTTCATTTTTCTACTGTCCCATAACATAAACCTCACAAATAAAGTTAACATCTTATAAGATATACTAATGTACCCTCGTCGTTCCGCTCGTCTTGGGACCCCAAACGACATATGAAATATTCACACTCCTGCGACCTGTAGAAATGTAGTTCCTCCAAAACTTCCACTCTGGCCAAAGAGTCTAAGACTGTATAGAGTCTTCAGTTTTTGGACACAGGACTGTGGGCTTTTTTCCCCCTGGCCAAAAAAAACTGCCAAAAACACAGTCTGTAAAATTCAAATGTAAGAAACGTGGGAAACTGTCTTTTCTTCAATAATTCCTAAAGGCAATGAGCCCGGATGCTGATTTCTCCGTATGTGTATCAGGGACTCCTGGCTGATCCAGGGTGCTGAGTTTCAGACCCGTGCAACCTTTGGAAAGGTCAAAGGTCAGCCGCTGTGGTGTGTTTTTTTGTAATAATTCCTAAAGGCATTAAGCCAGGAGTCTGATTTTTCCGTATGTGTATCAGGGACTAAGGCTGATCGAGGGTATTTTAATCTTTTTTCTACCGTCCTATAATATGAAGTTAACATCTTATAAGGTATAGTTATATACCTTCAGTGTTTGATTTTGCAATGATTTCACTGTTTGGATGTGTTTTTCTATTTGTCTCTGTTTTTGTGCGCATTCAGCAGGGATACGGCTGTTTTCTGATTTTTTTCATTTTTCTACTGTCCCATAACATAAACCTCACAAAGGGTGATTTAGATTTCTCTTTTGTTTATTCACTGCATTTTGTTGATTGATGATTGATTCATTTTTTTCACAACTGCCTAAAACCTTTGCACAGTACTGTGGACAGTAGAAAAAAATCCGAAACAGCCTTATCTCGGCTGGATGCACACACAAACAGACACCAATAGAAAAACACATCCCAACAGTGAAATCATTGCAAAATCAAACACTGAGGGTACAGAAGTATATCTTATATGATGTTAACTTCATTAGTGAGGTTTATATTATGGGACAGTAGAAAAAAGAAAAAAATCCGAAAACAGCCTAACCTCAGCTGAATACGTCCAGTGAAAGTTAAATCATAAAGTACTGATAAAAAATAAGGATTTTATACTTCATCAAAAAATGTTACCCTATTGTTTGTTGCAAAAAGTGAACTTTGACCCTATATTCCTCCAAAACGTATACAGTAAAAGTACTCCATACTACTAGTATATGAAGTATAAGTGGTACTGAGTTCAGTGAAAGTGAAATCATACACTACTAATACAAATTATGGATTTTAAACTTCATCAAAAACGGATGATCACACAGGTCATACAAAACATCTAGCTTATGTTTGATTTGATGTAATTATTTTACATGTAATCACTATAATATGATAGGGTTAGGGTTAGTTTTGATAAATTATTTAACCTTTTTCTTTTTCAGTACATTGTGACTGATGTTGATGAGGTCGAGGTCTTCAGCGTCTGAGGCTGTGTCTTTGACAGTCAGGATGAATTGAGCCCCAAACAAAGTGAAACATTGTGTTTACCTGTAATTGCACCTGTGTAAACAAAACCAGACTTTTGTTTGGGTTCACGTAGAGGGCAAGTCTTTGAAGTCCCTCAAGATGCCTGTTTCTTTTTTTTACTCAAAGGAGTGAATGTGTGTATGAGCCTCTTTGTAGGTGTAGGTGCCTGTGTATCATGTCGATTTGAACTTGATGTGAGAACAAGAAGTGCCTGGAGTCGCACATACACACAGACACACAGACACAGACACACACACACACATTTATTCCTAAACCCACATTCACACCATACTATGATATCCCTAAAATACACCCACATCATTTTAGCTTCAGATATTGATTGAATAGTGTGTTATATGATAATGAAAAATGTTGATATTCCCTGACAGTGGAAAATAACTTCACCTTCACCAAATTTGAAGCAATTTGGTGTAAGATATCCTCAAAAAAAAATCCAAACGCACAAAGAATGCAGAGGATTAATCTGTTATGTTTTTATTACAAAAAATCTTGGAAGCGAACATTTCTGCCATGCATGTGTGGTGAAACAAAGGGGCAGTTTATTTCAACTACTACTGTAGCTTTAAGATAATTATCGACCATCGTCACACTCCAACGCAACGTAGTTCCCCACCACAGCAGCAGCGGATTAATATCCAAAACGTGAACAGGTTAGTGTCTGCTCAGCAGGTGGATGAACATGTAATGGAGTTGCAGCATCAGTCGCTGACCAAGGAATTACTGGGGAAGTTGGTGGTAGAGGGAGGCTATTGACATGTCACAGGAAGATGCTCAAAAATGTAGAGGTAAGTGAAATTTTACATTATTATAATGAGCTAAACAGCAGGCCATTGCTAAAATGTGTTCGTTAATTACAGTAACTACGTCTTTTCACTACATACATACACATGCATTTAAACACACACGCATTAATCGAAATATAGTTAATACTAATATATGCACATGTAAATGTTCCATGCTCTTTTTTTTCTTTTTCGCTTTGCTGTTTTTTTTCGAAAGTTTAGTGTTTAAATGCAGTCAGTATCCTATCTCTGAGATGGTGTTGTCTGCGACGTTACACGGGAGCCAGACTTGCTGTCTGAACAGTTCCACTGTGAGAACCGATGTCCTCTCACCCGAACCCGCAGCTGCAAAGCTCCCGTTTTCGCGGAACCGCTTGCTGTGTTTCGGCTGCGTCTTCGGTTGTGAGGACTGTGGGTCACATTGCTGATCTGTTCAGAGAGCTTCGCTGGTGCTGCTGCTGCACTGTCCTGTCTATTTAACAAGTAGGCTATACACTAAATCTATCCCTCTATTCTTAAAAATTAGGTCCACTCTGAATGTTGATACAGTGTGGGTGTTGTAATTATTATTTTTTTTTTATGACAGTCTTTTCCATTCTTACAACGCACAGTTAACGTGACTGGATTCTGCTTCATCCGGGGAAAGAGGCTGACCCTCAGGCTTTGGACACCTACAGTATTTAGTTGATGACAAACTGTTTCCTTAACCCTCAGGCTTCATTATGATTCATTTCCACTGTGTTAGTGCATATGGCACACTTTCTTGTAAGAAGGTCTCTTGGCAAATTGGACTTCAAATGAAAACATTTTATTAATAGATCAATAGAACACTGAACATTGTTTTCACCATACACTTGAGTATATGGCAGGAATGTTCACTCCCAAGAATTGTTGTCATAAAAGATTAATACTTTTGTCCTGCATCAGTCCTCCTCAAAACCACCAAATATTCAATCATTTCCATATTACAAATGTCCTCTTTTCAAATTAAGAGGGGAGGGAGTACATGTTTTAGCTGATGCTACACAAAACTAACAATGCTTCAAAGTTAATATTGTGGGTAATCTTTGACATATTCAAGACTGATTAAAAAAAAATCTCCCAGCCCCCCAACATTTGTCATATCTGTTGCCAGTACAACCCATGAAATGCTCATTTGTACTTGTCAGGAAGTCACTGCAGCTCTGACCTTGTAACCTAAATATGTTTCTGCTTCAAAATCACTTTGTTTCATACATGAGGCTAATGTCTGGCAGATTATACCAATCTTAGCCAATCTTCATCACTAAGTTTTATGTTAAATCCTGATTCCCATCTTTTTTTTTATGTATTTTGTAGCATTTTTTTTTATATAGTCCCAATATAATTCTAATTGTGGTTTCTTTGTATGCGTTGATTATGATGATCTGGATCACACTATTCACTCATCAGGAGGTCAGGAGGGGTCCATCCTGATCTCTTTCATATAGTAGTCTCTAAGTTGCAGGAATCCACAGAATTCATGATTGATTATCTAAATCCTTTTTTTCTGTCATATTTTGGAAACTCTCAAGCTGTCCATCTTTCACCAAAACACACCATGCTGTGATTCCCTTGGTTGTCCACTGTTTAAATCCTATATCGTACCTAGTCGGTGTAAAATTGCTATCATATTCAATAAATTAGTGTCTTTCTGTATCTTATATTTTTTTATTATGCTGAACCATATTTTGTATGTGAACATCGTGATTGTGTCTATTTGGTTTTGAATCTTCTTGTATGTTTCTTTATCCCCAATTATATTCTGTACTGGGTTTTCTCCAAACTCTTTTTCTATTTCATTTCACTGTGTCTGGTTTGCACCAACCTACAATATATCTCAATTGGGCCGCATGGTAGTATTCCTTTAATTTTGGAAGTCTCATCCCTCCTTCTTCTTTTGGCAGCTGGAGAGTTTCCAGTCTTATCGTGGGTCTTTTGCCACCCCAACTAAACTTTGATATCATTTTATTCCAGCTCATAAATTGGGGCTTGGGGGACCTCTACTGGTAGGGCTTGGAATAGGTATAAGGGTCAGGGTCAGCGAGTTGGCAGCACCCCGCTTTACCCGCAGGCTGTAGCAGAGAGCCCCCCTTACAGCAACAACTTTGGCAACAACTTATTTTAAAATAAATATATATAAATATATATATATATATATATTATAAAATCACGACAAACCCACACCATAACCCCCCAAACATTTATGACCTTCCCCAAAGTTTCATCTTGGAATGCCCATGGCATCCAATCAAATTCTTTTATAGCCCAACAAATTAAATTCTTGTTGAAAACTGACTTTGACATATTATGTTGTCAAGAACTGAGACTGAACACAAGTAAAGAGTAACGGTATCCAGCATGTGGAACAAAGGTCTAAGTGTAATTTCTATTGGCGAAAGTAAAGCTGATGGTGGGATCTTTTTTCTAAAACTGGTGATGTCACTATTATTCGTAAAACGAATGATTTCCTAATTTAATTCCTTGTAGATTGCTCATGTTGGATTGTTTTTACCGAGGAGAAAAAATACGAACGATACACGTGTACACCTCTCATGAGAGAACAAACATTTTTCAACTTTTTAAAAGACTTAAAGAACCCCTATTGGTCGGATACAAAATTATTTTATGTGGCGACTTTAACACTGTCATCGATGTAAACGACAGAGTGAGCTCTAAAGTCTTGAAACTCAGCTCTGATGGTAATCGCTTGACTCAATTAAATTCTTATGTAGACTAATTGTGATCTTAACAAGTCCTGGCAAATTAAAGTAGGCACAAGCACCATGACGTCCAATCTGAAGCAGCATCCTGCAATTTGTCTTCTTATGTCATCACTTTTTTTCAAAGGATGTATGTTACAGTATTTTAAATAAAATACACATAATGGAAATATATTGGTACAAAATCTGAAGGAATTTTTCATCATCTCCAGAAAAGAGCATATTTCGTATTTTAAATATGTATTTTTTTTAATACATGTATCAGAAATACTTCCCATCCCTGCTTAGAGACATTACGTGAAGGTTGAAAATTGTGTTGCTTTAAATAAAACCCATAACATGAGAATGTGCTTAAATTGAAGCACAATATATAATGATTATGTATAGAAAATGCACTCTGATTTTCGCAGTTGAAGCACAAGAATCTGGATCTTTACAAAACAAATGTTATCTATCCGCAATTCCTATACTCCTATTCCAAATATGTTTGTGATTTAAACAGCATTTGTCTAGTGTAACATTAGTGATACTTTTGCAGTAGTATATTTATTGTGAGACACAATTATACATTTTTCCCAAATCTGTCCATGCCTCATCCATCTCTTCCTCTCCCTTCTTGTCTTCCTCCTCAGCACATGGAGAAGATCTCCATGCTGGCTTTCCATCCAGTTAAGATGCACAGCTGCTATGAGAAGGTGGTGAACCTGAGCCTTGAGGGTCTGCAGCAACAGTTTGACGTGAGCAGCCCGTCAGTGTTTGTCCAAAGGGCCCAGATCCCCATGAGAGAGGTGAAACCTCAACTACTGACTAACCAGTCTGATATAGGTTATTGGTTAACTGGTTAACACAATGGGAAGTTTCTATGAGAGCTAATCATTTTATTGACACTCATTATATTGCTTGATCATTTTCCTACACTGTAGCTCCTGTTTGACTAGAGTTTGTCAAATAGTTGAATGATGAGGTTCTGACTGTGGCATTGATCAAGGACACAGTAGAACTAAAGGCGAACATCTTTTGGCGGTTTGATAACTCAGTGGACAGTTAAACAGTTAAACATGCCACAATACAGACTGTGGACCTGGGTCCACATGTGATAAATAACATTATCACATTATTTCATGGGATATTCCTATATGAGTCAGTTTGTCTGGTGTTACATGCATGTATGTCACAAAGTTAGGTACAAAACTACAAATTGTGTTTTACTAGATGTTTGAGCAGATCCTTCATCAGAGTCTCGAGTCTCAGGGTACAGAGGAGCTGTGTAAGATCATCCAGCACTGCCAGGACAGAGTCATTAAGGTAATACACAAAGAAAACAGGCTTGTGCATCAAATTATTGCATCACATCTACATTAATATCTAATAATATTACACCTGGCATACTCCAGCCCTGGGAGTGAAACTTTTGGTCTGGCCTTGTTTTAGTGTTAAGGAAAATTCAGGTTCAACTTTATCAATTTATTAATTTTTGAGCAAGAGTCCAGGATACCGGGCTATTGCCCAGCTTAATCCCTTCTGTGCATCTTCCTCTGATATTTTCAAGCCTCAACTTGCCAGCTCCATGTTTATTTTTATTATATCAGAAAGTATGAGTGTGTGGATGAGCTAACTCATGCTTTTGAAGCATGATGATGGTCGCCACAGCGGTCGTCTTCCAGATAGAGATTAGATAGAAAATAAAACTCCAAACTCAAGGAATAAACACTTGACTTTTGCGAGAACAGGTGAACGTCACATAGTGTACCCTGAGACATTATTGCTCTGGACCATAATCAAGTGGACTGATAAGAGATTACCGGCATCTTGTGAAATGTGCCAGTACACAAATAAAAGTGCCGTTTCTGTGTACTGGACAGTACCGGGCCACTTCTAGTTAATAATTGTACTGTAGTGACAGTGATGGTATTTTATGTACACTTAATGTCTCTTATGTGATGTTATTCTTTAACAAACAAGTGCACAATAAAAATTCACTGGGAATTCTAAACAGCACATTGCAATTTATTCAATTATTATCGGAGTATTGATCAGTAATACAGTGAAAATGAGAGGAAATGTTTAAGGTGTGCGCCCCTAAATGTTCTGCTTGCTCTCCTAAAACATTCAGTTATAGGGGGGGCTACTGTGCTCCTAGTAAAAAGTTAGTCTGGTGCCCTGCATACATTGTTCTAAAGGGTTTATGGTCTTAGTTCCTCTTCAGTAGAGCTGCATGTCCACAATGTAAATTTAATTTTACATTTAAATGCAGAGCTGTCAGTGTGTGATTGACAGCTCTGCATTTCATGTTTGCAAAGTTGCAGTTATAGGTGGATTTGTAGTGGACAAGCTATCAGTATCCATCCCTTCTCTTATAACTATGGTTGTTTCTGGTTTCGAAAACTAACATGGTGTTGCCCAAAATACTAAACTCCTACATTTAAACAGGGGAGTCTAGTGGCAACCCAAATAGTTGACACATCCCAACCTTATGAGAACCTGCCTCTCAAAATGGGTTATGGATTCATATTTTATCTCTGACAAATGGAATGTGAACTATGATGAGGAAGGCATGACAATATTATAGCTATATCATGACATGAGACAAGATATGATCTTAGAATTTTGATATTGTCATATCGTGATCGGGTATTTGTGATGAATTTTCCTGGTTTGAGAATTTTGGAGAAAATCAAGCTCAAAAGTCAAGCTTTTGACAATTATTTTGCAACAATTTGTGACTTTGCACTGCCCTCTAGTGGCCTAATATGATTTCACATGAAATATGTCACCTGCTTTGCATGCTACAGCTCCTTATTTTTCCAGTGATCCCCTATATGTCCATATCTACTTTGGACTATAGGAGAAAGTCCATCTCAAATATGAATGCTGACTGAATTCTATTGCAACCATTCCTGAATTTGCACTTCTCCCTACTGGCCGAAACGTGCATTTTTTTTAAGGTGGAATCGAAACTTAATGAAAATCGGAAGCGAATGCTGAAGGTGGCCCTACAGCATCATCATGTCATTGTTCCCAATAGAATGAGTGCGCGAGTTTTTGTTTTTTTATGTTAATATAATGTCAATGTATTAATGATATAAATATAATGATGGTGATGATAACAATAATAATATTTACAGCGATAATAATAATAATATTAATAATAATGATATGATTACAACAATAATGTGTGCTGTGAAAGCAACATTTGTTGAAAAAAACAGTGTAGAAATATTTTTTTGAAGTTTGATTATGACAAATAACCATACAGTTAACTGAACAAATGAAGTTAACATCTTAAAAGATTTAGTTCTGTACACTCACTGTTTGATTTTGCATTGATTTCACTGTTTGGATGTGTTTTTCTATTGGTGTCTGTTTTTGTGCGCATACAGCTGAGATAAGGCTGTTTTCGGATTTTTTTCATTTTTCTACTTTCCCATAATATAAACCTAACAAATGAACTTAACATCTTATAAGATATACTTCTTTACCCTCAGTGTTTAATTTTGCAAAGATTTCACTGTTTGGATGTGTTTTTCTATTGGTGTCTGTTTGTGTGCGCATTCAGCTGAGATAAGGCTGTTTACGGATTTTTTTCATTTTTCTACTTTCCCATAATATAAACCTAACAAATGAACTTAACATCTTATAAGATATACTTCTTTACCCTCAGTGTTTAATTTTGCAAAGATTTCACTGTTTGGATGTGTTTTTCTATTGAAGTCTGTTTGTGTGCGCATTCAGCTGAGATAAGGCTGTTTACGGATTTTTTTAATTTTTCTGCTGTCCCATAACATAAACCTCACAAATGAAGTTAACATCTTAAAAGATTTAGTTCTGTACCCTCAGTGTTTGATTTTGCAATGATTTCACTGTTGGGATGTGTTTTTCTACAAGTGCCTGTTTGTGTGCGCATTCAGCTGAGATAAGGCTGTTCACGGATTTTTTTAATTTTTCTGCTGTCCCATAACATAAACCTCACAAATGAAGTTAACATCTTAAAAGATTTAGTTCTGTACACTCACTGTTTGATTTTGCATTGATTTCACTGTTTGGATGTGTTTTTCTATTGGTGTCTGTTTGTTTGCGCATACAGCTGAGATAAGGCTGTTTTCGGATTTTTTTCATTTTTCTACTTTCCCATAATATAAACCTAACAAATGAACTTAACATCTTATAAAATATACTTCTTTACCCTCAGTGTTTAATTTTGCAAAGATTTCACTGTTTGGATGTGTTTTTCTATTGGTGTCTGTTTGTGTGCGCATTCAGCTGAGATAAGGCTGTTTACGGATTTTTTTAATTTTTCTGCTGTCCCATAACATAAACCTCACAAATGAAGTTAACATCTTAAAAGATTTAGTTCTGTACCCTCAGTGTTTGATTTTGCAATGATTTCACTGTTGGGATGTGTTTTTCTACAAGTGTCTGTTTGTGTGCGCATTCAGCTGAGATAAGGCTGTTTACTGATTTTTTTAATTTTTCTGCTGTCCCATAACATAAACCTCACAAATGAAGTTAACATCTTAAAATATTTAGTTCTGTACCCTCAGTGTTTGATTTTGCAATGGTTTCACTGTTGGGATGTGTTTTTCTACAAGTGTCTGTTTGTGTGCGCATTCAGCTGAGGTAAGGCTGTTTTCGGATTTTTTTCATTTTTCTACTTTCCCATAATATAAACCTAACAAATGAACTTAACATCTTATAAGATATACTTCTTTACCCTCAGTGTTTAATTTTGCAAAGATTTCACTGTTTGGATGTGTGTTTCTATTGAAGTCTGTTTGTGTGCGCATTCAGCTGAGATAAGGCTGTTTCCGGATTTTTTTAATTTTTCTGCTGTCCCATAACATAAACCTCACAAATGAAGTTAACATCTTAAAATATTTAGTTCTGTACACTCACTGTTTGATTTTGCATTGATTTCACTGTTTGGATGTGTTTTTCTATTGGTGTCTGTTTGTGTGCGCATACAGCTGAGATAAGGCTGTTTTCGGATTTTTTTCATTTTTCTACTTTCCCATAATATAAACCTAACAAATGAACTTAACATCTTATAAGATATACTTCTTTACCCTCAGTGTTTAATTTTGCAAAGATTTCACTGTTTGGATGTGTTTTTCTATTGGTGTCTGTTTGTGTGCGCATTCAGCTGAGATAAGGCTGTTTCCGGATTTGTTTAATTTTTCTGCTGTCCCATAACATAAACCTCACAAATGAAGTTAACATCTTAAAAGATTTAGTTCTGTACCCTCAGTGTTTGATTTTGCAATGATTTCACTGTTGGGATGTGTTTTTCTACAAGTGTCTGTTTGTGTGCGCATTCAGCTGAGATAAGGCTGTTTACGGATTTTTTAAATTTTTCTGCTGTCCCATAACATAAACCTCACAAATGAAGTTAACATCTTAAAAGATTTAGTTCTGTACACTCACTGTTTGATTTTGCATTGATTTCACTGTTTGGATGTGTTTTTCTATTGGTGTCTGTTTGTGTGCGCATACAGCTGAGATAAGGCTGTTTTCGGATTTTTTTCATTTTTCTACTTTCCCATAATATAAACCTAACAAATGAACTTAACATCTTATAAGATATACTTCTTTACCCTCAGTGTTTAATTTTGCAAAGATTTCACTGTTTGGATGTGTTTTTCTATTGGTGTCTGTGTGCGCATTCAGCTGAGATAAGGCTGTTTACGGATTTTTTTCATTTTTCTGCTGTCCCATAACATAAACCTCACAAATGAAGTTAACATCTTAAAATATTTAGTTCTGTACCCTCAGTGTTTGATTTTGCAATGGTTTCACTGTTGGGATGTGTTTTTCTACAAGTGTCTGTTTGTGTGCGCATTCAGCTGAGATAAGGCTGTTTTCGGATTTTTTTCATTTTTCTACTTTCCCATAATATAAACCTAACAAATGAACTTAACATCTTATAAGATATACTTCTTTACCCTCAGTGTTTAATTTTGCAAAGATTTCACTGTTTGGATGTGTGTTTCTATTGAAGTCTGTTTGTGTGCGCATTCAGCTGAGATAAGGCTGTTTCCGGATTTTTTTAATTTTTCTGCTGTCCCATAACATAAACCTCACAAATGAAGTTAACATCTTAAAATATTTAGTTCTATACCCTCAGTGTTTGATTTTGCAATGGTTTCACTGTTGGGATGTGTTTTTCTACAAGTGTCTGTTTGTGTGCGCATTCAGCTGAGATAAGGCTGTTTCCGGATTTGTTTAATTTTTCTGCTGTCCCATAACATAAACCTCACAAATGAAGTTAACATCTTAAAATATTTAGTTCTGTACCCTCAGTGTTTAATTTTGCAAAGATTTCACTGTTTGGATGTGTTTTTCTATTGGTGTCTGTTTGTGTGCGCATTCAGCTGAGATAAGGCTGTTTACGGATTTTTTTCATTTTTCTGCTGTCCCATAACATAAACCTCACAAATGAAGTTAACATCTTAAAATATTTAGTTCTGTACCCTCAGTGTTTGCTTTTGCAATGGTTTCACTGTTGGGATGTGTTTTTCTACAAGTGTCTGTTTGTGTGCGCATTCAGCTGAGATAAGGCTGTTTTCGGATTTTTTTCATTTTTCTACTTTCCCATAATATAAACTTAACAAATGAACTTAACATCTTATAAGATATACTTCTTTACCCTCAGTGTTTAATTTTGCAAAGATTTCACTGTTTGGATGTGTGTTTCTATTGAAGTCTGTTTGTGTGCGCATTCAGCTGAGATAAGGCTGTTTCCGGATTTTTTTAATTTTTCTGCTGTCCCATAACATAAACCTCACAAATGAAGTTAACATCTTAAAATATTTAGTTCTATACCCTCAGTGTTTGATTTTGCAATGGTTTCACTGTTGGGATGTGTTTTTCTACAAGTGTCTGTTTGTGTGCGCATTCAGCTGACATAAGGCTGTTTACGGATTTTTTTAATTTTTCTGCTGTCCCATAACATAAACCTCACAAATGAAGTTAACATCTTAAAAGATTTAGTTCTGTACACTCACTGTTTGATTTTGCATTGATTTCACTGTTTGGATGTGTTTTTCTATTGGTGTCTGTTTGTGTGCGCATACAGCTGAGATAAGGCTGTTTTCGGATTTTTTTCATTTTTCTACTTTCCCATAATATAAACCTAACAAATGAACTTAACATCTTATAAAATATACTGCTTTACCCTCAGTGTTTAATTTTGCAAAGATTTCACTGTTTGGATGTGTTTTTCTATTGGTGTCTGTTTGTGTGCGCATTCAGCTGAGATAAGGCTGTTTACGGATTTTTTTAATTTTTCTGCTGTCCCATAACATAAACCTCACAAATGAAGTTAACATCTTAAAAGATTTAGTTCTGTACACTCACTGTTTGATTTTGCATTGATTTCACTGTTTGGATATGTTTTTCTATTGGTGTCTGTTTGTGTGCGCATACAGCTGAGATAAGGCTGTTTTCGGATTTTTTTCATTTTTCTACTTTCCCATAATATAAACCTAACAAATGAACTTAACATCTTATAAGATATACTTCTTTACCCTCAGTGTTTAATTTTGCAAAGATTTCACTGTTTGGATGTGTGTTTCTATTGAAGTCTGTTTGTGTGCGCATTCAGCTGAGATAAGGCTGTTTCCGGATTTTTTTTAATTTTTCTGCTGTCCCATAACATAAACCTCACAAATGAAGTTAACATCTTAAAAGATTTAGTTCTGTACACTCACTGTTTGATTTTGCATTGATTTCACTGTTTGGATGTGTTTTTCTATTGGTGTCTGTTTGTGTGCGCATACAGCTGAGATAAGGCTGTTTTCGGATTTTTTTCATTTTGCTACTTTCCCATAATATAAACCTAACAAATGAACTTAACATCTTATAAGATATACTTCTTTACCCTCAGTGTTTAATTTTGCAAAGATTTCACTGTTTGGATGTGTTTTTCTATTGGTGTCTGTTTGTGTGCGCATTCAGCTGAGATAAGGCTGTTTACGGATTTTTTTAATTTTTCTGCTGTCCCATAACATAAACCTCACAAATGAAGTTAACATCTTAAAATATTTAGTTCTGTACCCTCAGTGTTTGATTTTGCAATGGTTTCACTGTTGGGATGTGTTTTTCTACAAGTGTCTGTTTGTGTGCGCATACAGCTGAGATAAGGCTGTTTTCGGATTTTTTTCATTTTTCTACTTTCCCATAATATAAACCTAACAAATGAACTTAACATCTTGTAAGATATACTTCTTTACCCTCAGTGTTTAATTTTGCAAAGATTTCACTGTTTGGATGTGTTTTTCTATTGGTGTCTGTTTGTGTGCGCATTCAGCTGAGATAAGGCTGTTTCCGGATTTGTTTAATTTTTCTGCTGTCCCATAACATAAACCTCACAAATGAAGTTAACATCTTAAAAGATTTATTTCTGTACACTCACTGTTTGATTTTGCATTGATTTCACTGTTTGGATGTGTTTTTCTATTGGTGTCTGTTTGTGTGCGCATACAGCTGAGATAAGGCTGTTTTCGGATTTTTTTCATTTTTCTACTTTCCCATAATATAAACCTAACAAATGAACTTAACATCTTATAAGATATACTTCTTTACCCTCAGTGTTTAATTTTGCAAAGATTTCACTGTTTGGATGTGTTTTTCTATTGGTGTCTGTTTGTGTGCGCATTCAGCTGAGATAAGGCTGTTTCCGGATTTGTTTAATTTTTCTGCTGTCCCATAACATAAACCTCACAAATGAAGTTAACATCTTAAAAGATTTATTTCTGTACACTCACTGTTTGATTTTGCATTGATTTCACTGTTTGGATGTGTTTTTCTATTGGTGTCTGTTTGTGTGCGCATACAGCTGAGATAAGGCTGTTTTCGGATTTTTTTCATTTTTCTACTTTCCCATAATATAAACCTAACAAATGAAGTTAACATCTTAAAATATTTAGTTCTGTACCCTCAGTGTTTGATTTTGCAATGGTTTCACTGTTGGGATGTGTTTTTCTACAAGTGTCTGTTTGTGTGCGCATTCAGCTGACATAAGGCTGTTTACGGATTTTTTTAATTTTTCTGCTGTCCCATAACATAAACCTCACAAATGAAGTTAACATCTTAAAAGATTTAGTTCTGTACACTCCCTGTTTGATATTGCAATGATTTCACTGTTTGGATGTGTTTTTCTATTGGTGTCTGTTTGTGTGCGCATTCAGCTGAGATAAGGCTGTTTACGGATTTGTTTAATTTTTCTGCTGTCCCATAACATAAACCTCACAAATGAAGTTAACATCTTAAAAGATTTAGTTCTGTACCCTCAGTGTTTGATTTTGCAATGATTTCACTGTTGGGATGTGTTTTTCTACAAGTGTCTGTTTGTGCCCCATTGAGCTGAGATAAGGCTATTTTCGAAATGTTTTCATTTTTCTACTTTCCCATAATATAAACCTAACAAATGAAATTAACATCTTATAAGATATACTTCTTTGCCCTCAGTGTTTAATTTTGCAAATATTTCACTGTTTGGATGTGTTTTTCTATTGGTGTCTGTTTGTGTTCGCATTCAGCTGAGATAAGGCTGTTTTCTGATTTTTTTTCATTTTCTGCTGTCCCATAACATAAACCTCACAAATGAAGTTAACATCTTAAAAGATTTAGTTCTGTACACTCACTGTTTGATTTTGCATTGATTTCACTGTTTGGATGTGTTTTTCTATTTGTTGTCTGTTTGTGTGCGCATACAGCTGAGATAAGGCTGTTTCCGGATCTTTTTAATTTTTCTGCTGTCCCATAACATAAACCTCACAAATGAAGTTAACATCTTAAAAGATTTAGTTCTGTACACTCCCTGTTTGATATTGCAATGATTTCACTGTTTGGATGTGTTTTTCTATTGGTGTCTGTTTGTGTGCGCATTCAGCTGAGATAAGGCTGTTTACGGATTTTTTTCATTTTTCTGCTGTCCCATAACATAAACCTCACAAATGAAGTTAACATCTTAAAATATTTAGTTCTGTACCCTCAAGTGTTTGATTTTGCAATGGTTTCACTGTTGGGATGTGTTTTTCTACAAGTGTCTGTTTGTGTGCGCATACAGCTGAGATAAGGCTGTTTTCGGATTTTTTTCATTTTTCTACTTTCCCATAATATAAACCTAACAAATGAACTTAACATCTTATAAGATATACTTCTTTACCCTCAGTGTTTAATTTTGCAAAGATTTCACTGTTTGGATGTGTTTTTCTATTGGTGTCTGTGTGCGCATTCAGCTGAGATAAGGCTGTTTACGGATTTTTTTCATTTTTCTGCTGTCCCATAACATAAACCTCACAAATGAAGTTAACATCTTAAAATATTTAGTTCTGTACCCTCAGTGTTTGATTTTGCAATGGTTTCACTGTTGGGATGTGTTTTTCTACAAGTGTCTGTTTGTGTGCGCATTCAGCTGAGATAAGGCTGTTTTCGGATTTTTTTCATTTTTCTACTTTCCCATAATATAAACCTAACAAATGAACTTAACATCTTATAAGATATACTTCTTTACCCTCAGTGTTTAATTTTGCAAAGATTTCACTGTTTGGATGTGTGTTTCTATTGAAGTCTGTTTGTGTGCGCATTCAGCTGAGATAAGGCTGTTTCCGGATTTTTTTAATTTTTCTGCTGTCCCATAACATAAACCTCACAAATGAAGTTAACATCTTAAAATATTTAGTTCTATACCCTCAGTGTTTGATTTTGCAATGGTTTCACTGTTGGGATGTGTTTTTCTACAAGTGTCTGTTTGTGTGCGCATTCAGCTGAGATAAGGCTGTTTCCGGATTTGTTTAATTTTTCTGCTGTCCCATAACATAAACCTCACAAATGAAGTTAACATCTTAAAATATTTAGTTCTGTACCCTCAGTGTTTAATTTTGCAAAGATTTCACTGTTTGGATGTGTTTTTCTATTGGTGTCTGTTTGTGTGCGCATTCAGCTGAGATAAGGCTGTTTACGGATTTTTTTCATTTTTCTGCTGTCCCATAACATAAACCTCACAAATGAAGTTAACATCTTAAAATATTTAGTTCTGTACCCTCAGTGTTTGCTTTTGCAATGGTTTCACTGTTGGGATGTGTTTTTCTACAAGTGTCTGTTTGTGTGCGCATTCAGCTGAGATAAGGCTGTTTTCGGATTTTTTTCATTTTTCTACTTTCCCATAATATAAACTTAACAAATGAACTTAACATCTTATAAGATATACTTCTTTACCCTCAGTGTTTAATTTTGCAAAGATTTCACTGTTTGGATGTGTGTTTCTATTGAAGTCTGTTTGTGTGCGCATTCAGCTGAGATAAGGCTGTTTCCGGATTTTTTTAATTTTTCTGCTGTCCCATAACATAAACCTCACAAATGAAGTTAACATCTTAAAATATTTAGTTCTATACCCTCAGTGTTTGATTTTGCAATGGTTTCACTGTTGGGATGTGTTTTTCTACAAGTGTCTGTTTGTGTGCGCATTCAGCTGACATAAGGCTGTTTACGGATTTTTTTAATTTTTCTGCTGTCCCATAACATAAACCTCACAAATGAAGTTAACATCTTAAAAGATTTAGTTCTGTACACTCACTGTTTGATTTTGCATTGATTTCACTGTTTGGATGTGTTTTTCTATTGGTGTCTGTTTGTGTGCGCATACAGCTGAGATAAGGCTGTTTTCGGATTTTTTTCATTTTTCTACTTTCCCATAATATAAACCTAACAAATGAACTTAACATCTTATAAAATATACTGCTTTACCCTCAGTGTTTAATTTTGCAAAGATTTCACTGTTTGGATGTGTTTTTCTATTGGTGTCTGTTTGTGTGCGCATTCAGCTGAGATAAGGCTGTTTACGGATTTTTTTAATTTTTCTGCTGTCCCATAACATAAACCTCACAAATGAAGTTAACATCTTAAAAGATTTAGTTCTGTACACTCACTGTTTGATTTTGCATTGATTTCACTGTTTGGATATGTTTTTCTATTGGTGTCTGTTTGTGTGCGCATACAGCTGAGATAAGGCTGTTTTCGGATTTTTTTCATTTTTCTACTTTCCCATAATATAAACCTAACAAATGAACTTAACATCTTATAAGATATACTTCTTTACCCTCAGTGTTTAATTTTGCAAAGATTTCACTGTTTGGATGTGTGTTTCTATTGAAGTCTGTTTGTGTGCGCATTCAGCTGAGATAAGGCTGTTTCCGGATTTTTTTTAATTTTTCTGCTGTCCCATAACATAAACCTCACAAATGAAGTTAACATCTTAAAAGATTTAGTTCTGTACACTCACTGTTTGATTTTGCATTGATTTCACTGTTTGGATGTGTTTTTCTATTGGTGTCTGTTTGTGTGCGCATACAGCTGAGATAAGGCTGTTTTCGGATTTTTTTCATTTTGCTACTTTCCCATAATATAAACCTAACAAATGAACTTAACATCTTATAAGATATACTTCTTTACCCTCAGTGTTTAATTTTGCAAAGATTTCACTGTTTGGATGTGTTTTTCTATTGGTGTCTGTTTGTGTGCGCATTCAGCTGAGATAAGGCTGTTTACGGATTTTTTTAATTTTTCTGCTGTCCCATAACATAAACCTCACAAATGAAGTTAACATCTTAAAATATTTAGTTCTGTACCCTCAGTGTTTGATTTTGCAATGGTTTCACTGTTGGGATGTGTTTTTCTACAAGTGTCTGTTTGTGTGCGCATACAGCTGAGATAAGGCTGTTTTCGGATTTTTTTCATTTTTCTACTTTCCCATAATATAAACCTAACAAATGAACTTAACATCTTGTAAGATATACTTCTTTACCCTCAGTGTTTAATTTTGCAAAGATTTCACTGTTTGGATGTGTTTTTCTATTGGTGTCTGTTTGTGTGCGCATTCAGCTGAGATAAGGCTGTTTCCGGATTTGTTTAATTTTTCTGCTGTCCCATAACATAAACCTCACAAATGAAGTTAACATCTTAAAAGATTTATTTCTGTACACTCACTGTTTGATTTTGCATTGATTTCACTGTTTGGATGTGTTTTTCTATTGGTGTCTGTTTGTGTGCGCATACAGCTGAGATAAGGCTGTTTTCGGATTTTTTTCATTTTTCTACTTTCCCATAATATAAACCTAACAAATGAACTTAACATCTTATAAGATATACTTCTTTACCCTCAGTGTTTAATTTTGCAAAGATTTCACTGTTTGGATGTGTTTTTCTATTGGTGTCTGTTTGTGTGCGCATTCAGCTGAGATAAGGCTGTTTCCGGATTTGTTTAATTTTTCTGCTGTCCCATAACATAAACCTCACAAATGAAGTTAACATCTTAAAAGATTTATTTCTGTACACTCACTGTTTGATTTTGCATTGATTTCACTGTTTGGATGTGTTTTTCTATTGGTGTCTGTTTGTGTGCGCATACAGCTGAGATAAGGCTGTTTTCGGATTTTTTTCATTTTTCTACTTTCCCATAATATAAACCTAACAAATGAAGTTAACATCTTAAAATATTTAGTTCTGTACCCTCAGTGTTTGATTTTGCAATGGTTTCACTGTTGGGATGTGTTTTTCTACAAGTGTCTGTTTGTGTGCGCATTCAGCTGACATAAGGCTGTTTACGGATTTTTTTAATTTTTCTGCTGTCCCATAACATAAACCTCACAAATGAAGTTAACATCTTAAAAGATTTAGTTCTGTACACTCCCTGTTTGATATTGCAATGATTTCACTGTTTGGATGTGTTTTTCTATTGGTGTCTGTTTGTGTGCGCATTCAGCTGAGATAAGGCTGTTTACGGATTTGTTTAATTTTTCTGCTGTCCCATAACATAAACCTCACAAATGAAGTTAACATCTTAAAAGATTTAGTTCTGTACCCTCAGTGTTTGATTTTGCAATGATTTCACTGTTGGGATGTGTTTTTCTACAAGTGTCTGTTTGTGCCCCATTGAGCTGAGATAAGGCTATTTTCGAAATGTTTTCATTTTTCTACTTTCCCATAATATAAACCTAACAAATGAAATTAACATCTTATAAGATATACTTCTTTGCCCTCAGTGTTTAATTTTGCAAATATTTCACTGTTTGGATGTGTTTTTCTATTGGTGTCTGTTTGTGTTCGCATTCAGCTGAGATAAGGCTGTTTTCTGATTTTTTTTCATTTTCTGCTGTCCCATAACATAAACCTCACAAATGAAGTTAACATCTTAAAAGATTTAGTTCTGTACACTCACTGTTTGATTTTGCATTGATTTCACTGTTTGGATGTGTTTTTCTATTTGTTGTCTGTTTGTGTGCGCATACAGCTGAGATAAGGCTGTTTCCGGATCTTTTTAATTTTTCTGCTGTCCCATAACATAAACCTCACAAATGAAGTTAACATCTTAAAAGATTTAGTTCTGTACACTCCCTGTTTGATATTGCAATGATTTCACTGTTTGGATGTGTTTTTCTATTGGTGTCTGTTTGTGTGCGCATTCAGCTGAGATAAGGCTGTTTACGGATTTTTTTCATTTTTCTGCTGTCCCATAACATAAACCTCACAAATGAAGTTAACATCTTAAAATATTTAGTTCTGTACCCTCAAGTGTTTGATTTTGCAATGGTTTCACTGTTGGGATGTGTTTTTCTACAAGTGTCTGTTTGTGTGCGCATTCAGCTGAGATAAGGCTGTTTCCGGATTTTTTTAATTTTTCTGCTGTCCCGTAACATAAACCTCACAAATGAAGTTAACATCTTATAAGATATACTTCTTTACCCTCAGTGTTTAATTTTGCAACGATTTCACTGTTGGGATGTGTTTTTCTACAAGTATCTGTTTGTGTGCGCATTCAGCTGAGATAAGGCTGTTTAAGGATTTTTTTTAATTTTTCTGCTGTCCCATAACATAAACCTCACAAATGAAGTTAACATCTTAAAAGATTTAGTTCTGTACCCTCAGTGTTTGATTTTGCAATGATTTCACTGTTTGGATGTGTTTTTCTATTGGTGTCTGTTTGTGTGCGCATTCAGCTGAGATAAGGCTGTTTTCTGATTTTTTTTCATTTTCTACTGTCCCATAACATAAACCTCACAAATAAAGTTAACATCTTATAAGATATACTAATGTACCCTCGTCGTTCCGCTCATCTTGGGACCCCAAACGACATATGAAATATTCACACTCCTGCGACCTGTAGTTCCTCTTTCACTCTGGCCAAAAGGGTCTAACCCTGGATTTCCACTGGACGCGGAACGGCCGCAGAACGGCCGCGGAACGGCCGCGGAACGGTAGCCGTTGCAAATCGCTTCCATTCTAATCAATGTGAGCATTCCCACCGGCCGCACTGTGGCCCGGATCAGCAGCGGCCCAGAAGCGGCTCGCCGCGCCGCAGCGCTATCGATAGGAATCAGTTCTATTTTTTCCGTTGCCGCTGCTGAACCTCGTAAATTTCAACGAAGCAGATCGCACAAGACAGGAAGTCCGACACAGTATCAAAGTAAAACACTTCCGCCCCCCTTTCAAAATAAAACACAATACGCAGGTCACAACTTCACCTCAACGTTACGGTGCTCCCAGGTCAACAGTCATTTGATCCGAGGGTCTCGGAGACAATGGACGACGAGAGACTGATTATGGAAGTGGAGAAATGAAAGAAGCTGTGTTGTTGTTTCCTTTATACACACAGTCTATCTCGCGTCCGTTCGAGATTATCGCGCGATCTTCCGTGAATACCGCTGGCTCCCAAGGCTCCGCGCCGCTGCCGTAACGCGCCCGGTGGGGATTGATGTTTGGGAGAGGACGAAGCAGAACCGCGCCACGGCCGTTCCGCGGCCGTTCCGCGGCCGTTCCGCGTCCAGTGGAAATCCAGGGTAAGACTCTATAGAGTCTGACATGACCTGATTTTCAGTTTTTGGATACAGGACTTTGGGCTTTTTTCCCCCGGCCAAAAAAAACTGCCAAAAACACAGTCTGTAAAATTCAAACGTAAGAAAGGTGGGAAACTGTCTTTTCTTCAATAATTCCTAAAGGCAATGAGCCCGGAGGCTGATCTTTCCGTATGTGTATCAGGGATTTAGGCTTATCCCCGGTGCAGAGTTTCAGACCTGTGCAACCTTCGGAAAGGTCAATGGTCAGCCGTTGGGGTGTGTTTTTTGTAATAATTCCTAAAGGCATTCAGCCAGTGGTCTGATTTTTCCGTATCTGTATCAGGGACTAAGGCTTATCCAGGGTGCCAAGTTTCAGACCCGTGCAACCTTTGGAAAGGTCAAAGGTCAGCCGTTCGGGTGTGTTTTTTGTAATAATTCCTAAAGGCCTTAAGCCAGGAGTCTGATTTTTCCGTATGTGTATCAGGGACTAAAGCTTATCCAGGATGCCAAGTTTCAGACCCGTGCAACCTTTGGAAAGGTCAAAGGTCAGCCGTTCGGGTGTGTTTTTTGTAATAATTCCTAAAGGCATTAAGCCAGGAGTCTGATTTTTCCGTATGTGTATCAGGGACTAAGGCTGATCCAGGGTGCCGAGTTTCAGACCTGTGCAACCTTCGGAAAGGTCAATGGTCAGCTGTTCGGGTGTGTTTTTTGTAATAATTCCTAAAGGCATTGAGCCAGGAGTCTGATTTTTCCGTATGTGTATCAGGGATTTAGGCTTATCCCCGGTGCAGAGTTTCAGACCTGTGCAACCTTCGGAAAGGTCAATGGTCAGCCGTTCGGGTGTGTTTTTTGTAATAATTCCTAAAGGCATTGAGCCAGGAGTCTGATTTTTCCGTATGTGTATCAGGGATTTAGGCTTATCCCGGGTGCAGAGTTTCAGGCCTGTGCAACCTTCGGAAAGGTCAATGGTCAGCCGTTCGGGTGTGTTTTTTGTAATAATTCCTAAAGGCATTGAGCCAGGAGTCTGATTTTTCCGTATGTGTATCAGGGATTTAGGCTTATCCCGGGTGCAGAGTTTCAGGCCTGTGCAACCTTCGGAAAGGTCAACGGTCAGCCGTTCGGGTGTGTTTTTTGTAATAATTCCTAAAGGCATTGAGTCAGGAGTCTGTTTTCTCCGTATGTGTATCATACACATGGTCAGCCGTTCGGGTGTGTTTTTTGTAATAATTCCTAAAGGCATTGAGTCAGGAGTCTGATTTTTCCGTGTGTGTGTCAGGGACTAAGGCTGATCTAGGGTGCCGAGTTTCAGACCTGTGCAACCTTCGGAAAGGTCAAAGGTCAGCCGTTCGGGTGTGTTTTTTGTAATAATTCCTAAAGGCATTAAGCCAGAAGTCTGATTTTTCCGTATGTGTATCTAGGGTGCCGAGTTTAAGACCCGTGCAACCTTTGGAAAGGTCAAAGGTCAGCCATTTGGGTGTGTTTTTTGTAATAATTCCTAAAGGCATTAAGCCAGGAGTCTGATTTTTCCGTATGTGTATCAGGGACTAAGGCTGATCGAGGGTATTTTAATCTTTTTTCTACTGTCCTATAATATGAAGTTAACATCTTATAAGGTATATTGATGTACCCTCAGTGTTTGAATTTATAATGATTGCACTGTTTGGATGTGTTTTTCTATTTGTGTCTGTTTTTGTGCGCATTCAGACACACCCGAACGGCTGACCTTTGACCTTTCCAAAGGTTGCACGGGTCTGAAACTGTTTCTACTGTCCCATAACATAAACCTCACAAATAAAGTTAAAATCTTATAAGATATAGTTATATACCTTCAGTGTTTGATTTTGCAATGATTTCACTGTTTGAATGTGTTTTTCTATTTTTGTCTGTTTTTGTGCGCATTCAGCTGGAATACGACTGTTTTCTGATTTTTTTTTCATTTTTCTACTGTCCCATAACATAAACCTCACAAATAAAGTTAACATCTTATAAGATATTCTTCGGTACCCTCAGTGTTTGATTTTGCAATGAAATCACTGTTTGGATGTGTTTTTCTATTTGTGTCTGTTTTTGTGCGCATTCAGCTGGAATACGACTGCTTTCTGATTTTTTTTCATTTTCTACTGTCCCATAACATAAACCTCACAAATAAAGTTAACATCTTATAAGATATACTAATGTACCCTCGTCGTTCCGCTCGTCTTGGGACCCCAAACGACATATGAAATATTCACACTCCTGCGACCTGTAGAAATGTAGTTCCTCCGAAACTTCCACTCTGGCCAAAGAGTCTAAGACTGTATAGAGTCTGACATGACCTGATTTTCAGTTTTTGGACACAGGACTTTGGGCTTTTTTCCCCCTGGCCAAAAAAAACTGCCAAAAACACAGTCTGTAAAATTCAAACGTAAGAAAGGTGGGAAACTGTCTTTTCTTCAATAATTCCTAAAGGCAATGAGCCCGGATGCTGATTTCTCCGTATGTGTATCAGGGACTCCTGGCTGATCCAGGGTGCCGAGTTTCAGACCCGCGCAACCTTTGGAAAGGTCAAAGGTCAGCCGCTGTGGTGTGTTTTTTGTAATAATTCCTAAAGGCATTGAGTCAGGAGTCTGATTTTTCCGTATGTGTATCAGGGACTAAAGCTTATCCCGGTTGCCGAGTTTCAGACCTGTGCAACCTTCGGAAAGGTCAATGGTCAGCCGTTCGGGTGTGTTTTTTGTAATAATTCATAAAGGCATCGAGCCAGGAGTCTGATTTTTCCGTATGTGTATCAGGGACTAAGGCTAATCTAGGGTGCCGAGTTTCAGACCTGTGTAACCTTCGGAAAGGTCAAAGGTCAGCCGTTTAGGTGTGTTTTTTGTAATAATTCCTAAAGGCATTAAGCCAGGAGTCTGATTTTTCCGTATGTGTATCAGGGACTAAGGCTGATCGAGGGTATTTTAATCTTTTTTCTACTGTCCTATAATATGAAGTTAACATCTTATAAGGTATATTGATGTACCCTCAGTGTTTGAATTTATAATGATTTCACTGTTTGGATGTGTTTTTCTATTTGTCTCTGTTTTTGTGTGCATTCAGCAGGGAAACGACTGTTTTCTGATTTTTTTCAATTTTCTACTGTCCCATGACATAAACCTCACAAATAAAGTTAAAATCTTATAAGATATAGTTATATACCTTCAGTGTTTGATTTTGCAATGATTTCACTGTTTGGATGGGTTTTTCTATTTGTCTCTGTTTTTGTGTGCATTCAGCAGGGATACGGCTGTTTTCTGATTTTATTCATTTTTTTATTGTCCCATAAAATAAACCTCACAAATAAAGTTAACATCTCATAAGATATAGTTATATACCTTCAGTGTTTGATTTTGCAATGATCTCACTGTTTGAATGTGTTTTTCTATTTTTGTCTGTTTTTGTGCGCATTCAGCTGGAATACGACTGTTTTCAGATTTTTTTTCATTTTTTAACTGTCCCACAACATAAACCTCACAAATAAAGTTAACATCTTATAAGATATAGTTATATACCTTCAGTGTTTGATTTTGCAATGATTTCACTGTTTGAATGTGTTTTTCTATTTTTGTCTGTTTTTGTGCGCATTCAGCTGGAATACGACTGTTTTCTGATTTTTTTTCATTTTTCTACTGTCCCATAACATAAACCTCACAAATAAAGTTAACATCTTATAAGATATACTAATGTACCCTCGTCGTTCCGCTCGTCTTGGGACCCCAAACGACATATGAAATATTCACACTCCTGCGACCTGTAGAAATGTAGTTCCTCCGAAACTTCCACTCTGGCCAAAGAGTCTAAGACTGTATAGAGTCTGACATGACCTGATTTTCAGTTTTTGGACACAGGACTTTGGGCTTTTTTCCCCCGGGCCAAATACTGCCAAAAACACAGTTTGTAAAATTCAAACGTAAGAAAGGTGGGAAACTGTCTTTTCTTCAATAATTCCTAAAGGCAATGAGCCCGGATGCTGATTTCTCCGTATGTGTATCAGGGACTCCTGGCTGATCCAGGGTGCCGAGTTTCAGACCCGTGCAACCTTTGGAAAGGTCAAAGGTCAGCCGCTGTGGTGTGTTTTTTGTAATAATTCCTAAAGGCATTGAGTCAGGAGTCTGATTTTTCCGTATGTGTATCAGGGACTAAAGCTTATCCCGGTTGCCGAGTTTCAGACCTGTGCAACGTCCGGAAAAGGTCATTGGTCAGCCGTTCGGGTGTGTTTTTTGTAATAATTCCTAAAGGCATTAAGCCAGGAGTCTGATTTTTCCGTATGTGTATCAGGGACTAAAGCTGATCCAGGGTGTCGAGTTTCAGACCCGTGCAACCTTTGGAAAGGTCAAAGGTCAGCCGTTCGGGTGTGTTTTTTGTAATAATTCCTAAAGGCATTAAGCCAGGAGTCTGATTTTTCCGTATGTGTATCAGGGACTAAGGCTGATCCAGGGTGTCGAGTTTCAGACCCGTGCAACTTTTGGAAAGGTCAAAGGTCAGCCGTTCGGGTGTGTTTTTTGTAATAATTCCTAAAGGCATTGAGCCAGGAGTCTGATTTTTCCGTATGTGTATCTAGGGTGCCGAGTTTAAGACCCGTGCAACCTTTGGAAAGGTCAAAGGTCAGCCATTTGGGTGTGTTTTTTGTAATAATTCCTAAAGGCATTAAGCCAGGAGTCTGATTTTTCCGTATGTGTATCAGGGACTAAGGCTGATCGAGGGTATTTTAATCTTTTTTCTACTGTCCTATAATATGAAGTTAACATCTTATAAGGTATATTGATGTACCCTCAGTGTTTAAATTTATAATGATTTTACTGTTTGGATGTGTTTTTCTATTTGTGTCTGTTTTTGTGCGCATTCAGAAGGAATACGGCTGTTTTCGCAATTTTTTTCATTTTTCTACTGTCCCATAACATAAACCTCACAAATAAAGTTAAAATCTTATAAGATATAGTTATATACCTTCAGTGTTTGATTTTGCAATGATTTCACTGTTTGAATGTGTTTTTCTATTTTTGTCTGTTTTTGTGCGCATTCAGCTGGAATACGACTGTTTTCTGATTTTTTTTTATTTTTCTACTGTCCCATAACATAAACCTCAGAAATAAAGTTAACATCTTATAAGGTATATTGATGTACCCTCAGTGTTTAAATTTATAATGATTTCACTGTTTGGATGTGTTTTTCTATTTGTGTCTGTTTTTGTGCGCATTCAGAAGGAATACGGCTGTTTTCGCAATTTTTTTCATTTTTCTACTGTCCCATAACATAAACCTCACAAATAAAGTTAAAATCTTATAAGATATAGTTATATACCTTCGGTGTTTGATTTTGCAATGATTTCACTGTTTGAATGTGTTTTTCTATTTTTGTCTGTTTTTGTGCGCATTCAGCTGGAATACGACTGTTTTCTAATTTTTTTTTCATTTTTCTACTGTCCCATAACATAAACCTCACAAATAAAGTTAACATCTTATAAGATATTCTTCGGTACCCTCAGTGTTTGATTTTGCAATGATTTCACTGTTTGGATGTGTTTTTCTATTTGTGTCTGTTTTTGTGAGCATTCAGTTGGAATAAGACTGTTTTCTGATTTTTTTTCATTTTCTACTGTCCCATAACATAAACCTCACAAATAAAGTTAACATCTTATAAGATATACTAATGTACCCTCGTCGTTCCGCTTGTCTTGGGACCCCAAACGACATATGAAATATTCACACTCCTGCGACCTGTAGAAATGTATTTCCTCCAAAACTTCCACTCTGGCCAAAGAGTCTAAGACTGTATAGAGTCTGACATGACCTGATTTTCAGTTTTTGGACAAAGGACTTTGGGCTTTTTTCCCCCTGGCCAAAAAAAACTGCCAAAAACACAGTCTGTAAAATTCAAACGTAAGAAAGGTGGGAAACTGTCTTTTCTTCAATAATTCCTAAAGGCAATGAGCCCGGATGCTGATTTCTCCGTATGTGTATCAGGGACTCCTGGCTGATCCAGGGTGCCGAGTTTCAGACCCGTGCAACCTTTGGAAAGGTCAAAGGTCAGCCGCTGTGGTGTGTTTTTTGTAATAATTCCTAAAGGCATTGAGTCAGGAGTCTGATTTTTCCGTATGTGTATCAGGGACTAAAGCTTATCCCGGTTGCCGAGTTTCAGACCTGTGCAACTTTCGGAAAAGGTCAATGGTTAGCCGTTCGGGTGTGTTTTTTGTAATAATTCCTAAAGGCATTAAGCCAGGAGTCTGATTTTTCTGTATGTGTATCAGGGACTAAGGCTAATCCAGGGTGCTGAGTTTCAGATCTGTGCAACCTTTGGAAAGGTCAAATGTCAGCCACTGTGGTGTATTTTTTGGAATAATTCCTAAAGGCATTGAGTCAGGAGTCTGATTTTTCCGTATGTGTATCAGGGACTAAAGCTTATCCCGGTTGCCGAGTTTCAGACCTGTGCAACTTTCGGAAAAGGTCAATGGTTAGCCGTTCGGGTGTGTTTTTTGTAATAATTCCTAAAGGCATTAAGCCAGGAGTCTGATTTTTCTGTATGTGTATCAGGGACTAAGGCTAATCCAGGGTGCCGAGTTTCAGACCCGTGCAACCTTTGGAAAGGTCAAAGGTCAGCCGTTCGGGTGTGTTTTTTGTAATAATTCCTAAAGGCATTGAGCCAGGTGTCTGATTCTTCCGTGTGTGTATAGGGACTAAGGCTGATCCAGGGTGCCGAGTTTCAGACCTGTGCAACCTTCGGAAAGGTCAATGGTCAGCCGTTCGGGTGTGTTTTTTGTAATAATTCATAAAGGCATCGAGCCAGGAGTCTGATTTTTCCGTATGTGTATCAGGGACTAAGGCTAATCTAGGGTGCCGAGTTTCAGACCTGTGTAACCTTCAGAAAGGTCAAAGGTCAGCCGTTTAGGTGTGTTTTTTGTAATAATTCCTAAAGGCATTAAGCCAGGAGTCTGATTTTTCCGTATGTGTATCAGGGACTAAGGCTGATCGAGGGTATTTTAATCTTTTTTCTACTGTCCTATAATATGAAGTTAACATCTTATAAGGTATATTGATGTACCCTCAGTGTTTAAATTTATATTGATTTCACTGTTTGGATGTGTTTTTCTATTTGTGTCTGTTTTTGTGCGCATTCAGCAGGGATACGGCTGTTTTCGCAATTTTTTTCATTTTTCTACTCTCCCATAACATAAACCTCACAAATAAAGTTAAAATCTTATAAGATATAGTTATATACCTTCAGTGTTTGATTTTGCAATGATTTCACTGTTTGGATGTGTTTTTCTATTTGTCTCTGTTTTTGTGTGCATTCAGCAGGGATACGGCTGTTTTCTGATTTTATTCATTTTTTTATTGTCCCATAACATAAACCTCACAAATAAAGTTAACATCTCATAAGATATAGTTATATACCTTCAGTGTTTGATTTTGCAATGATTTCACTGTTTGAATGTGTTTTTCTATTTTTGTCTGTTTTTGTGCGCATTCAGCTGGAATACGACTGTTTTCTGATTTTTTTTCATTTTTCTACTGTCCCATAACATAAACCTCACAAATAAAGTTAACATCTTATAAGATATACTAATGTACCTTCGTCGTTCCGCTCGTCTTGGGACCCCAAACGACATATGAAATATTCACACTCCTGCGACCTGTAGAAATGTATTTCCTCCAAAACTTCCACTCTGGCCAAAGAGTCTAAGACTGTATAGAGTCTGACATGACTTGATTTTCAGTTTTTGGACAAAGGACTTTGGGCTTTTTTCCCCCTGGCCAAAAAAAACTGCCAAAAACACAGTCTGTAAAATTCAAACGTAAGAAAGGTGGGAAACTGTCTTTTCTTCAATAATTCCTAAAGGCAATGAGCCCGGATGCTGATTTCTCCGTATGTGTCTCAGGGACTCCTGGCTGATCCAGGGTGCAGAGTTTCAGACCCGTGCAACCTTTGGAAAGGTCAAAGGTCAGCCGCTGTGGTGTGTTTTTTGTAATAATTCCTAAAGGCATTGAGTCAGGAGTCTGATTTTTCCGTATGTGTATCAGGGACTAAAGCTTATCCCGGTTGCCGAGTTTCAGACCCGTGCAACCTTTGGAAAGGTCAAAGGTCAGCCGTTCGGGTGTGTTTTTTGTAATAATTCCTAAAGGCATTAAGCCAGGAGTCTGATTTTTCCGTATGTGTATCAGGGACTAAGGCTAATCCAGGGTGTCGAGTTTCAGACCCGTGCAACCTTTGGAAAGGTCAAAGGTCAGCCGTTCGGGTGTGTTTTTTGTAATAATTCCTAAAGTCATTGAGCCAGGAGTCTGATTTTTCCGTGTGTGTATCAGGGACTAAGGCTGATCTAGGGTGCCGAGTTTCAGACCTGTGCAACCTTCGGAAAGGTCAAAGGTCAGCCGTTCGGGTGTGTTTTTTGTAGAGCTGGGCATAGATTAATTTTTTTAATCTAGATTAATCTCACTGCAATCTTGGAGTTAATCTAGATTAATCTAGATTAAAATGGCTCATTTGAATTCTGATGAAGGCATTCAAAATATGTGTGCGCTACTTAAATAATGACCAGAAGTAAGTCCTTGAGAACGGGTTTCTCAGGCCAGCTGGTCCATTAGACCAGAAGCCCATCTCCTGTTTGGAAAATGCATCAAAAACTGCTTGATAAAGTTATTGGTAATGAAATATGAAATAATGTTCAGTAAAATGTATGTGTTTATGTAATTCTTTATTCAGATAAACACAAAATAACCAGTAGGCAATTTAACCAGTACAGGCAATTTGAACAACCCCCATTTCTGGGATAATATGACATTAATTGAACAACTGTAGGCCTACATGAGAGGTTACATAACGTAACGTTACCTAGGGCGAAAGAGTGAAGCTCCCAGCTGGCATCGATGAGGTGTACAGTAACACCAAGGTAGTTTTCATTGTTAACAGACGATCAATGATCCCCAGTCAGTGCCACACAAGTTGCCCCAGCCAACTTCTCCTCTTTCGCCGCTTTCTGTGCGGCGTGCTGGTCATTGATTCTCCGTACGATGGTTCGCCTCGCAGGAAGTTTATAAGATGGGTCACCTGTGGCCGCCTGGAGAAGAAGCTCCAGCCCCTCATCTTCAACCACACTGATAGGCCGGCAGTTGAGGGCAATCCACTGAGCTAAGAGGCCCGTTAGTTTAGCTGACAGAGCTGTGCTGACGGGCTTGCCTCGGTTGCATTCAAACATTGTAGTCTGACGAACACGACTTTTCTCGGCTTCAGTGCTTGCTCCGGCACCTTTCACATCAGCAAAGGGATGCTTTGCGTTTAGGTGGTACTTCAGACTTGACGAACTTCTACAGTAAACTAACTCGGCGTTGCACAAAGTGCATACAACCCTAGTTTTATCGAGGTTTCCATTGGGAAGCTTCTTGAAAATAAATTTCCCCTGAAGCAACCCGGCGGGCTTCGCAGCAGCGTCCATGTCAGCTGACGTTTGATGCACACGGTTCGGACTCACGCGGCACGCCCCAGCCCCCACAGCGTAATTCGGCCAGGTATACATCCGCGCTCAGCCAGGTCAGAGCCTTCTGGGCCAGGTATACATCCGCGCTAACATATCAAAGTGAAATTCATAGCTTGCTCACTATGTGGACCCAGGTCCCAGACCCAACTTTGAGAATAGATTAACGGCGATAATTTTCTTATCGCGCGATAAGAGTCTCGCGTTAACGCAGCACGTTAACGCCGTTAACGGCCCAGCACTAGTTTTTTGTAATAATTCCTAAAGGCATTAAGCCAGGAGTCTGATTTTTCCGTATGTGTATCAGGGACTAAGGCTGATCGAGGGTATTTTAATCTTTTTTCTACTGTCCTATAATATGAAGTTAACATCTTATAAGGTATATTGATGTACCCTCAGTGTTTAAATTTATATTGATTTCACTGTTTGGATGTGTTTTTCTATTTGTGTCTGTTTTTGTGCGCATTCAGCAGGGATACGGCTGTTTTCGCAATTTTTTTCATTTTTCTACTCTCCCATAACATAAACCTCACAAATAAAGTTAAAATCTTATAAGATATAGTTATATACCTTCAGTGTTTGATTTTGCAATGATTTCACTGTTTGGATGTGTTTTTCTATTTGTCTCTGTTTTTGTGTGCATTCAGCAGGGATACGGCTGTTTTCTGATTTTATTCATTTTTTTATTGTCCCATAACATAAACCTCACAAATAAAGTTAACATCTCATAAGATATAGTTATATACCTTCAGTGTTTGATTTTGCAATGATTTCACTGTTTGAATGTGTTTTTCTATTTTTGTCTGTTTTTGTGCGCATTCAGCTGGAATACGACTGTTTTCTGATTTTTTTTCATTTTTCTACTGTCCCATAACATAAACCTCACAAATAAAGTTAACATCTTATAAGATATACTAATGTACCCTCGTCGTTCCGCTCGTCTTGGGACCCCAAGCGACATGAAATATTCACACTCCTGCGACCTGTAGAAATGTAGTCCCTCCAAAACTTCCACTCTGGCCAAAGAGTCTAAGACTGTATTGAGTCTGACATGACCTGATTTTCAGTTTTTGGACACAGGACTTTGGGCTTTTTTCCCCCGGGCCAAATACTGCCAAAAACACAGTCTGTAAAATTCAAACGTAAGAAAGGTGGGAAACTGTCTTTTCTTCAATAATTCCTAAAGGCAATGAGCCCGGATGCTGATTTCTCCGTATGTGTATCAGGGACTCCTGGCTGATCCAGGGTGCTGAGTTTCAGATCTGTGCAACCTTTGGAAAGGTCAAAGGTCAGCCACTGTGGTGTATTTTTTGTAATAATTCCTAAAGGCATTGAGTCAGGAGTCTGATTTTTCCGTATGTGTATCAGGGACTAAAGCTTATCCCGGTTGCCGAGTTTCAGACCTGTGCAACTTTCGGAAAAGGTCAATGGTTAGCCGTTCGGGTGTGTTTTTTGTAATAATTCCTAAAGGCATTGAGCCAGTAGTCTGATTTTTCCGTATGTGTATCAGGGACTAAGGCTAATCTAGGGTGCCAAGTTTCAGACCTGTGTAACCTTGGAAAGGTCAAAGGTAAGCCGTTTAGGTGTGTTTTTTGTAATAATCCCTAAAGGCATTAAGCCAGGAGTCTGATTTTTCCGTATGTGTATCAGGGACTAAGGCTGATCCAGGGTGTCGAGTTTCAGACCCGTGCAACCTTTGGAAAAGTCAAAGGTCAGCCGTTCGGGTGTGTTTTTTGTAATAATTCCTAAAGGCATTGAGCCAGGAGTCTGATTTTTCCGTGTGTGTATCAGGGACTAAGGCTGATCTAGGGTGCCGAGTTTCAGACCTGTGCAACCTTCGGAAAGGTCAAAGGTCAGCCGTTCGGGTGTGTTTTTTGTAATAATTCCTAAAGGCATTAAGCCAGAAGTCTGATTTTTCCGTATGTGTATCTAGGGTGCCGAGTTTAAGACCCATGCAACCTTTGGAAAGGTCAAAGGTCAGCCATTTGGGTGTGTTTTTTGTAATAATTCCTAAAGGCATTAAGCCAGGAGTCTGATTTTTCCGTATGTGTATCAGGGACTAAGGCTGATCGAGGGTATTTTAATCTTTTTTCTACTGTCCTATAATATGAAGTTAACATCTTATAAGGTATATTGATGTACCCTCAGTGTTTAAATTTATAATGATTTCACTGTTTGGATGTGTTTTTCTATTTGTGTCTGTTTTTGTGCGCATTCAGAAGGAATACGGCTGTTTTCACAATTTTTTTCATTTTTCTACTGTCCCATAACATAAACCTCACAAATAAAGTTAAAATCTTATAAGATATAGTTATATACCTTCAGTGTTTGATTTTGCAATGATTTCACTGTTTGAATGTGTTTTTCTATTTTTGTCTGTTTTTGTGCGCATTCAGCTGGAATACGACTGTTTTCTGATTTTTTTTCATTTTTCTACTGTCCCATAACATAAACCTCAGAAATAAAGTTAACATCTTATAAGATATTGTTATATACCTTCAGTGTTTGATTTTGCAATGATTTCACTGTTTGAATGTGTTTTTCTATTTTTGTCTGTTTTTGTGCGGATTCAGCTGGAATACGACTGTTTTCTGATTTTTAGGGTTCGAGCAACAAGGTTGCAAGAAACCTATTGAAACTGGAAGGATTATTAGGGTTCGAGCAACAAGGTTGCAAGAAACCTATTGAAACTGGAAGGATTATTATTATTATTATTCTTATTATTCCTTAAAGTAAATCGCCTTTTTGAGGCCTTTCCCATACCCCAAAACTCACAGATTTTTGTGACCGCATCAATCGTGGTGTAAATTTACGTCTGAAAAAGGTTCGGGGAATGTGCGTCGAAAATTGAATGTGGGAGGGGCCAATAAGTGCGGCGCCACCTGTCCAAATTCACCATGACCAACACAATTATCGCACATTCACGAAATTCGGTACACATGTGTAGAAGGTCGGGATGAAGAAAAAATTACATTATGACCATGATCCAAACCCAACAGGAAATCCGCCATCTTGGGTTGATTGGCGATTTTTTGGCGATTTTGGCGAATTCGCAGCAATGGTATTTGAACTAACTCCTCCTAGAGTTTTCGTGCGATCACCTTCAAACTTGGTGAGGTCCCTGTGGACCAGTTGAGGAGCTCACGGTATCAAAAGTTTTTTCAAATGTCGCACGGCACACGAGATAGGGGGCGGCAAAGTTCGTGATGATTCTGATGTTTCGCATCAGAAAAAAAAAACTCTTATAACTTTGCGATGGAAGGTCCGATCCGAACCAAACTTGCTATGATTGATGATGGGCCATGGCTGAAGACGTCTATGAAAAAACGGTGAAGTTTGAAAACAGCGCCTCCTTGTGGTGGAAGAAAATACACCAAAAAAAAGTTTTTTTACGATTTCGGGAATAACTTTTACACAGATAATCGTACCGCACTCAAAATTGGTGACAACAGTCAAAACACATGGTAGATGATGCGTGATCAATATGACGACAAATCGTTCAACGGTGTTGCCATGGCAACGACGCAAAGTCGGATTTTTGGGACAAAAAATCAAACTGCTACAACTTCGTGAATCCTGGTCCGATCTGAACCAAACTTGCTAGGATTGATGATAGTCCGGCCCTAAAGACGTCTATATGAAAATATTCAATTTCGAAAACAGCGCCCCCTGGTGACAGCAGACAATATGACAGCTTGTATTTCAATTATCTCCTCCTAGAGCTTTTGTGCGATCACCTTCAAACTTGGTGAGATCAATGTGGACGAGTTGAGCATCAAAAGTTATCAAAAGCTTTTTAAAATATTGTATGGCGTACAAGATAGGGGGCGCCAAAATTGGAGATAATAATAATTTTTCATAACAGACAATGAAACTCTTATAACTTCGCGATGGAAGGTCTGATCCCAACCAAACTTGCTATAGTTGATGATGGTTAGTTGCTGAAGACGACTATGTTGCTGAAACGGTACATTTTGAAAACAGCGCCTCCTAGTGGTGGTAGAAAATTCTAAAAAAACAAACTGTTACAACTTTGCCAATCCTGGTCCAATCTGAACCAAACTTGCAAGGATTGATGACAGTCCGGCCCTGAACACGTCTATATGAAAATATTCATTTTCAAATACAGCGCCCCCTGGTGACGGCAGACAGAATTACATTTATAGTTTTTGATGCTGCTCCAACAGGGATTGTTGTATCCACTTGAAACTTAGTATGTGGGACCCCAGACCCTTCCTCAACATGTCCGTAAAAGGTCACCTCCCTACAGGAAGTGGAAGGCCCGAAACAGGAAGTAAAGTCTTACATTGTCCGATTGACACGAAACTAGATATGTGAGTTACCGGACCTTCCCTGAACATGTTTACGGAGACGCCGTTGACCGAACAGGAAGTCGGCCATTTTAAACAGGAAGTGCCCTCTAACTTTGCCGTACGTTGTCCGATCTGCACAAAACCTTATATGTGAGTTAAGGGACCTGTCCTGAGCATGTCCATAAAAGGTCACCTCCCTACAGGAAGTGGAACGCCCGAAACAGGAAGTAAAGTCTTACATTGTCCGATCTGAACAAAACTTGATATGTAAGACAAGGGAACTTCCCTGAACACGTTTACGGAGACGAACAGGAAGTTGGCCATTTTAAACAGGAAGTGCCCTCTAACTTTGCCGTACGTTGTCCGATTTGCACGAAACATTTTATGTGACACCAGGGACCTGTCCTGAGCATGTCTGCAAGAGATGACCTCCCAACAGGAAGTGGAATGCCCGAAACAGGAAGTAAACTCCAAGATTATCCAATCTGCACAAAACTTGATATGTAAGACAAGGGAAGTTCCCTGAACACGTTTACGGACACGCACTTGACCGAACAGGAAGTCTGCCATTTTAAACAGGAAGTGCCCTATAACTTTGCCATACGTTGCCCGATCCCCCACGAAATTTGGAACGACATGCGTGGGGACGCCGCTGAAAATAACTAGTACTGAAAATAACTAGTACTGAAAATAACTAGTACCGCGCGCGGTGAATGAACGGGTGAGAGCGCGAGGCACGCGGGGAGCCGTGGCACACGGCGACCCGCGTGGGTCGGCTCGAACCCGTTCAGAACCGCGCGCGGTACTAGTTATTTTTATTATTATTATTATTATTATTCTTATTATTCCTTAAAGTAAATCGCCTTTTTGAGGCCTTTCCCATACCCCAAAACTCACAGATTTTTGTGACCGCATCAATCGTGGTGTAAATTTACGTCTGAAAAAGGTTCGGGGAATGTGCGTCGAAAATTGAATGTGGGAGGGGCCAATAAGTGCGGCGCCACCTGTCCAAATTCACCATGACCAACACAATTATCACACATGCACGAAATTTGGTACACATGTGTAGTGGGTCAGGATGAAGAAAAAATTACATTATGACCATGATCCAAACCCAACAGGAAATCCGCCATCTTGGGTTGATTGGCGATTTTTTGGCGATTTTGGCGAATTCGCAGCAATGGTATTTGAACTAACTCCTCCTAAAGTTTTCGTGCGATCACCTTCAAACTTGGTGAGGTCCCTGTGGACCAGTTGAGGAGCTCACGGTATCAAAAGTTCTTTCAAATGTCGCATGGCGCACGAGATAGGGGGCGGCAAAGTTCGTGATGATTCTGATGTTTCGCATCAGAAAAACAAAACTCTTATAACTTTGCGATGGAAGGTCCGATCCGAACCAAACTTGCTATGATTGATGATGGGCCATGGCTGAAGACGTCTATGAAAAAACGGTGAAGTTTGAAAACAGCGCCTTCTTGTGGTGAAAGAAAATACACAAAAAAAAAGTTTTTTTACGATTTCGGGAATAACTTTTACACAGATAATCGTACCGCACTGAAAATTGGTGACAACAGTCAAAACACATGGTAGATGATGCGTGATCAATATGACGACAAATCGTTTAACGGTGTTGCCATGGCAACGACGCAAAGTCGGATTTTTGGGACAAAAAATCAAACTGCTACAACTTCGTGAATCCTGGTCCGATCTGAACCAAACTTGCTAGGATTGATGACAGTCCGGCCCTAAAGACGTCTATATGAAAATATTAAATTTCGAAAACAGCGCCCCCTGGTGACAGCAGACAATATGACAGCTTGTATTTCAATTATCTCCTCCTAGAGCTTTTGTGCGATCACCTTCAAACTTGGTGAGATCAATGTGGACGAGTTGAGGATCAAAAGTTATCAAAAGCTTTTTAAAATATTGTATGGCGTACGAGATAGGGGGCGCCAAAATTGGAGATAATAATAATTTTTCATAACAGACAATGAAACTCTTATAACTTCGCGATGGAAGGTCTGATCCCAACCAAACTTGCTATAGTTGATGATGGTTAGTTGCTGAAGACGACTATGTTGCTGAAACGGTACATTTTGAAAACAGCGCCTCCTGGTGGTGGTAGAAAATTCTAAAAAAACAAACTGTTACAACTTTGCCAATCCTGGTCCGATCTGAACCAAACTTGCAAGGATTGATGACAGTCCAGCCCTGAACACGTCTATATGAAAATATTCATTTTCAAATACAGCGCCCCCTGGTGACAGCAGACAGAATTACATTTATAGTTTTTGATGCTGCTCCAACAGGGATTGTTGTATCCACTTGAAACTTAGTATGTGGGACCCCAGGCCCTTCCTCAACATGTCCGTAAAAGGTCACCTCCCTACAGGAAGTGGAACGCCCGAAACAGGAAGTAAAGTCTTACATTGTCCGATTGACACGAAACTAGATATGTGAGTTACTGGACCTTCCTTGAACATGTTTACGGAGACGCCGTTGACCGAACAGGAAGTCGGCCATTTTAAACAGGAAGTGCCCTCTAACTTTGCCGTACATTGTCCGATCTGCACAAAACCTTATATGTGACACCAGGGACCTGTCCTGAGCATGTCCGTAAAAGGTCACCTCCCAACAGGAAGTGGAACGCCCGAAACAGGAAGTAAAGTCTTACATTGTCCGATCTGAACAAAACTTGATATGTAAGACAAGGGAACTTCCCTGAACATGTTTACGGAGACGAACAGGAAGTTGGCGATTTTAAACAGGAAGTGCCCTCTAACTTTGCCGTACGTTGTCCGATCTGCACAAAACCTTATATGTGACACCAGGGACCTGTCCTGAGCATGTCCGTAAAAGGTCACCTCCCAACAGGAAGTGGAACGCCCGAAACAGGAAGTAAAGTCTTACATTGTCCGATCTGAACAAAACTTGATATGTAAGACAAGGGAACTTCCCTGAACATGTTTACGGAGACGAACAGGAAGTTGGCGATTTTAAACAGGAAGTGCCCTCTAACTTTGCCGTACGTTGTCCGATCTGCACAAAACCTTATATGTGACACCAGGGACCTGTCCTGAGCATGTCCGTAAAAGGTCACCTCCCTACAGGAAGTGGAACACCCGAAACAGGAAGTAAAGTCTTACATTGTCCGATTGACACGAAACTAGATATGTGAGTTACGGGACCGTCCCTGAACATGTTTCCAGAGACAAACAGGAAGTTGGCCATTTTAAACAGGAAGTGCCCTCTAACTTTGCCGTACGTTGTCCGATTTGCACGAAAGCTTATATTTGACACCAGGGACCTGTCCTGAGCATGTCTGCAAAAGATGACCTCCCAACAGGAAGTGGAATGCCTGAAACAGGAAGTAAACTCTAAGATTGTCCGTTCTGAACAAAACTTGATATGTAAGACAAGGGAACTTCCCTGAACTCGTTAACGGACGCGCATTTGACCGAACAGGAAGTCAGCCATTTTAAACAGGAAGTGCCCTATAACTTTGCCATACGTTGCCCGATCCCCCCGAAATTTGGAACGACATGCGCGGGGACGCCGCTGAAAATAACTAGTACTGAAAATAACTAGTACTGAAAATAACTAGTACCGCGCGCGGTGAATGAACGGGTGAGAGCGCGAGGCACGCGGGGAGCCGTGGCACACGGCGACCCGCGTGGGTCGGCTCGAACCCGTTCAGAACCGCGCGCGGTACTAGTTATTTTCAGTACTAGTTATTTTCAGTACTAGTTATTTTTATTATTATTATTCTTATTATTCCCCCAAATGAATTGCCTTTTTGAGGCCTTTCCCATACCCCAAAACTCACCAATTTTTGTGACCGCATCAATCCTGGTGTAAATTTACGTCTGAAAAAGGTTCGGGGAATGTGCGTCGAAAATTGAATGTGGGAGGGGCCAATAAGTGCGGCGCCACCTGTCCAAATTCACCATGACCAACACAAATATCGCACATGCACGAAATTCGGTACACATGTGTAGAAGGTCGGGATGAAGAAAAAATTACATTATGACCATGATCCAAACCCAACAGGAAATCCGCCATCTTGGGTTGATTGGCCATTTTTTGGCGATTTTGGCGAATTCGCAGCAATGGTATTTGAACTAACTCCTCCTAGAGTTTTCGTGCGATCACCTTCAAACTTGGTGAGGTCCCTGTGGACCAGTTGAGGAGCTCACGGTATCAAAAGTTTTTTCAAATGTCGCACGGCGCACGAGATAGGGGGCGGCAAAGTTTGTGATGATTCTGATGTTTCGCATCAGAAAAACAAAACTCTTATAACTTTGCGATGGAAGGTCCGATCCGAGCCAAACTTGCTATGATTGATGATGGGCCATGGCTGAAGACGTCTATGAAAAAACGGTGAAGTTTGAAAACAGCGCCTCCTTGTGGTGAAAGAAAATACACAAAAAAAAAGTTTTTTTACGATTTCGGGAATAACTTTTACACAGATAATAGTACCGCACTCAAAATTGGTGACAACAGTCAAAACACATGGTAGATGATGCGTGATCAATATGACGACAAATCGTTTAACGGTGTTGCCATGGCAACGACGCAAAGTCGGATTTTTGGGACAAAAAATCAAACTGCTACAACTTCGCGAATCCTGGTCCAATCTGAACCAAACTTGCTAGGATTGATGATAGTCCGGCCCTAAAGACGTCTATATGAAAATATTAAATTTCGAAAACAGCGCCCCCTGGTGACAGTAGACAATATGACAGCTTGTATTTCAATTATCTCCTCCTAGAGCTTTTGTGCGATCACCTTCAAACTTGGTGAGATCAATGTGGACGAGTTGAGCATCAAAAGTTATCAAAAGCTTTTTAAAATATTGTATGGCGTACGAGATAGGGGGCGCCAAAATTGGAGATAATAATAATTTTTCATAACAGACAATGAAACTCTTATAACTTCGCGATGGAAGGTCTGATCCCAACCAAACTTGCTATAGTTGATGATGGTTAGTTGCTGAAGACGACTATGTTGCTGAAACGGTACATTTTGAAAACAGCGCCTCCTGGTGGTGGTAGAAAATTCTAAAAAAACAAACTGTTACAACTTTGCCAATCCTGGTCCGATCTGAACCAAACTTGCTGGGAATAATGATAGTCCGGCCCTGAACACGTCTATATGAAAATATTCATTTTCAAATACAGCGCCCCCTGGTGACAGCAGACATAATTACATTTATAGTTTTTGATGCTGCTCCAACAGGGATTGTTGTATCCACTTGAAACTTTGTATGTGGGACCCCAGACCCTTCCTCAACATGTCCGTAAAAGGTCACCTCCCTACAGGAAGTGGAACGCCCGAAACAGGAAGTAAAGTCTTACATAGTCCGATTGACACGAAACTAGATATGTGAGTTACGGGACCTTCCCTGAATACGTTTACGGAGACGCCGTTGACCGAACAGGAAGTCGGCCATTTTAAACAGGAAGTGCCTTCTCACTTTGCCGTACATTGTCCGATCTGCACAAAACCTTATATGTGACACCAGGGACCTGTCCTGAGCATCTCCGTAAAAGGTCACCTCCCTACAGGAAGTGGAACGCCCGAAACAGGAAGTAAAGTCTTACATTGTCCGATTGACACGAAACTAGATATGTGAGTTACGGGACCGTCCCTGAACATGTTTCCAGAGACAAACAGGAAGTTGGCCATTTTAAACAGGAAGTGCCCTCTAACTTTGCCGTATGTTGTCCGATTTGCACGAAAGCTTATATGTGATACCAGGGACCTGTCCTGAGCATGTCTGCAAAAGATGACCTCCCAACAGGAAGTGGAATGCCCGAAACAGGAAGTAAACTCTAAGATTGTCCGATCTGAACAAAACTTGATATGTAAGACAAGGGAACTTCCCTGAACTCGTTAACCGACGCGCATTTGACCGAACAGGAAGTCAGCCATTTTAAACAGGAAGTGCCCTATAACTTTGCCATACGTTGCCCGATCCCCCCGAAATTTGGATCGACATGCGCGGGGACGCCGCTGAAAATAACTAGTACTGAAAATAACTAGTACTGAAAATAACTAGTACCGCGCGCGGTGAATGAACGGGTGAGAGCGCGAGGCACGCGGGGAGCCGTGGCACACGGCGACCCGCGTGGGTCGGCTCGAACCCGTTCAGAACCGCGCGCGGTACTAGTTCATTTTTCTACTGTCCCATAACATAAACCTCACAAATAAAGTTAACATCTTATAAGATATTCTTCGGTACCCTCAGTGTTTGATTTTGCAATGATTTCACTGTTTGGATGTGTTTTTCTATTTGTGTCTGTTTTTGTGAGCATTCAGTTGGAATACGACTGTTTTCTGATTTTTTTTCATTTTCTACTGTCCCATAACATAAACCTCACAAATAAAGTTAACATCTTATAAGATATACTAATGTACCCTCGTCGTTCCGCTCGTCTTGGGACCCCAAACGACATATGAAATATTCACACTCCTGCGACCTGTAGAAATGTAGTCCCTCCAAAACTTCCACTCTGGCCAAAGAGTCTAAGACTGTATAGAGTCTGACATGACCTGATTTTCAGTTTTTGGACAAAGGACTTTGGGCTTTTTTCCCCCTGGCCAAAAAAAACTGCCAAAAACACAGTCTGTAAAATTCAAACGTAAGAAAGGTGGGAAACTGTCTTTTCTTCAATAATTCCTAAAGGCAATGAGCCCGGATGCTGATTTCTCCGTATGTGTATCAGGGACTCCTGGCTGATCCAGGGTGCTGAGTTTCAGATCTGTGCAACCTTTGGAAAGGTCAAAGGTCAGCCACTGTGGTGTATTTTTTGTAATAATTCCTAAAGGCATTGAGTCAGGAGTCTGATTTTTCCGTATGTGTATCAGGGACTAAAGCTTATCCCGGTTGCCGAGTTTCAGACCTGTGCAACTTTCGGAAAAGGTCAATGGTTAGCCGTTCGGGTGTGTTTTTTGTAATAATTCCTAAAGGCATTGAGCCAGTAGTCTGATTTTTCCGTATGTGTATCAGGGACTAAGGCTAATCTAGGGTGCCGAGTTTCAGACCTGTGTAACCTTGGAAAGGTCAAAGGTAAGCCGTTTAGGTGTGTTTTTTGTAATAATCCCTAAAGGCATTAAGCCAGGAGTCTGATTTTTCCGTATGTGTATCAGGGACTAAGGCTGATCCAGGGTGTCGAGTTTCAGACCCGTGCAACCTTTGGAAAAGTCAAAGGTCAGCCGTTCGGGTGTGTTTTTTGTAATAATTCCTAAAGGCATTGAGCCAGGAGTCTGATTTTTCCGTGTGTGTATCAGGGACTAAGGCTGATCTAGGGTGCCGAGTTTCAGACCTGTGCAACCTTCGGAAAGGTCAAAGGTCAGCCGTTCGGGTGTGTTTTTTGTAATAATTCCTAAAGGCATTAAGCCAGAAGTCTGATTTTTCCGTATGTGTATCTAGGGTGCCGAGTTTAAGACCCATGCAACCTTTGGAAAGGTCAAAGGTCAGCCATTTGGGTGTGTTTTTTGTAATAATTCCTAAAGGCATTAAGCCAGGAGTCTGATTTTTCCGTATGTGTATCAGGGACTAAGGCTGATCGAGGGTATTTTAATCTTTTTTCTACTGTCCTATAATATGAAGTTAACATCTTATAAGGTATATTGATGTACCCTCAGTGTTTAAATTTATAATGATTTCACTGTTTGGATGTGTTTTTCTATTTGTGTCTGTTTTTGTGCGCATTCAGAAGGAATACGGCTGTTTTCACAATTTTTTTCATTTTTCTACTGTCCCATAACATAAACCTCACAAATAAAGTTAAAATCTTATAAGATATAGTTATATACCTTCAGTGTTTGATTTTGCAATGATTTCACTGTTTGAATGTGTTTTTCTATTTTTGTCTGTTTTTGTGCGCATTCAGCTGGAATACGACTGTTTTCTGATTTTTTTTCATTTTTCTACTGTCCCATAACATAAACCTCAGAAATAAAGTTAACATCTTATAAAATATTGTTATATACCTTCAGTGTTTGATTTTGCAATGATTTCACTGTTTGAATGTGTTTTTCTATTTTTGTCTGTTTTTGTGCGGATTCAGCTGGAATACGACTGTTTTCTGATTTTTTTTCATTTTTCTACTGTCCCATAACATAAATCTCACAAATAAAGTTAACATCTTATAAGATATTCTTCGGTACCCTCAGTGTTTGATTTTGCAATGATTTCACTGTTTGGATGTGTTTTTCTATTTGTGTCTGTTTTTGTGAGCATTCAGCTGTAATACGACTGTTTTCTGATTTTTTTTCATTTTCTACTGTCCCATTACATAAACCTCACAAATAAAGTTAACATCTTATAAGATATACTAATGTACCCTCGTCGTTCCGCTCGTCTTGGGACCCCAAACGACATATGAAATATTCACACTCCTGCGACCTGTAGAAATGTATTTCCTCCGAAACTTCCACTCTGGCCAAAGAGTCTAAGACTGTATAGAGTCTGACATGACCTGATTTTCAGTTTTTGGACACAGGACTTTGGGCTTTTTTCCCCCTGGCCAAAAAAAACTGCCAAAAACACAGTCTGTAAAATTCAAACGTAAGAAAGGTTGGAAACTGTCTTTTCTTCAATAATTCCTAAAGGCAATGAGCCCGGATGCTGATTTCTCCGTATGTGTATCAGGGACTCCTGGCTGATCCAGGGTGCCGAGTTTCAGACCCGTGCAACCTTTGGAAAGGTCAAACGTCAGCCGCTGTGGTATGTTTTTTGTAATAATTCCTAAAGGCATTGAGCCAGGAGTCTGATTTTTCCGTGTGTGTATAGGGACTAAGGCTGATCCAGGGTGCCGAGTTTCAGACCTGTGCAACCTTCGGAAAGGTCAAAGGTCAGCCGTTCGGGTGTGTTTTTTGTAATAATTCCTAAAGGCATTAAGCCAGGAGTCTGATTTTTCCGTATGTGTATCAGGGACTAAGGCTGATCGAGGGTATTTTAATCTTTTTTCTACTGTCCTATAATATGAAGTTAACATCTTATTAGGTATATTGATGTACCCTCAGTGTTTAAATTTATATTGATTTCACTGTTTGGATGTGTTTTTCTATTTGTGTCTGTTTTTGTGCGCATTCAGCAGGGATACGGCTGTTTTCGCAATTTTTTTCATTTTTCTACTCTCCCATAACATAAACCTCACAAATAAAGTTAAAATCTTATAAGATATAGTTATATACCTTCAGTGTTTGATTTTGCAATGATTTCACTGTTTGGATGTGTTTTTCTATTTGTCTCTGTTTTTGTGTGCATTCAGCAGGGATACGGCTGTTTTCTGATTTTATTCATTTTTTTATTGTCCCATAACATAAACCTCACAAATAAAGTTAACATCTCATAAGATATAGTTATATACCTTCAGTGTTTGATTTTGCAATGATTTCACTGTTTGAATGTGTTTTTCTATTTTTGTCTGTTTTTGTGCGCATTTAGCTGGAATACGACTGTTTTCTGATTTTTTTTCATTTTTCTACTGTCCCATAACATAAACCTCACAAATAAAGTTAACATCTTATAAGATATACTAATGTACCCTCGTCGTTCCGCTCGTCTTGGGACCCCAAACGACATATGAAATATTCACACTACTGCGACCTGTAGAAATGTAGTCCCTCCAAAACTTCCACTCTGGCCAAAGAGTCTAAGACTGTATAGAGTCTGACATGACCTGATTTTCAGTTTTTGGACACAGGACTTTGGGCTTTTTTCCCCTGGGCCAAATACTGCCAAAAACACAGTCTGTAAAATTCAAACGTAAGAAAGGTGGGAAACTGTCTTTTCTTCAATAATTCCTAAAGGCAATGAGCCCGGATGCTGATTTCTCCGTATGTGTATCAGGGACTAAAGCTTATCCCGGTTGCCGAGTTTCAGACCTGTGCAACTTTCGGAAAAGGTCAATGGTTAGCCGTTCGGGTGTGTTTTTTGTAATAATTCCTAAAGGCATTAAGCCAGGAGTCTGATTTTTCTGTATGTGTATCAGGGACTAAGGCTAATCCAGGGTGCCGAGTTTCAGACCCGTGCAACCTTTGGAAAGGTCAAAGGTCAGCCGTTCGGGTGTGTTTTTTGTAATAATTCCTAAAGGCATTAAGCCAGGAGTCTGGCCAAAGAGTCTAAGACTGTATAGAGTCTGACATGACCTGATTTTCAGTTTTGGACACAGGACTTTGGGCTTTTTTCCCCCTGGCCAAAAAAAACTGCCAAAAACACAGTCTGTAAAATTCAAACGTAAGAAAGGTGGGAAACTGTCTTTTCTTCAATAATTCCTAAAGGCAATGAGCCCGGATGCTGATTTCTCCTTATGTGTATCAGGGACTCCTGGCTGATCCAGGGTGCTGAGTTTCAGATCTGTGCAACCTTTGGAAAGGTCAAAGGTCAGCCACTGTGGTGCATTTTTTGTAATAATTCCTAAAGGCATTGAGTCAGGAGTCTGATTTTTCCGTATGTGTATCAGGGACTAAAGTTTATCCCGGTTGCCGAGTTTCAGACCTGTGCAATTTTCGGAAAGGTCAATGGTCAGCCGTTCGGGTGTGTTTTTTGTAACAATTCCTAAAGGCATTTAGCCAGGAGTCTGATTTTTCTGTATGTGTATCAGGGACTAAGGCTAATCCAGGGTGCCGAGTTTCAGACCCGTGCAACCTTTGGAAAGGTCAAAGGTCAGCCGTTCGGGTGTGTTTTTTGTAATAATTCCTAAAGGCATTAAGCCAGGAGTCTGATTTTTCCGTATGTGTATCAGGGACTAAGGCTAATCCAGGGTGTCGAGTTTCAGACCCGTGCAACCTTTGGAAAGGTCAAAGGTCAGCCGCTGTGGTGTGTTTTTTGTAATAATTCCTAAAGGCATTAAGCCAGGAGTCTGATTTTTCCGTATGTGTATCAGGGACTAAGGCTGATCGAGGGTATTTTAATCTTTTTTCTACTGTCCTATAATATATATCCTATAAATATAATATTTTCTGATTTTTTTCATTTTTCTACTGTCCCATAACATATACCTTCAGTGTTTGATTTTGCAATGATTTCACTGTTTGAATGTGTTTTTCTATTTTTGTCTGTTTTTGTGCGCATTCAGCTGGAATACGACTGTTTTCTGATTTTTTTTCATTTTTCTACTGTCCCATAACATAAACCTCACAAATAAAGTTAACATCTTATAAGATATACTAAGTACCCTCGTCGTTCCACTCGTCTTGGGACCCCAAACGACATATGAAATATTCACACTCCTGCGACCTGTAGAAATGTAGTTCCTCCAAAACTTCCACTCTGGCCAAAGAGTCTAAGACTGTATAGAGTCTTCAGTTTTTGGACACAGGACTGTGGGCTTTTTTCCCCCTGGCCAAAAAAAACTGCCAAAAACACAGTCTGTAAAATTCAAACGTAAGAAAGGTGGGAAACTGTCTTTTCTTCAATAATTCCTAAAGGCAATGAGCCCGGATGCTGATTTCTCCGTATGTGTATCAGGGACTAAAGCTTATCCCGGTTGCCGAGTTTCAGACCTGTGCAACTTTCGGAAAAGGTCAATGGTTAGCCGTTCGGGTGTGTTTTTTGTAATAATTCCTAAAGGCATTAAGCCAGGAGTCTGATTTTTCTGTATGTGTATCAGGGACTAAGGCTAATCCAGGGTGCCGAGTTTCAGACCCGTGCAACCTTTGGAAAGGTCAAAGGTCAGCCGTTCGGGTGTGTTTTTTGTAATAATTCCTAAAGGCATTAAGCCAGGAGTCTGATTTTTCCGTATGTGTATCAGGGACTAAGGCTAATCCAGGGTGTCGAGTTTCAGACCCGTGCAACCTTTGGAAAGGTCAAAGGTCAGCCGCTGTGGTGTGTTTTTTGTAATAATTCCTAAAGGCATTAAGCCAAGAGTCTGATTTTTCCGTATGTGTATCAGGGACTAAGGCTGATCGAGGGTATTTTAATCTTTTTTCTACTGTCCTATAATATGAAGTTAACATCTTATAAGGTATATTGATGTACCCTCAGTGTTTAAATTTATATTGATTTCACTGTTTGGATGTGTTTTTCTATTTGTGTCTGTTTTTGTGCGCATTCAGCAGGGATACGGCTGTTTTCGCAATTTTTTTCATTTTTCTACTCTCCCATAACATAAACCTCACAAATAAAGTTAAAATCTTATAAGATATAGTTATATACCTTCAGTGTTTGATTTTGCAATGATTTCACTGTTTGGATGTGTTTTTCTATTTGTCTCTGTTTTTGTGTGCATTCAGCAGGGATACGGCTGTTTTCTGATTTTATTCATTTTTTTATTGTCCCATAACATAAACCTCACAAATAAAGTTAACATCTCATAAGATATAGTTATATACCTTCAGTGTTTGATTTTGCAATGATTTCACTGTTTGAATGTGTTTTTCTATTTTTGTCTGTTTTAGTGCGCATTCAGCTGGAATACGACTGTTTTCTGATTTTTTTTCATTTTTCTACTGTCCCATAACATAAACCTCAGAAATAAAGTTAACATCTTATAAGATATACAAATGTACCTTCGTCGTTCCGCTCGTCTTGGGACCCCAAACGACATATGAAATATTCACACTCCTGCGACCTGTAGAAATGTAGTTCCTCCAAAACTTCCACTCTGGCCAAACAGTCTAAGACTGTATAGAGTCTTCAGTTTTTGGACACAGGACTGTGGGCTTTTTTCCCCCTGGCCAAAAAAAACTGCCAAAAACACAGTCTGTAAAATTCAAATGTAAGAAAGGTGGGAAACTGTCTTTTCTTCAATAATTCCTAAAGGCAATGAGCCCGGATGCTGATTTCTCCGTATGTGTATCAGGGACTCCTGGCTGATCCAGGGTGCCGAGTTTCAGACCCGTGCAACCTTTGGAAAGGTCAAAGGTCAGCCGCTGTGGTGTGTTTTTTGTAATAATTCCTAAAGGCATTGAGTCAGGAGTCTGATTTTTCCCTATGTGTATCAGGGACTAAAGCTTATCCCGGTTGCCGAGTTTCAGACCTGTGCAACTTTCGGAAAAGGTCAATGGTCAGCCGTTCGGGTGTGTTTTTTGTAATAATTCCTAAAGGCATTAAGCCAGGAGTCTGATTTTTCCGTATGTGTATCAGGGACTAAGGCTAATCCAGGGTGCCAAGTTTCAGACCCGTGCAAGCTTTGGAAAGGTCAAAGGTCAGCCGTTCGGGTGTGTTTTTTGTAATAATTCCTAAAGGCATTGAGCCAGGTGTCTGATTTTTCCGTGTGTGTATCAGGGACTAAGGCTGATCCAGGGTGCCGAGTTTCAGACCTGTGCAACCTTCGGAAAGGTCAATGGTCAGCCATTCGGGTGTGTTTTTTGTAATAATTCCTAAAGGCATTGAGCCAGGAGTCTGATTTTTCCGTATGTGTATCAGGGACTAAGGCTAATCTAGGGTGCCGAGTTTCAGACCTGTGTAACCTTCGGAAAGGTCAAAGGTCAGCCGTTTAGGTGTGTTTTTTGTAATAATTCCTAAAGGCATTAAGCCAGGAGTCTGATTTTTCCGTATGTGTATCAGGGACTAAGGCTGATCGAGGGTATTTTAATCTTTTTTCTACTGTCCTATAATATGAAGTTAACATCTTATAAGGTATATTGATGTACCCTCAGTGTTTGAATTTATAATGATTTTACTGTTTGGATGTGTTTTTCTATTTGTGTCTGTTTTTGTGCGCATTCAGCAGGGATACGGCTGTTTTCGCAATTTTTTTCATTTTTCTACTGTCCCATAACATAAACCTCACAAATAAAGTTAAAATCTTATAAGATATAGTTATATACCTTCAGTGTTTGATTTTGCAATGATTTCACTGTTTGGATGTGTTTTTCTATTTGTCTCTGTTTTTGTGTGCATTCAGCAGGGATACGGCTGTTTTCTGATTTTTTTTCATTTTTCTACTGTCCCATAACATAAACCTCACAAATAAATTTAACATCTTATAAGATATAGTTATATACCTTCAGTGTTTGATTTTGCAATGATTTCACTGTTTGATTGTGTTTTTCTATTTTTGTCTGTTTTTGTTTGCAGTATGCTGGAATACGACTGTTTTCTGATTTTTTTTTCATTTTTCTACTGTCCCATAACATAAACCTCACAAATAAAGTTAACATCTTATAAGATATTCTTCGGTACCCTCAGTGTTTGATTTTGCAATAGTTTCACTGTTTGGATGTGTTTTTCTATTTGTGTCTGTTTTTGTGCGCATTCAGCTGGAATACGACTGTTTTCTGATTTTTTTTCATTTTCTACTGTCCCATAACATAAACCTCACAAATAAAGTTAACATCTTATAAGATATACTAATGTACCCTCGTCGTTCCGCTCGTCTTGGGACCCCAAACGACATATGAAATATTCACACTCCTGCGACCTGTAGAAATGTAGTTCCTCCAAAACTTCCACTCTGGCCAAAGAGTCTAAGACTGTATAGAGTCTGACATGACCTGATTTTCAGTTTTTGGACACAGGACTTTGGGCTTTTTTCCCCCTGGCCAAAAAAAACTGCCAAAAACACAGTCTGTAAAATTCAAACGTAAGAAAGGTGGGAAACTGTCTTTTCTTCAATAATTCCTAAAGGCAATGAGCCCGGATGCTGATTTCTCCGTATGTGTATCAGGGACTCCTGGCTGATCCAGGGTGCTGAGTTTCAGATCTGTGCAACCTTTGGAAAGGTCAAAGGTCAGCCACTGTGGTGTATTTTTTGTAATAGTTCCTAAAGGCATTGAGTCAGGAGTCTGATTTTTCCGTATGTGTATCAGGGACTAAAGCTTATCCCGGTTGCCGAGTTTCAGACCTGTGCAACTTTCGGAAAAGGTCAATGGTTAGCCGTTCGGGTGTGTTTTTTGTAATAATTCCTAAAGGCATTAAGCCAGGAGTCTGATTTTTCTGTATGTGTATCAGGGACTAAGGCTAATCCAGGGTGCCGAGTTTCAGACCCGTGCAACCTTTGGAAAGGTCAAAGGTCAGCCGTTCGGGTGTGTTTTTTGTAATAATTCCTAAAAGCATTAAGCCAGGAGTCTGGCCAAAGAGTCTAAGACTGTATAGAGTCTGACATGACCTGATTTTCAGTTTTTGGACACAGGACTTTGGGCTTTTTTCCCCCTGGCCAAAAAAAACTGCCAAAAACACAGTCTGTAAAATTCAAACGTAAGAAAGGTGGGAAACTGTCTTTTCTTCAATAATTCCTAAAGGCAATGAGCCCGGATGCTGATTTCTCCGTATGTGTATCAGGGACTCCTGGCTGATCCAGGGTGCCGAGTTTCAGACCCGTGCAACCTTTGGAAAGGTCAAAGGTCAGCCGCTGTGGTGTGTTTTTTGTAATAATTCCTAAAGGCATTGAGCCAGGAGTGCGATTTTTCCGTGTGTGTATAGGGACTAAGGCTGATCCAGGGTGCCGAGTTTCAGACCTGTGCAACCTTCGGAAAGGTCAATGGTCAGCCGTTCGGGTGTGTTTTTTGTAATAATTCATAAAGGCATCGAGCCAGGAGTCTGATTTTTCCGTATGTGTATCAGGGACTAAGGCTAATCTAGGGTGCCGAGTTTCAGACCTGTGTAACCTTCGGAAAGGTCAAAGGTCAGCCGTTCGGGTGTGTTTTTTGTAATAATTCCTAAAGGCATTAAGCCAGGAGTCTGATTTTTCCGTATGTGTATCAGGGACTAAGGCTGATCGAGGGTATTTTAATCTTTTTTCTACTGTCCTATAATATGAAGTTAACATCTTATAAGGTATATTGATGTACCCTCAGTGTTTGAATTTATAATGATTTCACTGTTTGGATGTGTTTTTCTATTTGTCTCTGTTTTTGTGTGCATTCAGCAGGGATACGGCTGTTTTCTGATTTTATTCATTTTTTTATTGTCCCATAACATAAACCTCACAAATAAAGTTAACATCTCATAAGATATAGTTATATACCTTCAGTGTTTGATTTTGCAATGATCTCACTGTTTGAATGTGTTTTTCTATTTTTGTCTGTTTTTGTGCGCATTCAGCTGGAATACGACTGTTTTCTGATTTTTTTTCATTTTTTAACTGTCCCATAACATAAACCTCACAAATAAAGTTAACATCTTATAAGATATACTAATGTACCCTCGTCGTTCCGCTCGTCTTGGGACCCCAAACGACATATGAAATATTCACACTCCTGCGACCTGTAGAAATGTAGTTCCTCCAAAACTTCCACTCTGGCCAAAGAGTCTAAGACTGTATAGAGTCTTCAGTTTTTGGACACAGGACTGTGGGCTTTTTTCCCCCTGGCCAAAAAAAACTGCCAAAAACACAGTCTGTAAAATTCAAATGTAAGAAACGTGGGAAACTGTCTTTTCTTCAATAATTCCTAAAGGCAATGAGCCCGGATGCTGATTTCTCCGTATGTGTATCAGGGACTCCTGGCTGATCCAGGGTGCCGAGTTTCAGACCCGTGCAACCTTTGGAAAGGTCAAAGGTCAGCCGTTCGGGTGTGTTTTTTGTAATAATTCCTAAAGGCATAGAGTCAGGAGTCTGATTTTTCCGTATGTGTATCTAGGGTGCCGAGTTTAAGACCCATGCAACCTTTGGAAAGGTCAAAGGTCAGCCATTTGGGTGTGTTTTTTGTAATAATTCCTAAAGACATTAAGCCAGGAGTCTGATTTTTCCGTATGTGTATCAGGGACTAAGGCTGATCGAGGGTATTTTAATCTTTTTTCTACTGTCCTATAATATGAAGTTAACATCTTATAAGGTATATTGATGTACCCTCAGTGTTTAAATTTATAATGATTTCACTGTTTGGATGTGTTTTTCTATTTGTGTCTGTTTTTGTGCGCATTCAGAAGGAATACGGCTGTTTTCACAATTTTTTTCATTTTTCTACTGTCCCATAACATAAACCTCACAAATAAAGTTAAAATCTTATAAGATATAGTTATATACCTTCAGTGTTTGATTTTGCAATGATTTCACTGTTTGAATGTGTTTTTCTATTTTTGTCTGTTTTTGTGCGCATTCAGCTGGAATACGACTGTTTTCTGATTTTTTTTCATTTTTCTACTGTCCCATAACATAAACCTCAGAAATAAAGTTAACATCTTATAAGATATAGTTATATACCTTCAGTGTTTGATTTTGCACTGATTTCACTGTTTGAATGTGTTTTTCTATTTTTGTCTGTTTTTGTTTGCAGTAAGCTGGAATACGACTGTTTTCAGATTTTTTTTTCATTTTTCTACTGTCCCATAACATAAACCTCACAAATAAAGTTAACATCTTATAAGATATTCTTCGGTACCCTCAGTGTTTGATTTTGCAATAGTTTCACTGTTTGGATGTGTTTTTCTATTTGTGTCTGTTTTTGTGCGCATTCAGCTGGAATACGACTGTTTTCTGATTTTTTTTCATTTTCTACTGTCCCATAACATAAACCTCACAAATAAAGTTAACATCTTATAAGATATACTAATGTACCCTCGTCGTTCCGCTCGTCTTGGGACCCCAAACGACATATGAAATATTCACACTCCTGCGACCTGTAGAAATGTAGTTCCTCCAAAACTTCCACTCTGGCCAAAGAGTCTAAGACTGTATAGAGTCTGACATGACCTGATTTTCAGTTTTTGGACACAGGACTTTGGGCTTTTTTCCCCCTGGCCAAAAAAAACTGCCAAAAACACAGTCTGTAAAATTCAAACGTAAGAAAGGTGGGAAACTGTCTTTTCTTCAATAATTCCTAAAGGCAATGAGCCCGGATGCTGATTTCTCCGTATGTGTATCAGGGACTCCTGGCTGATCCATGGTGCTGAGTTTCAGATCTGTGCAACCTTTGGAAAGGTCAAAGGTCAGCCACTGTGGTGTATTTTTTGTAATAATTCCTAAAGGCATTGAGTCAGGAGTCTGATTTTTCCGTATGTGTATCAGGGACTAAAGCTTATCCCGGTTGCCGAGTTTCAGACCTGTGCAACTTTCGGAAAAGGTCAATGGTTAGCCGTTCGGGTGTGTTTTTTGTAATAATTCCTAAAGGCATTAAGCCAGGAGTCTGATTTTTCTGTATGTGTATCAGGGACTAAGGCTAATCCAGGGTGTCGAGTTTCAGACCCGTGCAACCTTTGGAAAGGTCAAAGGTCAGCCGCTGTGGTGTGTTTTTTGTAATAATTCCTAAAGGCATTAAGCCAGGAGTCTGATTTTTCCGTATGTGTATCAGGGACTAAGGCTAATCCAGGGTGTCGAGTTTCAGACCCGTGCAACCTTTGGAAAGGTCAAAGGTCAGCCGCTGTGGTGTGTTTTTTGTAATAATTCCTAAAGGCATTAAGCCAGGAGTCTGATTTTTCCGTATGTGTATCAGGGACTAAGGCTGATCGAGGGTATTTTAATCTTTTTTCTACTGTCCTATAATATATATCCTATAAATATAATATTTTCTGATTTTTTTTCATTTTTCTACTGTCCCATAACATAAACCTCAGAAATAAAGTTAACATCTTATAAGATATTGTTATATACCTTCAGTGTTTGATTTTGCAATGATTTCACTGTTTGAATGTGTTTTTCTATTTTTGTCTGTTTTTGTGCGCATTCAGCTGGAATACGACTGTTTTCTGATTTTTTTTCATTTTTCTACTGTCCCATAACATAAACCTCACAAATAAAGTTAACATCTTATAAGATATACTAAGTACCCTCGTCGTTCCACTCGTCTTGGGACCCCAAACGACATATGAAATATTCACACTCCTGCGACCTGTAGAAATGTAGTTCCTCCAAAACTTCCACTCTGGCCAAAGAGTCTAAGACTGTATAGAGTCTTCAGTTTTTGGACACAGGACTGTGGGCTTTTTTCCCCCTGGCCAAAAAAAACTGCCAAAAACACAGTCTGTAAAATTCAAACGTAAGAAAGGTGGGAAACTGTCTTTTCTTCAATAATTCCTAAAGGCAATGAGCCCGGATGCTGATTTCTCCGTATGTGTATCAGGGACTAAAGCTTATCCCGGTTGCCGAGTTTCAGACCTGTGCAACTTTCGGAAAAGGTCAATGGTTAGCCGTTCGGGTGTGTTTTTTGTAATAATTCCTAAAGGCATTAAGCCAGGAGTCTGATTTTTCTGTATGTGTATCAGGGACTAAGGCTAATCCAGGGTGCCGAGTTTCAGACCCGTGCAACCTTTGGAAAGGTCAAAGGTCAGCCGTTCGGGTGTGTTTTTTGTAATAATTCCTAAAGGCATTAAGCCAGGAGTCTGATTTTTCCGTATGTGTATCAGGGACTAAGGCTAATCCAGGGTGTCGAGTTTCAGACCCGTGCAACCTTTGGAAAGGTCAAAGGTCAGCCGCTGTGGTGTGTTTTTTGTAATAATTCCTAAAGGCATTAAGCCAAGAGTCTGATTTTTCCGTATGTGTATCAGGGACTAAGGCTGATCGAGGGTATTTTAATCTTTTTTCTACTGTCCTATAATATGAAGTTAACATCTTATAAGGTATATTGATGTACCCTCAGTGTTTAAATTTATATTGATTTCACTGTTTGGATGTGTTTTTCTATTTGTGTCTGTTTTTGTGCGCATTCAGCAGGGATACGGCTGTTTTCGCAATTTTTTTCATTTTTCTACTCTCCCATAACATAAACCTCACAAATAAAGTTAAAATCTTATAAGATATAGTTATATACCTTCAGTGTTTGATTTTGCAATGATTTCACTGTTTGGATGTGTTTTTCTATTTGTCTCTATTTTTGTGTGCATTCAGCAGGGATACGGCTGTTTTCTGATTTTATTCATTTTTTTATTGTCCCATAACATAAACCTCACAAATAAAGTTAACATCTCATAAGATATAGTTATATACCTTCAGTGTTTGATTTTGCAATGATTTCACTGTTTGAATGTGTTTTTCTATTTTTGTCTGTTTTAGTGCGCATTCAGCTGGAATACGACTGTTTTCTGATTTTTTTTCATTTTTCTACTGTCCCATAACATAAACCTCAGAAATAAAGTTAACATCTTATAAGATATACTAATGTACCTTCGTCGTTCCGCTCGTCTTGGGACCCCAAACGACATATGAAATATTCACACTCCTGCGACCTGTAGAAATGTAGTTCCTCCAAAACTTCCACTCTGGCCAAACAGTCTAAGACTGTATAGAGTCTTCAGTTTTTGGACACAGGACTGTGGGCTTTTTTCCCCCTGGCCAAAAAAAACTGCCAAAAACACAGTCTGTAAAATTCAAATGTAAGAAAGGTGGGAAACTGTCTTTTCTTCAATAATTCCTAAAGGCAATGAGCCCGGATGCTGATTTCTCCGTATGTGTATCAGGGACTCCTGGCTGATCCAGGGTGCCGAGTTTCAGACCCGTGCAACCTTTGGAAAGGTCAAAGGTCAGCCGCTGTGGTGTGTTTTTTGTAATAATTCCTAAAGGCATTGAGTCAGGAGTCTGATTTTTCCCTATGTGTATCAGGGACTAAAGCTTATCCCGGTTGCCGAGTTTCAGACCTGTGCAACTTTCGGAAAAGGTCAATGGTCAGCCGTTCGGGTGTGTTTTTTGTAATAATTCCTAAAGGCATTAAGCCAGGAGTCTGATTTTTCCGTATGTGTATCAGGGACTAAGGCTAATCCAGGGTGCCAAGTTTCAGACCCGTGCAAGCTTTGGAAAGGTCAAAGGTCAGCCGTTCGGGTGTGTTTTTTGTAATAATTCCTAAAGGCATTGAGCCAGGTGTCTGATTTTTCCGTGTGTGTATCAGGGACTAAGGCTGATCCAGGGTGCCGAGTTTCAGACCTGTGCAACCTTCGGAAAGGTCAATGGTCAGCCATTCGGGTGTGTTTTTTGTAATAATTCCTAAAGGCATTGAGCCAGGAGTCTGATTTTTCCGTATGTGTATCAGGGACTAAGGCTAATCTAGGGTGCCGAGTTTCAGACCTGTGTAACCTTCGGAAAGGTCAAAGGTCAGCCGTTTAGGTGTGTTTTTTGTAATAATTCCTAAAGGCATTAAGCCAGGAGTCTGATTTTTCCGTATGTGTATCAGGGACTAAGGCTGATCGAGGGTATTTTAATCTTTTTTCTACTGTCCTATAATATGAAGTTAACATCTTATAAGGTATATTGATGTACCCTCAGTGTTTGAATTTATAATGATTTTACTGTTTGGATGTGTTTTTCTATTTGTGTCTGTTTTTGTGTGCATTCAGCAGGGATACGGCTGTTTTCGCAATTTTTTTCATTTTTCTACTGTCCCATAACATAAACCTCACAAATAAAGTTAAAATCTTATAAGATATAGTTATATACATTCAGTGTTTGATTTTGCAATGATTTCACTGTTTGGATGTGTTTTTCTATTTGTCTCTGTTTTTGTGTGCATTCAGCAGGGATACGGCTGTTTTCTGATTTTTTTTCATTTTTCTACTGTCCCATAACATAAACCTCACAAATAAATTTAACATCTTATAAGATATAGTTATATACCTTCAGTGTTTGATTTTGCAATGATTTCACTGTTTGATTGTGTTTTTCTATTTTTGTCTGTTTTTGTTTGCAGTATGCTGGAATACGACTGTTTTCTGATTTTTTTTTCATTTTTCTACTGTCCCATAACATAAACCTCACAAATAAAGTTAACATCTTATAAGATATTCTTCGGTACCCTCAGTGTTTGATTTTGCAATAGTTTCACTGTTTGGATGTGTTTTTCTATTTGTGTCTGTTTTTGTGCGCATTCAGCTGGAATACGACTGTTTTCTGATTTTTTTTCATTTTCTACTGTCCCATAACATAAACCTCACAAATAAAGTTAACATCTTATAAGATATACTAATGTACCCTCGTCGTTCCGCTCGTCTTGGGACCCCAAACGACATATGAAATATTCACACTCCTGCGACCTGTAGAAATGTAGTTCCTCCAAAACTTCCACTCTGGCCAAAGAGTCTAAGACTGTATAGAGTCTGACATGACCTGATTTTCAGTTTTTGGACACAGGACTTTGGGCTTTTTTCCCCCTGGCCAAAAAAAACTGCCAAAAACACAGTCTGTAAAATTCAAACGTAAGAAAGGTGGGAAACTGTCTTTTCTTCAATAATTCCTAAAGGCAATGAGCCCGGATGCTGATTTCTCCGTATGTGTATCAGGGACTCCTGGCTGATCCAGGGTGCTGAGTTTCAGATCTGTGCAACCTTTGGAAAGGTCAAAGGTCAGCCACTGTGGTGTATTTTTTGTAATAATTCCTAAAGGCATTGAGTCAGGAGTCTGATTTTTCCGTATGTGTATCAGGGACTAAAGCTTATCCCGGTTGCCGAGTTTCAGACCTGTGCAACTTTCGGAAAAGGTCAATGGTTAGCCGTTCGGGTGTGTTTTTTGTAATAATTCCTAAAGGCATTAAGCCAGGAGTCTGATTTTTCTGTATGTGTATCAGGGACTAAGGCTAATCCAGGGTGCCGAGTTTCAGACCCGTGCAACCTTTGGAAAGGTCAAAGGTCAGCCGCTGTGGTGTGTTTTTTGTAATAATTCCTAAAGGCATTGAGCCAGGAGTGCGATTTTTCCGTGTGTGTATAGGGACTAAGGCTGATCCAGGGTGCCGAGTTTCAGACCTGTGCAACCTTCGGAAAGGTCAATGGTCAGCCGTTCGGGTGTGTTTTTTGTAATAATTCATAAAGGCATCGAGCCAGGAGTCTGATTTTTCCGTATGTGTATCAGGGACTAAGGCTGATCGAGGGTATTTTAATCTTTTTTCTACTGTCCTATAATATGAAGTTAACATCTTATAAGGTATATTGATGTACCCTCAGTGTTTAAATTTATATTGATTTCACTGTTTGGATGTGTTTTTCTATTTGTGTCTGTTTTTGTGCGCATTCAGCAGGGATACGGCTGTTTTCGCAATTTTTTTCATTTTTCTACTCTCCCATAACATAAACCTCACAAATAAAGTTAAAATCTTATAAGATATAGTTATATACCTTCAGTGTTTGATTTTGCAATGATTTCACTGTTTGGATGTGTTTTTCTATTTGTCTCTGTTTTTGTGTGCATTCAGCAGGGATACGGCTGTTTTCTGATTTTATTCATTTTTTTATTGTCCCATAACATAAACCTCACAAATAAAGTTAACATCTCATAAGATATAGTTATATACCTTCAGTGTTTGATTTTGCAATGATTTCACTGTTTGAATGTGTTTTTCTATTTTTGTCTGTTTTAGTGCGCATTCAGCTGGAATACGACTGTTTTCTGATTTTTTTTCATTTTTCTACTGTCCCATAACATAAACCTCAGAAATAAAGTTAACATCTTATAAGATATACTAATGTACCTTCGTCGTTCCGCTCGTCTTGGGACCCCAAACGACATATGAAATATTCACACTCCTGCGACCTGTAGAAATGTAGTTCCTCCAAAACTTCCACTCTGGCCAAACAGTCTAAGACTGTATAGAGTCTTCAGTTTTTGGACACAGGACTGTGGGCTTTTTTCCCCCTGGCCAAAAAAAACTGCCAAAAACACAGTCTGTAAAATTCAAATGTAAGAAAGGTGGGAAACTGTCTTTTCTTCAATAATTCCTAAAGGCAATGAGCCCGGATGCTGATTTCTCCGTATGTGTATCAGGGACTCCTGGCTGATCCAGGGTGCCGAGTTTCAGACCCGTGCAACCTTTGGAAAGGTCAAAGGTCAGCCGCTGTGGTGTGTTTTTTGTAATAATTCCTAAAGGCATTGAGTCAGGAGTCTGATTTTTCCCTATGTGTATCAGGGACTAAAGCTTATCCCGGTTGCCGAGTTTCAGACCTGTGCAACTTTCGGAAAAGGTCAATGGTCAGCCGTTCGGGTGTGTTTTTTGTAATAATTCCTAAAGGCATTAAGCCAGGAGTCTGATTTTTCCGTATGTGTATCAGGGACTAAGGCTAATCCAGGGTGCCAAGTTTCAGACCCGTGCAAGCTTTGGAAAGGTCAAAGGTCAGCCGTTCGGGTGTGTTTTTTGTAATAATTCCTAAAGGCATTGAGCCAGGTGTCTGATTTTTCCGTGTGTGTATCAGGGACTAAGGCTGATCCAGGGTGCCGAGTTTCAGACCTGTGCAACCTTCGGAAAGGTCAATGGTCAGCCATTCGGGTGTGTTTTTTGTAATAATTCCTAAAGGCATTGAGCCAGGAGTCTGATTTTTCCGTATGTGTATCAGGGACTAAGGCTAATCTAGGGTGCCGAGTTTCAGACCTGTGTAACCTTCGGAAAGGTCAAAGGTCAGCCGTTTAGGTGTGTTTTTTGTAATAATTCCTAAAGGCATTAAGCCAGGAGTCTGATTTTTCCGTATGTGTATCAGGGACTAAGGCTGATCGAGGGTATTTTAATCTTTTTTCTACTGTCCTATAATATGAAGTTAACATCTTATAAGGTATATTGATGTACCCTCAGTGTTTGAATTTATAATGATTTTACTGTTTGGATGTGTTTTTCTATTTGTGTCTGTTTTTGTGTGCATTCAGCAGGGATACGGCTGTTTTCGCAATTTTTTTCATTTTTCTACTGTCCCATAACATAAACCTCACAAATAAAGTTAAAATCTTATAAGATATAGTTATATACATTCAGTGTTTGATTTTGCAATGATTTCACTGTTTGGATGTGTTTTTCTATTTGTCTCTGTTTTTGTGTGCATTCAGCAGGGATACGGCTGTTTTCTGATTTTTTTTCATTTTTCTACTGTCCCATAACATAAACCTCACAAATAAATTTAACATCTTATAAGATATAGTTATATACCTTCAGTGTTTGATTTTGCAATGATTTCACTGTTTGATTGTGTTTTTCTATTTTTGTCTGTTTTTGTTTGCAGTATGCTGGAATACGACTGTTTTCTGATTTTTTTTTCATTTTTCTACTGTCCCATAACATAAACCTCACAAATAAAGTTAACATCTTATAAGATATTCTTCGGTACCCTCAGTGTTTGATTTTGCAATAGTTTCACTGTTTGGATGTGTTTTTCTATTTGTGTCTGTTTTTGTGCGCATTCAGCTGGAATACGACTGTTTTCTGATTTTTTTTCATTTTCTACTGTCCCATAACATAAACCTCACAAATAAAGTTAACATCTTATAAGATATACTAATGTACCCTCGTCGTTCCGCTCGTCTTGGGACCCCAAACGACATATGAAATATTCACACTCCTGCGACCTGTAGAAATGTAGTTCCTCCAAAACTTCCACTCTGGCCAAAGAGTCTAAGACTGTATAGAGTCTGACATGACCTGATTTTCAGTTTTTGGACACAGGACTTTGGGCTTTTTTCCCCCTGGCCAAAAAAAACTGCCAAAAACACAGTCTGTAAAATTCAAACGTAAGAAAGGTGGGAAACTGTCTTTTCTTCAATAATTCCTAAAGGCAATGAGCCCGGATGCTGATTTCTCCGTATGTGTATCAGGGACTCCTGGCTGATCCAGGGTGCTGAGTTTCAGATCTGTGCAACCTTTGGAAAGGTCAAAGGTCAGCCACTGTGGTGTATTTTTTGTAATAATTCCTAAAGGCATTGAGTCAGGAGTCTGATTTTTCCGTATGTGTATCAGGGACTAAAGCTTATCCCGGTTGCCGAGTTTCAGACCTGTGCAACTTTCGGAAAAGGTCAATGGTTAGCCGTTCGGGTGTGTTTTTTGTAATAATTCCTAAAGGCATTAAGCCAGGAGTCTGATTTTTCTGTATGTGTATCAGGGACTAAGGCTAATCCAGGGTGCCGAGTTTCAGACCCGTGCAACCTTTGGAAAGGTCAAAGGTCAGCCGCTGTGGTGTGTTTTTTGTAATAATTCCTAAAGGCATTGAGCCAGGAGTGCGATTTTTCCGTGTGTGTATAGGGACTAAGGCTGATCCAGGGTGCCGAGTTTCAGACCTGTGCAACCTTCGGAAAGGTCAATGGTCAGCCGTTCGGGTGTGTTTTTTGTAATAATTCATAAAGGCATCGAGCCAGGAGTCTGATTTTTCCGTATGTGTATCAGGGACTAAGGCTAATCTAGGGTGCCGAGTTTCAGACCTGTGTAACCTTCGGAAAGGTCAAAGGTCAGCCGTTCGGGTGTGTTTTTTGTAATAATTCCTAAAGGCATTAAGCCAGGAGTCTGATTTTTCCGTATGTGTATCAGGGACTAAGGCTGATCGAGGGTATTTTAATCTTTTTTCTACTGTCCTATAATATGAAGTTAACATCTTATAAGGTATATTGATGTACCCTCAGTGTTTGAATTTATAATGATTTCACTGTTTGGATGTGTTTTTCTATTTGTCTCTGTTTTTGTGTGCATTCAGCAGGGATACGGCTGTTTTCTGATTTTATTCATTTTTTTATTGTCCCATAACATAAACCTCACAAATAAAGTTAACATCTCATAAGATATAGTTATATACCTTCAGTGTTTGATTTTGCAATGATCTCACTGTTTGAATGTGTTTTTCTATTTTTGTCTGTTTTTGTGCGCATTCAGCTGGAATACGACTGTTTTCTGATTTTTTTTCATTTTTTAACTGTCCCATAACATAAACCTCACAAATAAAGTTAACATCTTATAAGATATACTAATGTACCCTCGTCGTTCCGCTCGTCTTGGGACCCCAAACGACATATGAAATATTCACACTCCTGCGACCTGTAGAAATGTAGTTCCTCCAAAACTTCCACTCTGGCCAAAGAGTCTAAGACTGTATAGAGTCTTCAGTTTTTGGACACAGGACTGTGGGCTTTTTTCCCCCTGGCCAAAAAAAACTGCCAAAAACACAGTCTGTAAAATTCAAATGTAAGAAACGTGGGAAACTGTCTTTTCTTCAATAATTCCTAAAGGCAATGAGCCCGGATGCTGATTTCTCCGTATGTGTATCAGGGACTCCTGGCTGATCCAGGGTGCCGAGTTTCAGACCCGTGCAACCTTTGGAAAGGTCAAAGGTCAGCCGTTCGGGTGTGTTTTTTGTAATAATTCCTAAAGGCATAGAGTCAGGAGTCTGATTTTTCCGTATGTGTATCTAGGGTGCCGAGTTTAAGACCCATGCAACCTTTGGAAAGGTCAAAGGTCAGCCATTTGGGTGTGTTTTTTGTAATAATTCCTAAAGACATTAAGCCAGGAGTCTGATTTTTCCGTATGTGTATCAGGGACTAAGGCTGATCGAGGGTATTTTAATCTTTTTTCTACTGTCCTATAATATGAAGTTAACATCTTATAAGGTATATTGATGTACCCTCAGTGTTTAAATTTATAATGATTTCACTGTTTGGATGTGTTTTTCTATTTGTGTCTGTTTTTGTGCGCATTCAGAAGGAATACGGCTGTTTTCACAATTTTTTTCATTTTTCTACTGTCCCATAACATAAACCTCACAAATAAAGTTAAAATCTTATAAGATATAGTTATATACCTTCAGTGTTTGATTTTGCAATGATTTCACTGTTTGAATGTGTTTTTCTATTTTTGTCTGTTTTTGTGCGCATTCAGCTGGAATACGACTGTTTTCTGATTTTTTTTCATTTTTCTACTGTCCCATAACATAAACCTCAGAAATAAAGTTAACATCTTATAAGATATAGTTATATACCTTCAGTGTTTGATTTTGCACTGATTTCACTGTTTGAATGTGTTTTTCTATTTTTGTCTGTTTTTGTTTGCAGTAAGCTGGAATACGACTGTTTTCAGATTTTTTTTTCATTTTTCTACTGTCCCATAACATAAACCTCACAAATAAAGTTAACATCTTATAAGATATTCTTCGGTACCCTCAGTGTTTGATTTTGCAATAGTTTCACTGTTTGGATGTGTTTTTCTATTTGTGTCTGTTTTTGTGCGCATTCAGCTGGAATACGACTGTTTTCTGATTTTTTTTCATTTTCTACTGTCCCATAACATAAACCTCACAAATAAAGTTAACATCTTATAAGATATACTAATGTACCCTCGTCGTTCCGCTCGTCTTGGGACCCCAAACGACATATGAAATATTCACACTCCTGCGACCTGTAGAAATGTAGTTCCTCCAAAACTTCCACTCTGGCCAAAGAGTCTAAGACTGTATAGAGTCTGACATGACCTGATTTTCAGTTTTTGGACACAGGACTTTGGGCTTTTTTCCCCCTGGCCAAAAAAAACTGCCAAAAACACAGTCTGTAAAATTCAAACGTAAGAAAGGTGGGAAACTGTCTTTTCTTCAATAATTCCTAAAGGCAATGAGCCCGGATGCTGATTTCTCCGTATGTGTATCAGGGACTCCTGGCTGATCCATGGTGCTGAGTTTCAGATCTGTGCAACCTTTGGAAAGGTCAAAGGTCAGCCACTGTGGTGTATTTTTTGTAATAATTCCTAAAGGCATTGAGTCAGGAGTCTGATTTTTCCGTATGTGTATCAGGGACTAAAGCTTATCCCGGTTGCCGAGTTTCAGACCTGTGCAACTTTCGGAAAAGGTCAATGGTTAGCCGTTCGGGTGTGTTTTTTGTAATAATTCCTAAAGGCATTAAGCCAGGAGTCTGATTTTTCTGTATGTGTATCAGGGACTAAGGCTAATCCAGGGTGCCGAGTTTCAGACCCGTGCAACCTTTGGAAAGGTCAAAGGTCAGCCGTTCGGGTGTGTTTTTTGTAATAATTCCTAAAGGCATTAAGCCAGGAGTCTGGCCAAAGAGTCTAAGACTGTATAGAGTCTGACATGACCTGATTTTCAGTTTTTGGACACAGGACTTTGGGCTTTTTTCCCCCTGGCCAAAAAAAACTGCCAAAAACACAGTCTGTAAAATTCAAACGTAAGAAAGGTGGGAAACTGTCTTTTCTTCAATAATTCCTAAAGGCAATGAGCCCGGATGCTGATTTCTCCGTATGTGTATCAGGGACTCCTGGCTGATCCAGGGTGCCGAGTTTCAGACCTGTGCAACCTTCGGAAAGGTCAATGGTCAGCCATTCGGGTGTGTTTTTTGTAATAATTCCTAAAGGCATTGAGCCAGGAGTCTGATTTTTCCGTATGTGTATCAGGGACTAAGGCTAATCTAGGGTGCCGAGTTTCAGACCTGTGTAACCTTCGGAAAGGTCAAAGGTCAGCCGTTTAGGTGTGTTTTTTGTAATAATTCCTAAAGGCATTAAGCCAGGAGTCTGATTTTTCCGTATGTGTATCAGGGACTAAGGCTGATCGAGGGTATTTTAATCTTTTTTCTACTGTCCTATAATATGAAGTTAACATCTTATAAGGTATATTGATGTACCCTCAGTGTTTGAATTTATAATGATTTCACTGTTTGGATGTGTTTTTCTATTTGTCTCTGTTTTTGTGTGCATTCAGCAGGGATACGGCTGTTTTCTGATGTTTTTTCATTTTTTTATTGTCCCATAACATAAACCTCACAAATAAAGTTAACATCTCATAAGATATAGTTATATACCTTCAGTGTTTGATTTTGCAATGATCTCACTGTTTGAATGTGTTTTTCTATTTTTGTCTGTTTTTGTGCGCATTCAGCTGGAATACGACTGTTTTCTGATTTTTTTTCATTTTTTAACTGTCCCATAACATAAACCTCACAAATAAAGTTAACATCTTATAAGATATAGTTATATACCTTCAGTGTTTGATTTTGCAATGATTTCACTGTTTGAATGTGTTTTTCTATTTTTGTCTGTTTTTGTGCGCATTCAGCTGGAATACGACTGTTTTCTGATTTTTTTTCATTTTTCTACTGTCCCATAACATAAAACTCACAAATAAAGTTAACATCTTATAAGATATACTAATGTACCCTCGTCGTTCCGCTCGTCTTGGGACCCCAAACGACATATGAAATATTCACACTCCTGCGACCTGTAGAAATGTAGTTCCTCCAAAACTTCCACTCTGGCCAAAGAGTCTAAGACTGTATAGAGTCTTCAGTTTTTGGACACAGGACTTTGGGCTTTTTTCCCCCTGGCCAAAAAAAACTGCCAAAAACACAGTCTGTAAAATTCAAATGTAAGAAACGTGGGAAACTGTCTTTTCTTCAATAATTCCTAAAGGCAATGAGCCCGGATGCTGATTTCTCCGTATGTGTATCAGGGACTCCTGGCTGATCCAGGGTGCTGAGTTTCAGACCCGTGCAACCTTTGGAAAGGTCAAAGGTCAGCCGCTGTGGTGTGTTTTTTTGTAATAATTCCTAAAGGCATTAAGCCAGGAGTCTGATTTTTCCGTATGTGTATCAGGGACTAAGGCTGATCGAGGGTATTTTAATCTTTTTTCTACCGTCCTATAATATGAAGTTAACATCTTATAAGGTATAGTTATATATCAGTGTTTGATTTTGCAATGATTTCACTGTTTGGATGTGTTTTTCTATTTGTCTCTGTTTTTGTGCGCATTCAGCAGGGATACGGCTGTTTTCTGATTTTTTTCATTTTTCTACTGTCCCATAACATAAACCTCACAAAGGGTGATTTAGATTTCTCTTTTGTTTATTCACTGCATTTTGTTGATTGATGATTGATTCATTTTTTTCACAACTGCCTAAAACCTTTGCACAGTACTGTGGACAGTAGAAAAAAATCCGAAACAGCCTTATCTCGGCTGGATGCACACACAAACAGACACCAATAGAAAAACACATCCCAACAGTGAAATCATTGCAAAATCAAACACTGAGGGTACAGAAGTATATCTTATATGATGTTAACTTCATTAGTGAGGTTTATATTATGGGACAGTAGAAAAAAGAAAAAAATCCGAAAACAGCCTAACCTCAGCTGAATACGTCCAGTGAAAGTTAAATCATAAAGTACTGATAAAAAATAAGGATTTTATACTTCATCAAAAAATGTTACCCTATTGTTTGTTGCAAAAAGTGAACTTTGACCCTATATTCCTCCAAAACGTATACAGTAAAAGTACTCCATACTACTAGTATATGAAGTATAAGTGGTACTGAGTTCAGTGAAAGTGAAATCATACACTACTAATACAAATTATGGATTTTAAACTTCATCAAAAACGGATGATCACACAGGTCATACAAAACATCTAGCTTATGTTTGATTTGATGTAATTATTTTACATGTAATCACTATAATATGATAGGGTTAGGGTTAGTTTTGATAAATTATTTAACCTTTTTCTTTTTCAGTACATTGTGACTGATGTTGATGAGGTCGAGGTCTTCAGCGTCTGAGGCTGTGTCTTTGACAGTCAGGATGAATTGAGCCCCAAACAAAGTGAAACATTGTGTTTACCTGTAATTGCACCTGTGTAAACAAAACCAGACTTTTGTTTGGGTTCACGTAGAGGGCAAGTCTTTGAAGTCCCTCAAGATGCCTGTTTCTTTTTTTTACTCAAAGGAGTGAATGTGTGTATGAGCCTCTTTGTAGGTGTAGGTGCCTGTGTATCATGTCGATTTGAACTTGATGTGAGAACAAGAAGTGCCTGGAGTCGCACATACACACACACACACATTTATTCCTAAACCCACATTCACACCATACTATGATATCCCTAAAATACACCCACATCATTTTAGCTTCAGATATTGATTGAATAGTGTGTTATATGATAATGAAAAATGTTGATATTCCCTGACAGTGGAAAATAACTTCACCTTCACCAAATTTGAAGCAATTTGGTGTAAGATATCCTCAAAAAAAAATCCAAACGCACAAAGAATGCAGAGGATTAATCTGTTATGTTTTTATTACAAAAAATCTTGGAAGCGAACATTTCTGCCATGCATGTGTGGTGAAACAAAGGGGCAGTTTATTTCAACTACTACTGTAGCTTTAAGATAATTATCGACCATCGTCACACTCCAACGCAACGTAGTTCCCCACCACAGCAGCAGCGGATTAATATCCAAAACGTGAACAGGTTAGTGTCTGCTCAGCAGGTGGATGAACATGTAATGGAGTTGCAGCATCAGTCGCTGACCAAGGAATTACTGGGGAAGTTGGTGGTAGAGGGAGGCTATTGACATGTCACAGGAAGATGCTCAAAAATGTAGAGGTAAGTGAAATTTTACATTATTATAATGAGCTAAACAGCAGGCCATTGCTAAAATGTGTTCGTTAATTACAGTAACTACGTCTTTTCACTACATACATACACATGCATTTAAACACACACGCATTAATCGAAATATAGTTAATACTAATATATGCACATGTAAATGTTCCATGCTCTTTTTTTTCTTTTTCGCTTTGCTGTTTTTTTTTCGAAAGTTTAGTGTTTAAATGCAGTCAGTATCCTATCTCTGAGATGGTGTTGTCTGCGACGTTACACGGGAGCCAGACTTGCTGTCTGAACAGTTCCACTGTGAGAACCGATGTCCTCTCACCCGAACCCGCAGCTGCAAAGCTCCCGTTTTCGCGGAACCGCTTGCTGTGTTTCGGCTGCGTCTTCGGTTGTGAGGACTGTGGGTCACATTGCTGATCTGTTCAGAGAGCTTCGCTGGTGCTGCTGCTGCACTGTCCTGTCTATTTAACAAGTAGGCTATACACTAAATCTATCCCTCTATTCTTAAAAATTAGGTCCACTCTGAATGTTGATACAGTGTGGGTGTTGTAATTATTATTTTTTTTTTATGACAGTCTTTTCCATTCTTACAACGCACAGTTAACGTGACTGGATTCTGCTTCATCCGGGGAAAGAGGCTGACCCTCAGGCTTTGGACACCTACAGTATTTAGTTGATGACAAACTGTTTCCTTAACCCTCAGGCTTCATTATGATTCATTTCCACTGTGTTAGTGCATATGGCACACTTTCTTGTAAGAAGGTCTCTTGGCAAATTGGAATTCAAATGAAAACATTTTATTAATAGATCAATAGAACACTGAACATTGTTTTCACCATACACTTGAGTATATGGCAGGAATGTTCACTCCCAAGAATTGTTGTCATAAAAGATTAATACTTTTGTCCTGCATCAGTCCTCCTCAAAACCACCAAATATTCAATCATTTCCATATTACAAATGTCCTCTTTTCAAATTAAGAGGGGAGGGAGTACATGTTTTAGCTGATGCTACACAAAACTAACAATGCTTCAAAGTTAATATTGTGGGTAATCTTTGACATATTCAAGACTGATTAAAAAAAAATCTCCCAGCCCCCCAACATTTGTCATATCTGTTGCCAGTACAACCCATGAAATGCTCATTTGTACTTGTCAGGAAGTCACTGCAGCTCTGACCTTGTAACCTAAATATGTTTCTGCTTCAAAATCACTTTGTTTCATACATGAGGCTAATGTCTGGCAGATTATACCAATCTTAGCCAATCTTCATCACTAAGTTTTATGTTAAATCCTGATTCCCATCTTTTTTTTTATGTATTTTGTAGCATTTTTTTTTATATAGTCCCAATATAATTCTAATTGTGGTTTCTTTGTATGCGTTGATTATGATGATCTGGATCACACTATTCACTCATCAGGAGGTCAGGAGGGGTCCATCCTGATCTCTTTCATATAGTAGTCTCTAAGTTGCAGGAATCCACAGAATTCATGATTGATTATCTAAATCCTTTTTTTCTGTCATATTTTGGAAACTCTCAAGCTGTCCATCTTTCACCAAAACACACCATGCTGTGATTCCCTTGGTTGTCCACTGTTTAAATCCTATATCGTACCTAGTCGGTGTAAAATTGCTATCATATTCAATAAATTAGTGTCTTTCTGTATCTTATATTTTTTTATTATGCTGAACCATATTTTGTATGTGAACATCGTGATTGTGTCTATTTGGTTTTGAATCTTCTTGTATGTTTCTTTATCCCCAATTATATTCTGTACTGGGTTTTCTCCAAACTCTTTTTCTATTTCATTTCACTGTGTCTGGTTTGCACCAACCTACAATATATCTCAATTGGGCCGCATGGTAGTATTCCTTTAATTTTGGAAGTCTCATCCCTCCTTCTTCTTTTGGCAGCTGGAGAGTTTCCAGTCTTATCGTGGGTCTTTTGCCACCCCAACTAAACTTTGATATCATTTTATTCCAGCTCATAAATTGGGGCTTGGGGGACCTCTACTGGTAGGGCTTGGAATAGGTATAAGGGTCAGGGTCAGCGAGTTGGCAGCACCCCGCTTTACCCGCAGGCTGTAGCAGAGAGCCCCCCTTACAGCAACAACTTTGGCAACAACTTATTTTAAAATAAATATATATAAATATATATATATATATATATTATAAAATCACGACAAACCCACACCATAACCCCCCAAACATTTATGACCTTCCCCAAAGTTTCATCTTGGAATGCCCATGGCATCCAATCAAATTCTTTTATAGCCCAACAAATTAAATTCTTGTTGAAAACTGACTTTGACATATTATGTTGTCAAGAACTGAGACTGAACACAAGTAAAGAGTAACGGTATCCAGCATGTGGAACAAAGGTCTAAGTGTAATTTCTATTGGCGAAAGTAAAGCTGATGGTGGGATCTTTTTTCTAAAACTGGTGATGTCACTATTATTCGTAAAACGAATGATTTCCTAATTTAATTCCTTGTAGATTGCTCATGTTGGATTGTTTTTACCGAGGAGAAAAAATACGAACGATACACGTGTACACCTCTCATGAGAGAACAAACATTTTTCAACTTTTTAAAAGACTTAAAGAACCCCTATTGGTCGGATACAAAATTATTTTATGTGGCGACTTTAACACTGTCATCGATGTAAACGACAGAGTGAGCTCTAAAGTCTTGAAACTCAGCTCTGATGGTAATCGCTTGACTCAATTCAATTCTTATGTAGACTAATTGTGATCTTAACAAGTCCTGGCAAATTAAAGTAGGCACAAGCACCATGACGTCCAATCTGAAGCAGCATCCTGCAATTTGTCTTCTTATGTCATCACTTTTTTTCAAAGGATGTATGTTACAGTATTTTAAATAAAATACACATAATGGAAATATATTGGTACAAAATCTGAAGGAATTTTTCATCATCTCCAGAAAAGAGCATATTTCGTATTTTAAATATGTATTTTTTTTAATACATGTATCAGAAATACTTCCCATCCCTGCTTAGAGACATTACGTGAAGGTTGAAAATTGTGTTGCTTTAAATAAAACCCATAACATGAGAATGTGCTTAAATTGAAGCACAATATATAATGATTATGTATAGAAAATGCACTCTGATTTTCGCAGTTGAAGCACAAGAATCTGGATCTTTACAAAACAAATGTTATCTATCCGCAATTCCTATACTCCTATTCCAAATATGTTTGTGATTTAAACAGCATTTGTCTAGTGTAACATTAGTGATACTTTTGCAGTAGTATATTTATTGTGAGACACAATTATACATTTTTCCCAAATCTGTCCATGCCTCATCCATCTCTTCCTCTCCCTTCTTGTCTTCCTCCTCAGCACATGGAGAAGATCTCCATGCTGGCTTTCCATCCAGTTAAGATGCACAGCTGCTATGAGAAGGTGGTGAACCTGAGCCTTGAGGGTCTGCAGCAACAGTTTGACGTGAGCAGCCCGTCAGTGTTTGTCCAAAGGGCCCAGATCCCCATGAGAGAGGTGAAACCTCAACTACTGACTAACCAGTCTGATATAGGTTATTGGTTAACTGGTTAACACAATGGGAAGTTTCTATGAGAGCTAATCATTTTATTGACACTCATTATATTGCTTGATCATTTTCCTACACTGTAGCTCCTGTTTGACTAGAGTTTGTCAAATAGTTGAATGATGAGGTTCTGACTGTGGCATTGATCAAGGACACAGTAGAACTAAAGGCGAACATCTTTTGGCGGTTTGATAACTCAGTGGACAGTTAAACAGTTAAACATGCCACAATACAGACTGTGGACCTGGGTCCACATGTGATAAATAACATTATCACATTATTTCATGGGATATTCCTATATGAGTCAGTTTGTCTGGTGTTACATGCATGTATGTCACAAAGTTAGGTACAAAACTACAAATTGTGTTTTACTAGATGTTTGAGCAGATCCTTCATCAGAGTCTCGAGTCTCAAGGTACAGAGGAGCTGTGTAAGATCATCCAGCACTGCCAGGACAGAGTCATTAAGGTAATACACAAAGAAAACAGGCTTGTGCATCAAATTATTGCATCACATCTACATTAATATCTAATAATATTACACCTGGCATACTCCAGCCCTGGGAGTGAAACTTTTGGTCTGGCCTTGTTTTAGTGTTAAGGAAAATTCAGGTTCAACTTTATCAATTTATTAATTTTTGAGCAAGAGTCCAGGATACCGGGCTATTGCCCAGCTTAATCCCTTCTGTGCATCTTCCTCTGATATTTTCAAGCCTCAACTTGCCAGCTCCATGTTTATTTTTATTATATCAGAAAGTATGAGTGTGTGGATGAGCTAACTCATGCTTTTGAAGCATGATGATGGTCGCCACAGCGGTCGTCTTCCAGATAGAGATTAGATAGAAAATAAAAACTCCAAACTCAAGGAATAAACACTTGACTTTTGCGAGAACAGGTGAACGTCACATAGTGTACCCTGAGACATTATTGCTCTGGACCATAATCAAGTGGACTGATAAGAGATTACCGGCATCTTGTGAAATGTGCCAGTACACAAATAAAAGTGCCGTTTCTGTGTACTGGACAGTACCGGGCCACTTCTAGTTAATAATTGTACTGTAGTGACAGTGATGGTATTTTATGTACACTTAATGTCTCTTATGTGATGTTATTCTTTAACAAACAAGTGCACAATAAAAATTCACTGGGAATTCTAAACAGCACATTGCAATTTATTCAATTATTATCGGAGTATTGATCAGTAATACAGTGAAAATGAGAGGAAATGTTTAAGGTGTGCGCCCCTAAATGTTCTGCTTGCTCTCCTAAAACATTCAGTTATAGGGGGGGCTACTGTGCTCCTAGTAAAAAGTTAGTCTGGTGCCCTGCATACATTGTTCTAAAGGGTTTATGGTCTTAGTTCCTCTTCAGTAGAGCTGCATGTCCACAATGTAAATTTAATTTTACATTTAAATGCAGAGCTGTCAGTGTGTGATTGACAGCTCTGCATTTCATGTTTGCAAAGTTGCAGTTATAGGTGGATTTGTAGTGGACAAGCTATCAGTATCCATCCCTTCTCTTATAACTATGGTTGTTTCTGGTTTCAAAAACTAACATGGTGTTGCCCAAAATACTAAACTCCTACATTTAAACAGGGGAGTCTAGTGGCAACCCAAATAGTTGACACATCCCAACCTTATGAGAACCTGCCTCTCAAAATGGGTTATGGATTCATATTTTATCTCTGACAAATGGAATGTGAACTATGATGAGGAAGGCATGACAATATTATAGCTATATCATGACATGAGACAAGATATGATCTTAGAATTTTGATATTGTCATATCGTGATCGGGTATTTGTGATGAATTTTCCTGGTTTGAGAATTTTGGAGAAAATCAAGCTCAAAAGTCAAGCTTTTGACAATTATTTTGCAACAATTTGTGACTTTGCACTGCCCTCTAGTGGCCTAATATGATTTCACATGAAATATGTCACCTGCTTTGCATGCTACAGCTCCTTATTTTTCCAGTGATCCCCTATATGTCCATATCTACTTTGGACTATAGGAGAAAGTCCATCTCAAATATGAATGCTGACTGAATTCTATTGCAACCATTCCTGAATTTGCACTTCTCCCTACTGGCCGAAACGTGCATTTTTTTTAAGGTGGAATCGAAACTTAATGAAAATCGGAAGCGAATGCTGAAGGTGGCCCTACAGCATCATCATGTCATTGTTCCCAATAGAATGAGTGCGCGAGTTTTTGTTTTTTTATGTTAATATAATGTCAATGTATTAATGATATAAATATAATGATGGTGATGATAACAATAATAATATTTACAGCGATAATAATAATAATATTAATAATAATGATATGATTACAACAATAATGTGTGCTGTGAAAGCAACATTTGTTGAAAAAAACAGTGTAGAAATATTTTTTTGAAGTTTGATTATGACAAATAACCATACAGTTAACTGAACAAATGAAGTTAACATCTTAAAAGATTTAGTTCTGTACACTCACTGTTTGATTTTGCATTGATTTCACTGTTTGGATGTGTTTTTCTATTGGTGTCTGTTTTTGTGCGCATACAGCTGAGATAAGGCTGTTTTCGGATTTTTTTCATTTTTCTACTTTCCCATAATATAAACCTAACAAATGAACTTAACATCTTATAAGATATACTTCTTTACCCTCAGTGTTTAATTTTGCAAAGATTTCACTGTTTGGATGTGTTTTTCTACAAGTGTCTGTTTGTGTGCGCATTCAGCTGAGATAAGGCTGTTTACGGATTTTTTTCATTTTTCTACTTTCCCATAATATAAACCTAACAAATGAACTTAACATCTTATAAGATATACTTCTTTACCCTCAGTGTTTAATTTTGCAAAGATTTCACTGTTTGGATGTGTTTTTCTATTGAAGTCTGTTTGTGTGCGCATTCAGCTGAGATAAGGCTGTTTACGGATTTTTTTAATTTTTCTGCTGTCCCATAACATAAACCTCACAAATGAAGTTAACATCTTAAAAGATTTAGTTCTGTACCCTCAGTGTTTGATTTTGCAATGATTTCACTGTTGGGATGTGTTTTTCTACAAGTGTCTGTTTGTGTGCGCATTCAGCTGAGATAAGGCTGTTTACGGATTTTTTTCATTTTTCTACTGTCCCATAACATAAACCTCACAAATGAAGTTAACATCTTAAAATATTTAGTTCTGTACCCTCAGTGTTTGATTTTGCAATGGTTTCACTGTTGGGATGTTTTTTTCTACAAGTGTCTGTTTGTGTGCGCATTCAGCTGAGATAAGGCTGTTTACGGATTTTTTTCATTTTTCTACTGTCCCATAACATAAACCTCACAAATGAAGTTAACATCTTAAAATATTTAGTTCTGTACCCTCAGTGTTTGATTTTGCAATGGTTTCACTGTTGGGATGTTTTTTTCTACAAGTGTCTGTTTGTGTGCGCATTCAGCTGAGATAAGGCTGTTAACGGATTTTTTAAATTTTTCTGCTGTCCCATAACATAAACCTCACAAATGAAGTTAACATCTTAAAAGATTTAGTTCTGTACACTCACTGTTTGATTTTGCATTGATTTCACTGTTTGGATGTGTTTTTCTATTGGTGTCTGTTTGTGTGCGCATACAGCTGAGATAAGGCTGTTTTCGGATTTTTTTCATTTTTCTACTTTCCCATAATATAAACCTAACAAATGAACTTAACATCTTATAAGATATACTTCTTTACCCTCAGTGTTTAATTTTGCAAAGATTTCACTGTTTGGATGTGTTTTTCTATTGGTGTCTGTTTGAGTGCGCATTCAGCTGAGATAAGGCTGTTTCCGGATTTGTTTAATTTTTCTGCTGTCCCATAACATAAACCTCACAAATGAAGTTAACATCTTAAAAGATTTAGTTCTGTACCCTCAGTGTTTGATTTTGCAATGATTTCACTGTTGGGATGTGTTTTTCTACAAGTGCCTGTTTGTGTGCGCATTCAGCTGAGATAAGGCTGTTCACGGATTTTTTTAATTTTTCTGCTGTCCCATAACATAAACCTCACAAATGAAGTTAACATCTTAAAAGATTTAGTTCTGTACACTCACTGTTTGATTTTGCATTGATTTCACTGTTTGGATGTGTTTTTCTATTGGTGTCTGTTTGTGTGCGCATACAGCTGAGATAAGGCTGTTTTCGGATTTTTTTCATTTTTCTACTTTCCCATAATATAAACCTAACAAATGAACTTAACATCTTATAAGATATACTTCTTTACCCTCAGTGTTTAATTTTGCAAAGATTTCACTGTTTGGATGTGTTTTTCTATTGGTGTCTGTTTGTGTGCGCATTCAGCTGAGATAAGGCTGTTTCCGGATTTGTTTAATTTTTCTGCTGTCCCATAACATAAACCTCACAAATGAAGTTAACATCTTAAAAGATTTAGTTCTGTACCCTCAGTGTTTGATTTTGCAATGATTTCACTGTTGGGATGTGTTTTTCTACAAGTGTCTGTTTGTGTGCGCATTCAGCTGAGATAAGGCTGTTTACGGATTTTTTAAATTTTTCTGCTGTCCCATAACATAAACCTCACAAATGAAGTTAACATCTTAAAAGATTTAGTTCTGTACACTCACTGTTTGATTTTGCATTGATTTCACTGTTTGGATGTGTTTTTCTATTGGTGTCTGTTTGTGTGCGCATACAGCTGAGATAAGGCTGTTTTCGGATTTTTTTCATTTTTCTACTTTCCCATAATATAAACCTAACAAATGAACTTAACATCTTATAAGATATACTTCTTTACCCTCAGTGTTTAATTTTGCAAAGATTTCACTGTTTGGATGTGTTTTTCTATTGGTGTCTGTTTGTGTGCGCATTCAGCTGAGATAAGGCTGTTTACGGATTTTTTTCATTTTTCTGCTGTCCCATAACATAAACCTCACAAATGAAGTTAACATCTTAAAATATTTAGTTCTGTACCCTCAGTGTTTGATTTTGCAATGGTTTCACTGTTGGGATGTGTTTTTCTACAAGTGTCTGTTTGTGTGCGCATTCAGCTGAGATAAGGCTGTTTTCGGATTTTTTTCATTTTTCTACTTTCCCATAATATAAACCTAACAAATGAACTTAACATCTTATAAGATATACTTCTTTACCCTCAGTGTTTAATTTTGCAAAGATTTCACTGTTTGGATGTGTGTTTCTATTGAAGTCTGTTTGTGTGCGCATTCAGCTGAGATAAGGCTGTTTCCGGATTTTTTTAATTTTTCTGCTGTCCCATAACATAAACCTCACAAATGAAGTTAACATCTTAAAATATTTAGTTCTATACCCTCAGTGTTTGATTTTGCAATGGTTTCACTGTTGGGATGTGTTTTTCTACAAGTGTCTGTTTGTGTGCGCATTCAGCTGAGATAAGGCTGTTTCCGGATTTGTTTAATTTTTCTGCTGTCCCATAACATAAACCTCACAAATGAAGTTAACATCTTAAAATATTTAGTTCTGTACCCTCAGTGTTTGATTTTGCAATGGTTTCACTGTTGGGATGTGTTTTTCTACAAGTGTATGTTTGTGTGCGCATTCAGCTGAGATAAGGCTGTTTTCGGATTTTTTTCATTTTTCTACTTTCCCATAATATAAACCTAACAAATGAACTTAACATCTTATAAGATATACTTCTTTACCCTCAGTGTTTAATTTTGCAAAGATTTCACTGTTTGGATGTGTGTTTCTATTGAAGTCTGTTTGTGTGCGCATTCAGCTGAGATAAGGCTGTTTCCGGATTTTTTTAATTTTTCTGCTGTCCCATAACATAAACCTCACAAATGAAGTTAACATCTTAAAAGATTTAGTTCTGTACCCTCAGTGTTTGATTTTGCAATGATTTCACTGTTGGGATGTGTTTTTCTACAAGTGTCTGTTTGTGTGCGCATTCAGCTGAGATAAGGCTGTTTTCGGATTTTTTTCATTTTTCTACTTTCCCATAATATAAACCTAACAAATGAACTTAACATCTTATAAGATATACTTCTTTACCCTCAGTGTTTAATTTTGCAAAGATTTCACTGTTTGGATGTGTTTTTCTATTGGTGTCTGTTTGTGTGCGCATTCAGCTGAGATAAGGCTGTTTACGGATTTTTTTCATTTTTCTGCTGTCCCATAACATAAACCTCACAAATGAAGTTAACATCTTAAAATATTTAGTTCTGTACCCTCAGTGTTTGATTTTGCAATGGTTTCACTGTTGGGATGTGTTTTTCTACAAGTGTCTGTTTGTGTGCGCATTCAGCTGAGATAAGGCTGTTTTCGGATTTTTTTCATTTTTCTACTTTCCCATAATATAAACCTAACAAATGAACTTAACATCTTATAAGATATACTTCTTTACCCTCAGTGTTTAATTTTGCAAAGATTTCACTGTTTGGATGTGTTTTTCTATTGGTGTCTGTTTGTGTGCGCATTCAGCTGAGATAAGGCTGTTTACGGATTTTTTTAATTTTTCTGCTGTCCCATAACATAAACCTCACAAATGAAGTTAACATCTTAAAATATTTAGTTCTGTACCCTCAGTGTTTGATTTTGCAATGGTTTCACTGTTGGGATGTGTTTTTCTACAAGTGTCTGTTTGTGTGCGCATTCAGCTGAGATAAGGCTGTTTTCGGATTTTTTTCATTTTTCTACTTTCCCATAATATAAACCTAACAAATGAACTTAACATCTTATAAGATATACTTCTTTACCCTCAGTGTTTAATTTTGCAAAGATTTCACTGTTTGGATGTGTGTTTCTATTGAAGTCTGTTTGTGTGCGCATTCAGCTGAGATAAGGCTGTTTCCGGATTTTTTTAATTTTTCTGCTGTCCCATAACATAAACCTCACAAATGAAGTTAACATCTTAAAATATTTAGTTCTATACCCTCAGTGTTTGATTTTGCAATGGTTTCACTGTTGGGATGTGTTTTTCTACAAGTGTCTGTTTGTGTGCGCATTCAGCTGACATAAGGCTGTTTACGGATTTTTTTAATTTTTCTGCTGTCCCATAACATAAACCTCACAAATGAAGTTAACATCTTAAAAGATTTAGTTCTGTACACTCACTGTTTGATTTTGCATTGATTTCACTGTTTGGATGTGTTTTTCTATTGGTGTCTGTTTGTGTGCGCATACAGCTGAGATAAGGCTGTTTTCGGATTTTTTTCATTTTTCTACTTTCCCATAATATAAACCTAACAAATGAACTTAACATCTTATAAAATATACTTCTTTACCCTCAGTGTTTAATTTTGCAATGGTTTCACTGTTGGGATGTGTTTTTCTACAAGTGTCTGTTTGTGTGCGCATTCAGCTGAGATAAGGCTGTTTACGGATTTTTTTCATTTTTCTGCTGTCCCATAACATAAACCTCACAAATGAAGTTAACATCTTAAAATATTTAGTTCTGTACCCTCAAGTGTTTGATTTTGCAATGGTTTCACTGTTGGGATGTGTTTTTCTACAAGTGTCTGTTTGTGTGCGCATTCAGCTGAGATAAGGCTGTTTTCGGATTTTTTTCATTTTTCTACTTTCCCATAATATAAACCTAACAAATGAACTTAACATCTTATAAGATATACTTCTTTACCCTCAGTGTTTGATTTTGCAAAGATTTCACTGTTTGGATGTGTTTTTCTATTGGTGTCTGTTTGTGTGCGCATTCAGCTGAGATAAGGCTGTTTACGGATTTTTTTAATTTTTCTGCTGTCCCATAACATAAACCTCACAAATGAAGTTAACATCTTAAAAGATTTAGTTCTGTACACTCACTGTTTGATTTTGCATTGATTTCACTGTTTGGATATGTTTTTCTATTGGTGTCTGTTTGTGTGCGCATACAGCTGAGATAAGGCTGTTTTCGGATTTTTTTCATTTTTCTACTTTCCCATAATATAAACCTAACAAATGAAGTTAACATCTTAAAAGATTTATTTCTGTACACTCACTGTTTGATTTTGCATTGATTTCACTGTTTGGATGTGTTTTTCTATTGGTGTCTGTTTGTGTGCGCATACAGCTGAGATAAGGCTGTTTTCGGATTTTTTTCATTTTTCTACTTTCCCATAATATAAACCTAACAAATGAACTTAACATCTTATAAGATATACTTCTTTACCCTCAGTGTTTAATTTTGCAAAGATTTCACTGTTTGGATGTGTTTTTCTATTGGTGTCTGTTTGTGTGCGCATTCAGCTGAGATAAGGCTGTTTCCGGATTTGTTTAATTTTTCTGCTGTCCCATAACATAAACCTCACAAATGAAGTTAACATCTTAAAAGATTTATTTCTGTACACTCACTGTTTGATTTTGCATTGATTTCACTGTTTGGATGTGTTTTTCTATTGGTGTCTGTTTGTGTGCGCATACAGCTGAGATAAGGCTGTTTTCGGATTTTTTTCATTTTTCTACTTTCCCATAATATAAACCTAACAAATGAACTTAACATCTTATAAGATATACTTCTTTACCCTCAGTGTTTAATTTTGCAAAGATTTCACTGTTTGGATGTGTTTTTCTATTGGTGTCTGTTTGTGTGCGCATTCAGCTGAGATAAGGCTGTTTCCGGATTTGTTTAATTTTTCTGCTGTCCCATAACATAAACCTCACAAATGAAGTTAACATCTTAAAAGATTTATTTCTGTACACTCACTGTTTGATTTTGCATTGATTTCACTGTTTGGATGTGTTTTTCTATTGGTGTCTGTTTGTGTGCGCATACAGCTGAGATAAGGCTGTTTTCGGATTTTTTTCATTTTTCTACTTTCCCATAATATAAACCTAACAAATGAAGTTAACATCTTAAAATATTTAGTTCTGTACCCTCAGTGTTTGATTTTGCAATGGTTTCACTGTTGGGATGGGTTTTTCTACAAGTGTCTGTTTGTGTGCGCATTCAGCTGACATAAGGCTGTTTACGGATTTTTTTAATTTTTCTGCTGTCCCATAACATAAACCTCACAAATGAAGTTAACATCTTAAAAGATTGGTGTCTGTTTGTGTGCGCATAACATAAACCTCACAAATGAAGTTAACATCTTAAAATATTTAGTTCTGTACCCTCAGTGTTTGATTTTGCAATGGTTTCACTGTTGGGATGTGTTTTTCTACAAGTGTCTGTTTGTGTGCGCATTCAGCTGACATAAGGCTGTTTACGGATTTTTTTAATTTTTCTGCTGTCCCATAACATAAACCTCACAAATGAAGTTAACATCTTAAAAGATTTAGTTCTGTACACTCACTGTTTGATTTTGCATTGATTTCCCTGTATGGATGTGTTTTTCTATTGGTGTCTGTTTGTGTGCGCATACAGCTGAGATAAGGCTGTTTTCGGATTTTTTTCATTTTTCTACTTTCCCATAATATAAACCTAACAAACGAACTTAACATCTTATAAGATATACTTCTTTACCCTCAGTGTTTAATTTTGCAAAGATTTCACTGTTTGGATGTGTTTTTCTATTGGTGTCTGTTTGTGTGCGCATTCAGCTGAGATAAGGCTGTTTACGGATTTGTTTAATTTTTCTGCTGTCCCATAACATAAACCTCACAAATGAAGTTAACATCTTAAAAGATTTAGTTCTGTACCCTCAGTGTTTGATTTTGCAATGATTTCACTTTTGGGATGTGTTTTTCTACAAGTGTCTGTTTGTGCCCCATTGAGCTGAGATAAGGCTATTTTCGAAATGTTTTCATTTTTCTACTTTCCCATAATATAAACCTAACAAATGAAATTAACATCTTATAAGATATACTTCTTTGCCCTCAGTGTTTAATTTTGCAAATATTTCACTGTTTGGATGTGTTTTTCTATTGGTGTCTGTTTGTGTTCGCATTCAGCTGAGATAAGGCTGTTTTCTGATTTTTTTTCATTTTCTGCTGTCCCATAACATAAACCTCACAAATGAAGTTAACATCTTAAAAGATTTAGTTCTGTACACTCACTGTTTGATTTTGCATTGATTTCACTGTTTGGATGTGTTTTTCTATTTGTTGTCTGTTTGTGTGCGCATACAGCTGAGATAAGGCTGTTTCCGGATCTTTTTAATTTTTCTGCTGTCCCATAACATAAACCTCACAAATGAAGTTAACATCTTAAAATATTTAGTTCTGTACCCTCAAGTGTTTGATTTTGCAATGGTTTCACTGTTGGGATGTGTTTTTCTACAAGTGTCTGTTTGTGTGCGCATTCAGCTGAGATAAGGCTGTTTCCGGATTTTTTTAATTTTTCTGCTGTCCCATAACATAAACCTCACAAATGAAGTTTACATCTTATAAGATATACTTCTTTACCCTCAGTGTTTAATTTTGCAACGATTTCACTGTTGGGATGTGTTTTTCTACAAGTATCTGTTTGTGTGCGCATTCAGCTGAGATAAGGCTGTTTAAGGATTTTTTTTAATTTTTCTGCTGTCCCATAACATAAACCTCACAAATGAAGTTAACATCTTAAAAGATTTAGTTCTGTACCCTCAGTGTTTGATTTTGCAATGATTTCACTGTTTGGATGTGTTTTTCTATTGGTGTCTGTTTGTGTGCGCATTCAGCTGAGATAAGGCTGTTTTCTGATTTTTTTTCATTTTCTACTGTCCCATAACATAAACCTCACAAATAAAGTTAACATCTTATAAGATATACTAATGTACCCTCGTCGTTCCGCTCATCTTGGGACCCCAAACGACATATGAAATATTCACACTCCTGCGACCTGTAGTTCCTCTTTCACTCTGGCCAAAAGGGTCTAACCCTGGATTTCCACTGGACGCGGAACGGCCGCAGAACGGCCGCGGAACGGCCGCGGAACGGTAGCCGTTGCAAATCGCTTCCATTCTAATCAATGTGAGCATTCCCACCGGCCGCACTGTGGCCCGGATCAGCAGCGGCCCAGAAGCGGCTCGCCGCGCCGCAGCGCTATCGATAGGAATCAGTTCTATTTTTTCCGTTGCCGCTGCTGAACCTCGTAAATTTCAACGAAGCAGATCGCACAAGACAGGAAGTCCGACACAGTATCAAAGTAAAACACTTCCGCCCCCCTTTCAAAATAAAACACAATACGCAGGTCACAACTTCACCTCAACGTTACGGTGCTCCCAGGTCAACAGTCATTTGATCCGAGGGTCTCGGAGACAATGGACGACGAGAGACTGATTATGGAAGTGGAGAAATGAAAGAAGCTGTGTTGTTGTTGTTGTTTCCTTTATACACACAGTCTATCTCGCGTCCGTTCGAGATTATCGCGCGATCTTCCGTGAATACCGCTGGCTCCCAAGGCTCCGCGCCGCTGCCGTAACGCGCCCGGTGGGGATTGATGTTTGGGAGAGGACGAAGCAGAACCGCGCCACGGCCGTTCCGCGGCCGTTCCGCGGCCGTTCCGCGTCCAGTGGAAATCCAGGGTAAGACTCTATAGAGTCTGACATGACCTGATTTTCAGTTTTTGGATACAGGACTTTGGGCTTTTTTCCCCCGGCCAAAAAAAACTGCCAAAAACACAGTCTGTAAAATTCAAACGTAAGAAAGGTGGGAAACTGTCTTTTCTTCAATAATTCCTAAAGGCAATGAGCCCGGAGGCTGATCTTTCCGTATGTGTATCAGGGATTTAAGCTTATCCCCGGTGCAGAGTTTCAGACCTGTGCAACCTTCGGAAAGGTCAATGGTCAGCCGTTGGGGTGTGTTTTTTGTAATAATTCCTAAAGGCATTCAGCCAGTGGTCTGATTTTTCCGTATCTGTATCAGGGACTAAGGCTTATCCAGGGTGCCAAGTTTCAGACCCGTGCAACCTTTGGAAAGGTCAAAGGTCAGCCGTTCGGGTGTGTTTTTTGTAATAATTCCTAAAGGCCTTAAGCCAGGAGTCTGATTTTTCCGTATGTGTATCAGGGACTAAAGCTTATCCCGGTTGCCGAGTTTCAGACCTGTGCAACCCTCGGAAAGGTCAATGGTCAGCCGTTCGGGTGTGTTTTTTGTAATAATTCCTAAAGGCATTGAGTCAGGAGTCTGATTTTTCCGTATGTGTATCAGGGATTTAGGCTTATCCCGGGTGCAGATTTTCAGGCCTGTGCAACCTTCGGAAAGGTCAATGGTCAGCCGTTGGGGTGTGTTTTTTGTAATAATTCCTAAAGGCATTCAGCCAGTGGTCTGATTTTTCCGTATCTGTATCAGGGACTAAGGCTTATCCAGGGTGCCAAGTTTCAGACCCGTGCAACCTTTGGAAAGGTCAAAGGTCAGCCGTTCGGGTGTGTTTTTTGTAATAATTCCTAAAGGCCTTAAGCCAGGAGTCTGATTTTTCCGTATGTGTATCAGGGACTAAAGCTTATCCCGGTTGCCGAGTTTCAGACCTGTGCAACCCTCGGAAAGGTCAATGGTCAGCCGTTCGGGTGTGTTTTTTGTAATAATTCCTAAAGGCATTGAGTCAGGAGTCTGATTTTTCCGTATGTGTATCAGGGATTTAGGCTTATCCCGGGTGCAGATTTTCAGGCCTGTGCAACCTTCGGAAAGGTCAATGGTCAGCCGTTGGGGTGTGTTTTTTGTAATAATTCCTAAAGGCATTCAGCCAGTGGTCTGATTTTTCCGTATCTGTATCAGGGACTAAGGCTTATCCAGGGTGCCAAGTTTCAGACCCGTGCAACCTTTGGAAAGGTCAAAGGTCAGCCGTTCGGGTGTGTTTTTTGTAATAATTCCTAAAGGCCTTAAGCCAGGAGTCTGATTTTTCCGTATGTGTATCAGGGACTAAAGCTTATCCCGGTTGCCGAGTTTCAGACCTGTGCAACCCTCGGAAAGGTCAATGGTCAGCCGTTCGGGTGTGTTTTTTGTAATAATTCCTAAAGGCATTGAGTCAGGAGTCTGATTTTTCCGTATGTGTATCAGGGATTTAGGCTTATCCCGGGTGCAGATTTTCAGGCCTGTGCAACCTTCGGAAAGGTCAATGGTCAGCCGTTGGGGTGTGTTTTTTGTAATAATTCCTAAAGGCATTCAGCCAGTGGTCTGATTTTTCCGTATCTGTATCAGGGACTAAGGCTTATCCAGGGTGCCAAGTTTCAGACCCGTGCAACCTTTGGAAAGGTCAAAGGTCAGCCGTTCGGGTGTGTTTTTTGTAATAATTCCTAAAGGCCTTAAGCCAGGAGTCTGATTTTTCCGTATGTGTATCAGGGACTAAAGCTTATCCCGGTTGCCGAGTTTCAGACCTGTGCAACCCTCGGAAAGGTCAATGGTCAGCCGTTCGGGTGTTTTTTTTGTAATAATTCCTAAAGGCATTGAGCCAGGAGTCTGATTTTTCCGTATGTGCATCAGGGACTAAGGCTAATCTAGGGTGCCGAGTTTCAGACCAGTGCAACCTTCGGAAAGGTCAATGGTCAGCCGTTCGGGTGTGTTTTTTGTAATAATTCCTAAAGGCATTGAGCCAGGAGTCTGATTTTTCCGTATGTGTATCAGGGACTAAAGCTTATCCCGCTAGCCGAGTTTCAGACCTGTGCAACCTTCGGAAAGGTCAATGGTCAGCCGTTCGGGTGTGTTTTTTGTAATAATTCCTAAAGGCATTGAGCCAGGAGTCTGATTTTTCCGTATGTGTATCAGGGATTTAGGCTTATCCCGGTAGCCGAGTTTCAGACCTGTGCAACCTTCGGAAAGGTCAATGGTCAGCCGTTCGGGTGTGTTTTTTGTAATAATTCCTAAAGGCATTGAGCCAGGAGTCTGATTTTTCCGTATGTGTATCAGGGATTTAGGCTTATCCCGGGTGCAGAGTTTCAGGCCTGTGCAACCTTCGGAAAGGTCAATGGTCAGCCGTTCGGGTGTGTTTTTTGTAAAAATTCCTAAAGGCATTCAGCCAGTGGTCTGATTTTTCCGTATCTGTATCAGGGACTAAGGCTTATCCAGGGTGCCAAGTTTCAGACCCGTGCAACCTTTGGAAAGGTCAAAGGTCAGCCGTTCGGGTGTGTTTTTTGTGATAATTCCTAAAGGCATTGAGCCAGGAGTCTGATTTTTCCGTATGTGTATCAGGGACTAAAGCTTATCCCGGTTGCCGAGTTTCAGACCTGTGCAACCCTCGGAAAGGTCAATGGTCAGCCGTTCGGGTGTTTTTTTTGTAATAATTCCTAAAGGCATTGAGCCAGGAGTCTGATTTTTCCGTATGTGCATCAGGGACTAAGGCTAAGAGAGGAACCTCTTTTGAGCTTTTCTTAATCGTGCATTAATATTTGTAGTATCTCCTAATATGCAGGTTTGAGGATCTAATGGGAGATGTAGTCCTAGGAGTTTTGTCATGATGCCAGAGAAATCATGCCAGAATGTGTTAAGTTTTGTGCATAACCAAGTGCAGTGTAGGAATGAACCCTCTTCTATACTACATCTAAAGCACAGGTTGGATATCTCAGGTTTATATTTATGTAATTTCTGTGGCGTAAGATAGGTTTGATGAAGAAAGTTATAATAAGTCAGCCTGTATCTAGAATTAAGAGTGGCAGTTAGACTTTTTTGACACAATTCAGCCCAGAGCTCTGTACCCATTGTCACACCCAAGTCAGACTCCCATTTCTCCCTTGATTTATGTAAACCTGGTTTTGGAGCATCATCCATCAAGAGGGAGTAGACTTTTGCAATAAGATGGGGTGCGTTACCCTCCTGAAGCAGTTTTTCCAGATCGCTGAGCATGGGTAAAGTAATTTCAGATCCCAAAACAGATTTAAGAAATGATCTTAACTGTAAATAACAAAAAAAGTTTCTACTGGACAGATCATATTTCCTCCTTAGGTCCTCAAAAGACATCAGGCATCCACCCATAACAGTCCTCCAAATGATGAATCCCTTTCTGGTGCCACGTTTCCAGGATCTTATTATCCACTGACATAGGTATGAGTTCGTTCTGTTTCAATGGTGTCCTGGGTGAAAATATATTTTTTAGTCCAGTATTTTTCCGGACTTCATGCCATGTTTTGATGATATGGGTCAAAACAGGGTTGTCAGTTCTTCTGGAGATGGTTGTAGGTGTCCATTTATAGCTGAAGTCTGCAGGAACCTTTTCTTTAACAGCATACATTCCAATTGAAACCCAAGGTGGGACATTTTCCCTTTCAAATAAAAAAGAAACAAGTCGCATCTGGGCAGCCAAATAATGCTTTTCAAGGTTAGGCAGTCGAAGACCCCCCAGTTTATAATCCCATGTAAGTTTTTCCATTGAAACCCTTGGAGTCTTACCATTCCATATGAATTGTCTAATATGTTTATTCAGGTTTTTAAAAAAGCTGGATGGCACTGGGATTGGTAAGGACTGAAAGAGGTACTGCAGCCTTGGTAATATATTCATTTTAATGCAATTTATTCGGCCGATCAAAGTGATAGGTAAGCTCATCCATTTCTGTAAATCCTCTATTATTCGACTAACTAGTGGTGAGTAGTTGAGTTTGTACACATTTTTAAGGTTGTTATCCACCATAATTCCAAGGTATCTTATCCCGCTTGGAGACCATTTAAATGGACCTCTTTGCTGATGTTCAGTGTAGTCAAAATTTGAAAGTGGAAGAATTTCACATTTATCGTAATTTACCTTATATCCAGAGACATATCCAAATGCATGCAAAACGGTTTTCAATTTAGCAAGGGAATCAGATGGTTTTGTTAAATACAGAATTATATCATCTGCCATCAGATTGATTTTATGTATCGTCTGGTCCACTTTCACACCTTTTATCTCTGAATCGTGTCTGATTGTCTCGGCCAGAGGTTCAATAGCTATAACGAAAAGCCCAGGGGATAAGGGACACCCTTGTCTGCTCGATCTACTGAGGGGGAAGACAGTGGACATTTGTCCATTAGTAATTATTCTGGCCTGTGGATTCTTATACAGCATTCTGACCCAATTAATAAAATAGGATCCAAATCCAAATTTACATAGAACCTTGAATAGATAGGGCCACTCAAGCCTATCAAAGGCCTTTTCCGCGTCCAGCGTAACGGCTATACTAGGTTCAGTACTGGAGGTTGCCATATGAATAACGTTAAGTAACCTACACATGTTATTGGCAGAGGATCTCTTCTGGATAAAGCCAACCTGGTCTCGGTTTATCAATTTTGGTAAGAATTCACTCAACCTGTTTGCTATAGCTTTAGAAAACAATTTATAATCCGCATTCAAGAGTGAAATTGGTCGGAAAGAGGAGCATTTTAAGGGGTCTTGGGTTTTTTTATGGATCACTGTAATTATAGCCATTGAAAATGAATCAGGGAGGCTTTGTGTTTTAGATGCTAGATTAATTACATCCATAAGGAGAGGTATAAGCAAATCCTTAAACTCTTTATAAAATTCGGGGGGAAACCCATCCTCCCCTGGTGATTTATTAGATTGCAGCGTTGCTAGAGCGTTTTCGATCTCTTTGGAGGTAAATGGTGAATCTAAATACCTCTGGTCGTCTTGACTCAGTTTAGGCAAATCAATATTATTTAAGAATGTCTCTATTGTGGACAGATCTTCTGGTGATTCCGACTTGTATAAATTAACATAAAACTTTTTAAAAGTTTCATTTATTTCTTTTGGGTTCTGTGTAATACAGCCATGTTCGTCTTCAATTTGGTTAATTGTTTTTGAACTCTCCTCTTTCTTTAATTGCCAGGATAGGACTTTATGAGCCTTCTCCCCCAGTTCGTAGTACCTTTGTTTCGTTCTCAAAATGTCTTTCTCAGCCCTATAAGTGCATAGTGTATTATACTTGAGTTTTCTTTTTACCAATAAACTGTATATCTTCTTATCCCTATGTTGCTGAAAGTCTTTTTCCAGCCCAAGAATTTCTTTTTCAAATTTTTCCACTTCTGCTACATATGATTTTTTAAGTCCTTTTGTATATGAGATTATTTGTCCTCTTAAATAAGCTTTTAATGTATCCCATAGTATGAAACTATTAGGGGAAGAAGGACAGTTTGTTTCACAGAATAGTTTGATTTGATCCCTGACAAATTTACAGAAGTCACTTTTTTTAAGGAGGGTCGGATTCAAACGCCACCTGTACATGCTGGCCATTTTCTCAGGCATTACTATAGATAGAGTGAGTGGAGAATGATCAGAAAGTATCCTTGGCAGATAATCAGACTCTAATGCTCTGTAAGCCACATGTGTTGACAGTAAGAAAAGATCAATTCTAGTATGTGAATTATGACGGTTTGAATAAAAAGAATAGTCTATGGTTTGGGGATGTATTTGCCTCCAAACATCTGTTAGATTTAAATCTTTCATAAATGATAGAGTAGTTGAGGCTGACTTAGACTTTGCAGTGGAGGTTACTGATTTATCCAAAATTGGGTCTAAACAGAAATTAAAATCTCCTCCCATAAGAATATGTTCACGACCCCCTGATACTTTAAGAAAAATGTCTTGAATAAAGGAAGTGTCATCATAATTAGGGGCGTAAAGGTTTAGCAAGGTCCATTGTTCAGAGTAAATTAGACAGTTTATTAAGACATAGCGGCCTAGTGGATCACTTATTGTTTCCTGAACAGTGATGGGAATGTTTTTGTTTATCAAAATAGCAACTCCTCTGGCTTTAGAGCTGAGAGATGAAGAGAAGACTTGGCCGATCCATCCTCTTTTTAATTTATTATGTTCCTGCGCTGTCAGATGAGTCTCCTGGATAAAGGCTATATCTGTTTGAATCTTTTTTAAATATGTTAACACCCTCTTCCTTTTAACGGGTCCGTTAAGACCATTGACATTAAAACTGACAAATTTCAACACCTTATTCATGTAAAAAGATTAAGGATTTGACAGTGACTTAGTAGTCTTTCAACAATAAGCTTAAAGAAAATGCCTCTCTGGAAACAAACAGAAAAAAAACAAATAGAAACAAAACCTCCCCGTTCCCCCAGGCACTGACCCCCTGAACACTCGGCGCCATCCAAAAACACCAATCGGGACCTCCGTTGAATGCTCCCTAAAACTATCATACCCAACTAATACCTTGGGCCCAGAGCTCTCTTGTATATAAGTTTGTAATCACTCGGTATATAAACAACCTCAAATGTAAACATTGTTAACACCCGCTTTAACCAGAAGTAAATGAAAGTTCAAGTGCAACCTCACAGCAATAGGATAAGTTAGCTTTTTGTCCATAATGTCCAAAAATAAATTATTTCAAAATAAAATAAAAGTAAAAATAAAATAAAAATAAATGAAAAAATACGTGAAAAGAAAAAATAAATAAATATGGCGGGGGATCGTTGCACTTACATAAGAGTCACTGGATAGTTCAAGGATATGCAGGAATCGCTCTCCCTCAGAGTTAGAGGAGTTGTGGTGCTGCACCTGTAGTCACCTGTGAGACGCAGGATTAATCACCTCCCGGGAAGTCTCGGAGAAAAGATGCCGCTGCTTCTGGTGATTTGAAAAACTTTTTCTCTCCATTAGGTAGGATGACTCTCAAGGTCGCTGGGTGGAGGAGGCTGAATTGGAGCTTCTTTGCGTGCAACTCCTTATTAACATGATTGTATTCCTTTCTTTGCTTCACCAGGTTTGCACTCAGATCTGGGAAAAACATCACTGCCTCTCCCTTGAAAGTGATCGGCCCACCTTTTTCTCTGGATGTCTTAGCAGCCATTGGGAGGATTTTATCCCGGTCCTGGTACTTGAGTAGGCGGATGAGAATGGGTCTGGGTCGCTTATCTCCTGGCGTGCGGAATGTTGGGGACCGATGCGCTCTTTCAATAATCAGCGGCTCGGGAAAGTGCTGTCGTCCCAGCACAGAGGGGATCCAATCTGTAAAGAACCGCACCGGGTCGTTTCCCTCTCCGCCCTCCTGCAGGTTAACGATGCGGACATTATTGCGTCGGCTTTGATTCTCTAGTTGGTCTACTTTGTCCACGAGAAAGTCCTTCTCCTTCATCAGACGGAGGACATGGGAGTCTAATTCAGTTAGCTTATCTTCAGCTGTGCTAATTCGCTCCTCTGCCTCCGTGATGCGTGAGCACATCCCGTCTACCACAGTTTTCAACCCCGAAATAGAATGATTAATCTCGGCAGTTTTGGCATCGAGCTTCTGTGAGAGTGCTTCATTACCGCGTTTTATTTCTTGTAGTATGGCGTGGCTTCCTTCCACTTCACGTTGCTCTTCCGCAGCCATGTTGTGCTCGGTGCTCGTTTCACGTGTTGCGGCTTGAGAAGAAAAATGGTCGATAATTGAGCTTTGCATCTTATTTCGAGATCTCAAGTCCATATTTCACCAGTTGGATAAAGTTTCAGGTACAGCGGGCGTTATTTATAACTTAAAACCGAGTTTTCCTGAAGAGCTCCGGAGCACACGTCTTCCTAGCTCAGCTGCATCACCGGACGATTTTTCCGTATCTGTATCAGGGACTAAGGCTTATCCAGGATGCCAAGTTTCAGACCCGTGCAACCTTTGGAAAGGTCAAAGGTCAGCCGTTCGGGTGTGTTTTTTGTAATAATTCCTAAAGGCATTAAGCCAGGAGTCTGATTTTTCCGTATGTGTATCAGGGACTAAGGCTGATCCAGGGTGCCGAGTTTCAGACCTGTGCAACCTTCGGAAAGGTCAATGGTCAGCTGTTCGGGTGTGTTTTTTGTAATAATTCCTAAAGGCATTGAGCCAGGAGTCTGATTTTTCCGTATGTGTATCAGGGATTTAGGCTTATCCCCGGTGCAGAGTTTCAGACCTGTGCAACCTTCGGAAAGGTCAATGGTCAGCCGTTCGGGTGTGTTTTTTGTAATAATTCCTAAAGGCATTGAGCCAGGAGTCTGATTTTTCCGTATGTGTATCAGGGATTTAGGCTTATCCCGGGTGCAGAGTTTCAGGCCTGTGCAACCTTCGGAAAGGTCAATGGTCAGCCGTTCGGGTGTGTTTTTTGTAATAATTCCTAAAGGCATTGAGCCAGGAGTCTGATTTTTCCGTATGTGTATCAGGGATTTAGGCTTATCCCGGGTGCAGAGTTTCAGGCCTGTGCAACCTTCGGAAAGGTCAACGGTCAGCCGTTCGGGTGTGTTTTTTGTAATAATTCCTAAAGGCATTGAGTCAGGAGTCTGTTTTCTCCGTATGTGTATCATACACATGGTCAGCCGTTCGGGTGTGTTTTTTGTAATAATTCCTAAAGGCATTGAGTCAGGAGTCTGATTTTTCCGTGTGTGTGTCAGGGACTAAGGCTGATCTAGGGTGCCGAGTTTCAGACCTGTGCAACCTTCGGAAAGGTCAAAGGTCAGCCGTTCGGGTGTGTTTTTTGTAATAATTCCTAAAGGCATTAAGCCAGAAGTCTGATTTTTCCGTATGTGTATCTAGGGTGCCGAGTTTAAGACCCGTGCAACCTTTGGAAAGGTCAAAGGTCAGCCATTTGGGTGTGTTTTTTGTAATAATTCCTAAAGGCATTAAGCCAGGAGTCTGATTTTTCCGTATGTGTATCAGGGACTAAGGCTGATCGAGGGTATTTTAATCTTTTTTCTACTGTCCTATAATATGAAGTTAACATCTTATAAGGTATATTGATGTACCCTCAGTGTTTGAATTTATAATGATTGCACTGTTTGGATGTGTTTTTCTATTTGTGTCTGTTTTTGTGCGCATTCAGACACACCCGAACGGCTGACCTTTGACCTTTCCAAAGGTTGCACGGGTCTGAAACTGTTTCTACTGTCCCATAACATAAACCTCACAAATAAAGTTAAAATCTTATAAGATATAGTTATATACCTTCAGTGTTTGATTTTGCAATGATTTCACTGTTTGAATGTGTTTTTCTATTTTTGTCTGTTTTTGTGCGCATTCAGCTGGAATACGACTGTTTTCTGATTTTTTTTTCATTTTTCTACTGTCCCATAACATAAACCTCACAAATAAAGTTAACATCTTATAAGATATTCTTCGGTACCCTCAGTGTTTGATTTTGCAATGATTTCACTGTTTGGATGTGTTTTTCTATTTGTGTCTGTTTTTGTGCGCATTCAGCTGGAATACGACTGCTTTCTGATTTTTTTTCATTTTCTACTGTCCCATAACATAAACCTCACAAATAAAGTTAACATCTTATAAGATATACTAATGTACCCTCGTCGTTCCGCTCGTCTTGGGACCCCAAACGACATATGAAATATTCACACTCCTGCGACCTGTAGAAATGTAGTTCCTCCGAAACTTCCACTCTGGCCAAAGAGTCTAAGACTGTATAGAGTCTGACATGACCTGATTTTCAGTTTTTGGACACAGGACTTTGGGCTTTTTTCCCCCTGGCCAAAAAAAACTGCCAAAAACACAGTCTGTAAAATTCAAACGTAAGAAAGGTGGGAAACTGTCTTTTCTTCAATAATTCCTAAAGGCAATGAGCCCGGATGCTGATTTCTCCGTATGTGTATCAGGGACTCCTGGCTGATCCAGGGTGCCGAGTTTCAGACCCGCGCAACCTTTGGAAAGGTCAAAGGTCAGCCGCTGTGGTGTGTTTTTTGTAATAATTCCTAAAGGCATTGAGTCAGGAGTCTGATTTTTCCGTATGTGTATCAGGGACTAAAGCTTATCCCGGTTGCCGAGTTTCAGACCTGTGCAACGTCCGGAAAAGGTCATTGGTCAGCCGTTCGGGTGTGTTTTTTGTAATAATTCCTAAAGGCATTAAGCCAGGAGTCTGATTTTTCCGTATGTGTATCAGGGACTAAAGCTTATCCCGGTTGCCGAGTTTCAGACCTGTGCAACGTTCGGAAAAGGTCATTGGTCAGCCGTTCGGTTGTGTTTTTTGTAATAATTCCTAAAGGCATTAAGCCAGGAGTCTGATTTTTCCGTATGTGTATCAGGGACTAAAGCTGATCCAGGGTGTCGAGTTTCAGACCCGTGCAACCTTTGGAAAGGTCAAAGGTCAGCCGTTCGGGTGTGTTTTTTGTAATAATTCCTAAAGGCATTAAGCCAGGAGTCTGATTTTTCCGTATGTGTATCAGGGACTAAGGCTGATCCAGGGTGTCGAGTTTCAGACCCGTGCAACTTTTGGAAAGGTCAAAGGTCAGCCGTTCGGGTGTGTTTTTTGTAATAATTCCTAAAGGCATTGAGCCAGGAGTCTGATTTTTCCGTATGTGTATCTAGGGTGCCGAGTTTAAGACCCGTGCAACCTTTGGAAAGGTCAAAGGTCAGCCATTTGGGTGTGTTTTTTGTAATAATTCCTAAAGGCATTAAGCCAGGAGTCTGATTTTTCCGTATGTGTATCAGGGACTAAGGCTGATCGAGGGTATTTTAATCTTTTTTCTACTGTCCTATAATATGAAGTTAACATCTTATAAGGTATATTGATGTACCCTCAGTGTTTAAATTTATAATGATTTTACTGTTTGGATGTGTTTTTCTATTTGTGTCTGTTTTTGTGCGCATTCAGAAGGAATACGGCTGTTTTCGCAATTTTTTTCATTTTTCTACTGTCCCATAACATAAACCTCACAAATAAAGTTAAAATCTTATAAGATATAGTTATATACCTTCAGTGTTTGATTTTGCAATGATTTCACTGTTTGAATGTGTTTTTCTATTTTTGTCTGTTTTTGTGCGCATTCAGCTGGAATACGACTGTTTTCTGATTTTTTTTTATTTTTCTACTGTCCCATAACATAAACCTCAGAAATAAAGTTAACATCTTATAAGGTATATTGATGTACCCTCAGTGTTTAAATTTATAATGATTTCACTGTTTGGATGTGTTTTTCTATTTGTGTCTGTTTTTGTGCGCATTCAGAAGGAATACGGCTGTTTTCGCAATTTTTTTCATTTTTCTACTGTCCCATAACATAAACCTCACAAATAAAGTTAAAATCTTATAAGATATAGTTATATACCTTCGGTGTTTGATTTTGCAATGATTTCACTGTTTGAATGTGTTTTTCTATTTTTGTCTGTTTTTGTGCGCATTCAGCTGGAATACGACTGTTTTCTAATTTTTTTTTCATTTTTCTACTGTCCCATAACATAAACCTCACAAATAAAGTTAACATCTTATAAGATATTCTTCGGTACCCTCAGTGTTTGATTTTGCAATGATTTCACTGTTTGGATGTGTTTTTCTATTTGTGTCTGTTTTTGTGAGCATTCAGTTGGAATAAGACTGTTTTCTGATTTTTTTTCATTTTCTACTGTCCCATAACATAAACCTCACAAATAAAGTTAACATCTTATAAGATATACTAATGTACCCTCGTCGTTCCGCTTGTCTTGGGACCCCAAACGACATATGAAATATTCACACTCCTGCGACCTGTAGAAATGTATTTCCTCCAAAACTTCCACTCTGGCCAAAGAGTCTAAGACTGTATAGAGTCTGACATGACCTGATTTTCAGTTTTTGGACAAAGGACTTTGGGCTTTTTTCCCCCTGGCCAAAAAAAACTGCCAAAAACACAGTCTGTAAAATTCAAACGTAAGAAAGGTGGGAAACTGTCTTTTCTTCAATAATTCCTAAAGGCAATGAGCCCGGATGCTGATTTCTCCGTATGTGTATCAGGGACTCCTGGCTGATCCAGGGTGCCGAGTTTCAGACCCGTGCAACCTTTGGAAAGGTCAAAGGTCAGCCGCTGTGGTGTGTTTTTTGTAATAATTCCTAAAGGCATTGAGTCAGGAGTCTGATTTTTCCGTATGTGTATCAGGGACTAAAGCTTATCCCGGTTGCCGAGTTTCAGACCTGTGCAACTTTCGGAAAAGGTCAATGGTTAGCCGTTCGGGTGTGTTTTTTGTAATAATTCCTAAAGGCATTAAGCCAGGAGTCTGATTTTTCTGTATGTGTATCAGGGACTAAGGCTAATCCAGGGTGCTGAGTTTCAGATCTGTGCAACCTTTGGAAAGGTCAAATGTCAGCCACTGTGGTGTATTTTTTGGAATAATTCCTAAAGGCATTGAGTCAGGACTCTGATTTTTCCGTATGTGTATCAGGGACTAAAGCTTATCCCGGTTGCCGAGTTTCAGACCTGTGCAACTTTCGGAAAAGGTCAATGGTTAGCCGTTCGGGTGTGTTTTTTGTAATAATTCCTAAAGGCATTAAGCCAGGAGTCTGATTTTTCTGTATGTGTATCAGGGACTAAGGCTAATCCAGGGTGCCAAGTTTCAGACCCGTGCAACCTTTGGAAAGGTCAAAGGTCAGCCGTTCGGGTGTGTTTTTTGTAATAATTCCTAAAGGCATTGAGCCAGGAGTCTGATTCTTCCGTGTGTGTATAGGGACTAAGGCTGATCCAGGGTGCCGAGTTTCAGACCTGTGCAACCTTCGGAAAGGTCAATGGTCAGCCGTTCGGGTGTGTTTTTTGTAATAATTCCTAAAGGCATTGAGTCAGGAGTCTGATTTTTCCGTATGTGTATCAGGGACTAAAGCTTATCCCGGTTGCCGAGTTTCAGACCTGTGCAACTTTCGGAAAAGGTCAATGGTTAGCCGTTCGGGTGTGTTTTTTGTAATAATTCCTAAAGGCATTAAGCCAGGAGTCTGATTTTTCTGTATGTGTATCAGGGACTAAGGCTAATCCAGGGTGCTGAGTTTCAGATCTGTGCAACCTTTGGAAAGGTCAAATGTCAGCCACTGTGGTGTATTTTTTGGAATAATTCCTAAAGGCATTGAGTCAGGAGTCTGATTTTTCCGTATGTGTATCAGGGACTAAAGCTTATCCCGGTTGCCGAGTTTCAGACCTGTGCAACTTTCGGAAAAGGTCAATGGTTAGCCGTTCGGGTGTGTTTTTTGTAATAATTCCTAAAGGCATTAAGCCAGGAGTCTGATTTTTCTGTATGTGTATCAGGGACTAAGGCTAATCCAGGGTGCCAAGTTTCAGACCCGTGCAACCTTTGGAAAGGTCAAAGGTCAGCCGTTCGGGTGTGTTTTTTGTAATAATTCCTAAAGGCATTGAGCCAGGAGTCTGATTCTTCCGTGTGTGTATAGGGACTAAGGCTGATCCAGGGTGCCGAGTTTCAGACCTGTGCAACCTTCGGAAAGGTCAATGGTCAGCCGTTCGGGTGTGTTTTTTGTAATAATTCATAAAGGCATCGAGCCAGGAGTCTGATTTTTCCGTATGTGTATCAGGGACTAAGGCTAATCTAGGGTGCCGAGTTTCAGACCTGTGTAACCTTCAGAAAGGTCAAAGGTCAGCCGTTTAGGTGTGTTTTTTGTAATAATTCCTAAAGGCATTAAGCCAGGAGTCTGATTTTTCCGTATGTGTATCAGGGACTAAGGCTGATCGAGGGTATTTTAATCTTTTTTCTACTGTCCTATAATATGAAGTTAACATCTTATAAGGTATATTGATGTACCCTCAGTGTTTGAATTTATAATGATTTCACTGTTTGGATGTGTTTTTCTATTTGTCTCTGTTTTTGTGTGCATTCAGCAGGGAAACGGCTGTTTTCTGATGTTTTTTCATTTTTTTTATTGTCCCATAACATAAACCTCACAAATAAAGTTAACATCTCATAAGATATAGTTATATACCTTCAGTGTTTGATTTTGCAATGATCTCACTGTTTGAATGTGTTTTTCTATTTTTGTCTGTTTTTGTGCGCATTCAGCTGGAATACGACTGTTTTCTGATTTTTTTCAATTTTCTACTGTCCCATAACATAAACCTCACAAATAAAGTTAACATCTCATAAGATATAGTTATATACCTTCAGTGTTTGATTTTGCAATGATCTCACTGTTTGAATGTGTTTTTCTATTTTTGTCTGTTTTTGTTCGCATTCAGCTGGAATACGACTGTTTTCTGATTTTTTTTCATTTTTTAACTGTCCCATAACATAAACCTCACAAATAAAGTTAACATCTTATAAGATATAGTTATATACCTTCAGTGTTTGATTTTGCAATGATTTCACTGTTTGAATGTGTTTTTCTATTTTTGTCTGTTTTTGTGCGCATTCAGCTGGAATACGACTGTTTTCTGATTTTTTTTCATTTTTCTACTGTCCCATAACATAAACCTCACAAATAAAGTTAAAATCTTATAAGATATAGTTATATACCTTCAGTGTTTGATTTTGCAATGATTTCACTGTTTGAATGTGTTTTTCTATTTTTGTCTGTTTTTGTGCGCATTCAGCTGGAATACGACTGTTTTCTGATTTTTTTTCATTTTTCTACTGTCCCATAACATAAACCTCAGAAATAAAGTTAACATCTTATAAGATATTGTTATATACCTTCAGTGTTTGATTTTGCAATGATTTCACTGTTTGAATGTGTTTTTCTATTTTTGTCTGTTTTTGTGCGCATTCAGCTGGAATACGACTGTTTTCTGATTTTTTTTCATTTTTCTACTGTCCCATAACATAAACCTCACAAATAAAGTTAACATCTTATAAGATATACTAAGTACCCTCGTCGTTCCGCTCGTCTTGGGACCCCAAACGACATATGAAATATTCACACTCCTGCGACCTGTAGAAATGTAGTTCCTCCAAAACTTCCACTCTGGCCAAAGAGTCTAAGACTGTATAGAGTCTTCAGTTTTTGGACACAGGACTGTGGGCTTTTTTCCCCCGGGCCAAAAAAAACTGCCAAAAACACAGTCTGTAAAATTCAAATGTAAGAAAGGTGGGAAACTGTCTTTTCTTCAATAATTCCTAAAGGCAATGAGCCCGGATGCTGATTTCTCCGTATGTGTATCAGGGACTAAAGCTTATCCCGGTTGCCGAGTTTCAGACCTGTGCAACTTTCGGAAAAGGTCAATGGTTAGCCGTTCGGGTGTGTTTTTTGTAATAATTCCTAAAGGCATTAAGCCAGGAGTCTGATTTTTCTGTATGTGTATCAGGGACTAAGGCTAATCCAGGGTGCCGAGTTTCAGACCCGTGCAACCTTTGGAAAGGTCAAAGGTCAGCCGTTCGGGTGTGTTTTTTGTAATAATTCCTAAAGGCATTAAGCCAGGAGTCTGGCCAAAGAGTCTAAGACTGTATAGAGTCTGACATGACCTGATTTTCAGTTTTGGACACAGGACTTTGGGCTTTTTTCCCCCTGGCCAAAAAAAACTGCCAAAAACACAGTCTGTAAAATTCAAACGTAAGAAAGGTGGGAAACTGTATTTTCTTCAATAATTCCTAAAGGCAATGAGCCCGGATGCTGATTTCTCCGTATGTGTATCAGGGACTCCTGGCTGATCCAGGGTGCTGAGTTTCAGATCTCTGCAACCTTTGGAAAGGTCAAAGGTCAGCCACTGTGGTGTATTTTTTGTAAGGCATTGTAAGTCAGGAGTCTGATTTCGGGTGTGTTTTTTGTAATAATTCCTAAAGGCATTAAGCCAGGAGTCTGATTTTTCCGTATGTGTATCAGGGACTAAGGCTAATCCAGGGTGTCGAGTTTCAGACCCGTGCAACCTTTGGAAAGGTCAAAGGTCAGCCGCTGTGGTGTGTTTTTTGTAATAATTCCTAAAGGCATTAAGCCAGGAGTCTGATTTTTCCGTATGTGTATCAGGGACTAAGGCTGATCGAGGGTATTTTAATCTTTTTTCTACTGTCCTATAATATGAAGTTAACATCTTATAAGGTATATTGATGTACCCTCAGTGTTTAAATTTATATTGATTTCACTGTTTGGATGTGTTTTTCTATTTGTATCTGTTTTTGTGCGCATTCAGCAGGGATACGGCTGTTTTCGCAATTTTTTTCATTTTTCTACTCTCCCATGACATAAACCTCACAAATAAAGTTAAAATCTTATAAGATAGAGTTATATACCTTCAGTGTTTGATTTTGCAATGATTTCACTGTTTGGATGTGTTTTTCTATTTGTCTCTGTTTTTGTGTGCATTCAGCAGGGATACGGCTGTTTTCTGATTTTATTCATTTTTTTATTGTCCCATAACATAAACCTCACAAATAAAGTTAACATCTCATAAGATATAGTTATATACCTTCAGTGTTTGATTTTGCAATGATTTCACTGTTTGAATGTGTTTTTCTATTTTTGTCTGTTTTTGTGCGCATTCAGCTGGAATACGACTGTTTTCTGATTTTTTTTCATTTTTCTACTGTCCCATAACATAAACCTCACAAATAAAGTTAACATCTTATAAGATATACTAATGTACCTTCGTCGTTCCGCTCGTCTTGGGACCCCAAACGACATATGAAATATTCACACTCCTGCGACCTGTAGAAATGTCAGTCAGTCATCATCTACCGCTTTATCCTCAACCAGAGGGTCGCGGGGGTGCTGTGCCAATCTCAGCTACATCGGGCGATAGGCGGGGTACACCCTGGACAGTTCGCCAGTCCATCGCAGGGCCCTGTAGAAATGTAGTTCCTCCAAAACTTCCACTCTGGCCAAAGAGTCTAAGACTGTATAGAGTCTTCAGTTTTTGGACACAGGACTGTGGGCTTTTTTCCCCCGGGCCAAAAAAAACTGCCAAAAACACAGTCTGTAAAATTCAAATGTAAGAAAGGTGGGAAACTGTCTTTTCTTCAATAATTCCTAAAGGCAATGAGCCCGGATGCTGATTTCTCCGTATGTGTATCAGGGACTAAAGCTTATCCCGGTTGCCGAGTTTCAGACCTGTGCAACTTTCGGAAAAGGTCAATGGTTAGCCGTTCGGGTGTGTTTTTTGTAATAATTCCTAAAGGCATTAAGCCAGGAGTCTGATTTTTCTGTATGTGTATCAGGGACTAAGGCTAATCCAGGGTGCCGAGTTTCAGACCCGTGCAACCTTTGGAAAGGTCAAAGGTCAGCCGTTCGGGTGTGTTTTTTGTAATAATTCCTAAAGGCATTAAGCCAGGAGTCTGGCCAAAGAGTCTAAGACTGTATAGAGTCTGACATGACCTGATTTTCAGTTTTGGACACAGGACTTTGGGCTTTTTTCCCCCTGGCCAAAAAAAACTGCCAAAAACACAGTCTGTAAAATTCAAACGTAAGAAAGGTGGGAAACTGTCTTTTCTTCAATAATTCCTAAAGGCAATGAGCCCGGATGCTGATTTCTCCGTATGTGTATCAGGGACTCCTGGCTGATCCAGGGTGCTGAGTTTCAGATCTGTGCAACCTTTGGAAAGGTCAAAGGTCAGCCACTGTGGTGTATTTTTTGTAAGGCATTGAGTCAGGAGTCTGATTTCGGGTGTGTTTTTTGTAATAATTCCTAAAGGCATTAAGCCAGGAGTCTGATTTTTCCGTATGTGTATCAGGGACTAAGGCTAATCCAGGGTGTCGAGTTTCAGACCCGTGCAACCTTTGGAAAGGTCAAAGGTCAGCCGCTGTGGTGTGTTTTTTGTAATAATTCCTAAAGGCATTAAGCCAGGAGTCTGATTTTTCCGTATGTGTATCAGGGACTAAGGCTGATCGAGGGTATTTTAATCTTTTTTCTACTGTCCTATAATATGAAGTTAACATCTTATAAGGTATATTGATGTACCCTCAGTGTTTAAATTTATATTGATTTCACTGTTTGGATGTGTTTTTCTATTTGTGTCTGTTTTTGTGCGCATTCAGCAGGGATACGGCTGTTTTCGCAATTTTTTTCATTTTTCTACTCTCCCATAACATAAACCTCACAAATAAAGTTAAAATCTTATAAGATATAGTTATATACCTTCAGTGTTTGATTTTGCAATGATTTCACTGTTTGGATGTGTTTTTCTATTTGTCTCTGTTTTTGTGTGCATTCAGCAGGGATACGGCTGTTTTCTGATTTTATTCATTTTTTTATTGTCCCATAACATAAACCTCACAAATAAAGTTAACATCTCATAAGATATAGTTATATACCTTCAGTGTTTGATTTTGCAATGATTTCACTGTTTGAATGTGTTTTTCTATTTTTGTCTGTTTTTGTGCGCATTCAGCTGGAATACGACTGGTTTCTGATTTTTTTTCATTTTTCTACTGTCCCATAACATAAACCTCACAAATAAAGTTAACATCTTATAAGATATACTAATGTACCTTCGTCGTTCCGCTCGTCTTGGGACCCCAAACGACATATGAAATATTCACACTCCTGCGACCTGTAGAAATGTCAGTCAGTCATCATCTACCGCTTTATCCTCAACCAGAGGGTCGCGGGGGTGCTGTGCCAATCTCAGCTACATCGGGCGATAGGCGGGGTACACCCTGGACAGTTCGCCAGTCCATCGCAGGGCCCTGTAGAAATGTAGTTCCTCCAAAACTTCCACTCTGGCCAAAGAGTCTAAGACTGTATAGAGTCTTCAGTTTTTGGACACAGGACTGTGGGCTTTTTTCCCCCTGGCCAAAAAAAACTGCCAAAAACACAGTCTGTAAAATTCAAATGTAAGAAAGGTGGGAAACTGTCTTTTCTTCAATAATTCCTAAAGGCAATGAGCCCGGATGCTGATTTCTCCGTATGTGTATCAGGGACTAAAGCTTATCCCGGTTGCCGAGTTTCAGACCTGTGCAACTTTCGGAAAAGGTCAATGGTTAGCCGTTCGGGTGTGTTTTTTGTAATAATTCCTAAAGGCATTAAGCCAGGAGTCTGATTTTTCTGTATGTGTATCAGGGACTAAGGCTAATCCAGGGTGCCGAGTTTCAGACCCGTGCAACCTTTGGAAAGGTCAAAGGTCAGCCGTTCGATTGTGTTTTTTGTAATAATTCCTAAAGGCATTAAGCCAGGAGTCTGGCCAAAGAGTCTAAGACTGTATAGAGTCTGACATAACCTGATTTTCAGTTTTTGGACACAGGACTTTGGGCTTTTTTCCCCCTGGCCAAAAAAAACTGCCAAAAACACAGTCTGTAAAATTCAAACGTAAGAAAGGTGGGAAACTGTCTTTTCTTCAATAATTCCTAAAGGCAATGAGCCCGGATGCTGATTTCTCCGTATGTGTATCAGGGACTCCTGGCTGATCCAGGGTGCTGAGTTTCAGATCTGTGCAACCTTTGGAAAGGTCAAAGGTCAGCCACTGTGGTGTATTTTTTGTAAGGCATTGAGTCAGGAGTCTGATTTCGGGTGTGTTTTTTGTAATAATTCCTAAAGGCATTAAGCCAGGAGTCTGATTTTTCCGTATGTGTATCAGGGACTAAGGCTAATCCAGGGTGTCGAGTTTCAGACCCGTGCAACCTTTGGAAAGGTCAAAGGTCAGCCGCTGTGGTGTGTTTTTTGTAATAATTCCTAAAGGCATTAAGCCAGGAGTCTGATTTTTCCGTATGTGTATCAGGGACTAAGGCTGATCGAGGGTATTTTAATCTTTTTTCTACTGTCCTATAATATGAAGTTAACATCTTATAAGGTATATTGATGTACCCTCAGTGTTTAAATTTATATTGATTTCACTGTTTGGATGTGTTTTTCTATTTGTGTCTGTTTTTGTGCGCATTCAGCAGGGATACGGCTGTTTTCGCAATTTTTTTCATTTTTCTACTCTCCCATAACATAAACCTCACAAATAAAGTTAAAATCTTATAAGATATAGTTATATACCTTCAGTGTTTGATTTTGCAATGATTTCACTGTTTGGATGTGTTTTTCTATTTGTCTCTGTTTTTGTGTGCATTCAGCAGGGATACGGCTGTTTTCTGATTTTATTCATTTTTTTATTGTCCCATAACATAAACCTCACAAATAAAGTTAACATCTCATAAGATATAGTTATATACCTTCAGTGTTTGATTTTGCAATGATTTCACTGTTTGAATGTGTTTTTCTATTTTTGTCTGTTTTTGTGCGCATTCAGCTGGAATACGACTGTTTTCTGATTTTTTTTCATTTTTCTACTGTCCCATAACATAAACCTCACAAATAAAGTTAACATCTTATAAGATATACTAATGTACCTTCGTCGTTCCGCTCGTCTTGGGACCCCAAACGACATATGAAATATTCACACTCCTGCGACCTGTAGAAATGTATTTCCTCCAAAACTTCCACTCTGGCCAAAGAGTCTAAGACTGTATAGAGTCTGACATGACCTGATTTTCAGTTTTTGGACAAAGGACTTTGGGCTTTTTTCCCCCTGGCCAAAAAAAACTGCCAAAAACACAGTCTGTAAAATTCAAACGTAAGAAAGGTGGGAAACTGTCTTTTCTTCAATAATTCCTAAAGGCAATGAGCCCGGATGCTGATTTCTCCGTATGTGTCTCAGGGACTCCTGGCTGATCCAGGGTGCAGAGTTTCAGACCCGTGCAACCTTTGGAAAGGTCAAAGGTCAGCCGCTGTGGTGTGTTTTTTGTAATAATTCCTAAAGGCATTGAGTCAGGAGTCTGATTTTTCCGTATGTGTATCAGGGACTAAAGCTTATCCCGGTTGCCGAGTTTCAGACCTGTGCAACTTTCGGAAAAGGTCAATGGTCAGCCGTTCGGGTGTGTTTTTTGTAATAATTCCTAAAGGCATTTAGCCAGGAGTCTGATTTTTCTGTATGTGTATCAGGGACTAAGGCTAATCCAGGATGCCGAGTTTCAGACCCGTGCAACCTTTGGAAAGGTCAAAGGTCAGCCGTTCGGGTGTGTTTTTTGTAATAATTCCTAAAGGCATTAAGCCAGGAGTCTGATTTTTCCGTATGTGTATCAGGGACTAAGGCTAATCCAGGGTGTCGAGTTTCAGACCCGTGCAACCTTTGGAAAGGTCAAAGGTCAGCCGTTCGGGTGTGTTTTTTGTAATAATTCCTAAAGTCATTGAGCCAGGAGTCTGATTTTTCCGTGTGTGTATCAGGGACTAAGGCTGATCTAGGGTGCCGAGTTTCAGACCTGTGCAACCTTTGGAAAGGTCAAAGGTCAGCCGTTCGGGTGTGTTTTTTGTAGAGCTGGGCATAGATTAATTTTTTTAATCTAGATTAATCTCACTGCAATCTTGGAGTTAATCTAGATTAATCTAGATTAAAATGGCTCATTTGAATTCTGATGAAGGCATTCAAAATATGTGTGCGCTACTTAAATAATGACCAGAAGTAAGTCCTTGAGAACGGGTTTCTCAGGCCAGCTGGTCCATTAGACCAGAAGCCCATCTCCTGTTTGGAAAATGCATCAAAAACTGCTTGATAAAGTTATTGGTAATGAAATATGAAATAATGTTCAGTAAAATGTATGTGTTTATGTAATTCTTTATTCAGATAAACACAAAATAACCAGTAGGCAATTTAACCAGTACAGGCAATTTGAACAACCCCCATTTCTGGGATAATATGACATTAATTGAACAACTGTAGGCCTACATGAGAGGTTACATAATGTAACGTTACCTAGGGCGAAAGAGTGAAGCTCCCAGCTGGCATCGATGAGGTGTACAGTAACACCAAGGTAGTTTTCATTGTTAACAGACGATCAATGATCCCCAGTCAGTGCCACACAAGTTGCCCCAGCCAACTTCTCCTCTTTCGCCGCTTTCTGTGCGGCGTGCTGGTCATTGATTCTCCGTACGATGGTTCGCCTCGCAGGAAGTTTATAAGATGGGTCACCTGTGGCCGCCTGGAGAAGAAGCTCCAGCCCCTCATCTTCAACCACACTGATAGGCCGGCAGTTGAGGGCAATCCACTGAGCTAAGAGGCCCGTTAGTTTAGCTGACAGAGCTGTGCTGACGGGCTTGCCTCGGTTGCATTCAAACATTGTAGTCTGACGAACACGACTTTTCTCGGCTTCAGTGCTTGCTCCGGCACCTTTCACATCAGCAAAGGGATGCTTTGCGTTTAGGTGGTACTTCAGACTTGACGAACTTCTACAGTAAACTAACTCGGCGTTGCACAAAGTGCATACAACCCTAGTTTTATCGAGGTTTCCATTGGGAAGCTTCTTGAAAATAAATTTCCCCTGAAGCAACCCGGCGGGCTTCGCAGCAGCGTCCATGTCAGCTGACGTTTGATGCACACGGTTCGGACTCACGCGGCACGCCCCAGCCCCCACAGCGTAATTCGGCCAGGTATACATCCGCGCTCAGCCAGGTCAGAGCCTTCTGGGCCAGGTATACATCCGCGCTAACATATCAAAGTGAAATTCATAGCTTGCTCACTATGTGGACCCAGGTCCCAGACCCAACTTTGAGAATAGATTAACGGCGATAATTTTCTTATCGCGCGATAAGAGTCTCGCGTTAACGCAGCACGTTAACGCCGTTAACGGCCCAGCACTAGTTTTTTGTAATAATTCCTAAAGGCATTAAGCCAGGAGTCTGATTTTTCCGTATGTGTATCAGGGACTAAGGCTGATCGAGGGTATTTTAATCTTTTTTCTACTGTCCTATAATATGAAGTTAACATCTTATAAGGTATATTGATGTACCCTCAGTGTTTAAATTTATATTGATTTCACTGTTTGGATGTGTTTTTCTATTTGTGTCTGTTTTTGTGCGCATTCAGCAGGGATACGGCTGTTTTCGCAATTTTTTTCATTTTTCTACTCTCCCATAACATAAACCTCACAAATAAAGTTAAAATCTTATAAGATATAGTTATATACCTTCAGTGTTTGATTTTGCAATGATTTCACTGTTTGGATGTGTTTTTCTATTTGTCTCTGTTTTTGTGTGCATTCAGCAGGGATACGGCTGTTTTCTGATTTTATTCATTTTTTTATTGTCCCATAACATAAACCTCACAAATAAAGTTAACATCTCATAAGATATAGTTATATACCTTCAGTGTTTGATTTTGCAATGATTTCACTGTTTGAATGTGTTTTTCTATTTTTGTCTGTTTTTGTGCGCATTCAGCTGGAATACGACTGTTTTCTGATTTTTTTTCATTTTTCTACTGTCCCATAACATAAACCTCACAAATAAAGTTAACATCTTATAAGATATACTAATGTACCCTCGTCGTTCCGCTCGTCTTGGGACCCCAAGCGACATATGAAATATTCACACTCCTGCGACCTGTAGAAATGTAGTCCCTCCAAAACTTCCACTCTGGCCAAAGAGTCTAAGACTGTATTGAGTCTGACATGACCTGATTTTCAGTTTTTGGACACAGGACTTTGGGCTTTTTTCCCCCGGGCCAAATACTGCCAAAAACACAGTCTGTAAAATTCAAACGTAAGAAAGGTGGGAAACTGTCTTTTCTTCAATAATTCCTAAAGGCAATGAGCCCGGATGCTGATTTCTCCGTATGTGTATCAGGGACTCCTGGCTGATCCAGGGTGCTGAGTTTCAGATCTGTGCAACCTTTGGAAAGGTCAAAGGTCAGCCACTGTGGTGTATTTTTTGTAATAATTCCTAAAGGCATTGAGTCAGGAGTCTGATTTTTCCGTATGTGTATCAGGGACTAAAGCTTATCCCGGTTGCCGAGTTTCAGACCTGTGCAACTTTCGGAAAAGGTCAATGGTTAGCCATTCGGGTGTGTTTTTTGTAATAATTCCTAAAGGCATTGAGCCAGTAGTCTGATTTTTCCGTATGTGTATCAGGGACTAAGGCTAATCTAGGGTGCCGAGTTTCAGACCTGTGCAACCTTCGGAAAGGTCAATGGTCAGCCGTTCGGGTGTGTTTTTTGTAATAATTCATAAAGGCATCGAGCCAGGAGTCTGATTTTTCCGTATGTGTATCAGGGACTAAGGCTAATCTAGGGTGCCGAGTTTCAGACCTGTGTAACCTTCGGAAAGGTCAAAGGTCAGCCGTTTAGGTGTGTTTTTTGTAATAATTCCTAAAGGCATTAAGCCAGGAGTCTGATTTTTCCGTATGTGTATCAGGGACTAAGGCTGATCGAGGGTATTTTAATCTTTTTTCTACTGTCCTATAATATGAAGTTAACATCTTATAAGGTATATTGATGTACCCTCAGTGTTTGAATTTATAATGATTTCACTGTTTGGATGTGTTTTTCTATTTGTCTCTGTTTTTGTGTGCATTCAGCAGGGATACGGCTGTTTTCTGATTTTATTCATTTTTTTATTGTCCCATAACATAAACCTCACAAATAAAGTTAACATCTCATAAGATATAGTTATATACCTTCAGTGTTTGATTTTGCAATGATTTCACTGTTTGAATGTGTTTTTCTATTTTTGTCTGTTTTTGTGCGCATTCAGCTGGAATACGACTGGTTTCTGATTTTTTTTCATTTTTCTACTGTCCCATAACATAAACCTCACAAATAAAGTTAACATCTTATAAGATATACTAATGTACCTTCGTCGTTCCGCTCGTCTTGGGACCCCAAACGACATATGAAATATTCACACTCCTGCGACCTGTAGAAATGTCAGTCAGTCATCATCTACCGCTTTATCCTCAACCAGAGGGTCGCGGGGGTGCTGTGCCAATCTCAGCTACATCGGGCGATAGGCGGGGTACACCCTGGACAGTTCGCCAGTCCATCGCAGGGCCCTGTAGAAATGTAGTTCCTCCAAAACTTCCACTCTGGCCAAAGAGTCTAAGACTGTATAGAGTCTTCAGTTTTTGGACACAGGACTGTGGGCTTTTTTCCCCCTGGCCAAAAAAAACTGCCAAAAACACAGTCTGTAAAATTCAAATGTAAGAAAGGTGGGAAACTGTCTTTTCTTCAATAATTCCTAAAGGCAATGAGCCCGGATGCTGATTTCTCCGTATGTGTATCAGGGACTAAAGCTTATCCCGGTTGCCGAGTTTCAGACCTGTGCAACTTTCGGAAAAGGTCAATGGTTAGCCGTTCGGGTGTGTTTTTTGTAATAATTCCTAAAGGCATTAAGCCAGGAGTCTGATTTTTCTGTATGTGTATCAGGGACTAAGGCTAATCCAGGGTGCCGAGTTTCAGACCCGTGCAACCTTTGGAAAGGTCAAAGGTCAGCCGTTCGATTGTGTTTTTTGTAATAATTCCTAAAGGCATTAAGCCAGGAGTCTGGCCAAAGAGTCTAAGACTGTATAGAGTCTGACATGACCTGATTTTCAGTTTTTGGACACAGGACTTTGGGCTTTTTTCCCCCTGGCCAAAAAAAACTGCCAAAAACACAGTCTGTAAAATTCAAACGTAAGAAAGGTGGGAAACTGTCTTTTCTTCAATAATTCCTAAAGGCAATGAGCCCGGATGCTGATTTCTCCGTATGTGTATCAGGGACTCCTGGCTGATCCAGGGTGCTGAGTTTCAGATCTGTGCAACCTTTGGAAAGGTCAAAGGTCAGCCACTGTGGTGTATTTTTTGTAAGGCATTGAGTCAGGAGTCTGATTTCGGGTGTGTTTTTTGTAATAATTCCTAAAGGCATTAAGCCAGGAGTCTGATTTTTCCGTATGTGTATCAGGGACTAAGGCTAATCCAGGGTGTCGAGTTTCAGACCCGTGCAACCTTTGGAAAGGTCAAAGGTCAGCCGCTGTGGTGTGTTTTTTGTAATAATTCCTAAAGGCATTAAGCCAGGAGTCTGATTTTTCCGTATGTGTATCAGGGACTAAGGCTGATCGAGGGTATTTTAATCTTTTTTCTACTGTCCTATAATATGAAGTTAACATCTTATAAGGTATATTGATGTACCCTCAGTGTTTAAATTTATATTGATTTCACTGTTTGGATGTGTTTTTCTATTTGTGTCTGTTTTTGTGCGCATTCAGCAGGGATACGGCTGTTTTCGCAATTTTTTTCATTTTTCTACTCTCCCATAACATAAACCTCACAAATAAAGTTAAAATCTTATAAGATATAGTTATATACCTTCAGTGTTTGATTTTGCAATGATTTCACTGTTTGGATGTGTTTTTCTATTTGTCTCTGTTTTTGTGTGCATTCAGCAGGGATACGGCTGTTTTCTGATTTTATTCATTTTTTTATTGTCCCATAACATAAACCTCACAAATAAAGTTAACATCTCATAAGATATAGTTATATACCTTCAGTGTTTGATTTTGCAATGATTTCACTGTTTGAATGTGTTTTTCTATTTTTGTCTGTTTTTGTGCGCATTCAGCTGGAATACGACTGTTTTCTGATTTTTTTTCATTTTTCTACTGTCCCATAACATAAACCTCACAAATAAAGTTAACATCTTATAAGATATACTAATGTACCTTCGTCGTTCCGCTCGTCTTGGGACCCCAAACGACATATGAAATATTCACACTCCTGCGACCTGTAGAAATGTATTTCCTCCAAAACTTCCACTCTGGCCAAAGAGTCTAAGACTGTATAGAGTCTGACATGACCTGATTTTCAGTTTTTGGACAAAGGACTTTGGGCTTTTTTCCCCCTGGCCAAAAAAAACTGCCAAAAACACAGTCTGTAAAATTCAAACGTAAGAAAGGTGGGAAACTGTCTTTTCTTCAATAATTCCTAAAGGCAATGAGCCCGGATGCTGATTTCTCCGTATGTGTCTCAGGGACTCCTGGCTGATCCAGGGTGCAGAGTTTCAGACCCGTGCAACCTTTGGAAAGGTCAAAGGTCAGCCGCTGTGGTGTGTTTTTTGTAATAATTCCTAAAGGCATTGAGTCAGGAGTCTGATTTTTCCGTATGTGTATCAGGGACTAAAGCTTATCCCGGTTGCCGAGTTTCAGACCTGTGCAACTTTCGGAAAAGGTCAATGGTCAGCCGTTCGGGTGTGTTTTTTGTAATAATTCCTAAAGGCATTTAGCCAGGAGTCTGATTTTTCTGTATGTGTATCAGGGACTAAGGCTAATCCAGGATGCCGAGTTTCAGACCCGTGCAACCTTTGGAAAGGTCAAAGGTCAGCCGTTCGGGTGTGTTTTTTGTAATAATTCCTAAAGGCATTAAGCCAGGAGTCTGATTTTTCCGTATGTGTATCAGGGACTAAGGCTAATCCAGGGTGTCGAGTTTCAGACCCGTGCAACCTTTGGAAAGGTCAAAGGTCAGCCGTTCGGGTGTGTTTTTTGTAATAATTCCTAAAGTCATTGAGCCAGGAGTCTGATTTTTCCGTGTGTGTATCAGGGACTAAGGCTGATCTAGGGTGCCGAGTTTCAGACCTGTGCAACCTTTGGAAAGGTCAAAGGTCAGCCGTTCGGGTGTGTTTTTTGTAGAGCTGGGCATAGATTAATTTTTTTAATCTAGATTAATCTCACTGCAATCTTGGAGTTAATCTAGATTAATCTAGATTAAAATGGCTCATTTGAATTCTGATGAAGGCATTCAAAATATGTGTGCGCTACTTAAATAATGACCAGAAGTAAGTCCTTGAGAACGGGTTTCTCAGGCCAGCTGGTCCATTAGACCAGAAGCCCATCTCCTGTTTGGAAAATGCATCAAAAACTGCTTGATAAAGTTATTGGTAATGAAATATGAAATAATGTTCAGTAAAATGTATGTGTTTATGTAATTCTTTATTCAGATAAACACAAAATAACCAGTAGGCAATTTAACCAGTACAGGCAATTTGAACAACCCCCATTTCTGGGATAATATGACATTAATTGAACAACTGTAGGCCTACATGAGAGGTTACATAATGTAACGTTACCTAGGGCGAAAGAGTGAAGCTCCCAGCTGGCATCGATGAGGTGTACAGTAACACCAAGGTAGTTTTCATTGTTAACAGACGATCAATGATCCCCAGTCAGTGCCACACAAGTTGCCCCAGCCAACTTCTCCTCTTTCGCCGCTTTCTGTGCGGCGTGCTGGTCATTGATTCTCCGTACGATGGTTCGCCTCGCAGGAAGTTTATAAGATGGGTCACCTGTGGCCGCCTGGAGAAGAAGCTCCAGCCCCTCATCTTCAACCACACTGATAGGCCGGCAGTTGAGGGCAATCCACTGAGCTAAGAGGCCCGTTAGTTTAGCTGACAGAGCTGTGCTGACGGGCTTGCCTCGGTTGCATTCAAACATTGTAGTCTGACGAACACGACTTTTCTCGGCTTCAGTGCTTGCTCCGGCACCTTTCACATCAGCAAAGGGATGCTTTGCGTTTAGGTGGTACTTCAGACTTGACGAACTTCTACAGTAAACTAACTCGGCGTTGCACAAAGTGCATACAACCCTAGTTTTATCGAGGTTTCCATTGGGAAGCTTCTTGAAAATAAATTTCCCCTGAAGCAACCCGGCGGGCTTCGCAGCAGCGTCCATGTCAGCTGACGTTTGATGCACACGGTTCGGACTCACGCGGCACGCCCCAGCCCCCACAGCGTAATTCGGCCAGGTATACATCCGCGCTCAGCCAGGTCAGAGCCTTCTGGGCCAGGTATACATCCGCGCTAACATATCAAAGTGAAATTCATAGCTTGCTCACTATGTGGACCCAGGTCCCAGACCCAACTTTGAGAATAGATTAACGGCGATAATTTTCTTATCGCGCGATAAGAGTCTCGCGTTAACGCAGCACGTTAACGCCGTTAACGGCCCAGCACTAGTTTTTTGTAATAATTCCTAAAGGCATTAAGCCAGGAGTCTGATTTTTCCGTATGTGTATCAGGGACTAAGGCTGATCGAGGGTATTTTAATCTTTTTTCTACTGTCCTATAATATGAAGTTAACATCTTATAAGGTATATTGATGTACCCTCAGTGTTTAAATTTATATTGATTTCACTGTTTGGATGTGTTTTTCTATTTGTGTCTGTTTTTGTGCGCATTCAGCAGGGATACGGCTGTTTTCGCAATTTTTTTCATTTTTCTACTCTCCCATAACATAAACCTCACAAATAAAGTTAAAATCTTATAAGATATAGTTATATACCTTCAGTGTTTGATTTTGCAATGATTTCACTGTTTGGATGTGTTTTTCTATTTGTCTCTGTTTTTGTGTGCATTCAGCAGGGATACGGCTGTTTTCTGATTTTATTCATTTTTTTATTGTCCCATAACATAAACCTCACAAATAAAGTTAACATCTCATAAGATATAGTTATATACCTTCAGTGTTTGATTTTGCAATGATTTCACTGTTTGAATGTGTTTTTCTATTTTTGTCTGTTTTTGTGCGCATTCAGCTGGAATACGACTGTTTTCTGATTTTTTTTCATTTTTCTACTGTCCCATAACATAAACCTCACAAATAAAGTTAACATCTTATAAGATATACTAATGTACCCTCGTCGTTCCGCTCGTCTTGGGACCCCAAGCGACATATGAAATATTCACACTCCTGCGACCTGTAGAAATGTAGTCCCTCCAAAACTTCCACTCTGGCCAAAGAGTCTAAGACTGTATTGAGTCTGACATGACCTGATTTTCAGTTTTTGGACACAGGACTTTGGGCTTTTTTCCCCCGGGCCAAATACTGCCAAAAACACAGTCTGTAAAATTCAAACGTAAGAAAGGTGGGAAACTGTCTTTTCTTCAATAATTCCTAAAGGCAATGAGCCCGGATGCTGATTTCTCCGTATGTGTATCAGGGACTCCTGGCTGATCCAGGGTGCTGAGTTTCAGATCTGTGCAACCTTTGGAAAGGTCAAAGGTCAGCCACTGTGGTGTATTTTTTGTAATAATTCCTAAAGGCATTGAGTCAGGAGTCTGATTTTTCCGTATGTGTATCAGGGACTAAAGCTTATCCCGGTTGCCGAGTTTCAGACCTGTGCAACTTTCGGAAAAGGTCAATGGTTAGCCATTCGGGTGTGTTTTTTGTAATAATTCCTAAAGGCATTGAGCCAGTAGTCTGATTTTTCCGTATGTGTATCAGGGACTAAGGCTAATCTAGGGTGCCGAGTTTCAGACCTGTGCAACCTTCGGAAAGGTCAATGGTCAGCCGTTCGGGTGTGTTTTTTGTAATAATTCATAAAGGCATCGAGCCAGGAGTCTGATTTTTCCGTATGTGTATCAGGGACTAAGGCTAATCTAGGGTGCCGAGTTTCAGACCTGTGTAACCTTCGGAAAGGTCAAAGGTCAGCCGTTTAGGTGTGTTTTTTGTAATAATTCCTAAAGGCATTAAGCCAGGAGTCTGATTTTTCCGTATGTGTATCAGGGACTAAGGCTGATCGAGGGTATTTTAATCTTTTTTCTACTGTCCTATAATATGAAGTTAACATCTTATAAGGTATATTGATGTACCCTCAGTGTTTGAATTTATAATGATTTCACTGTTTGGATGTGTTTTTCTATTTGTCTCTGTTTTTGTGTGCATTCAGCAGGGATACGGCTGTTTTCTGATTTTATTCATTTTTTTATTGTCCCATAACATAAACCTCACAAATAAAGTTAACATCTCATAAGATATAGTTATATACCTTCAGTGTTTGATTTTGCAATTATTTCACTGTTTGAATGTGTTTTTCTATTTTTGTCTGTTTTTGTGCGCATTCAGCTGGAATACGACTGTTTTCTGATTTTTTTTCATTTTTCTACTGTCCCATAACATAAACCTCAGAAATAAAGTTAACATCTTATAAGATATTGTTATATACCTTCAGTGTTTGATTTTGCAATGATTTCACTGTTTGAATGTGTTTTTCTATTTAAGTCTGTTTTTGTGCGCATTCAGCTGGAATACGACTGTTTTCTGATTTTTTTTCATTTTTCTACTGTCCCATAACATACACCTCACAAATAAAGTTAACATCTTATAAGATATACTAAGTACCCTCGTCGTTCCGCTCGTCTTGGGACCCCAAACGACATATGAAATATTCACACTCCTGCGACCTGTAGAAATGTAGTTCCTCCAAAACTTCCACTCTGGCCAAAGAGTCTAAGACTGTATAGAGTCTTCAGTTTTTGGACATAGGACTGTGGGCTTTTTTCCCCCTGGCCAAAAAAAACTGCCAAAAACACAGTCTGTAAAATTCAAACGTAAGAAAGGTGGGAAACTGTCTTTTCTTCAATAATTCCTAAAGGCAATGAGCCCGGATGCTGATTTCTCCGTATGTGTATCAGGGACTAAAGCTTATCCCGGTTGCCGAGTTTCAGACCTGTGCAACTTTCGGAAAAGGTCAATGGTTAGCCGTTCGGGTGTGTTTTTTGTAATAATTCCTAAAGGCATTAAGCCAGGAGTCTGATTTTTCTGTATGTGTATCAGGGACTAAGGCTAATCCAGGGTGCCGAGTTTCAGACCCGTGCAACCTTTGGAAAGGTCAAAGGTCAGCCGTTCGGGTGTGTTTTTTGTAATAATTCCTAAAGGCATTAAGCCAGGAGTCTGGCCAAAGAGTCTAAGACTGTATAGAGTCTGACATGACCTGATTTTCAGTTTTGGACACAGGACTTTGGGCTTTTTTCCCCCTGGCCAAAAAAAACTGCCAAAAACACAGTCTGTAAAATTCAAACGTAAGAAAGGTGGGAAACTGTCTTTTCTTCAATAATTCCTAAAGGCAATGAGCCCGGATGCTGATTTCTCCGTATGTGTATCAGGGACTCCTGGCTGATCCAGGGTGCTGAGTTTCAGATCTGTGCAACCTTTGGAAAGGTCAAAGGTCAGCCACTGTGGTGCATTTTTTGTAATAATTCCTAAAGGCATTGAGTCAGGAGTCTGATTTTTCCGTATGTGTATCAGGGACTAAAGCTTATCCCGGTTGCCGAGTTTCAGACCTGTGCAATTTTCGGAAAGGTCAATGGTCAGCCGTTCGGGTGTGTTTTTTGTAACAATTCCTAAAGGCATTTAGCCAGGAGTCTGATTTTTCTGTATGTGTATCAGGGACTAAGGCTAATCCAGGGTGCCGAGTTTCAGACCCGTGCAACCTTTGGAAAGGTCAAAGGTCAGCCGTTCGGGTGTGTTTTTTGTAATAATTCCTAAAGGCATTAAGCCAGGAGTCTGATTTTTCCGTATGTGTATCAGGGACTAAGGCTAATCCAGGGTGTCGAGTTTCAGACTCGTGCAACCTTTGGAAAGGTCAAAGGTCAGCCGCTGTGGTGTGTTTTTTGTAATAATTCCTAAAGGCATTAAGCCAGGAGTCTGATTTTTCCGTATGTGTATCAGGGACTAAGGCTGATCGAGGGTATTTTAATCTTTTTTCTACTGTCCTATAATATATATCCTATAAATATAATATTTTCTGATTTTTTTTCATTTTTCTACTGTCCCATAACATAAACCTCAGAAATAAAGTTAACATCTTATAAGATATTGTTATATACCTTCAGTGTTTGATTTTGCAATGATTTCACTGTTTGAATGTGTTTTTCTATTTTTGTCTGTTTTTGTGCGCATTCAGCTGGAATACGACTGTTTTCTGATTTTTTTTCATTTTTCTACTGTCCCATAACATAAACCTCACAAATAAAGTTAACATCTTATAAGATATACTAAGTACCCTCGTCGTTCCACTCGTCTTGGGACCCCAAACGACATATGAAATATTCACACTCCTGCGACCTGTAGAAATGTAGTTCCTCCAAAACTTCCACTCTGGCCAAAGAGTCTAAGACTGTATAGAGTCTTCAGTTTTTGGACACAGGACTGTGGGCTTTTTTCCCCCTGGCCAAAAAAAACTGCCAAAAACACAGTCTGTAAAATTCAAACGTAAGAAAGGTGGGAAACTGTCTTTTCTTCAATTATTCCTAAAGGCAATGAGCCCGGATGCTGATTTCTCCGTATGTGTATCAGGGACTAAAGCTTATCCCGGTTGCCGAGTTTCAGACCTGTGCAACTTTCGGAAAAGGTCAATGGTTAGCCGTTCGGGTGTGTTTTTTGTAATAATTCCTAAAGGCATTAAGCCAGGAGTCTGATTTTTCCGTGTGTGTATCAGGGACTAAGGCTGATCTAGGGTGCCGAGTTTAAGACCCGTGCAACCTTTGGAAAGGTCAAAGGTCAGCCATTTGGGTGTGTTTTTTGGAATAATTCCTAAAGGCATTAAGCCAGGAGTCTGATTTTTCCGTATGTGTATCAGGGACTAAGGCTGATCGAGGGTATTTTAATCTTTTTTCTACTGTCCTATAATATGAAGTTAACATCTTATAAGGTATATTGATGTACCCTCAGTGTTTGAATTTATAATGATTTCACTGTTTGGATGTGTTTTTCTATTTGTCTCTGTTTTTGTGTGCATTCAGCAGGGATACGGCTGTTTTCTGATTTTATTCATTTTTTTATTGTCCCATAACATAAACCTCACAAATAAAGTTAACATCTCATAAGATATAGTTATATACCTTCAGTGTTTGATTTTGCAATTATTTCACTGTTTGAATGTGTTTTTCTATTTTTGTCTGTTTTTGTGCGCATTCAGCTGGAATACGACTGTTTTCTGATTTTTTTTCATTTTTCTACTGTCCCATAACATAAACCTCAGAAATAAAGTTAACATCTTATAAGATATTGTTATATACCTTCAGTGTTTGATTTTGCAATGATTTCACTGTTTGAATGTGTTTTTCTATTTAAGTCTGTTTTTGTGCGCATTCAGCTGGAATACGACTGTTTTCTGATTTTTTTTCATTTTTCTACTGTCCCATAACATACACCTCACAAATAAAGTTAACATCTTATAAGATATACTAAGTACCCTCGTCGTTCCGCTCGTCTTGGGACCCCAAACGACATATGAAATATTCACACTCCTGCGACCTGTAGAAATGTAGTTCCTCCAAAACTTCCACTCTGGCCAAAGAGTCTAAGACTGTATAGAGTCTTCAGTTTTTGGACATAGGACTGTGGGCTTTTTTCCCCCTGGCCAAAAAAAACTGCCAAAAACACAGTCTGTAAAATTCAAACGTAAGAAAGGTGGGAAACTGTCTTTTCTTCAATAATTCCTAAAGGCAATGAGCCCGGATGCTGATTTCTCCGTATGTGTATCAGGGACTAAAGCTTATCCCGGTTGCCGAGTTTCAGACCTGTGCAACTTTCGGAAAAGGTCAATGGTTAGCCGTTCGGGTGTGTTTTTTGTAATAATTCCTAAAGGCATTAAGCCAGGAGTCTGATTTTTCTGTATGTGTATCAGGGACTAAGGCTAATCCAGGGTGCCGAGTTTCAGACCCGTGCAACCTTTGGAAAGGTCAAAGGTCAGCCGTTCGGGTGTGTTTTTTGTAATAATTCCTAAAGGCATTAAGCCAGGAGTCTGGCCAAAGAGTCTAAGACTGTATAGAGTCTGACATGACCTGATTTTCAGTTTTGGACACAGGACTTTGGGCTTTTTTCCCCCTGGCCAAAAAAAACTGCCAAAAACACAGTCTGTAAAATTCAAACGTAAGAAAGGTGGGAAACTGTCTTTTCTTCAATAATTCCTAAAGGCAATGAGCCCGGATGCTGATTTCTCCGTATGTGTATCAGGGACTCCTGGCTGATCCAGGGTGCTGAGTTTCAGATCTGTGCAACCTTTGGAAAGGTCAAAGGTCAGCCACTGTGGTGCATTTTTTGTAATAATTCCTAAAGGCATTGAGTCAGGAGTCTGATTTTTCCGTATGTGTATCAGGGACTAAAGCTTATCCCGGTTGCCGAGTTTCAGACCTGTGCAATTTTCGGAAAGGTCAATGGTCAGCCGTTCGGGTGTGTTTTTTGTAACAATTCCTAAAGGCATTTAGCCAGGAGTCTGATTTTTCTGTATGTGTATCAGGGACTAAGGCTAATCCAGGGTGCCGAGTTTCAGACCCGTGCAACCTTTGGAAAGGTCAAAGGTCAGCCGTTCGGGTGTGTTTTTTGTAATAATTCCTAAAGGCATTAAGCCAGGAGTCTGATTTTTCCGTATGTGTATCAGGGACTAAGGCTAATCCAGGGTGTCGAGTTTCAGACTCGTGCAACCTTTGGAAAGGTCAAAGGTCAGCCGCTGTGGTGTGTTTTTTGTAATAATTCCTAAAGGCATTAAGCCAGGAGTCTGATTTTTCCGTATGTGTATCAGGGACTAAGGCTGATCGAGGGTATTTTAATCTTTTTTCTACTGTCCTATAATATATATCCTATAAATATAATATTTTCTGATTTTTTTTCATTTTTCTACTGTCCCATAACATAAACCTCAGAAATAAAGTTAACATCTTATAAGATATTGTTATATACCTTCAGTGTTTGATTTTGCAATGATTTCACTGTTTGAATGTGTTTTTCTATTTTTGTCTGTTTTTGTGCGCATTCAGCTGGAATACGACTGTTTTCTGATTTTTTTTCATTTTTCTACTGTCCCATAACATAAACCTCACAAATAAAGTTAACATCTTATAAGATATACTAAGTACCCTCGTCGTTCCACTCGTCTTGGGACCCCAAACGACATATGAAATATTCACACTCCTGCGACCTGTAGAAATGTAGTTCCTCCAAAACTTCCACTCTGGCCAAAGAGTCTAAGACTGTATAGAGTCTTCAGTTTTTGGACACAGGACTGTGGGCTTTTTTCCCCCTGGCCAAAAAAAACTGCCAAAAACACAGTCTGTAAAATTCAAACGTAAGAAAGGTGGGAAACTGTCTTTTCTTCAATTATTCCTAAAGGCAATGAGCCCGGATGCTGATTTCTCCGTATGTGTATCAGGGACTAAAGCTTATCCCGGTTGCCGAGTTTCAGACCTGTGCAACTTTCGGAAAAGGTCAATGGTTAGCCGTTCGGGTGTGTTTTTTGTAATAATTCCTAAAGGCATTAAGCCAGGAGTCTGATTTTTCTGTATGTGTATCAGGGACTAAGGCTAATCCAGGGTGCCGAGTTTCAGACCCGTGCAACCTTTGGAAAGGTCAAAGGTCAGCCGTTCGGGTGTGTTTTTTGTAATAATTCCTAAAGGCATTAAGCCAGGAGTCTGATTTTTCCGTATGTGTATCAGGGACTAAGGCTAATCCAGGGTGTCGAGTTTCAGACCCGTGCAACCTTTGGAAAGGTCAAAGGTCAGCCGCTGTGGTGTGTTTTTTGTAATAATTCCTAAAGGCATTAAGCCAAGAGTCTGATTTTTCCGTATGTGTATCAGGGACTAAGGCTGATCGAGGGTATTTTAATCTTTTTTCTACTGTCCTATAATATGAAGTTAACATCTTATAAGGTATATTGATGTACCCTCAGTGTTTAAATTTATATTGATTTCACTGTTTGGATGTGTTTTTCTATTTGTGTCTGTTTTTGTGCGCATTCAGCAGGGATACGGCTGTTTTCGCAATTTTTTTCATTTTTCTACTCTCCCATAACATAAACCTCACAAATAAAGTTAAAATCTTATAAGATATAGTTATATACCTTCAGTGTTTGATTTTGCAATGATTTCACTGTTTGGATGTGTTTTTCTATTTGTCTCTGTTTTTGTGTGCATTCAGCAGGGATACGGCTGTTTTCTGATTTTATTCATTTTTTTATTGTCCCATAACATAAACCTCACAAATAAAGTTAACATCTCATAAGATATAGTTATATACCTTCAGTGTTTGATTTTGCAATGATTTCACTGTTTGAATGTGTTTTTCTATTTTTGTCTGTTTTAGTGCGCATTCAGCTGGAATACGACTGTTTTCTGATTTTTTTTCATTTTTCTACTGTCCCATAACATAAACCTCAGAAATAAAGTTAACATCTTATAAGATATACTAATGTACCTTCGTCGTTCCGCTCGTCTTGGGACCCCAAACGACATATGAAATATTCACACTCCTGCGACCTGTAGAAATGTAGTTCCTCCAAAACTTCCACTCTGGCCAAACAGTCTAAGACTGTATAGAGTCTTCAGTTTTTGGACACAGGACTGTGGGCTTTTTTCCCCCTGGCCAAAAAAAACTGCCAAAAACACAGTCTGTAAAATTCAAATGTAAGAAAGGTGGGAAACTGTCTTTTCTTCAATAATTCCTAAAGGCAATGAGCCCGGATGCTGATTTCTCCGTATGTGTATCAGGGACTCCTGGCTGATCCAGGGTGCCGAGTTTCAGACCCGTGCAACCTTTGGAAAGGTCAAAGGTCAGCCGCTGTGGTGTGTTTTTTGTAATAATTCCTAAAGGCATTGAGTCAGGAGTCTGATTTTTCCCTATGTGTATCAGGGACTAAAGCTTATCCCGGTTGCCGAGTTTCAGACCTGTGCAACTTTCGGAAAAGGTCAATGGTCAGCCGTTCGGGTGTGTTTTTTGTAATAATTCCTAAAGGCATTAAGCCAGGAGTCTGATTTTTCCGTATGTGTATCAGGGACTAAGGCTAATCCAGGGTGCCAAGTTTCAGACCCGTGCAAGCTTTGGAAAGGTCAAAGGTCAGCCGTTCGGGTGTGTTTTTTGTAATAATTCCTAAAGGCATTGAGCCAGGTGTCTGATTTTTCCGTGTGTGTATCAGGGACTAAGGCTGATCCAGGGTGCCGAGTTTCAGACCTGTGCAACCTTCGGAAAGGTCAATGGTCAGCCATTCGGGTGTGTTTTTTGTAATAATTCCTAAAGGCATTGAGCCAGGAGTCTGATTTTTCCGTATGTGTATCAGGGACTAAGGCTAATCTAGGGTGCCGAGTTTCAGACCTGTGTAACCTTCGGAAAGGTCAAAGGTCAGCCGTTTAGGTGTGTTTTTTGTAATAATTCCTAAAGGCATTAAGCCAGGAGTCTGATTTTTCCGTATGTGTATCAGGGACTAAGGCTGATCGAGGGTATTTTAATCTTTTTTCTACTTTCCTATAATATGAAGTTAACATCTTATAAGGTATATTGATGTACCCTCAGTGTTTGAATTTATAATGATTTTACTGTTTGGATGTGTTTTTCTATTTGTGTCTGTTTTTGTGCGCATTCAGCAGGGATACGGCTGTTTTCGCAATTTTTTTCATTTTTCTACTGTCCCATAACATAAACCTCACAAATAAAGTTAAAATCTTATAAGATATCGTTATATACCTTCAGTGTTTGATTTTGCAATGATTTCACTGTTTGGATGTGTTTTTCTATTTGTCTCTGTTTTTGTGTGCATTCAGCAGGGATACGGCTGTTTTCTGATTTTTTTTCATTTTTCTACTGTCCCATAACATAAACCTCACAAATAAATTTAACATCTTATAAGATATAGTTATATACCTTCAGTGTTTGATTTTGCAATGATTTCACTGTTTGAATGTGTTTTTCTATTTTTGTCTGTTTTTGTTTGCAGTATGCTGGAATACGACTGTTTTCTGATTTTTTTTTCATTTTTCTACTGTCCCATAACATAAACCTCACAAATAAAGTTAACATCTTATAAGATATTCTTCGGTACCCTCAGTGTTTGATTTTGCAATAGTTTCACTGTTTGGATGTGTTTTTCTATTTGTGTCTGTTTTTGTGCGCATTCAGCTGGAATACGACTGTTTTCTGATTTTTTTTCATTTTCTACTGTCCCATAACATAAACCTCACAAATAAAGTTAACATCTTATAAGATATACTAATGTACCCTCGTCGTTCCGCTCGTCTTGGGACCCCAAACGACATATGAAATATTCACACTCCTGCGACCTGTAGAAATGTAGTTCCTCCAAAACTTCCACTCTGGCCAAAGAGTCTAAGACTGTATAGAGTCTGACATGACCTGATTTTCAGTTTTTGGACACAGGACTTTGGGCTTTTTTCCCCCTGGCCAAAAAAAACTGCCAAAAACACAGTCTGTAAAATTCAAACGTAAGAAAGGTGGGAAACTGTCTTTTCTTCAATAATTCCTAAAGGCAATGAGCCCGGATGCTGATTTCTCCGTATGTGTATCAGGGACTCCTGGCTGATCCAGGGTGCTGAATTTCAGATCTGTGCAACATTTGGAAAGGTCAAAGGTCAGCCACTGTGGTGTATTTTTTGTAATAATTCCTAAAGGCATTGAGTCAGGAGTCTGATTTTTCCGTATGTGTATCAGGGACTAAAGCTTATCCCGGTTGCCGAGTTTCAGACCTGTGCAACTTTCGGAAAAGGTCAATGGTTAGCCGTTCGGGTGTGTTTTTTGTAATAATTCCTAAAGGCATTAAGCCAGGAGTCTGATTTTTCTGTATGTGTATCAGGGACTAAGGCTAATCTAGGGTGCCGAGTTTCAGACCCGTGCAACCTTTGGAAAGGTCAAAGGTCAGCCGTTCGGGTGTGTTTTTTGTAATAATTCCTAAAGGCATTAAGCCAGGAGTCTGATTTTTCCGTATGTGTATCAGGGACTAAGGCTGATCGAGGGTATTTTAATCTTTTTTCTACTGTCCTATAATATGAAGTTAACATCTTATAAGGTATATTGATGTACCCTCAGTGTTTGAATTTATAATGATTTCACTGTTTGGATGTGTTTTTCTATTTGTCTCTGTTTTTGTGTGCATTCAGCAGGGATACGGCTGTTTTCTGATTTTATTCATTTTTTTATTGTCCCATAACATAAACCTCACAAATAAAGTTAACATCTCATAAGATATAGTTATATACCTTCAGTGTTTGATTTTGCAATGATCTCACTGTTTGAATGTGTTTTTCTATTTTTGTCTGTTTTTGTGCGCATTCAGCTGGAATACGACTGTTTTCTGATTTTTTTTCATTTTTTAACTGTCCCATAACATAAACCTCACAAATAAAGTTAACATCTTATAAGATATACTAATGTACCCTCGTCGTTCCGCTCGTCTTGGGACCCCAAACGACATATGAAATATTCACACTCCTGCGACCTGTAGAAATGTAGTTCCTCCAAAACTTCCACTCTGGCCAAAGAGTCTAAGACTGTATAGAGTCTTCAGTTTTTGGACACAGGACTGTGGGCTTTTTTCCCCCTGGCCAAAAAAAACTGCCAAAAACACAGTCTGTAAAATTCAAATGTAAGAAACGTGGGAAACTGTCTTTTCTTCAATAATTCCTAAAGGCAATGAGCCCGGATGCTGATTTCTCCGTATGTGTATCAGGGACTCCTGGCTGATCCAGGGTGCCGAGTTTCAGACCTGTGCAACCTTTGGAAAGGTCAAAGGTCAGCCATTCGGGTGTGTTTTTTGTAATAATTCCTAAAGGCATTGAGCCAGGAGTCTGATTTTTCCGTATGTGTATCAGGGACTAAGGCTAATCTAGGGTGCCGAGTTTCAGACCTGTGTAACCTTCGGAAAGGTCAAAGGTCAGCCGTTTAGATTCAAGATTCAAGATTCAAGATTCAAGATTTCTTCATTGTCATACTAACACACATTAGACATGAGGTCAGAACGAAAATCAGTCTCTCCAGAACCCGGTCGGCCCAGCAATAAGAAGAATAAGAAAATAAGAAATAAGAACCAACAGTTTAACTTAACAAAATATAAATTAAAAGAGATCAAAACTTTAAACCTCTGGAGGTAAGGTGCTGTGCAAAAAAGAATTTGGTGCAAGGGTGTGTACGGTACTGGGGGCATGTGCAAAGTACAGTACGTGGGGGGTGGGGGCAGCAGGGCTATGGGGTTACAGAGAGTTAAGGAGTCTGACAGCTCCAGGGAAGAAGCTGTTCCTCAGTCTCGTAGTGCTGCTCTTGATGCTCCGTAGCCTCCTGCCTGAGGGGAGGGGGGTGAACAGTGTGTGTGCCGGGTGAGTGGGATCTCTCATGATGCAGGTAGCCCTTTTCCTGCATCTGGAGGTGAAGATGTCCGTGATGGTGGGGAGGCTGCTGCCCACGGTTCTCTGTGCAGCTTTCACCACTCTGCTGCAGAGCAGCTGCCGTGCCACACAGTGATGCAGGAGCACAGGACACTCTCCACTACACATCTGTAGAAGGTGATAAGGGCTGACCTTCCTAGTCCAGCGCGTCTCAGCCTCCTGAGGAAGTAGAGGCGCTGGTGTGCCTTCCGGACCAGGCTGGAAGTGTTGCTGCTCCAGGTGAGGTCGTCCTTGTGATGCACGCCCAGGTACCTGAAGCTGGAGACCACTTCCACCGCTGTTCCTCCGATGTGCAGGGGAGAATGGGGGGGATGTCTGCTCTGATGTTTAGGTGTGTTTTTTGTAATAATTCCTAAAGGCATTAAGCCAGGAGTCTGATTTTTCCGTATGTGTATCAGGGACTAAGGCTGATCGAGGGTATTTTAATCTTTTTTCTACTGTCCTATAATATGAAGTTAACATCTTATAAGGTATATTGATGTACCCTCAGTGTTTGAATTTATAATGATTTCACTGTTTGGATGTGTTTTTCTATTTGTCTCTGTTTTTGTGTGCATTCAGCAGGGATACGGCTGTTTTCTGATGTTTTTTCATTTTTTTATTGTCCCATAACATAAACCTCACAAATAAAGTTAACATCTCATAAGATATAGTTATATACCTTCAGTGTTTGATTTTGCAATGATCTCACTGTTTGAATGTGTTTTTCTATTTTTGTCTGTTTTTGTGCGCATTCAGCTGGAATACGACTGTTTTCTGATTTTTTTTCATTTTTTAACTGTCCCATAACATAAACCTCACAAATAAAGTTAACATCTTATAAGATATAGTTATATACCTTCAGTGTTTGATTTTGCAATGATTTCACTGTTTGAATGTGTTTTTCTATTTTTGTCTGTTTTTGTGCGCATTCAGCTGGAATACGACTGTTTTCTGATTTTTTTTCATTTTTCTACTGTCCCATAACATAAACCTCACAAATAAAGTTAACATCTTATAAGATATACTAATGTACCCTCGTCGTTCCGCTCGTCTTGGGACCCCAAACGACATATGAAATATTCACACTCCTGCGACCTGTAGAAATGTAGTTCCTCCAAAACTTCCACTCTGGCCAAAGAGTCTAAGACTGTATAGAGTCTTCAGTTTTTGGACACAGGACTGTGGGCTTTTTTCCCCCTGGCCAAAAAAAACTGCCAAAAACACAGTCTGTAAAATTCAAATGTAAGAAACGTGGGAAACTGTCTTTTCTTCAATAATTCCTAAAGGCAATGAGCCCGGATGCTGATTTCTCCGTATGTGTATCAGGGACTCCTGGCTGATCCAGGGTGCTGAGTTTCAGACCCGTGCAACCTTTGGAAAGGTCAAAGGTCAGCCGCTGTGGTGTGTTTTTTTGTAATAATTCCTAAAGGCATTAAGCCAGGAGTCTGATTTTTCCGTATGTGTATCAGGGACTAAGGCTGATCGAGGGTATTTTAATCTTTTTTCTACCGTCCTATAATATGAAGTTAACATCTTATAAGGTATATTGATGTACCCTCAGTGTTTGATTTTGCAATGATTTCACTGTTTGGATGTGTTTTTCTATTTGTCTCTGTTTTTGTGCGCATTCAGCATGGATACGGCTGTTTTCGCAATTTTTTTCATTTTTCTACTGTCCCATAACATAAACCTCACAAATAAAGTTAACATCTCATAAGATATAGTTATATACCTTCAGTGTTTGATTTTGCAATGATTTCACTGTTTGGATGTGTTTTTCTATTTGTCTCTGTTTTTGTGCGCATTCAGCAGGGATACGGCTGTTTTCTGATTTTTTTCATTTTTCTACTGTCCCATAACATAAACCTCACAAAGGGTGATTTAGATTTCTCTTTTGTTTATTCACTGCATTTTGTTGATTGATGATTGATTCATTTTTTTCACAACTGCCTAAAACCTTTGCACAGTACTGTGGACAGTAGAAAAAAATCCGAAACAGCCTTATCTCGGCTGGATGCGCACACAAACAGACACCAATAGAAAAACACATCCCAACAGTGAAATCATTGCAAAATCAAACACTGAGGGTACAGAAGTATATCTTATATGATGTTAACTTCATTAGTGAGGTTTATATTATGGGACAGTAGAAAAAAGAAAAAAATCCGAAAACAGCCTAACCTCAGCTGAATACGTCCAGTGAAAGTTAAATCATAAAGTACTGATAAAAAATAAGGATTTTATACTTCATCAAAAAATGTTACCCTATTGTTTGTTGCAAAAAGTGAACTTTGACCCTATATTCCTCCAAAACGTATACAGTAAAAGTACTCCATACTACTAGTATATGAAGTATAAGTGGTACTGAGTTCAGTGAAAGTGAAATCATACACTACTAATACAAATTATGGATTTTAAACTTCATCAAAAACGGATGATCACACAGGTCATACAAAACATCTAGCTTATGTTTGATTTGATGTAATTATTTTACATGTAATCACTATAATATGATAGGGTTAGGGTTAGTTTTGATAAATTATTTAACCTTTTTCTTTTTCAGTACATTGTGACTGATGTTGATGAGGTCGAGGTCTTCAGCGTCTGAGGCTGTGTCTTTGACAGTCAGGATGAATTGAGCCCCAAACAAAGTGAAACATTGTGTTTACCTGTAATTGCACCTGTGTAAACAAAACCAGACTTTTGTTTGGGTTCACGTAGAGGGCAAGTCTTTGAAGTCCCTCAAGATGCCTGTTTCTTTTTTTTACTCAAAGGAGTGAATGTGTGTATGAGCCTCTTTGTAGGTGTAGGTGCCTGTGTATCATGTCGATTTGAACTTGATGTGAGAACAAGAAGTGCCTGGAGTCGCACATACACACAGACACACAGACACAGACACACACACACACATTTATTCCTAAACCCACATTCACACCATACTATGATATCCCTAAAATACACCCACATCATTTTAGCTTCAGATATTGATTGAATAGTGTGTTATATGATAATGAAAAATGTTGATATTCCCTGACAGTGGAAAATAACTTCACCTTCACCAAATTTGAAGCAATTTGGTGTAAGATATCCTCAAAAAAAAATCCAAACGCACAAAGAATGCAGAGGATTAATCTGTAATGTTTTTATTACAAAAAATCTTGGAAGCGAACATTTCTGCCATGCATGTATGGTGAAACAAAGGGGCAGTTTATTTCAACTACTACTGTAGCTTTAAGATAATTATCGACCATCGTCACACTCCAACGCAACGTAGTTCCCCACCACAGCAGCAGCGGATTAATATCCAAAACGTGAACAGGTTAGTGTCTGCTCAGCAGGTGGATGAACATGTAATGGAGTTGCAGCATCAGTCGCTGACCAAGGAATTACTGGGGAAGTTGGTGGTAGAGGGAGGCTATTGACATGTCACAGGAAGATGCTCAAAAATGTAGAGGTAAGTGAAATTTTACATTATTATAATGAGCTAAACAGCAGGCCATTGCTAAAATGTGTTCGTTAATTACAGTAACTACGTCTTTTCACTACATACATACACATGCATTTAAACACACACGCATTAATCGAAATATAGTTAATACTAATATATGCACATGTAAATGTTCCATGCTCTTTTTTTTCTTTTTCGCTTTGCTGTTTTTTTTCGAAGGTTTAGTGTTTAAATGCAGTCAGTATCCTATCTCTGAGATGGTGTTGTCTGCGACGTTACACGGGAGCCAGACTTGCTGTCTGAACAGTTCCACTGTGAGAACCGATGTCCTCTCACCCGAACCCGCAGCTGCAAAGCTCCCGTTTTCGCGGAACCGCTTGCTGTGTTTCGGCTGCGTCTTCGGTTGTGAGGACTGTGGGTCACATTGCTGATCTGTTCAGAGAGCTTCGCTGGTGCTGCTGCTGCACTGTCCTGTCTATTTAACAAGTAGGCTATACACTAAATCTATCCCTCTATTCTTAAAAATTAGGTCCACTCTGAATGTTGATACAGTGTGGGTGTTGTAATTATTATTTTTTTTTTATGACAGTCTTTTCCATTCTTACAACGCACAGTTAACGTGACTGGATTCTGCTTCATCCGGGGAAAGAGGCTGACCCTCAGGCTTTGGACACCTACAGTATTTAGTTGATGACAAACTGTTTCCTTAACCCTCAGGCTTCATTATGATTCATTTCCACTGTGTTAGTGCATATGGCACACTTTCTTGTAAGAAGGTCTCTTGGCAAATTGGAATTCAAATGAAAACATTTTATTAATAGATCAATAGAACACTGAACATTGTTTTCACCATACACTTGAGTATATGGCAGGAATGTTCACTCCCAAGAATTGTTGTCATAAAAGATTAATACTTTTGTCCTGCATCAGTCCTCCTCAAAACCACCAAATATTCAATCATTTCCATATTACAAATGTCCTCTTTTCAAATTAAGAGGGGAGGGAGTACATGTTTTAGCTGATGCTACACAAAACTAACAATGCTTCAAAGTTAATATTGTGGGTAATCTTTGACATATTCAAGACTGATTAAAAAAAAATCTCCCAGCCCCCCAACATTTGTCATATCTGTTGCCAGTACAACCCATGAAATGCTCATTTGTACTTGTCAGGAAGTCACTGCAGCTCTGACCTTGTAACCTAAATATGTTTCTGCTTCAAAATCACTTTGTTTCATACATGAGGCTAATGTCTGGCAGATTATACCAATCTTAGCCAATCTTCATCACTAAGTTTTATGTTAAATCCTGATTCCCATCTTTTTTTTTATGTATTTTGTAGCATTTTTTTTTATATAGTCCCAATATAATTCTAATTGTGGTTTCTTTGTATGCGTTGATTATGATGATCTGGATCACACTATTCACTTCTCAGGAGGGGTCCATCCTGATCTCTTTCATATAGTAGTCTCTAAGTTGCAGGAATCCACAGAATTCATGATTGATTATCTAAATCCTTTTTTTCTGTCATATTTTGGAAACTCTCAAGCTGTCCATCTTTCACCAAAACACACCATGCTGTGATTCCCTTGGTTGTCCACTGTTTAAATCCTATATCGTACCTAGTCGGTGTAAAATTGCTATCATATTCAATAAATTAGTGTCTTTCTGTATCTTATATTTTTTTATTATGCTGAACCATATTTTGTATGTGAACATCGTGATTGTGTCTATTTGGTTTTGAATCTTCTTGTATGTTTCTTTATCCCCAATTATATTCTGTACTGGGTTTTCTCCAAACACTTTTTCTATTTCATTTTACTGTGTCTGGTTTGCACCAACCTACAATATATCTCAATTGGGCCGCATGGTAGTATTCCTTTAATTTTGGAAGTCTCATCCCTCCTTCTTCTTTTGGCAGCTGGAGAGTTTCCAGTCTTATCGTGGGTCTTTTGCCACCCCAACTAAACTTTGATATCATTTTATTCCAGCTCATAAATTGGGGCTTGGGGGACCTCTACTGGTAGGGCTTGGAATAGGTATAAGGGTCAGGGTCAGCGAGTTGGCAGCACCCCGCTTTACCCGCAGGCTGTAGCAGAGAGCCCCCCTTACAGCAACAACTTTGGCAACAACTTATTTTAAAATAAATATATATAAATATATATATATATATATATTATAAAATCACGACAAACCCACACCATAACCCCCCAAACATTTATGACCTTCCCCAAAGTTTCATCTTGGAATGCCCATGGCATCCAATCAAATTCTTTTAGAGCCCAACAAATTAAATTCTTGTTGAAAACTGACTTTGACATATTATGTTGTCAAGAACTGAGACTGAACACAAGTAAAGAGTAACGGTATCCAGCATGTGGAACAAAGGTCTAAGTGTAATTTCTATTGGCGAAAGTAAAGCTGATGGTGGGATCTTTTTTCTAAAACTGGTGATGTCACTATTATTCGTAAAACGAATGATTTCCTAATTTAATTCCTTGTAGATTGCTCATGTTGGATTGTTTTTACCGAGGAGAAAAAATACGAACGATACACGTGTACACCTCTCATGAGAGAACAAACATTTTTCAACTTTTTAAAAGACTTAAAGAACCCCTATTGGTCGGATACAAAATAATTTTATGTGGCGACTTTAACACTGTCATCGATGTAAACGACAGAGTGAGCTCTAAAGTCTTGAAACTCAGCTCTGATGGTAATCGCTTGACTCAATTCAATTCTTATGTAGACTAATTGTGATCTTAACAAGTCCTGGCAAATTAAAGTAGGCACAAGCACCATGACGTCCAATCTGAAGCAGCATCCTGCAATTTGTCTTCTTATGTCATCACTTTTTTTCAAAGGATGTATGTTACAGTATTTTAAATAAAATACACATAATGGAAATATATTGGTACAAAATCTGAAGGAATTTTTCATCATCTCCAGAAAAGAGCATATTTCGTATTTTAAATATGTATTTTTTTTAATACATGTATCAGAAATACTTCCCATCCCTGCTTAGAGACATTACGTGAAGGTTGAAAATTGTGTTGCTTTAAATAAAACCCATAACATGAGAATGTGCTTAAATTGAAGCACAATATATAATGATTATGTATAGAAAATGCACTCTGATTTTCGCAGTTGAAGCACAAGAATCTGGATCTTTACAAAACAAATGTTATCTATCCGCAATTCCTATACTCCTATTCCAAATATGTTTGTGATTTAAACAGCATTTGTCTAGTGTAACATTAGTGATACTTTTGCAGTAGTATATTTATTGTGAGACACAATTATACATTTTTCCCAAATCTGTCCATGCCTCATCCATCTCTTCCTCTCCCTTCTTGTCTTCCTCCTCAGCACATGGAGAAGATCTCCATGCTGGCTTTCCATCCAGTTAAGATGCACAGCTGCTATGAGAAGGTGGTGAACCTGAGCCTTGAGGGTCTGCAGCAACAGTTTGACGTGAGCAGCCCGTCAGTGTTTGTCCAAAGGGCCCAGATCCCCATGAGAGAGGTGAAACCTCAACTACTGACTAACCAGTCTGATATAGGTTATTGGTTAACTGGTTAACACAATGGGAAGTTTCTATGAGAGCTAATCATTTTATTGACACTCATTATATTGCTTGATCATTTTCCTACACTGTAGCTCCTGTTTGACTAGAGTTTGTCAAATAGTTGAATGATGAGGTTCTGACTGTGGCATTGATCAAGGACACAGTAGAACTAAAGGCGAACATCTTTTGGCGGTTTGATAACTCAGTGGACAGTTAAACAGTTAAACATGCCACAATACAGACTGTGGACCTGGGTCCACATGTGATAAATAACATTATCACATTATTTCATGGGATATTCCTATATGAGTCAGTTTGTCTGGTGTTACATGCATGTATGTCACAAAGTTAGGTACAAAACTACAAATTGTGTTTTACTAGATGTTTGAGCAGATCCTTCATCAGAGTCTCGAGTCTCAGGGTACAGAGGAGCTGTGTAAGATCATCCAGCACTGCCAGGACAGAGTCATTAAGGTAATACACAAAGAAAACAGGCTTGTGCATCAAATTATTGCATCACATCTACATTAATATCTAATAATATTACACCTGGCATACTCCAGCCCTGGGAGTGAAACTTTTGGTCTGGCCTTGTTTTAGTGTTAAGGAAAATTCAGGTTCAACTTTATCAATTTATTAATTTTTGAGCAAGAGTCCAGGATACCGGGCAATTGCCCAGCTTAATCCCTTCTGTGCATCTTCCTCTGATATTTTCAAGCCTCAACTTGCCAGCTCCATGTTTATTTTTATTATATCAGAAAGTATGAGTGTGTGGATGAGCTAACTCATGCTTTTGAAGCATGATGATGGTCGCCACAGCGGTCGTCTTCCAGATAGAGATTAGATAGAAAATAAAAACTCCAAACTCAAGGAATAAACACTTGACTTTTGCGAGAACAGGTGAACGTCACATAGTGTACCCTGAGACATTATTGCTCTGGACCATAATCAAGTGGACTGATAAGAGATTACCGGCATCTTGTGAAATGTGCCAGTACACAAATAAAAGTGCCGTTTCTGTGTACTGGACAGTACCGGGCCACTTCTAGTTAATAATTGTACTGTAGTGACAGTGATGGTATTTTATGTACACTTAATGTCTCTTATGTGATGTTATTCTTTAACAAACAAGTGCACAATAAAAATTCACTGGGAATTCTAAACAGCACATTGCAATTTATTCAATTATTATCGGAGTATTGATCAGTAATACAGTGAAAATGAGAGGAAATGTTTAAGGTGTGCGCCCCTAAATGTTCTGCTTGCTCTCCTAAAACATTCAGTTATAGGGGGGGCTACTGTGCTCCTAGTAAAAAGTTAGTCTGGTGCCCTGCATACATTGTTCTAAAGGGTTTATGGTCTTAGTTCCTCTTCAGTAGAGCTGCATGTCCACAATGTAAATTTAATTTTACATTTAAATGCAGAGCTGTCAGTGTGTGATTGACAGCTCTGCATTTCATGTTTGCAAAGTTGCAGTTATAGGTGGATTTGTAGTGGACAAGCTATCAGTATCCATCCCTTCTCTTATAACTATGGTTGTTTCTGGTTTCAAAAACTAACATGGTGTTGCCCAAAATACTAAACTCCTACATTTAAACAGGGGAGTCTAGTGGCAACCCAAATAGTTGACACATCCCAACCTTATGAGAACCTGCCTCTCAAAATGGGTTATGGATTCATATTTTATCTCTGACAAATGGAATGTGAACTATGATGAGGAAGGCATGACAATATTATAGCTATATCATGACATGAGACAAGATATGATCTTAGAATTTTGATATTGTCATATCGTGATCGGGTATTTGTGATGAATTTTCCTGGTTTGAGAATTTTGGAGAAAATCAAGCTCAAAAGTCAAGCTTTTGACAATTATTTTGCAACAATTTGTGACTTTGCACTGCCCTCTAGTGGCCTAATATGATTTCACATGAAATATGTCACCTGCTTTGCATGCTACAGCTCCTTATTTTTCCAGTGATCCCCTATATGTCCATATCTACTTTGGACTATAGGAGAAAGTCCATCTCAAATATGAATGCTGACTGAATTCTATTGCAACCATTCCTGAATTTGCACTTCTCCCTACTGGCCGAAACGTGCATTTTTTTTAAGGTGGAATCGAAACTTAATGAAAATCGGAAGCGAATGCTGAAGGTGGCCCTACAGCATCATCATGTTATTGTTCCCAATAGAATGAGTGCGCGAGTTTTTGTTTTTTTATGTTAATATAATGTCAATGTATTAATGATATAAATATAATGATGGTGATGATAACAATAATAATATTTACAGCGATAATAATAATAATATTAATAATAATGATATGATTACAACAATAATGTGTGCTGTGAAAGCAACATTTGTTGAAAAAAACAGTGTAGAAATATTTTTTTGAAGTTTGATTATGACAAATAACCATACAGTTAACTGAACAAATGAAATGTACATCTTATAAGATATACTTCTGTACTCTCAGTGTTTGATTTTGCAATGATTTCACGGATGTGTTTTTCTATTGGTGTCTGTTTGTGTGCGCATTCAGCTGAGATAAGGCTGTTTCCGGATTTTTTTCATTTTTCTGCTGTCCCATAACATAAACCTCACAAATGAAGTTAAGAACTTAAAATATTTAGTTCTGTACCCTCAGTGTTTGATTTTGCAAAGATTTCACTGTTGGGATGTGTTTTTCTATTGGTGTCTGTTTGTGTGCGCATTCAGCTGAGATAAGGCTGTTTCCGGATTTTTTTCATTTTTCTACTTTCCCATAATATAAACCTAACAAATGAACTTAACATATTATAAGATATCCTTCTTTACCCTCAGTGTTTAATTTTGCAAAGATTTCACTGTTTGGATGTGTTTTTCTATTGGTGTCTGTTTGTGTGCGCATTCAGCTGAGATAAGGCTGTTTCCGGATTTTTTTAATTTTTCTGCTGTCCCATAACATAAACCTCACAAATGAAGTTAACATCTTAAAATATTTAGTTCTGTACCCTCAGTGTTTGATTTTGCAATGGTTTCACTGTTGGGATGTGTTTTTCTACAAGTGTCTGTTTGTGTGCGCATTCAGCTGAGATAAGGCTGTTTACGGATTTTTTTAATTTTTCTGCTGTCCCATAACATAAACCTCACAAATGAAGTTAACATCTTAAAAGATTTAGTTCTGTACACTCACTGTTTGATTTTGCATTGATTTCACTGTTTGGATGTGTTTTTCTATTGGTGTCTGTTTGTGTGCGCATTCAGCTGAGATAAGGCTGTTTCCGGATTTTTCTATTTTTCTACTTTCCCATAATATAAACCTAACAAATGAACTTAACATCTTATAAGATATACTTCTTTACCCTCAGTGTTTCATTTTGCAAAGATTTCACTGTTTGGATGTGTTTTTCTATTGGTGTCTGTTTGTGTGCGCATACAGCTGAGATAAGGCTGTTTTCGGATTTTTTTCATTTTTCTACTTTCCCATAATATAAACCTAACAAATGAACTTAACATCTTATAAGATATACTTCTTTACCCTCAGTGTTTAATTTTGCAAAGATTTCACTGTTTGGATGTGTTTTTCTATTGGTGTCTGTTTGTGTGCGCATTCAGCTGAGATAAGGCTGTTTACGGATTTTTTTAATTTTTCTGCTGTCCCATAACATAAACTTTACAAATGAAGTTAACATCTTAAAATATTTAGTTCTGTACCCTCAGTGTTTGATTTTGCAATGGTTTCACTGTTGGGATGTGTTTTTCTACAAGTGTCTGTTTGTGTGCGCATTCAGCTGAGATAAGGCTGTTTACGGATTTTTTTAATTTTTCTGCTGTCCCATAACATAAACCTCACAAATGAAGTTAACATATTAAAAGATTTAGTTCTGTACACTCACTGTATGATTTTGCAATGATTTCACTGTTTGGATGTGTTTTTCTACAAGTGTCTGTTTGTGTGCGCATTCAGCTGAGATAAGGCTGTTTTCGGATTTTTTTCATTTTTCTACTTTCCCATAATATAAACCTAACAAATGAACTTAACATCTTATAAGATATACTTCTTTACCCTCAGTGTTTAATTTTGCATTGATTTCACTGTTTGGATGTGCTTTTCTATTGGTGTCTGTTTGTGTGCGCATACAGCTGAGATAAGGCTGTTTTCGGATTTTTTTCATTTTTCTACTTTCCCATAATATAAACCTAACAAATGAACTTAACATCTTATAAGATATACTTCTTTACCCTCAGTGTTTCATTTTGCAAAGATTTCACTGTTTGGATGTGTTTTCTATTGGTGTCTGTTTGTGTGCGCATACAGCTGAGATAAGGCTGTTTTCGGATTTTTTTAATTTTTCTGCTGTCCCATAACATAAACCTCACAAATGAAGTTAACATCTTAAAAGATTTAGTTCTGTACCTCACTGTTTGATTTTGCATTGATTTCACTGTTTGGATGTGCTTTTCTATTGGTGTCTGTTTGTGTGCGCATACAGCTGAGATAAGGCTGTTTTCGGATTTTTTTCATTTTTCTACTTTCCCATAATATAAACCTAACAAATGAACTTAACATCTTATAAGATATACTTCTTTACCCTCAGTGTTTAATTTTGCAAAGATTTCACTGTTTGGATGTGTTTTTCTATTGGTGTCTGTTTGTGTGCGCATACAGCTGAGATAAGGCTGTTTTCGGATTTTTTTCATTTTTCTACTTTCCCATAATATAAACCTAACAAATGAACTTAACATCTTATAAGATATACTTCTTTACCCTCAGTGTTTCATTTTGCAAAAATTTCACTGTTTGGATGTGTTTTCTATTGGTGTCTGTTTGTGTGCGCATACAGCTGAGATAAGGCTGTTTTCGGATTTTTTTCATTTTTCTACTTTCCCATAATATAAACCTAACAAATGAACTTAACATCTTATAAGATATACTTCTTTACCCTCAGTGTTTAATTTTGCAAAGATTTCACTGTTTGGATGTGTTTTTCTATTGGTGTCTGTTTGTGTGCGCATTCAGCTGAGATAAGGCTGTTTACGGATTTTTTTAATTTTTCTGCTGTCCCATAACATAAACTTTACAAATGAAGTTAACATCTTAAAAGATTTAGTTCTGTACACTCACTGTTTGATTTTGCATTGATTTCACTGTTTGGATGTGCTTTTCTATTGGTGTCTGTTTGTGTGTGCATACAGCTGAGATAAGGCTGTATCGGATTTTTTTCATTTTTCTACTTTCCCATAATATAAACCTAACAAATGAACTTAACATCTTATAAGATATACTTCTTTACCCTCAGTGTTTAATTTTGCAAAGATTTCACTGTTTGGATGTGTTTTTCTATTGAAGTCTGTTTGTGTGCGCATTCAGCTGAGATAAGGCTGTTTCCGGATTTTTTTAATTTTTCTGCTGTCCCATAACATAAACCTCACAAATGAAGTTAACATCTTAAAATATTTAGTTCTGTACCCTCAGTGTTTGATTTTGCAATGGTTTCACTGTTGGGATGTGTTTTTCTACAAGTGTCTGTTTGTGTGCGCATTCAGCTGAGATAAGGCTGTTTACGGATTTTTTTAATTTTTCTGCTGTCCCATAACTTAAACCTCACAAATGAAGTTAACATCTTAAAAGATTTAGTTCTGTACACTCACTGTTTGATTTTGCATTGATTTCACTGTTTGGATGTGCTTTTCTATTGGTGTCTGTTTGTGTGCGCATACAGCTGAGATAAGGCTGTTTTCGGATTTTTTTCATTTTTCTACTTTCCCATAATATAAACCTAACAAATGAACTTAACATCTTATAAGATATACTTCTTTACCCTCAGTGTTTAATTTTGCAAAGATTTCACTGTTTGGATGTGTTTTTCTATTGGTGTCTGTTTGTGTGCGCATACAGCAGAGATAAGGCTGTTTTCGGATTTTTTTCATTTTTCTACTTTCCCATAATATAAACCTAACAAATGAACTTAACATCTTATAAGATATACTTCTTTACCCTCAGTGTTTCATTTTGCAAAGATTTCACTGTTTGGATGTGTTTTCTATTGGTGTCTGTTTGTGTGCGCATACAGCTGAGATAAGGCTGTTTTCGGATTTTTTTCATTTTTCTACTTTCCCATAATATAAACCTAACAAATGAACTTAACATCTTATAAGATATACTTCTTTACCCTCAGTGTTTAATTTTGCAAAGATTTCACTGTTTGGATGTGTTTTTCTATTGGTGTCTGTTTGTGTGCGCATTCAGCTGAGATAAGGCTGTTTACGGATTTTTTTAATTTTTCTGCTGTCCCATAACATAAACTTTACAAATGAAGTTAACATCTTAAAAGATTTAGTTCTGTACACTCACTGTTTGATTTTGCATTGATTTCACTGTTTGGATGTGCTTTTCTATTGGTGTCTGTTTGTGTGTGCATACAGCTGAGATAAGGCTGTTTTCGGATTTTTTTCATTTTTCTACTTTCCCATAATATAAACCTAACAAATGAACTTAACATCTTATAAGATATACTTCTTTACCCTCAGTGTTTAATTTTGCAAAGATTTCACTGTTTGGATGTGTTTTTCTATTGGTGTCTGTTTGTGTGCGCATAAAGCTGAGATAAGGCTGTTTACGGATTTTTTTCATTTTTCTACTTTCCCATAATATAAACCTAACAATTGAACTTAACATCTTATAAGATATACTTCTTTACCCTCAGTGTTTAATTTTGCAAAGATTTCACTGTTTGGATGTGTTTTTCTATTGAAGTCTGTTTGTGTGCGCATTCAGCTGAGATAAGGCTGTTTCCGGATTTTTTTAATTTTTCTGCTGTCCCATAACATAAACCTCACAAATGAAGTTAACATCTTAAAATATTTAGTTCTGTACCCTCAGTGTTTGATTTTGCAATGGTTTCACTGTTGGGATGTGTTTTTCTACAAGTGTCTGTTTGTGTGCGCATTCAGCTGAGATAAGGCTGTTTACGGATTTTTTTAATTTTTCTGCTGTCCCATAACATAAACCTCACAAATGAAGTTAACATCTTAAAAGATTTAGTTCTGTACACTCACTGTTTGATTTTGCATTGATTTCACTGTTTGGATGTGCTTTTCTATTGGTGTCTGTTTGTGTGCGCATACAGCTGAGATAAGGCTGTTTTCGGATTTTTTTCATTTTTCTACTTTCCCATAATATAAACCTAACAAATGAACTTAACATCTTATAAGATATACTTCTTTACCCTCAGTGTTTAATTTTGCAAAGATTTCACTGTTTGGATGTGTTTTTCTATTGGTGTCTGTTTGTGTGCGCATACAGCAGAGATAAGGCTGTTTTCGGATTTTTTTCATTTTTCTACTTTCCCATAATATAAACCTAACAAATGAACTTAACATCTTATAAGATATACTTCTTTACCCTCAGTGTTTCATTTTGCAAAGATTTCACTGTTTGGATGTGTTTTCTATTGGTGTCTGTTTGTGTGCGCATACAGCTGAGATAAGGCTGTTTTCGGATTTTTTTCATTTTTCTACTTTCCCATAATATAAACCTAACAAATGAACTTAACATCTTATAAGATATACTTCTTTACCCTCAGTGTTTAATTTTGCATTGATTTCACTGTTTGGATGTGCTTTTCTATTGGTGTCTGTTTGTGTGTGCATACAGCTGAGATAAGGCTGTTTTCGGATTTTTTTCATTTTTCTACTTTCCCATAATATAAACCTAACAAATGAACTTAACATCTTATAAGATATACTTCTTTACCCTCAGTGTTTAATTTTGCAATGGTTTCACTGTTGGGATGTGTTTTTCTACAAGTGTCTGTTTGTGTGCGCATTCAGCTGAGATAAGGCTGTTTACGGATTTTTTTAATTTTTCTGCTGTCCCATAACATAAACCTCACAAATGAAGTTAACATCTTAAAAGATTTAGTTCTGTACACTCACTGTTTGATTTTGCATTGATTTCACTGTTTGGATGTGCTTTTCTATTGGTGTCTGTTTGTGTGCGCATACAGCTGAGATAAGGCTGTTTTCGGATTTTTTTCATTTTTCTACTTTCCCATAATATAAACCTAACAAATGAACTTAACATCTTATAAGATATACTTCTTTACCCTCAGTGTTTAATTTTGCAAAGATTTCACTGTTTGGATGTGTTTTTCTATTGGTGTCTGTTTGTGTGCGCATACAGCAGAGATAAGGCTGTTTTCGGATTTTTTTCATTTTTCTACTTTCCCATAATATAAACCTAACAAATGAACTTAACATCTTATAAGATATACTTCTTTACCCTCAGTGTTTCATTTTGCAAAGATTTCACTGTTTGGATGTGTTTTCTATTGGTGTCTGTTTGTGTGCGCATACAGCTGAGATAAGGCTGTTTTCGGATTTTTTTCATTTTTCTACTTTCCCATAATATAAACCTAACAAATGAACTTAACATCTTATAAGATATACTTCTTTACCCTCAGTGTTTAATTTTGCAAAGATTTCACTGTTTGGATGTGTTTTTCTATTGGTGTCTGTTTGTGTGCGCATTCAGCTGAGATAAGGCTGTTTACGGATTTTTTTAATTTTTCTGCTGTCCCATAACATAAACTTTACAAATGAAGTTAACATCTTAAAAGATTTAGTTCTGTACACTCACTGTTTGATTTTGCATTGATTTCACTGTTTGGATGTGCTTTTCTATTGGTGTCTGTTTGTGTGTGCATACAGCTGAGATAAGGCTGTTTTCGGATTTTTTTCATTTTTCTACTTTCCCATAATATAAACCTAACAAATGAACTTAACATCTTATAAGATATACTTCTTTACCCTCAGTGTTTAATTTTGCAAAGATTTCACTGTTTGGATGTGTTTTTCTATTGGTGTCTGTTTGTGTGCGCATAAAGCTGAGATAAGGCTGTTTACGGATTTTTTTCATTTTTCTACTTTCCCATAATATAAACCTAACAATTGAACTTAACATCTTATAAGATATACTTCTTTACCCTCAGTGTTTAATTTTGCAAAGATTTCACTGTTTGGATGTGTTTTTCTATTGAAGTCTGTTTGTGTGCGCATTCAGCTGAGATAAGGCTGTTTCCGGATTTTTTTAATTTTTCTGCTGTCCCATAACATAAACCTCACAAATGAAGTTAACATCTTAAAATATTTAGTTCTGTACCCTCAGTGTTTGATTTTGCAATGGTTTCACTGTTGGGATGTGTTTTTCTACAAGTGTCTGTTTGTGTGCGCATTCAGCTGAGATAAGGCTGTTTACGGATTTTTTTAATTTTTCTGCTGTCCCATAACATAAACCTCACAAATGAAGTTAACATCTTAAAAGATTTAGTTCTGTACACTCACTGTTTGATTTTGCATTGATTTCACTGTTTGGATGTGCTTTTCTATTGGTGTCTGTTTGTGTGCGCATACAGCTGAGATAAGGCTGTTTTCGGATTTTTTTCATTTTTCTACTTTCCCATAATATAAACCTAACAAATGAACTTAACATCTTATAAGATATACTTCTTTACCCTCAGTGTTTAATTTTGCAAAGATTTCACTGTTTGGATGTGTTTTTCTATTGGTGTCTGTTTGTGTGCGCATACAGCAGAGATAAGGCTGTTTTCGGATTTTTTTCATTTTTCTACTTTCCCATAATATAAACCTAACAAATGAACTTAACATCTTATAAGATATACTTCTTTACCCTCAGTGTTTCATTTTGCAAAGATTTCACTGTTTGGATGTGTTTTCTATTGGTGTCTGTTTGTGTGCGCATACAGCTGAGATAAGGCTGTTTTCGGATTTTTTTCATTTTTCTACTTTCCCATAATATAAACCTAACAAATGAACTTAACATCTTATAAGATATACTTCTTTACCCTCAGTGTTTAATTTTGCAAAGATTTCACTGTTTGGATGTGTTTTTCTATTGGTGTCTGTTTGTGTGCGCATTCAGCTGAGATAAGGCTGTTTACGGATTTTTTTAATTTTTCTGCTGTCCCATAACATAAACTTTACAAATGAAGTTAACATCTTAAAAGATTTAGTTCTGTACACTCACTGTTTGATTTTGCATTGATTTCACTGTTTGGATGTGCTTTTCTATTGGTGTCTGTTTGTGTGTGCATACAGCTGAGATAAGGCTGTTTTCGGATTTTTTTCATTTTTCTACTTTCCCATAATATAAACCTAACAAATGAACTTAACATCTTATAAGATATACTTCTTTACCCTCAGTGTTTAATTTTGCAAAGATTTCACTGTTTGGATGTGTTTTTCTATTGGTGTCTGTTTGTGTGCGCATAAAGCTGAGATAAGGCTGTTTACGGATTTTTTTCATTTTTCTACTTTCCCATAATATAAACCTAACAATTGAACTTAACATCTTATAAGATATACTTCTTTACCCTCAGTGTTTAATTTTGCAAAGATTTCACTGTTTGGATGTGTTTTTCTATTGAAGTCTGTTTGTGTGCGCATTCAGCTGAGATAAGGCTGTTTCCGGATTTTTTTAATTTTTCTGCTGTCCCATAACATAAACCTCACAAATGAAGTTAACATCTTAAAATATTTAGTTCTGTACCCTCAGTGTTTGATTTTGCAATGGTTTCACTGTTGGGATGTGTTTTTCTACAAGTGTCTGTTTGTGTGCGCATTCAGCTGAGATAAGGCTGTTTACGGATTTTTTTAATTTTTCTGCTGTCCCATAACATAAACCTCACAAATGAAGTTAACATCTTAAAAGATTTAGTTCTGTACACTCACTGTTTGATTTTGCAAAGATTTCACTGTTTGGATGTGTTTTTCTACAAGTGTCTGTTTGTGTGCGCATTCAGCTGAGATAAGGCTGTTTTCGGATTTTTTTAATTTTTCTGCTGTCCCATAACATAAACCTCACAAATGAAGTTAACATCTTAAAAGATTTAGTTCTGTCCACTCACTGTTTGATTTTGCATTGATTTCACTGTTTGGATGTGTTTTTCTACTGGTGTCTGTTTGTGTGCGCATACAGCTGAGATAAGGCTGTTTTCGGATTTTTTTCATTTTTCTACTTTCCCATAATATAAACCTAACAAATGAACTTAACATCTTATAAGATATACTTCTTTACCCTCAGTGTTTAATTTTGCAAAGATTTCACTGTTTGGATGTGTTTTTCTATTGGTGTCTGTTTGTGTGCGCATACAGCTGAGATAAGGCTGTTTTCGGATTTTTTTCATTTTTCTACTTTCCCATAATATAAACCTAACAAATGAACTTAACATCTTATAAGATATACTTCTTTACCCTCAGTGTTTAATTTTGCAAAGATTTCACTGTTTGGATGTGTTTTTCTATTGAAGTCTGTTTGTGTGCGCATTCAGCTGAGATAAGGCTGTTTACGGATTTTTTTAATTTTTCTGCTGTCCCATAACATAAACCTCACAAATGAAGTTAACATCTTAAAAGATTTAGTTCTGTACCCTCAGTGTTTGATTTTGCAATGATTTCACTGTTGGGATGTGTTTTTCTACAAGTGTCTGTTTGTGTGCGCATTCAGCTGAGATAAGGCTGTTTACGGATTTTTTTCATTTTTCTACTGTCCCATAACATAAACCTCACAAATGAAGTTAACATCTTAAAATATTTAGTTCTGTACCCTCAGTGTTTGATTTTGCAATGGTTTCACTGTTGGGATGTTTTTTTCTACAAGTGTCTGTTTCTGTGCGCATTCAGCTGAGATAAGGCTGTTTACGGATTTTTTAAATTTTTCTGCTGTCCCATAACATAAACCTCACAAATGAAGTTAACATCTTAAAAGATTTAGTTCTGTACACTCACTGTTTGATTTTGCATTGATTTCACTGTTTGGATGTGTTTTTCTATTGGTGTCTGTTTGTGTGCGCATTCAGCTGAGATAAGGCTGTTTCCGGATTTTTTTCATTTTTCTACTTTCCCATAATATAAACCTAACAAATGAACTTAACATCTTATAAGATATACTTCTTTACCCTCAGTGTTTAATTTTGCAAAGATTTCACTGTTTGGATGTGTTTTTCTATTGGTGTCTGTTTGTGTGCGCATACAGCTGAGATAAGGCTGTTTACGGATTTTTTTCATTTTTCTACTTTCCCATAATATAAACCTAACAAATGAACTTAACATCTTATAAGATATACTTCTTTACCCTCAGTGTTTAATTTTGCAAAGATTTCACTCTTTGGATGTGTTTTTCTATTGGTGTCTGTTTGTGTGCGCATTCAGCTGAGATAAGGCTGTTTACGGATTTTTTTAATTTTTCTGCTGTCCCATAACATAAACCTCACAAATGAAGTTAACATCTTAAAAGATTTAGTTCTGTCCACTCACTGTTTGATTTTGCAATGATTTCACTGTTTGGATGTGTTTTTCTATTGGTGTATGTTTGTGTGCGCATTCAGCTGAGATAAGGCTGTTTACGGATTTTTTTAATTTTTCTGCTGTCCCATAACATAAACCTCACAAATGAAGTTAACATCTTAAAAGATTTAGTTCTGTACACTCACTGTTTGATTTTGCAATGATTTCACTGTTTGGATGTGTTTTTCTATTGGTGTCTGTTTGTGTGCGCATTCAGCTGAGATAAGGCTGTTTCCGGATTTTTTTCATTTTTCTGCTGTCCCATAACATAAACCTCACAAATGAAGTTAACATCTTAAAAGATTTAGTTCTGTACCCTCAGTGTTTGATTTTGCAAAGATTTCACTGTTGGGATGTGTTTTTCTACAAGTGTCTGTTTGTGTGCGCATTCAGCTGAGATAAGGCTGTTTACGGATTTTTTTAATTTTTCTGCTGTCCCATAACATAAACCTCACAAATGAAGTTAACATCTTAAAATATTTAGTTCTGTACACTCACTGTTTGATTTTGCATTGATTTCACTGTTTGGATGTGTTTTTCTATTGGTGTCTGTTTGTGTGCGCATACAGCTGAGATAAGGCTGTTTTCGGATTTTTTTCATTTTTCTACTTTCCCATAATATAAACCTAACAAATGAACTTAACATCTTATAAGATATACTTCTTTACCCTCAGTGTTTAATTTTGCAAAGATTTCACTCTTTGGATGTGTTTTTCTATTGGTGTCTGTTTGTGTGCGCATTCAGCTGAGATAAGGCTGTTTACGGATTTTTTTAATTTTTCTGCTGTCCCATAACATAAACCTCACAAATGAAGTTAACATCTTAAAAGATTTAGTTCTGTCCACTCACTGTTTGATTTTGCAATGATTTCACTGTTTGGATGTGTTTTTCTATTGGTGTATGTTTGTGTGCGCATTCAGCTGAGATAAGGCTGTTTACGGATTTTTTTAATTTTTCTGCTGTCCCATAACATAAACCTCACAAATGAAGTTAACATCTTAAAAGATTTAGTTCTGTACACTCACTGTTTGATTTTGCAATGATTTCACTGTTTGGATGTGTTTTTCTATTGGTGTCTGTTTGTGTGCGCATTCAGCTGAGATAAGGCTGTTTCCGGATTTTTTTCATTTTTCTGCTGTCCCATAACATAAACCTCACAAATGAAGTTAACATCTTAAAAGATTTAGTTCTGTACCCTCAGTGTTTGATTTTGCAAAGATTTCACTGTTGGGATGTGTTTTTCTACAAGTGTCTGTTTGTGTGCGCATTCAGCTGAGATAAGGCTGTTTACGGATTTTTTTAATTTGTCTGCTGTCCCATAACATAAACCTCACAAATGAACTTAACATCTTAAAAGATTTAGTTCTGTACACTCACTGTTTGATTTTGCATTGATTTCACTGTTTGGATGTGTTTTTCTATTGGTGTCTGTTTGTGTGCGCATACAGCTGAGATAAGGCTGTTTTCGGATTTTTTTCATTTTTCTACTTTCCCATAATATAAACCTAACAAATGAACTTAACATCTTATAAGATATACTTCTTTACCCTCAGTGTTTAATTTTGCAAAGATTTCACTGTTTGGATGTGTTTTTCTATTGGTGTCTGTTTGTGTGCGCATACAGCTGAGATAAGGCTGTTTTCGGATTTTTTTAATTTTTCTACTTTCCCATAATATAAACCTAACAAATGAACTTAACATCTTATAAGATATACTTCTTTACCCTCAGTGTTTAATTTTGCAAAGATTTCACTGTTTGGATGTGTTTTTCTATTGAAGTCTGTTTGTGTGCGCATTCAGCTGAGATAAGGCTGTTTCCGGATTTTTTTAATTTTTCTGCTGTCCCATAACATAAACCTCACAAATGAAGTTAACATCTTAAAATATTTAGTTCTGTACACTCACTGTTTGATTTTGCATTGATTTCACTGTTTGGATGTGTTTTTCTATTGGTGTCTGTTTGTGTGCGCATACAGCTGAGATAAGGCTGTTTTCGGATTTTTTTCATTTTTCTACTTTCCCATAATATAAACCTAACAAATGAACTTAACATCTTATAAGATATACTTCTTTACCCTCAGTGTTTAATTTTGCAAAGATTTCACTGTTTGGATGTGTTTCTCTATTGAAGTCTGTTTGTGTGCGCATTCAGCTGAGATAAGGCTGTTTCCGAATTTTTTTTAATTTTTCTGCTGTCCCATAACATAAACCTCACAAATGAAGTTAACATCTTAAAATATTTAGTTCTGTACCCTCAGTGTTTGATTTTGCAATGGTTTCATTGTTGGGATGTGTTTTTCTACAAGTGTCTGTTTGTGTGCGCATTCAGCTGAGATAAGGCTGTTTACGGATTTTTTTAATTTTTCTGCTGTCCCATAACATAAACCTCACAAATGAAGTTAACATCTTAAAAGATTTAGTTCTGTACACTCACTGTTTGATTTTGCAATGATTTCACTGTTTGGATGTGTTTTTCTATTGAAGTCTGTTTGTGTGCGCATTCAGCTGAGATAAGGCTGTTTACGGATTTTTTTAATTTTTCTGCTGTCCCATAACATAAACCTCACAAATGAAGTTAACATCTTAAAAGATTTAGTTCTGTACACTCACTGTTTGATTTTGCAAAGATTTCACTGTTTGGATGTGTTTTTCTACAAGTGTCTGTTTGTGTGCGCATTCAGCTGAGATAAGGCTGTTTTCGGATTTTTTTAATTTTTCTGCTGTCCCATAACATAAACCTCACAAATGAAGTTAACATCTTAAAAGATTTAGTTCTGTCCACTCACTGTTTGATTTTGCATTGATTTCACTGTTTGGATGTGTTTTTCTACTGGTGTCTGTTTGTGTGCGCATACAGCTGAGATAAGGCTGTTTTCGGATTTTTTTCATTTTTCTACTTTCCCATAATATAAACCTAACAAATGAACTTAACATCTTATAAGATATACTTCTTTACCCTCAGTGTTTAATTTTGCAAAGATTTCACTGTTTGGATGTGTTTTTCTATTGGTGTCTGTTTGTGTGCGCATACAGCTGAGATAAGGCTGTTTTCGGATTTTTTTCATTTTTCTACTTTCCCATAATATAAACCTAACAAATGAACTTAACATCTTATAAGATATACTTCTTTACCCTCAGTGTTTAATTTTGCAAAGATTTCACTGTTTGGATGTGTTTTTCTATTGAAGTCTGTTTGTGTGCGCATTCAGCTGAGATAAGGCTGTTTACGGATTTTTTTAATTTTTCTGCTGTCCCATAACATAAACCTCACAAATGAAGTTAACATCTTAAAAGATTTAGTTCTGTACCCTCAGTGTTTGATTTTGCAATGATTTCACTGTTGGGATGTGTTTTTCTACAAGTGTCTGTTTGTGTGCGCATTCAGCTGAGATAAGGCTGTTTACGGATTTTTTTCATTTTTCTACTGTCCCATAACATAAACCTCACAAATGAAGTTAACATCTTAAAATATTTAGTTCTGTACCCTCAGTGTTTGATTTTGCAATGGTTTCACTGTTGGGATGTTTTTTTCTACAAGTGTCTGTTTCTGTGCGCATTCAGCTGAGATAAGGCTGTTTACGGATTTTTTAAATTTTTCTGCTGTCCCATAACATAAACCTCACAAATGAAGTTAACATCTTAAAAGATTTAGTTCTGTACACTCACTGTTTGATTTTGCATTGATTTCACTGTTTGGATGTGTTTTTCTATTGGTGTCTGTTTGTGTGCGCATTCAGCTGAGATAAGGCTGTTTCCGGATTTTTTTCATTTTTCTACTTTCCCATAATATAAACCTAACAAATGAACTTAACATCTTATAAGATATACTTCTTTACCCTCAGTGTTTAATTTTGCAAAGATTTCACTGTTTGGATGTGTTTTTCTATTGGTGTCTGTTTGTGTGCGCATACAGCTGAGATAAGGCTGTTTACGGATTTTTTTCATTTTTCTACTTTCCCATAATATAAACCTAACAAATGAACTTAACATCTTATAAGATATACTTCTTTACCCTCAGTGTTTAATTTTGCAAAGATTTCACTCTTTGGATGTGTTTTTCTATTGGTGTCTGTTTGTGTGCGCATTCAGCTGAGATAAGGCTGTTTACGGATTTTTTTAATTTTTCTGCTGTCCCATAACATAAACCTCACAAATGAAGTTAACATCTTAAAAGATTTAGTTCTGTCCACTCACTGTTTGATTTTGCAATGATTTCACTGTTTGGATGTGTTTTTCTATTGGTGTATGTTTGTGTGCGCATTCAGCTGAGATAAGGCTGTTTACGGATTTTTTTAATTTTTCTGCTGTCCCATAACATAAACCTCACAAATGAAGTTAACATCTTAAAAGATTTAGTTCTGTACACTCACTGTTTGATTTTGCAATGATTTCACTGTTTGGATGTGTTTTTCTATTGGTGTCTGTTTGTGTGCGCATTCAGCTGAGATAAGGCTGTTTCCGGATTTTTTTCATTTTTCTGCTGTCCCATAACATAAACCTCACAAATGAAGTTAACATCTTAAAAGATTTAGTTCTGTACCCTCAGTGTTTGATTTTGCAAAGATTTCACTGTTGGGATGTGTTTTTCTACAAGTGTCTGTTTGTGTGCGCATTCAGCTGAGATAAGGCTGTTTACGGATTTTTTTAATTTTTCTGCTGTCCCATAACATAAACCTCACAAATGAAGTTAACATCTTAAAATATTTAGTTCTGTACACTCACTGTTTGATTTTGCATTGATTTCACTGTTTGGATGTGTTTTTCTATTGGTGTCTGTTTGTGTGCGCATACAGCTGAGATAAGGCTGTTTTCGGATTTTTTTCATTTTTCTACTTTCCCATAATATAAACCTAACAAATGAACTTAACATCTTATAAGATATACTTCTTTACCCTCAGTGTTTAATTTTGCAAAGATTTCACTCTTTGGATGTGTTTTTCTATTGGTGTCTGTTTGTGTGCGCATTCAGCTGAGATAAGGCTGTTTACGGATTTTTTTAATTTTTCTGCTGTCCCATAACATAAACCTCACAAATGAAGTTAACATCTTAAAAGATTTAGTTCTGTCCACTCACTGTTTGATTTTGCAATGATTTCACTGTTTGGATGTGTTTTTCTATTGGTGTATGTTTGTGTGCGCATTCAGCTGAGATAAGGCTGTTTACGGATTTTTTTAATTTTTCTGCTGTCCCATAACATAAACCTCACAAATGAAGTTAACATCTTAAAAGATTTAGTTCTGTACACTCACTGTTTGATTTTGCAATGATTTCACTGTTTGGATGTGTTTTTCTATTGGTGTCTGTTTGTGTGCGCATTCAGCTGAGATAAGGCTGTTTCCGGATTTTTTTCATTTTTCTGCTGTCCCATAACATAAACCTCACAAATGAAGTTAACATCTTAAAAGATTTAGTTCTGTACCCTCAGTGTTTGATTTTGCAAAGATTTCACTGTTGGGATGTGTTTTTCTACAAGTGTCTGTTTGTGTGCGCATTCAGCTGAGATAAGGCTGTTTACGGATTTTTTTAATTTGTCTGCTGTCCCATAACATAAACCTCACAAATGAACTTAACATCTTAAAAGATTTAGTTCTGTACACTCACTGTTTGATTTTGCATTGATTTCACTGTTTGGATGTGTTTTTCTATTGGTGTCTGTTTGTGTGCGCATACAGCTGAGATAAGGCTGTTTTCGGATTTTTTTCATTTTTCTACTTTCCCATAATATAAACCTAACAAATGAACTTAACATCTTATAAGATATACTTCTTTACCCTCAGTGTTTAATTTTGCAAAGATTTCACTGTTTGGATGTGTTTTTCTATTGGTGTCTGTTTGTGTGCGCATACAGCTGAGATAAGGCTGTTTTCGGATTTTTTTAATTTTTCTACTTTCCCATAATATAAACCTAACAAATGAACTTAACATCTTATAAGATATACTTCTTTACCCTCAGTGTTTAATTTTGCAAAGATTTCACTGTTTGGATGTGTTTTTCTATTGAAGTCTGTTTGTGTGCGCATTCAGCTGAGATAAGGCTGTTTCCGGATTTTTTTAATTTTTCTGCTGTCCCATAACATAAACCTCACAAATGAAGTTAACATCTTAAAATATTTAGTTCTGTACACTCACTGTTTGATTTTGCATTGATTTCACTGTTTGGATGTGTTTTTCTATTGGTGTCTGTTTGTGTGCGCATACAGCTGAGATAAGGCTGTTTTCGGATTTTTTTCATTTTTCTACTTTCCCATAATATAAACCTAACAAATGAACTTAACATCTTATAAGATATACTTCTTTACCCTCAGTGTTTAATTTTGCAAAGATTTCACTGTTTGGATGTGTTTCTCTATTGAAGTCTGTTTGTGTGCGCATTCAGCTGAGATAAGGCTGTTTCCGAATTTTTTTTAATTTTTCTGCTGTCCCATAACATAAACCTCACAAATGAAGTTAACATCTTAAAATATTTAGTTCTGTACCCTCAGTGTTTGATTTTGCAATGGTTTCATTGTTGGGATGTGTTTTTCTACAAGTGTCTGTTTGTGTGCGCATTCAGCTGAGATAAGGCTGTTTACGGATTTTTTTAATTTTTCTGCTGTCCCATAACATAAACCTCACAAATGAAGTTAACATCTTAAAAGATTTAGTTCTGTACACTCACTGTTTGATTTTGCAATGATTTCACTGTTTGGATGTGTTTTTCTATTGAAGTCTGTTTGTGTGCGCATTCAGCTGAGATAAGGCTGTTTACGGATTTTTTTAATTTTTCTGCTGTCCCATAACATAAACCTCACAAATGAAGTTAACATCTTAAAAGATTTAGTTCTGTACACTCACTGTTTGATTTTGCAAAGATTTCACTGTTTGGATGTGTTTTTCTACAAGTGTCTGTTTGTGTGCGCATTCAGCTGAGATAAGGCTGTTTTCGGATTTTTTTAATTTTTCTGCTGTCCCATAACATAAACCTCACAAATGAAGTTAACATCTTAAAAGATTTAGTTCTGTCCACTCACTGTTTGATTTTGCATTGATTTCACTGTTTGGATGTGTTTTTCTACTGGTGTCTGTTTGTGTGCGCATACAGCTGAGATAAGGCTGTTTTCGGATTTTTTTCATTTTTCTACTTTCCCATAATATAAACCTAACAAATGAACTTAACATCTTATAAGATATACTTCTTTACCCTCAGTGTTTAATTTTGCAAAGATTTCACTGTTTGGATGTGTTTTTCTATTGGTGTCTGTTTGTGTGCGCATACAGCTGAGATAAGGCTGTTTTCGGATTTTTTTCATTTTTCTACTTTCCCATAATATAAACCTAACAAATGAACTTAACATCTTATAAGATATACTTCTTTACCCTCAGTGTTTAATTTTGCAAAGATTTCACTGTTTGGATGTGTTTTTCTATTGAAGTCTGTTTGTGTGCGCATTCAGCTGAGATAAGGCTGTTTACGGATTTTTTTAATTTTTCTGCTGTCCCATAACATAAACCTCACAAATGAAGTTAACATCTTAAAAGATTTAGTTCTGTACCCTCAGTGTTTGATTTTGCAATGATTTCACTGTTGGGATGTGTTTTTCTACAAGTGTCTGTTTGTGTGCGCATTCAGCTGAGATAAGGCTGTTTACGGATTTTTTTCATTTTTCTACTGTCCCATAACATAAACCTCACAAATGAAGTTAACATCTTAAAATATTTAGTTCTGTACCCTCAGTGTTTGATTTTGCAATGGTTTCACTGTTGGGATGTTTTTTTCTACAAGTGTCTGTTTCTGTGCGCATTCAGCTGAGATAAGGCTGTTTACGGATTTTTTAAATTTTTCTGCTGTCCCATAACATAAACCTCACAAATGAAGTTAACATCTTAAAAGATTTAGTTCTGTACACTCACTGTTTGATTTTGCATTGATTTCACTGTTTGGATGTGTTTTTCTATTGGTGTCTGTTTGTGTGCGCATTCAGCTGAGATAAGGCTGTTTCCGGATTTTTTTCATTTTTCTACTTTCCCATAATATAAACCTAACAAATGAACTTAACATCTTATAAGATATACTTCTTTACCCTCAGTGTTTAATTTTGCAAAGATTTCACTGTTTGGATGTGTTTTTCTATTGGTGTCTGTTTGTGTGCGCATACAGCTGAGATAAGGCTGTTTACGGATTTTTTTCATTTTTCTACTTTCCCATAATATAAACCTAACAAATGAACTTAACATCTTATAAGATATACTTCTTTACCCTCAGTGTTTAATTTTGCAAAGATTTCACTCTTTGGATGTGTTTTTCTATTGGTGTCTGTTTGTGTGCGCATTCAGCTGAGATAAGGCTGTTTACGGATTTTTTTAATTTTTCTGCTGTCCCATAACATAAACCTCACAAATGAAGTTAACATCTTAAAAGATTTAGTTCTGTCCACTCACTGTTTGATTTTGCAATGATTTCACTGTTTGGATGTGTTTTTCTATTGGTGTATGTTTGTGTGCGCATTCAGCTGAGATAAGGCTGTTTACGGATTTTTTTAATTTTTCTGCTGTCCCATAACATAAACCTCACAAATGAAGTTAACATCTTAAAAGATTTAGTTCTGTACACTCACTGTTTGATTTTGCAATGATTTCACTGTTTGGATGTGTTTTTCTATTGGTGTCTGTTTGTGTGCGCATTCAGCTGAGATAAGGCTGTTTCCGGATTTTTTTCATTTTTCTGCTGTCCCATAACATAAACCTCACAAATGAAGTTAACATCTTAAAAGATTTAGTTCTGTACCCTCAGTGTTTGATTTTGCAAAGATTTCACTGTTGGGATGTGTTTTTCTACAAGTGTCTGTTTGTGTGCGCATTCAGCTGAGATAAGGCTGTTTACGGATTTTTTTAATTTTTCTGCTGTCCCATAACATAAACCTCACAAATGAAGTTAACATCTTAAAATATTTAGTTCTGTACACTCACTGTTTGATTTTGCATTGATTTCACTGTTTGGATGTGTTTTTCTATTGGTGTCTGTTTGTGTGCGCATACAGCTGAGATAAGGCTGTTTTCGGATTTTTTTCATTTTTCTACTTTCCCATAATATAAACCTAACAAATGAACTTAACATCTTATAAGATATACTTCTTTACCCTCAGTGTTTAATTTTGCAAAGATTTCACTCTTTGGATGTGTTTTTCTATTGGTGTCTGTTTGTGTGCGCATTCAGCTGAGATAAGGCTGTTTACGGATTTTTTTAATTTTTCTGCTGTCCCATAACATAAACCTCACAAATGAAGTTAACATCTTAAAAGATTTAGTTCTGTCCACTCACTGTTTGATTTTGCAATGATTTCACTGTTTGGATGTGTTTTTCTATTGGTGTATGTTTGTGTGCGCATTCAGCTGAGATAAGGCTGTTTACGGATTTTTTTAATTTTTCTGCTGTCCCATAACATAAACCTCACAAATGAAGTTAACATCTTAAAAGATTTAGTTCTGTACACTCACTGTTTGATTTTGCAATGATTTCACTGTTTGGATGTGTTTTTCTATTGGTGTCTGTTTGTGTGCGCATTCAGCTGAGATAAGGCTGTTTCCGGATTTTTTTCATTTTTCTGCTGTCCCATAACATAAACCTCACAAATGAAGTTAACATCTTAAAAGATTTAGTTCTGTACCCTCAGTGTTTGATTTTGCAAAGATTTCACTGTTGGGATGTGTTTTTCTACAAGTGTCTGTTTGTGTGCGCATTCAGCTGAGATAAGGCTGTTTACGGATTTTTTTAATTTTTCTGCTGTCCCATAACATAAACCTCACAAATGAACTTAACATCTTAAAAGATTTAGTTCTGTACACTCACTGTTTGATTTTGCATTGATTTCACTGTTTGGATGTGTTTTTCTATTGGTGTCTGTTTGTGTGCGCATACAGCTGAGATAAGGCTGTTTTCGGATTTTTTTCATTTTTCTACTTTCCCATAATATAAACCTAACAAATGAACTTAACATCTTATAAGATATACTTCTTTACCCTCAGTGTTTAATTTTGCAAAGATTTCACTGTTTGGATGTGTTTTTCTATTGGTGTCTGTTTGTGTGCGCATACAGCTGAGATAAGGCTGTTTTCGGATTTTTTTAATTTTTCTACTTTCCCATAATATAAACCTAACAAATGAACTTAACATCTTATAAGATATACTTCTTTACCCTCAGTGTTTAATTTTGCAAAGATTTCACTGTTTGGATGTGTTTTTCTATTGAAGTCTGTTTGTGTGCGCATTCAGCTGAGATAAGGCTGTTTCCGGATTTTTTTAATTTTTCTGCTGTCCCATAACATAAACCTCACAAATGAAGTTAACATCTTAAAATATTTAGTTCTGTACACTCACTGTTTGATTTTGCATTGATTTCACTGTTTGGATGTGTTTTTCTATTGGTGTCTGTTTGTGTGCGCATACAGCTGAGATAAGGCTGTTTTCGGATTTTTTTCATTTTTCTACTTTCCCATAATATAAACCTAACAAATGAACTTAACATCTTATAAGATATACTTCTTTACCCTCAGTGTTTAATTTTGCAAAGATTTCACTGTTTGGATGTGTTTCTCTATTGAAGTCTGTTTGTGTGCGCATTCAGCTGAGATAAGGCTGTTTCCGAATTTTTTTTAATTTTTCTGCTGTCCCATAACATAAACCTCACAAATGAAGTTAACATCTTAAAATATTTAGTTCTGTACCCTCAGTGTTTGATTTTGCAATGGTTTCATTGTTGGGATGTGTTTTTCTACAAGTGTCTGTTTGTGTGCGCATTCAGCTGAGATAAGGCTGTTTACGGATTTTTTTAATTTTTCTGCTGTCCCATAACATAAACCTCACAAATGAAGTTAACATCTTAAAAGATTTAGTTCTGTACACTCACTGTTTGATTTTGCAATGATTTCACTGTTTGGATGTGTTTTTCTATTGAAGTCTGTTTGTGTGCGCATTCAGCTGAGATAAGGCTGTTTCCGGATTTTTTTAATTTTTCTGCTGTCCCATAACATAAACCTCACAAATGAAGTTAACATCTTAAAATATTTAGTTCTGTACACTCACTGTTTGATTTTGCATTGATTTCACTGTTTGGATGTGTTTTTCTATTGGTGTCTGTTTGTGTGCGCATACAGCTGAGATAAGGCTGTTTTCGGATTTTTTTCATTTTTCTACTTTCCCATAATATAAACCTAACAAATGAACTTAACATCTTATAAGATATACTTCTTTACCCTCAGTGTTTAATTTTGCAAAGATTTCACTGTTTGGATGTGTTTCTCTATTGAAGTCTGTTTGTGTGCGCATTCAGCTGAGATAAGGCTGTTTCCGAATTTTTTTTAATTTTTCTGCTGTCCCATAACATAAACCTCACAAATGAAGTTAACATCTTAAAATATTTAGTTCTGTACCCTCAGTGTTTGATTTTGCAATGGTTTCATTGTTGGGATGTGTTTTTCTACAAGTGTCTGTTTGTGTGCGCATTCAGCTGAGATAAGGCTGTTTACGGATTTTTTTAATTTTTCTGCTGTCCCATAACATAAACCTCACAAATGAAGTTAACATCTTAAAAGATTTAGTTCTGTACACTCACTGTTTGATTTTGCAATGATTTCACTGTTTGGATGTGTTTTTCTATTGGTGTCTGTTTGTGTGCGCATACAGCTGAGATAAGGCTGTTATCGGATTTTTTTCATTTTTCTACTTTCCCATAATATAAACCTAACAAATGAACTTAACATCTTATAAGATATACTTCTTTACCCTCAGTGTTTAATTATGCAAATATTTCACTGTTGGGATGTGTTTTTCTACAAGTGTCTGTTTGTGTGCGCATTCAGCTGAGATAAGGCTGTTTCCGGATTTTTTTAATTTTTCTGCTGTCCCATAACATAAACCTCACAAATGAAGTTAACATCTTAAAATATTTAGTTCTGTACACTCACTGTTTGATTTTGCAATGATTTCACTGTTTGGATGTGTTTTTCTACAAGTGTCTGTTTGTGTGCGCATTCAGCTGAGATAAGGCTGTTTTCTGCTTTTTTTTCATTTTCTACTGTCCCATAACATAAACCTCACAAATAAAGTTAACATCTTATAAGATATACTAATGTACCCTCGTCGTTCCGCTCGTCTTGGGACCCCAAACGACATATGAAATATTCACACTCCTGCGACCTGTAGTTCCTCTTTCACTCGGCCCAAAAGGGTCTAACCCTGGATTTCCGCGCTATCGATAGGAATCAGTTCTATTTTTTCCGTTGCCGCTGCTGAACCTCGTAAATTTCAACGAAGCAGATCGCACAAGACAGGAAGTCCGACACAGTATCAAAGTAAAAACACTTTCCGCCCCCCTTTCAAAATAAAACACAATACGCAGGTCACAACTTCACCTCAACGTCACGGTGCTCCCAGGTCAACAGTCATTTGATCCGAGGGTCTCGGAGACAATGGACGACGAGAGACTGATTATGGAAGTGGAGAAATGAAAGAAGCTGTGTTGTTGTTGTTGTTTCCTTTATACACACAGTCTATCGCGGGATCTCGCGTCCGTTCGAGATTATGGCGCGATCTTCCGTGAATACCGCTGGCTCCCAAGGCTCCGCGCCGCTGCCGTAACGCGCCCGGTGGGGATTGACGTTTGGGAGAGGACGAAGCAGAACCGCGCCGCGGCCGTTCCGCGGCCGTTCCGCGTCCAGTGGAAATCCAGGGTTAGACTGTATAGAGTCTGACATGACCTGATTTTCAGTTTTTGGATACAGGACTTTGGGCTTTTTTCCCCCGGCCAAAAAAAACTGCCAAAAACACAGTCTGTAAAATTCTAACGTAAGAAAGGTGGGAAACTGTCTTTTCTTCAATAATTCCTAAAGGCAATGAGCCCGGAGGCTGATTTCTCCGTATGTGTATCAGGGACTCCTGGCTGATCCAGGGTGCCGAGTTTCAGACCTGTGCAACCTTTGGAAAGGTCAAAGGTCAGCCGCTCTGGTGTGTTTTTTGTAATAATTCCTAAAGGCATTGAGCCAGGAGTCTGATTTTTCCGTATGTGTATCAGGGATTTAGGCTTATCCCGGGTGCAGAGTTTCAGACCTGTGCAACCTTGGGAAAGGTCAATGGTCAGCCGTTCGGGTGTGTTTTTTGTAATAATTCCTAAAAGCATTCAGCCAGTGGTCTGATTTTTCCGTATCTGTATCAGGGACTAAGGCTTATCCAGGGTGCCAAGTTTCAGACCCGTGCAACCTTTGGAAAGGTCAAAGGTCAGCCGTTCGGGTGTGTTTTTTGTAATAATTCCTAAAGGCATTGAGCCAGGAGTCTGATTTTTCCGTATGTGTATCAGGGATTTAGGCTTATCCCGGCAGCCGAGTTTCAGACCTGTGCAACCTTCGGAAAGGTCAATGGTCAGCCGTTCGGGTGTGTTTTTTGTAATAATTCCTAAAGGCATTGAGCCAGGAGTCTGATTTTTCCGTATGTGTATCAGGGATTTAGGCTTATCCCGGGTGCAGAGTTTCAGGCCTGTGCAACCTTCGGAAAGGTCAATGGTCAGCCGTTCGGGTGTGTTTTTTGTAATAATTCCTAAAGGCATTGAGTCAGGAGTCTGATCTTTCCGTATGTGTATCAGGGATTTAGGCTTATCCCCGGTGCAGAGTTTCAGACCTGTGCAACCTTCGGAAAGGTCAATGGTCAGCCGTTCGGGTGTGTTTTTTGTAATAATTCCTAAAGGCATTCAGCCAGTGGTCTGATTTTTCCGTATCTGTATCAGGGACTAAGGCTTATCCAGGGTGCCAAGTTTCAGACCCGTGCAACCTTTGGAAAGGTCAAAGGTCAGCCGTTCGGGTGTGTTTTTTGTAATAATTCCTAAAGGCCTTAAGCCAGGAGTCTGATTTTTCCGTATGTGTATCAGGGACTAAAGCTTATCCCGGTTGCCGAGTTTCAGACCTGTGCAACCTTCGGAAAGGTCAATGGTCAGCCGTTCGGGTGTGTTTTTTGTAATAATTCCTAAAGGCATTGAGCCAGGAGTCTGATTTTTCCGTATGTGTATCAGGGATTTAGGCTTATCCCGGGTGCAGAGTTTCAGGCCTGTGCAACCTTCGGAAAGGTCAATGGTCAGCCGTTCGGGTGTGTTTTTTGTAATAATTCCTAAAGGCATTGAGTCAGGAGTCTGATCTTTCCGTATGTGTATCAGGGACTAAAGATTATCCCGGTAGCCGAGTTTCAGACCTGTGCAACCTTCGGAAAGGTCAATGGTCAGCCATTCGGGTGTGTTTTTTGTAATAATTCCTAAAGGCATTGAGTCAGGAGTCTGTTTTCTCCGTATGTGTATCAGGGACTAAAGCTTATCCCGGTTGCCGAGTTTCAGACCTGTGCAATCTTCGGAAAGGTCAATGGTCAGCCGTTCGGGTGTGTTTTTTTGTAATAATTCCTAAAGGCATTGAGCCAGGAGTCTGATTTTTCCGTATGTGTATCAGGGATTTAGGCTTATCCCGGGTGCAGAGTTTCAGGCCTGTGCAACCTTCGGAAAGGTCAATGGTCAGCCGTTCGGGTGTGTTTTTTGTAATAATTCCTAAAGGCATTGAGTCAGGAGTCTGATCTTTCCGTATGTGTATCAGGGACTAAAGATTATCCCGGTAGCCGAGTTTCAGACCTGTGCAACCTTCGGAAAGGTCAATGGTCAGCCATTCGGGTGTGTTTTTTGTAATAATTCCTAAAGGCATTGAGCCAGGAGTCTGATTTTTCCGTATGTGTATCAGGGACTAAGGCTAATCTAGGGTGCCAAGTTTCAGACCTGTGTAACCTTCGGAAAGGTCAAAGGTCAGCCGTTTAGATTCAAGATTCAAGATTCAAGATTTCTTCATTGTCATACTAACACACATTAGACATGAGGTCAGAACGAAAATCAGTCTCTCCAGAACCCGGTCGGCCCAGCAATAAGAAGAATAAGAAAATAAGAAATAAGAACCAACAGTTTAACTTAACAAAATATAAATTAAAAGAGATCAAAACTTTAAACCTCTGGAGGTAAGGTGCTGTGCAAAAAAGAATTTGGTGCAAGGGTGTGTACGGTACTGGGGGCATGTGCAAAGTACAGTACGTGGGGGGTGGGGGCAGCAGGGCTATGGGGTTACAGAGAGTTAAGGAGTCTGACAGCTCCAGGGAAGAAGCTGTTCCTCAGTCTCGTAGTGCTGCTCTTGATGCTCCGTAGCCTCCTGCCTGAGGGGAGGGGGGTGAACAGTGTGTGTGCCGGGTGAGTGGGATCTCTCATGATGCAGGTAGCCCTTTTCCTGCATCTGGAGGTGAAGATGTCCGTGATGGTGGGGAGGCTGCTGCCCACGGTTCTCTGTGCAGCTTTCACCACTCTGCTGCAGAGCAGCTGCCGTGCCACACAGTGATGCAGGAGCACAGGACACTCTCCACTACACATCTGTAGAAGGTGATAAGGGCTGACCTTCCTAGTCCAGCGCGTCTCAGCCTCCTGAGGAAGTAGAGGCGCTGGTGTGCCTTCCGGACCAGGCTGGAAGTGTTGCTGCTCCAGGTGAGGTCGTCCTTGAGATGCACGCCCAGGTACCTGAAGCTGGAGACCACTTCCACCGCTGTTCCTCCGATGTGCAGGGGAGAATGGGGGGGATGTCTGCTCTGATGTTTAGGTGTGTTTTTTGTAATAATTCCTAAAGGCATTAAGCCAGGAGTCTGATTTTTCCGTATGTGTATCAGGGACTAAGGCTGATCGAGAGTATTTTAATCTTTTTTCTACTGTCCTATAATATGAAGTTAACATCTTATAAGGTATATTGATGTACCCTCAGTGTTTGAATTTATAATGATTTCACTGTTTGGATGTGTTTTTCTATTTGTCTCTGTTTTTGTGTGCATTCAGCAGGGATACGGCTGTTTTCTGATGTTTTTTCATTTTTTTATTGTCCCATAACATAAACCTCACAAATAAAGTTAACATCTCATAAGATATAGTTATATACCTTCAGTGTTTGATTTTGCAATGATCTCACTGTTTGAATGTGTTTTTCTATTTTTGTCTGTTTTTGTGCGCATTCAGCTGGAATACGACTGTTTTCTGATTTTTTTTCATTTTTTAACTGTCCCATAACATAAACCTCACAAATAAAGTTAACATCTTATAAGATTTAGTTATATACCTTCAGTGTTTGATTTTGCAATGATTTCACTGTTTGAATGTGTTTTTCTATTTTTGTCTGTTTTTGTGCGCATTCAGCTGGAATACGACTGTTTTCTGATTTTTTTTCATTTTTCTACTGTCCCATAACATAAACCTCACAAATAAAGTTAACATCTTATAAGATATACTAATGTACCCTCGTCGTTCCGCTCGTCTTGGGACCCCAAACGACATATGAAATATTCACACTCCTGCGACCTGTAGTTCCTCTTTCACTCGGCCCAAAAGGGTCTAACCCTGGATTTCCGCGCTATCGATAGGAATCAGTTCTATTTTTTCCGTTGCCGCTGCTGAACCTCGTAAATTTCAACGAAGCAGATCGCACAAGACAGGAAGTCCGACACAGTATCAAAGTAAAAACACTTTCCGCCCCCCTTTCAAAATAAAACACAATACGCAGGTCACAACTTCACCTCAACGTCACGGTGCTCCCAGGTCAACAGTCATTTGATCCGAGGGTCTCGGAGACAATGGACGACGAGAGACTGATTATGGAAGTGGAGAAATGAAAGAAGCTGTGTTGTTGTTGTTGTTTCCTTTATACACACAGTCTATCGCGGGATCTCGCGTCCGTTCGAGATTATGGCGCGATCTTCCGTGAATACCGCTGGCTCCCAAGGCTCCGCGCCGCTGCCGTAACGCGCCCGGTGGGGATTGACGTTTGGGAGAGGACGAAGCAGAACCGCGCCGCGGCCGTTCCGCGGCCGTTCCGCGTCCAGTGGAAATCCAGGGTTAGACTGTATAGAGTCTGACATGACCTGATTTTCAGTTTTTGGATACAGGACTTTGGGCTTTTTTCCCCCGGCCAAAAAAAACTGCCAAAAACACAGTCTGTAAAATTCTAACGTAAGAAAGGTGGGAAACTGTCTTTTCTTCAATAATTCCTAAAGGCAATGAGCCCGGAGGCTGATTTCTCCGTATGTGTATCAGGGACTCCTGGCTGATCCAGGGTGCCGAGTTTCAGACCTGTGCAACCTTTGGAAAGGTCAAAGGTCAGCCGCTCTGGTGTGTTTTTTGTAATAATTCCTAAAGGCATTGAGCCAGGAGTCTGATTTTTCCGTATGTGTATCAGGGATTTAGGCTTATCCCGGGTGCAGAGTTTCAGACCTGTGCAACCTTGGGAAAGGTCAATGGTCAGCCGTTCGGGTGTGTTTTTTGTAATAATTCCTAAAAGCATTCAGCCAGTGGTCTGATTTTTCCGTATCTGTATCAGGGACTAAGGCTTATCCAGGGTGCCAAGTTTCAGACCCGTGCAACCTTTGGAAAGGTCAAAGGTCAGCCGTTCGGGTGTGTTTTTTGTAATAATTCCTAAAGGCATTGAGCCAGGAGTCTGATTTTTCCGTATGTGTATCAGGGATTTAGGCTTATCCCGGCAGCCGAGTTTCAGACCTGTGCAACCTTCGGAAAGGTCAATGGTCAGCCGTTCGGGTGTGTTTTTTGTAATAATTCCTAAAGGCATTGAGCCAGGAGTCTGATTTTTCCGTATGTGTATCAGGGATTTAGGCTTATCCCGGGTGCAGAGTTTCAGGCCTGTGCAACCTTCGGAAAGGTCAATGGTCAGCCGTTCGGGTGTGTTTTTTGTAATAATTCCTAAAGGCATTGAGTCAGGAGTCTGATCTTTCCGTATGTGTATCAGGGATTTAGGCTTATCCCCGGTGCAGAGTTTCAGACCTGTGCAACCTTCGGAAAGGTCAATGGTCAGCCGTTCGGGTGTGTTTTTTGTAATAATTCCTAAAGGCATTCAGCCAGTGGTCTGATTTTTCCGTATCTGTATCAGGGACTAAGGCTTATCCAGGGTGCCAAGTTTCAGACCCGTGCAACCTTTGGAAAGGTCAAAGGTCAGCCGTTCGGGTGTGTTTTTTGTAATAATTCCTAAAGGCCTTAAGCCAGGAGTCTGATTTTTCCGTATGTGTATCAGGGACTAAAGCTTATCCCGGTTGCCGAGTTTCAGACCTGTGCAACCTTCGGAAAGGTCAATGGTCAGCCGTTCGGGTGTGTTTTTTGTAATAATTCCTAAAGGCATTGAGCCAGGAGTCTGATTTTTCCGTATGTGTATCAGGGATTTAGGCTTATCCCGGGTGCAGAGTTTCAGGCCTGTGCAACCTTCGGAAAGGTCAATGGTCAGCCGTTCGGGTGTGTTTTTTGTAATAATTCCTAAAGGCATTGAGTCAGGAGTCTGATCTTTCCGTATGTGTATCAGGGACTAAAGATTATCCCGGTAGCCGAGTTTCAGACCTGTGCAACCTTCGGAAAGGTCAATGGTCAGCCATTCGGGTGTGTTTTTTGTAATAATTCCTAAAGGCATTGAGTCAGGAGTCTGTTTTCTCCGTATGTGTATCAGGGACTAAAGCTTATCCCGGTTGCCGAGTTTCAGACCTGTGCAATCTTCGGAAAGGTCAATGGTCAGCCGTTCGGGTGTGTTTTTTTGTAATAATTCCTAAAGGCATTGAGCCAGGAGTCTGATTTTTCCGTATGTGTATCAGGGATTTAGGCTTATCCCGGGTGCAGAGTTTCAGGCCTGTGCAACCTTCGGAAAGGTCAATGGTCAGCCGTTCGGGTGTGTTTTTTGTAATAATTCCTAAAGGCATTGAGTCAGGAGTCTGATCTTTCCGTATGTGTATCAGGGACTAAAGATTATCCCGGTAGCCGAGTTTCAGACCTGTGCAACCTTCGGAAAGGTCAATGGTCAGCCATTCGGGTGTGTTTTTTGTAATAATTCCTAAAGGCATTGAGCCAGGAGTCTGATTTTTCCGTATGTGTATCAGGGACTAAGGCTAATCTAGGGTGCCAAGTTTCAGACCTGTGTAACCTTCGGAAAGGTCAAAGGTCAGCCGTTTAGATTCAAGATTCAAGATTCAAGATTTCTTCATTGTCATACTAACACACATTAGACATGAGGTCAGAACGAAAATCAGTCTCTCCAGAACCCGGTCGGCCCAGCAATAAGAAGAATAAGAAAATAAGAAATAAGAACCAACAGTTTAACTTAACAAAATATAAATTAAAAGAGATCAAAACTTTAAACCTCTGGAGGTAAGGTGCTGTGCAAAAAAGAATTTGGTGCAAGGGTGTGTACGGTACTGGGGGCATGTGCAAAGTACAGTACGTGGGGGGTGGGGGCAGCAGGGCTATGGGGTTACAGAGAGTTAAGGAGTCTGACAGCTCCAGGGAAGAAGCTGTTCCTCAGTCTCGTAGTGCTGCTCTTGATGCTCCGTAGCCTCCTGCCTGAGGGGAGGGGGGTGAACAGTGTGTGTGCCGGGTGAGTGGGATCTCTCATGATGCAGGTAGCCCTTTTCCTGCATCTGGAGGTGAAGATGTCCGTGATGGTGGGGAGGCTGCTGCCCACGGTTCTCTGTGCAGCTTTCACCACTCTGCTGCAGAGCAGCTGCCGTGCCACACAGTGATGCAGGAGCACAGGACACTCTCCACTACACATCTGTAGAAGGTGATAAGGGCTGACCTTCCTAGTCCAGCGCGTCTCAGCCTCCTGAGGAAGTAGAGGCGCTGGTGTGCCTTCCGGACCAGGCTGGAAGTGTTGCTGCTCCAGGTGAGGTCGTCCTTGAGATGCACGCCCAGGTACCTGAAGCTGGAGACCACTTCCACCGCTGTTCCTCCGATGTGCAGGGGAGAATGGGGGGGATGTCTGCTCTGATGTTTAGGTGTGTTTTTTGTAATAATTCCTAAAGGCATTAAGCCAGGAGTCTGATTTTTCCGTATGTGTATCAGGGACTAAGGCTGATCGAGAGTATTTTAATCTTTTTTCTACTGTCCTATAATATGAAGTTAACATCTTATAAGGTATATTGATGTACCCTCAGTGTTTGAATTTATAATGATTTCACTGTTTGGATGTGTTTTTCTATTTGTCTCTGTTTTTGTGTGCATTCAGCAGGGATACGGCTGTTTTCTGATGTTTTTTCATTTTTTTATTGTCCCATAACATAAACCTCACAAATAAAGTTAACATCTCATAAGATATAGTTATATACCTTCAGTGTTTGATTTTGCAATGATCTCACTGTTTGAATGTGTTTTTCTATTTTTGTCTGTTTTTGTGCGCATTCAGCTGGAATACGACTGTTTTCTGATTTTTTTTCATTTTTTAACTGTCCCATAACATAAACCTCACAAATAAAGTTAACATCTTATAAGATTTAGTTATATACCTTCAGTGTTTGATTTTGCAATGATTTCACTGTTTGAATGTGTTTTTCTATTTTTGTCTGTTTTTGTGCGCATTCAGCTGGAATACGACTGTTTTCTGATTTTTTTTCATTTTTCTACTGTCCCATAACATAAACCTCACAAATAAAGTTAACATCTTATAAGATATACTAATGTACCCTCGTCGTTCCGCTCGTCTTGGGACCCCAAACGACATATGAAATATTCACACTCCTGCGACCTGTAGAAATGTAGTTCCTCCAAAACTTCCACTCTGGCCAAAGAGTCTAAGACTGTATAGAGTCTTCAGTTTTTGGACACAGGACTGTGGGCTTTTTTCCCCCTGGCCAAAAAAAACTGCCAAAAACACAGTCTGTAAAATTCAAATGTAAGAAACGTGGGAAACTGTCTTTTCTTCAATAATTCCTAAAGGCAATGAGCCCGGATGCTGATTTCTCCGTATGTGTATCAGGGACTCCTGGCTGATCCAGGGTGCTGAGTTTCAGACCCGTGCAACCTTTGGAAAGGTCAAAGGTCAGCCGCTGTGGTGTGTTTTTTTGTAATAATTCCTAAAGGCATTAAGCCAGGAGTCTGATTTTTCCGTATGTGTATCAGGGACTAAGGCTGATCGAGGGTATTTTAATCTTTTTTCTACCGTCCTATAATATGAAGTTAACATCTTATAAGGTATATTGATGTACCCTCAGTGTTTGATTTTGCAATGATTTCACTGTTTGGATGTGTTTTTCTATTTGTCTCTGTTTTTGTGCGCATTCAGCATGGATAAGGCTGTTTTCGCAATTTTTTTCATTTTTCTACTGTCCCATAACATAAACCTCACAAATAAAGTTAACATCTCATAAGATATAGTTATATACCTTCAGTGTTTGATTTTGCAATGATTTCACTGTTTGGATGTGTTTTTCTATTTGTCTCTGTTTTTGTGCGCATTCAGCAGGGATACGGCTGTTTTCTGATTTTTTTCATTTTTCTACTGTCCCATAACATAAACCTCACAAAGGGTGATTTAGATTTCTCTTTTGTTTATTCACTGCATTTTGTTGATTGATGATTGATTCATTTTTTTCACAACTGCCTAAAACCTTTGCACAGTACTGTGGACAGTAGAAAAAAATCCGAAACAGCCTTATCTCGGCTGGATGCGCACACAAACAGACACCAATAGAAAAACACATCCCAACAGTGAAATCATTGCAAAATCAAACACTGAGGGTACAGAAGTATATCTTATATGATGTTAACTTCATTAGTGAGGTTTATATTATGGGACAGTAGAAAAAAGAAAAAAATCCGAAAACAGCCTAACCTCAGCTGAATACGTCCAGTGAAAGTTAAATCATAAAGTACTGATAAAAAATAAGGATTTTATACTTCATCAAAAAATGTTACCCTATTGTTTGTTGCAAAAAGTGAACTTTGACCCTATATTCCTCCAAAACGTATACAGTAAAAGTACTCCATACTACTAGTATATGAAGTATAAGTGGTACTGAGTTCAGTGAAAGTGAAATCATACACTACTAATACAAATTATGGATTTTAAACTTCATCAAAAACGGATGATCACACAGGTCATACAAAACATCTAGCTTATGTTTGATTTGATGTAATTATTTTACATGTAATCACTATAATATGATAGGGTTAGGGTTAGTTTTGATAAATTATTTAACCTTTTTCTTTTTCAGTACATTGTGACTGATGTTGATGAGGTCGAGGTCTTCAGCGTCTGAGGCTGTGTCTTTGACAGTCAGGATGAATTGAGCCCCAAACAAAGTGAAACATTGTGTTTACCTGTAATTGCACCTGTGTAAACAAAACCAGACTTTTGTTTGGGTTCACGTAGAGGGCAAGTCTTTGAAGTCCCTCAAGATGCCTGTTTCTTTTTTTTACTCAAAGGAGTGAATGTGTGTATGAGCCTCTTTGTAGGTGTAGGTGCCTGTGTATCATGTCGATTTGAACTTGATGTGAGAACAAGAAGTGCCTGGAGTCGCACATACACACAGACACACAGACACAGACACACACACACACATTTATTCCTAAACCCACATTCACACCATACTATGATATCCCTAAAATACACCCACATCATTTTAGCTTCAGATATTGATTGAATAGTGTGTTATATGATAATGAAAAATGTTGATATTCCCTGACAGTGGAAAATAACTTCACCTTCACCAAATTTGAAGCAATTTGGTGTAAGATATCCTCAAAAAAAAATCCAAACGCACAAAGAATGCAGAGGATTAATCTGTTATGTTTTTATTACAAAAAATCTTGGAAGCGAACATTTCTGCCATGCATGTATGGTGAAACAAAGGGGCAGTTTATTTCAACTACTACTGTAGCTTTAAGATAATTATCGACCATCGTCACACTCCAACGCAACGTAGTTCCCCACCACAGCAGCAGCGGATTAATATCCAAAACGTGAACAGGTTAGTGTCTGCTCAGCAGGTGGATGAACATGTAATGGAGTTGCAGCATCAGTCGCTGACCAAGGAATTACTGGGGAAGTTGGTGGTAGAGGGAGGCTATTGACATGTCACAGGAAGATGCTCAAAAATGTAGAGGTAAGTGAAATTTTACATTATTATAATGAGCTAAACAGCAGGCCATTGCTAAAATGTGTTCGTTAATTACAGTAACTACGTCTTTTCACTACATACATACACATGCATTTAAACACACACGCATTAATCGAAATATAGTTAATACTAATATATGCACATGTAAATGTTCCATGCTCTTTTTTTTCTTTTTCGCTTTGCTGTTTTTTTCGAAAGTTTAGTGTTTAAATGCAGTCAGTATCCTATCTCTGAGATGGTGTTGTCTGCGACGTTACACGGGAGCCAGACTTGCTGTCTGAACAGTTCCACTGTGAGAACCGATGTCCTCTCACCCGAACCCGCAGCTGCAAAGCTCCCGTTTTCGCGGAACCGCTTGCTGTGTTTCGGCTGCGTCTTCGGTTGTGAGGACTGTGGGTCACATTGCTGATCTGTTCAGAGAGCTTCGCTGGTGCTGCTGCTGCACTGTCCTGTCTATTTAACAAGTAGGCTATACACTAAATCTATCCCTCTATTCTTAAAAATTAGGTCCACTCTGAATGTTGATACAGTGTGGGTGTTGTAATTATTATTTTTTTTTTATGACAGTCTTTTCCATTCTTACAACGCACAGTTAACGTGACTGGATTCTGCTTCATCCGGGGAAAGAGGCTGACCCTCAGGCTTTGGACACCTACAGTATTTAGTTGATGACAAACTGTTTCCTTAACCCTCAGGCTTCATTATGATTCATTTCCACTGTGTTAGTGCATATGGCACACTTTCTTGTAAGAAGGTCTCTTGGCAAATTGGAATTCAAATGAAAACATTTTATTAATAGATCAATAGAACACTGAACATTGTTTTCACCATACACTTGAGTATATGGCAGGAATGTTCACTCCCAAGAATTGTTGTCATAAAAGATTAATACTTTTGTCCTGCATCAGTCCTCCTCAAAACCACCAAATATTCAATCATTTCCATATTACAAATGTCCTCTTTTCAAATTAAGAGGGGAGGGAGTACATGTTTTAGCTGATGCTACACAAAACTAACAATGCTTCAAAGTTAATATTGTGGGTAATCTTTGACATATTCAAGACTGATTAAAAAAAAATCTCCCAGCCCCCCAACATTTGTCATATCTGTTGCCAGTACAACCCATGAAATGCTCATTTGTACTTGTCAGGAAGTCACTGCAGCTCTGACCTTGTAACCTAAATATGTTTCTGCTTCAAAATCACTTTGTTTCATACATGAGGCTAATGTCTGGCAGATTATACCAATCTTAGCCAATCTTCATCACTAAGTTTTATGTTAAATCCTGATTCCCATCTTTTTTTTTATGTATTTTGTAGCATTTTTTTTTATATAGTCCCAATATAATTCTAATTGTGGTTTCTTTGTATGCGTTGATTATGATGATCTGGATCACACTATTCACTTCTCAGGAGGGGTCCATCCTGATCTCTTTCATATAGTAGTCTCTAAGTTGCAGGAATCCACAGAATTCATGATTGATTATCTAAATCCTTTTTTTCTGTCATATTTTGGAAACTCTCAAGCTGTCCATCTTTCACCAAAACACACCATGCTGTGATTCCCTTGGTTGTCCACTGTTTAAATCCTATATCGTACCTAGTCGGTGTAAAATTGCTATCATATTCAATAAATTAGTGTCTTTCTGTATCTTATATTTTTTTATTATGCTGAACCATATTTTGTATGTGAACATCGTGATTGTGTCTATTTGGTTTTGAATCTTCTTGTATGTTTCTTTATCCCCAATTATATTCTGTACTGGGTTTTCTCCAAACTCTTTTTCTATTTCATTTCACTGTGTCTGGTTTGCACCAACCTACAATATATCTCAATTGGGCCGCATGGTAGTATTCCTTTAATTTTGGAAGTCTCATCCCTCCTTCTTCTTTTGGCAGCTGGAGAGTTTCCAGTCTTATCGTGGGTCTTTTGCCACCCCAACTAAACTTTGATATCATTTTATTCCAGCTCATAAATTGGGGCTTGGGGGACCTCTACTGGTAGGGCTTGGAATAGGTATAAGGGTCAGGGTCAGCGAGTTGGCAGCACCCCGCTTTACCCGCAGGCTGTAGCAGAGAGCCCCCCTTACAGCAACAACTTTGGCAACAACTTATTTTAAAATAAATATATATAAATATATATATATATATATATTATAAAATCACGACAAACCCACACCATAACCCCCCAAACATTTATGACCTTCCCCAAAGTTTCATCTTGGAATGCCCATGGCATCCAATCAAATTCTTTTAGAGCCCAACAAATTAAATTCTTGTTGAAAACTGACTTTGACATATTATGTTGTCAAGAACTGAGACTGAACACAAGTAAAGAGTAACGGTATCCAGCATGTGGAACAAAGGTCTAAGTGTAATTTCTATTGGCGAAAGTAAAGCTGATGGTGGGATCTTTTTTCTAAAACTGGTGATGTCACTATTATCCGTAAAACGAATGATTTCCTAATTTAATTCCTTGTAGATTGCTCATGTTGGATTGTTTTTACCGAGGAGAAAAAATACGAACGATACACGTGTACACCTCTCATGAGAGAACAAACATTTTTCAACTTTTTAAAAGACTTAAAGAACCCCTATTGGTCAGATACAAAATTATTTTATGTGGCGACTTTAACACTGTCATCGATGTAAACGACAGAGTGAGCTCTAAAGTCTTGAAACTCAGCTCTGATGGTAATCGCTTGACTCAATTCAATTCTTATGTAGACTAATTGTGATCTTAACAAGTCCTGGCAAATTAAAGTAGGCACAAGCACCATGACGTCCAATCTGAAGCAGCATCCTGCAATTTGTCTTCTTATGTCATCACTTTTTTTCAAAGGATGTATGTTACAGTATTTTAAATAAAATACACATAATGGAAATATATTGGTACAAAATCTGAAGGAATTTTTCATCATCTCCAGAAAAGAGCATATTTCGTATTTTAAATATGTATTTTTTTTAATACATGTATCAGAAATACTTCCCATCCCTGCTTAGAGACATTACGTGAAGGTTGAAAATTGTGTTGCTTTAAATAAAACCCATAACATGAGAATGTGCTTAAATTGAAGCACAATATATAATGATTATGTATAGAAAATGCACTCTGATTTTCGCAGTTGAAGCACAAGAATCTGGATCTTTACAAAACAAATGTTATCTATCCGCAATTCCTATACTCCTATTCCAAATATGTTTGTGATTTAAACAGCATTTGTCTAGTGTAACATTAGTGATACTTTTGCAGTAGTATATTTATTGTGAGACACAATTATACATTTTTCCCAAATCTGTCCATGCCTCATCCATCTCTTCCTCTCCCTTCTTGTCTTCCTCCTCAGCACATGGAGAAGATCTCCATGCTGGCTTTCCATCCAGTTAAGATGCACAGCTGCTATGAGAAGGTGGTGAACCTGAGCCTTGAGGGTCTGCAGCAACAGTTTGACGTGAGCAGCCCGTCAGTGTTTGTCCAAAGGGCCCAGATCCCCATGAGAGAGGTGAAACCTCAACTACTGACTAACCAGTCTGATATAGGTTATTGGTTAACTGGTTAACACAATGGGAAGTTTCTATGAGAGCTAATCATTTTATTGACACTCATTATATTGCTTGATCATTTTCCTACACTGTAGCTCCTGTTTGACTAGAGTTTGTCAAATAGTTGAATGATGAGGTTCTGACTGTGGCATTGATCAAGGACACAGTAGAACTAAAGGCGAACATCTTTTGGCGGTTTGATAACTCAGTGGACAGTTAAACAGTTAAACATGCCACAATACAGACTGTGGACCTGGGTCCACATGTGATAAATAACATTATCACATTATTTCATGGGATATTCCTATATGAGTCAGTTTGTCTGGTGTTACATGCATGTATGTCACAAAGTTAGGTACAAAACTACAAATTGTGTTTTACTAGATGTTTGAGCAGATCCTTCATCAGAGTCTCGAGTCTCAGGGTACAGAGGAGCTGTGTAAGATCATCCAGCACTGCCAGGACAGAGTCATTAAGGTAATACACAAAGAAAACAGGCTTGTGCATCAAATTATTGCATCACATCTACATTAATATCTAATAATATTACACCTGGCATACTCCAGCCCTGGGAGTGAAACTTTTGGTCTGGCCTTGTTTTAGTGTTAAGGAAAATTCAGGTTCAACTTTATCAATTTATTAATTTTTGAGCAAGAGTCCAGGATACCGGGCTATTGCCCAGCTTAATCCCTTCTGTGCATCTTCCTCTGATATTTTCAAGCCTCAACTTGCCAGCTCCATGTTTATTTTTATTATATCAGAAAGTATGAGTGTGTGGATGAGCTAACTCATGCTTTTGAAGCATGATGATGGTCGCCACAGCGGTCGTCTTCCAGATAGAGATTAGATAGAAAATAAAACTCCAAACTCAAGGAATAAACACTTGACTTTTGCGAGAACAGGTGAACGTCACATAGTGTACCCTGAGACATTATTGCTCTGGACCATAATCAAGTGGACTGATAAGAGATTACCGGCATCTTGTGAAATGTGCCAGTACACAAATAAAAGTGCCGTTTCTGTGTACTGGACAGTACCGGGCCACTTCTAGTTAATAATTGTACTGTAGTGACAGTGATGGTATTTTATGTACACTTAATGTCTCTTATGTGATGTTATTCTTTAACAAACAAGTGCACAATAAAAATTCACTGGGAATTCTAAACAGCACATTGCAATTTATTCAATTATTATCGGAGTATTGATCAGTAATACAGTGAAAATGAGAGGAAATGTTTAAGGTGTGCGCCCCTAAATGTTCTGCTTGCTCTCCTAAAACATTCAGTTATAGGGGGGGCTACTGTGCTCCTAGTAAAAAGTTAGTCTGGTGCCCTGCATACATTGTTCTAAAGGGTTTATGGTCTTAGTTCCTCTTCAGTAGAGCTGCATGTCCACAATGTAAATTTAATTTTACATTTAAATGCAGAGCTGTCAGTGTGTGATTGACAGCTCTGCATTTCATGTTTGCAAAGTTGCAGTTATAGGTGGATTTGTAGTGGACAAGCTATCAGTATCCATCCCTTCTCTTATAACTATGGTTGTTTCTGGTTTCAAAAACTAACATGGTGTTGCCCAAAATACTAAACTCCTACATTTAAACAGGGGAGTCTAGTGGCAACCCAAATAGTTGACACATCCCAACCTTATGAGAACCTGCCTCTCAAAATGGGTTATGGATTCATATTTTATCTCTGACAAATGGAATGTGAACTATGATGAGGAAGGCATGACAATATTATAGCTATATCATGACATGAGACAAGATATGATCTTAGAATTTTGATATTGTCATATCGTGATCGGGTATTTGTGATGAATTTTCCTGGTTTGAGAATTTTGGAGAAAATCAAGCTCAAAAGTCAAGCTTTTGACAATTATTTTGCAACAATTTGTGACTTTGCACTGCCCTCTAGTGGCCTAATATGATTTCACATGAAATATGTCACCTGCTTTGCATGCTACAGCTCCTTATTTTTCCAGTGATCCCCTATATGTCCATATCTACTTTGGACTATAGGAGAAAGTCCATCTCAAATATGAATGCTGACTGAATTCTATTGCAACCATTCCTGAATTTGCACTTCTCCCTACTGGCCGAAACGTGCATTTTTTTTAAGGTGGAATCGAAACTTAATGAAAATCGGAAGCGAATGCTGAAGGTGGCCCTACAGCATCATCATGTCATTGTTCCCAATAGAATGAGTGCGCGAGTTTTTGTTTTTTTATGTTAATATAATGTCAATGTATTAATGATATAAATATAATGATGGTGATGATAACAATAATAATATTTACAGCGATAATAATAATAATATTAATAATAATGATATGATTACAACAATAATGTGTGCTGTGAAAGCAACATTTGTTGAAAAAAACAGTGTAGAAATATTTTTTTGAAGTTTGATTATGACAAATAACCATACAGTTAACTGAACAAATGAAATGTACATCTTATAAGATATACTTCTGTACTCTCAGTGTTTGATTTTGCAATGATTTCACGGATGTGTTTTTCTATTGGTGTCTGTTTGTGTGCGCATTCAGCTGAGATAAGGCTGTTTCCGGATTTTTTTAAATTTTTCTGCTGTCCCATAATATAAACCTCACAAATGAAGTTCACATCTTAAAAGATTTAGTTCTGTACACTCACTGTTTGATTTTGCAAAGATTTAACTGTTGGGATGTGTTTTTCTATTGGTGTCTGTTTGTGTGCGCATTCAGCTGAGATAAGGCTGTTTCCGGATTTTTTTCATTTTTCTGCTGTCCCATAACATAAACCTCACAACTGAAGTTAAGAACTTAAAATATTTAGTTCTGTACCCTCAGTGTTTGATTTTGCAAAGATTTCACTGTTGGGATGTGTTTTTCTATTGGTGTCTGTTTGTGTGCGCATTCAGCTGAGATAAGGCTGTTTCCGGATTTTTTTCATTTTTCTACTTTCCCATAATATAAACCTAACAAATGAACTTAACATATTATAAGATATACTTCTTTACCCTCAGTGTTTAATTTTGCAAAGATTTCACTGTTTGGATGTGTTTTTCTATTGGTGTCTGTTTGTGTGCGCATTCAGCTGAGATAAGGCTGTTTCCGGATTTTTTTAATTTTTCTGCTGTCCCATAACATAAACCTCACAAATGAAGTTAAAATCTTAGAAGTTATAGTTATATGTCTTCAGTGTTTGATTTTGCAATGATTTCACTGTTTGGATGTGTTTTTCTATTTGTGTCTTTTGTGGTGCACATTCAGCAAGTATACGGCTGTTTTCTGATTTTTTTCAATTTTCTATTGTCCCATAACATAAACCTCACAAATAAAGTTAACATCTTATAAGATATAGTTATTTATCCTCAGTGTTTGATTTTGCAATGATTTCACTGTTTGGATGTGTTTTTCTATTTGTGTCTGTTTTTGTGCGCATTCAGCAAGTATACTGCTATTTTCTGATTTTTTTCAATTTTCTACTGTCCCGTAACATAAACCTCACAAATAAAGTTAAAATCTTATAAGATATAGTTATATGCCTTCAGTGTTTGATTTTGCAATGATTTCACTGTTTGGATGTGTTTTTCTATTTGTGTCTGTTTTTGTGCACATTCAGCATGTATACGGCTGTTTTCTGATTTTTTTCAATTTTCTACTGTTCCATAACATAAACCTCACAAATAAAGTTAACATCTCATAAGATATACTTCTGTAACCTCAGTGTTTGATTTTGCAATGATTTCACTGTTTGGATGTGTTTTTCTATGTGTGTCTGTGTTTGTGCACATTCAGCAAGTATACAGCTGTTTTCTGATTTTTTTCAATTTTCTACTGTTCCATAACATAAACCTCACAAATAAAGTTAACATCTTGTAAGATATACTTCTGTAACCTCAGTGTTTGATTTTGCAATGATTTCACTGTTTGGATGTGTTTTTCTATGTGTGTCTGTGTTTGTGCACATTCAGCAAGTATACGGCTGTTTTCTGATTTTTTTCAATTTTCTATTGTCCCGTAACATTAACCTCATAAATAAAGTTAACATCTTATAAGATATAGTTATATGCCTTCAGTGTTTGATTTTGCAATGATTTCACTGTTTGGATGTGTTTTTCTATTTGTGTCTGTCTTTGTGCACGTTCAGCAAGTATACAGCTGTTTTCTGATTTTTTTCAATTTTCTACTGTCCCATAACATAAACCTCACAAATAAAGTTAACATCTTATAAGATATACTTCTGTAACCTCAGTGTTTGATTTTGCAATGATTTCACTGTTTGGATGTGTTTTTCTATTTGTGTCTGTTTTTGTGCGCATTCAGCAAGTATACTGCTGTTTTCTGATTTTTTTCAATTTTCTACTGTCCCGTAACATAAACCTCACAAATAAAGTTAAAATCTTATAAGATATAGTTATATGCCTTCAGTGTTTGATTTTGCAATGATTTCACTGTTTGGATGTGTTTTTCTATTTGTGTCTGTTTTTGTGCACATTCAGCAAGTATACGGCTGTTTTCTGATTTTTTTCAATTTTCTACTGTTCCATAACATAAACCTCACAAATAAAGTTAACATCTCATAAGATATACTTCTGTAACCTCAGTGTTTGATTTTGCAATGATTTCACTGTTTGGATGTGTTTTTCTATGTGTGTCTGTGTTTGTGCACATTCAGCAAGTATACGGCTGTTTTCTGATTTTTTTCAATTTTCTACTGTTCCATAATATAAACCTCACAAATAAAGTTAACATCTTATAAGATATACTTCTGTAACCTCAGTGTTTGATTTTGCAATGATTTCACTGTTTGGATGTGTTTTTCTATTTGTGTCTTTTGTTGTGCACATTCAGCAAGTATACGGCTGTTTTCTGATTTTTTTCAATTTTCTATTGTCCCGTAACATTAACCTCATAAATAAAGTTAACATCTTATAAGATATAGTTATATGCCTTCAGTGTTTGATTTTGCAATGATTTCACTGTTTGGATGTGTTTTTCTATTTGTGTCTGTCTTTGTGCACGTTCAGCAAGTATACAGCTGTTTTCTGATTTTTTTCAATTTTCTACTGTCCCATAACATAAACCTCACAAATAAAGTTAACATCTTATAAGATATACTTCTGTAACCTCAGTGTTTGATTTTGCAATGATTTCACTGTTTGGATGTGTTTTTCTATTTGTGTCTGTTTTTGTGCGCATTCAGCAAGTATACTGCTGTTTTCTGATTTTTTTCAATTTTCTACTGTCCCGTAACATAAACCTCACAAATAAAGTTAAAATCTTATAAGATATAGTTATATGCCTTCAGTGTTTGATTTTGCAATGATTTCACTGTTTGGATGTGTTTTTCTATTTGTGTCTGTTTTTGTGCACATTCAGCAAGTATACGGCTGTTTTCTGATTTTTTTCAATTTTCTACTGTTCCATAACATAAACCTCACAAATAAAGTTAACATCTCATAAGATATACTTCTGTAACCTCAGTGTTTGATTTTGCAATGATTTCACTGTTTGGATGTGTTTTTCTATGTGTGTCTGTGTTTGTGCACATTCAGCAAGTATACGGCTGTTTTCTGATTTTTTTCAATTTTCTACTGTTCCATAATATAAACCTCACAAATAAAGTTAACATCTTATAAGATATACTTCTGTAACCTCAGTGTTTGATTTTGCAATGATTTCACTGTTTGGATGTGTTTTTCTATTTGTGTCTTTTGTTGTGCACATTCAGCAAGTATACGGCTGTTTTCTGATTTTTTTCAATTTTCTATTGTCCCGTAACATTAACCTCATAAATAAAGTTAACATCTTATAAGATATAGTTATATGCCTTCAGTGTTTGATTTTGCAATGATTTCACTGTTTGGATGTGTTTTTCTATTTGTGTCTGTCTTTGTGCACGTTCAGCAAGTATACAGCTGTTTTCTGATTTTTTTCAATTTTCTACTGTCCCATAACATAAACCTCACAAATAAAGTTAACATCTTATAAGATATACTTCTGTAACCTCAGTGTTTGATTTTGCAATGATTTCACTGTTTGGATGTATTTTTCTATTTGTGTCTGTTTTTGTGCACATTCAGCAAGTATACGGCTGTTTTCTGATTTTTTTCAATTTTCTACTGTCCCATAACATAAACCTCACAAATGAAGTTAACATCTTAAAAGATTTAGTTCTGTACCCTCACTGTTTGATTTTGCAATGATTTCACTGTTTGGATGTGTTTTTCTACAAGTATCTGTTTGTCTGCGCATTCAGCTGAGATAAGGCTGTTTCCGGATTTTTTTAATTTTTCTGCTGTCCCATAACATAAACCTCACAAATGAAGTTAACATCTTATAAGATATACTTCTTTACCCTCAGTGTTTAATTTTGCAATGATTTCACTGTTGGGATGTGTTTTTCTACAAGTATCTGTTTGTGTGTCATTCAGCTGAGATAAGGCTTTTTAAGGATTTTTTTAATTTTTCTGCTGTCCCATAACATAAACCTCACAAATGAAGTTAACATCTTAAAATATTTAGTTCTGTACCCTCAGTGTTTGATTTTGCTTTGATTTCACTGTTTGGATGTGTTTTTCTATTGGTGTCTGTTTGTGTGCGCATTCAGCTGTTTCCGGATTTTTTTCATTTTTCTGCTGTCCCATAACATAAACCTCACAAATAAAGTTAAAATCTTAGAAGTTATAGTTATATGCCTTCAGTGTTTGATTCTGCAATGATTTCACTGTTTGGATGTGTTTTTCTATTTGTGTCTGTTTTTGTGCACATTCAGCAAGTATACGGCTGTTTTCTGATTTTTTTCAATTTTCTATTGTCCTATAACATAACCTCACAAATAAAGTTAAAATCTTATAAGATATAGTTATATGCCTTCAGTGTTTGATTTTGCAATGATTTCACTGTTTGGATGTGTTTTTCTTCAAGTATCTGTTTGTCTGCGCATTCAGCTGAGATAAGGCTGTTTAAGGATTTTTTTAATTTTTCTGCTGTCCCATAACATAAACATCACAAATGAAGTTAACATCTTAAAAGATTTAGTTCTGTACCCTCAGTGTTTGATTTTGCAATGATTTCACTTTTGGGATGTGTTTTTCTACAAGTGTCTGTTTGTGTGCGCATTCAGCTGAGATAAGGCTGTTTACGGATTTTTTTAATTTTTCTGCTGTTCCATAACATAAACCTCACAAATGAAGTTAACATCTTAAAAGATTTAGTTCTGTACACTCACTGTTTGATTTTGCAATGATTTCACTGTTTGGATGTGTTTTTCTATTGGTGTCTGTTTGTGTTCGCATTCAGCTGAGATAAGGCTGTTTCCGGATTTTTTTAATTTTTCTGCTGTCCCATAACATAAACCTCACAAATGAAGTTAACATCTTATAAGATATACTTCTTTACCCTCAGTGTTTAATTTTGCAATGATTTCACTGTTGGGATGTGTTTTTCTACAAGTATCTGTTTGTGTGTCATTCAGCTGAGATAAGGCTTTTTAAGGATTTTTTTAATTTTTCTGCTGTCCCATAACATAAACCTCACAAATGAAGTTAACATCTTAAAATATTTAGTTCTGTACCCTCAGTGTTTGATTTTGCTTTGATTTCACTGTTTGGATGTGTTTTTCTATTGGTGTCTGTTTGTGTGCGCATTCAGCTGTTTCCGGATTTTTTTCATTTTTCTGCTGTCCCATAACATAAACCTCACAAATAAAGTTAAAATCTTAGAAGTTATAGTTATATGCCTTCAGTGTTTGATTTTGCAATGATTTCACTGTTTGGATGTGTTTTTCTATTTGTGTCTGTTTTTGTGCACATTCAGCAAGTATACGGCTGTTTTCTGATTTTTTTCAATTTTCTATTGTCCTATAACATAACCTCACAAATAAAGTTAAAATCTTATAAGATATAGTTATATGCCTTCAGTGTTTGATTTTGCAATGATTTCACTGTTTGGATGTGTTTTTCTATTTGTGTCTTTTGTTGTGCACATTCAGCAAGTATACGGCTGTTTTCTGATTTTTTTCAATTTTCTACTGTTCCATAACATAAACCTCACAAATAAAGTTAACATCTTGTAAGATATACTTCTGTAACCTCAGTGTTTGATTTTGCAATGATTTCACTGTTTGGATGTGTTTTTCTATGTGTGTCTGTGTTTGTGCACATTCAGCAAGTATACGGCTGTTTTCTGATTTTTTTCAATTTTCTATTGTCCCGTAACATTAACCTCATAAATAAAGTTAACATCTTATAAGATATAGTTATATGCCTTCAGTGTTTGATTTTGCAATGATTTCACTGTTTGGATGTGTTTTTCTATTTGTGTCTGTCTTTGTGCACGTTCAGCAAGTATACAGCTGTTTTCTGATTTTTTTCAATTTTCTACTGTCCCATAACATAAACCTCACAAATAAAGTTAACATCTTATAAGATATACTTCTGTAACCTCAGTGTTTGATTTTGCAATGATTTCACTGTTTGGATGTGTTTTTCTATTTGTGTCTGTTTTTGTGCGCATTCAGCAAGTATACTGCTGTTTTCTGATTTTTTTCAATTTTCTACTGTCCCGTAACATAAACCTCACAAATAAAGTTAAAATCTTATAAGATATAGTTATATGCCTTCAGTGTTTGATTTTGCAATGATTTCACTGTTTGGATATGTTTTTCTATTTGTGTCTGTTTTTGTGCACATTCAGCAAGTATACGGCTGTTTTCTGATTTTTTTCAATTTTCTACTGTTCCATAACATAAACCTCACAAATAAAGTTAACATCTCATAAGATATACTTCTGTAACCTCAGTGTTTGATTTTGCAATGATTTCACTGTTTGGATGTGTTTTTCTATGTGTGTCTGTGTTTGTGCACATTCAGCAAGTATACGGCTGTTTTCTGATTTTTTTCAATTTTCTACTGTTCCATAATATAAACCTCACAAATAAAGTTAACATCTTATAAGATATACTTCTGTAACCTCAGTGTTTGATTTTGCAATGATTTCACTGTTTGGATGTGTTTTTCTATTTGTGTCTTTTGTTGTGCACATTCAGCAAGTATACGGCTGTTTTCTGATTTTTTTCAATTTTCTATTGTCCCGTAACATTAACCTCATAAATAAAGTTAACATCTTATAAGATATAGTTATATGCCTTCAGTGTTTGATTTTGCAATGATTTCACTGTTTGGATGTGTTTTTCTATTTGTGTCTGTCTTTGTGCACGTTCAGCAAGTATACAGCTGTTTTCTGATTTTTTTCAATTTTCTACTGTCCCATAACATAAACCTCACAAATAAAGTTAACATCTTATAAGATATACTTCTGTAACCTCAGTGTTTGATTTTGCAATGATTTCACTGTTTGGATGTATTTTTCTATTTGTGTCTGTTTTTGTGCACATTCAGCAAGTATACGGCTGTTTTCTGATTTTTTTCAATTTTCTACTGTCCCATAACATAAACCTCACAAATGAAGTTAACATCTTAAAAGATTTAGTTCTGTACCCTCACTGTTTGATTTTGCAATGATTTCACTGTTTGGATGTGTTTTTCTACAAGTATCTGTTTGTCTGCGCATTCAGCTGAGATAAGGCTGTTTCCGGATTTTTTTAATTTTTCTGCTGTCCCATAACATAAACCTCACAAATGAAGTTAACATCTTATAAGATATACTTCTTTACCCTCAGTGTTTAATTTTGCAATGATTTCACTGTTGGGATGTGTTTTTCTACAAGTATCTGTTTGTGTGTCATTCAGCTGAGATAAGGCTTTTTAAGGATTTTTTTAATTTTTCTGCTGTCCCATAACATAAACCTCACAAATGAAGTTAACATCTTAAAATATTTAGTTCTGTACCCTCAGTGTTTGATTTTGCTTTGATTTCACTGTTTGGATGTGTTTTTCTATTGGTGTCTGTTTGTGTGCGCATTCAGCTGTTTCCGGATTTTTTTCATTTTTCTGCTGTCCCATAACATAAACCTCACAAATAAAGTTAAAATCTTAGAAGTTATAGTTATATGCCTTCAGTGTTTGATTCTGCAATGATTTCACTGTTTGGATGTGTTTTTCTATTTGTGTCTGTTTTTGTGCACATTCAGCAAGTATACGGCTGTTTTCTGATTTTTTTCAATTTTCTATTGTCCTATAACATAACCTCACAAATAAAGTTAAAATCTTATAAGATATAGTTATATGCCTTCAGTGTTTGATTTTGCAATGATTTCACTGTTTGGATGTGTTTTTCTTCAAGTATCTGTTTGTCTGCGCATTCAGCTGAGATAAGGCTGTTTAAGGATTTTTTTAATTTTTCTGCTGTCCCATAACATAAACATCACAAATGAAGTTAACATCTTAAAAGATTTAGTTCTGTACCCTCAGTGTTTGATTTTGCAATGATTTCACTGTTGGGATGTGTTTTTCTACAAGTGTCTGTTTGTGTGCGCATTCAGCTGAGATAAGGCTGTTTACGGATTTTTTTAATTTTTCTGCTGTTCCATAACATAAACCTCACAAATGAAGTTAACATCTTAAAAGATTTAGTTCTGTACACTCACTGTTTGATTTTGCAATGATTTCACTGTTTGGATGTGTTTTTCTATTGGTGTCTGTTTGTGTTCGCATTCAGCTGAGATAAGGCTGTTTCCGGATTTTTTTAATTTTTCTGCTGTCCCATAACATAAACCTCACAAATGAAGTTAACATCTTATAAGATATACTTCTTTACCCTCAGTGTTTAATTTTGCAATGATTTCACTGTTGGGATGTGTTTTTCTACAAGTATCTGTTTGTGTGTCATTCAGCTGAGATAAGGCTTTTTAAGGATTTTTTTAATTTTTCTGCTGTCCCATAACATAAACCTCACAAATGAAGTTAACATCTTAAAATATTTAGTTCTGTACCCTCAGTGTTTGATTTTGCTTTGATTTCACTGTTTGGATGTGTTTTTCTATTGGTGTCTGTTTGTGTGCGCATTCAGCTGTTTCCGGATTTTTTTCATTTTTCTGCTGTCCCATAACATAAACCTCACAAATAAAGTTAAAATCTTAGAAGTTATAGTTATATGCCTTCAGTGTTTGATTTTGCAATGATTTCACTGTTTGGATGTGTTTTTCTATTTGTGTCTGTTTTTGTGCACATTCAGCAAGTATACGGCTGTTTTCTGATTTTTTTCAATTTTCTATTGTCCTATAACATAACCTCACAAATAAAGTTAAAATCTTATAAGATATAGTTATATGCCTTCAGTGTTTGATTTTGCAATGATTTCACTGTTTGGATGTGTTTTTCTATTTGTGTCTTTTGTTGTGCACATTCAGCAAGTATACGGCTGTTTTCTGATTTTTTTCAATTTTCTACTGTCCCATAACATAAACCTCACAAATAAAGTAAACATCTTATAAGATATACTTCTGTAACCTCAGTTTTTGATTTTGCAATGATTTCACTGTTTGGATGTGTTTTTCTATTTGTGTCTGTTTTTGTGCACATTCAGCAAGTATACGGCTGTTTTCTGATTTTTTTCAATTTCCTACTGTCCCATAACATAAACCTCACAAATGAAGTTAACATCTTAAAAGATTTAGTTCTGTACCCTCAGTGTTTGATTTTGCAATGATTTCACTGTTTGGATGTGTTTTTCTATTGGTGTCTGTTTGTGTGCGCATTCAGCTGAGATAAGGCTGTTTCCGGATTTTTTTCATTTTTCTGCTGTCCCATAACATAAACCTCACAAATAAAGTTAAAATCTTAGAAGTTATAGTTATATGCCTTCAGTGTTTGATTTTGCAATGATTTCACTGTTTGGATGTGTTTTTCTATTTGTGTCTGTTTTTGTGCACATTCAGCAAGTATACGGCTGTTTTCTGATTTTTTTCAATTTTCTATTGTCCTATAACATAAACCTCACAAATAAAGTTAAAATCTTATAAGATATAGTTATATGCCTTCAGTGTTTGATTTTGCAATGATTTCACTGTTTGGATGTGTTTTTCTATTTGTGTCTGTTTTTGTGCACATTCAGCAAGTATACGGCTGTTTTCTGATTTTTTTCAATTTTCTATTGTCCTATAACATAAACCTCACAAATAAAGTTAAAATCTTATAAGATATAGTTATATGCCTTCAGTGTTTGATTTTGCAATGATTTCACTGTTTGGATGTGTTTTTCTACAAGTGTCTGTTTGTGCCCCATTGAGCTGAGATAAGGCTGTTTTCGGATTTTTTTCATTTTTCTACTTTCCCATAATATAAACCTAACAAATGAACTTAACATCTTATAAGATATACTTCTTTACCCTCAGTGTTTAATTTTGCAATGATTTCACTGTTGGGATGTGTTTTTCTACAAGTATCTGTTTGTGTGCGCATTCAGCTGAGATAAGGCTGTTTAAGGATTTTTTTAATTTTTCTGCTGTCCCATAACATAAATCTCACAAATGAAGTTAACATCTTAAAAGATTTAGTTCTGTACCCTCAGTGTTTGATTTTGCAATGATTTCACTGTTGGGATGTGTTTTTCTACAAGTGTCTGTTTGTGTGCGCATTCAGCTGAGATAAGGCTGTTTACGGATTTTTTTAATTTTTCTGCTGTTCCATAACATAAACCTCACAAATGAAGTTAACATCTTAAAAGATTTAGTTCTGTACACTCACTGTTTGATTTTGCAATGATTTCACTGTTTGGATGTGTTTTTCTATTGGTGTCTGTTTGTGTTCGCATTCAGCTGAGATAAGGCTGTTTCCGGATTTTTTTAATTTTTCTGCTGTCCCATAACATAAACCTCACAAATGAAGTTAACATCTTATAAGATATACTTCTTTACCCTCAGTGTTTAATTTTGCAATGATTTCACTGTTGGGATGTGTTTTTCTACAAGTATCTGTTTGTGTGTCATTCAGCTGAGATAAGGCTTTTTAAGGATTTTTTTAATTTTTCTGCTGTCCCATAACATAAACCTCACAAATGAAGTTAACATCTTAAAATATTTAGTTCTGTACCCTCAGTGTTTGATTTTGCTTTGATTTCACTGTTTGGATGTGTTTTTCTATTGGTGTCTGTTTGTGTGCGCATTCAGCTGTTTCCGGATTTTTTTCATTTTTCTGCTGTCCCATAACATAAACCTCACAAATAAAGTTAAAATCTTAGAAGTTATAGTTATATGCCTTCAGTGTTTGATTTTGCAATGATTTCACTGTTTGGATGTGTTTTTCTATTTGTGTCTGTTTTTGTGCACATTCAGCAAGTATACGGCTGTTTTCTGATTTTTTTCAATTTTCTATTGTCCTATAACATAACCTCACAAATAAAGTTAAAATCTTATAAGATATAGTTATATGCCTTCAGTGTTTGATTTTGCAATGATTTCACTGTTTGGATGTGTTTTTCTATTTGTGTCTTTTGTTGTGCACATTCAGCAAGTATACGGCTGTTTTCTGATTTTTTTCAATTTTCTACTGTCCCATAACATAAACCTCACAAATAAAGTAAACATCTTATAAGATATACTTCTGTAACCTCAGTGTTTGATTTTGCAATGATTTCACTGTTTGGATGTGTTTTTCTATTTGTGTCTGTTTTTGTGCACATTCAGCAAGTATACGGCTGTTTTCTGATTTTTTTCAATTTCCTACTGTCCCATAACATAAACCTCACAAATGAAGTTAACATCTTAAAAGATTTAGTTCTGTACCCTCAGTGTTTGATTTTGCAATGATTTCACTGTTTGGATGTGTTTTTCTATTGGTGTCTGTTTGTGTGCGCATTCAGCTGAGATAAGGCTGTTTCCGGATTTTTTTCATTTTTCTGCTGTCCCATAACATAAACCTCACAAATAAAGTTAAAATCTTAGAAGTTATAGTTATATGCCTTCAGTGTTTGATTTTGCAATGATTTCACTGTTTGGATGTGTTTTTCTATTTGTGTCTGTTTTTGTGCACATTCAGCAAGTATACGGCTGTTTTCTGATTTTTTTCAATTTTCTATTGTCCTATAACATAAACCTCACAAATAAAGTTAAAATCTTATAAGATATAGTTATATGCCTTCAGTGTTTGATTTTGCAATGATTTCACTGTTTGGATGTGTTTTTCTATTTGTGTCTGTTTTTGTGCACATTCAGCAAGTATACGGCTGTTTTCTGATTTTTTTCAATTTTCTATTGTCCTATAACATAAACCTCACAAATAAAGTTAAAATCTTATAAGATATAGTTATATGCCTTCAGTGTTTGATTTTGCAATGATTTCACTGTTTGGATGTGTTTTTCTACAAGTGTCTGTTTGTGCCCCATTGAGCTGAGATGAGGCTGTTTTCGGATTTCTTTCATTTTTCTACTTTCCCATAATATAAACCTAACAAATGAACTTAACATCTTATAAGATATACTTCTTTACCCTCACTTTTTGATTTTGCAATGATTTCACTGTTTGGATGTGTTTTTCTACAAGTGTCTGTTTGTGCCCCATTGAGCTGAGATAAGGCTGTTTTCGGATTTTTTTCATTTTTCTACTTTCCCATAATATAAACCTAACAAATGAACTTAACATCTTATAAGATATACTTCTTTACCCTCAGTGTTTAATTTTGCAATGATTTCACTGTTGGGATGTGTTTTTCTACAAGTATCTGTTTGTGTGCGCATTCAGCTGAGATAAGGCTGTTTAAGGATTTTTTTAATTTTTCTGCTGTCCCATAACATAAATCTCACAAATGAAGTTAACATCTTAAAAGATTTAGTTCTGTACCCTCAGTGTTTGATTTTGCAATGATTTCACTGTTGGGATGTGTTTTTCTACAAGTGTCTGTTTGTGTGCGCATTCAGCTGAGATAAGGCTGTTTACGGATTTTTTTAATTTTTCTGCTGTCCCATAACATAAACCTCACAAATGAAGTTAACATCTTATAAGATATACTTCTTTACCCTCAGTGTTTAATTTTGCAATGATTTCACTGTTGGGATGTGTTTTTCTACAAGTATCTGTTTGTGTGCGCATTCAGCTGAGATAAGGCTGTTTCCGGATTTTTTTCATTTTTCTGCTGTCCCATAACATAAACCTCACAAATAAAGTTAAAATCTTAGAAGTTATAGTTATATGTCTTCAGTGTTTGATTTTGCAATGATTTCACTGTTTGGATGTGTTTTTCTATTTGTGTCTTTTGTTGTGCACATTCAGCAAGTATACGGCTGTTTTCTGATTTTTTTCAATTTTCTATTGTCCCATAACATAAACCTCACAAATAAAGTTAACATCTTATAAGATATAGTTATTTATCCTCAGTGTTTGATTTTGCAATGATTTCACTGTTTGGATGTGTTTTTCTATTTGTGTCTGTTTTTGTGCGCATTCAGCAAGTATACTGCTATTTTCTGATTTTTTTCAATTTTCTACTGTCCCGTAACATAAACCTCACAAATAAAGTTAAAATCTTATAAGATATAGTTATATGCCTTCAGTGTTTGATTTTGCAATGATTTCACTGTTTGGATGTGTTTTTCTATTTGTGTCTGTTTTTGTGCACATTCAGCATGTATACGGCTGTTTTCTGATTTTTTTCAATTTTCTACTGTTCCATAACATAAACCTCACAAATAAAGTTAACATCTCATAAGATATACTTCTGTAACCTCAGTGTTTGATTTTGCAATGATTTCACTGTTTGGATGTGTTTTTCTATGTGTGTCTGTGTTTGTGCACATTCAGCAAGTATACGGCTGTTTTCTGATTTTTTTCAATTTTCTACTGTTCCATAACATAAACCTCACAAATAAAGTTAACATCTTGTAAGATATACTTCTGTAACCTCAGTGTTTGATTTTGCAATGATTTCACTGTTTGGATGTGTTTTTCTATGTGTGTCTGTGTTTGTGCACATTCAGCAAGTATACGGCTGTTTTCTGATTTTTTTCAATTTTCTATTGTCCCGTAACATTAACCTCATAAATAAAGTTAACATCTTATAAGATATAGTTATATGCCTTCAGTGTTTGATTTTGCAATGATTTCACTGTTTGGATGTGTTTTTCTATTTGTGTCTGTCTTTGTGCACGTTCAGCAAGTATACAGCTGTTTTCTGATTTTTTTCAATTTTCTACTGTCCCATAACATAAACCTCACAAATAAAGTTAACATCTTATAAGATATACTTCTGTAACCTCAGTGTTTGATTTTGCAATGATTTCACTGTTTGGATGTGTTTTTCTATTTGTGTCTGTTTTTGTGCGCATTCAGCAAGTATACTGCTGTTTTCTGATTTTTTTCAATTTTCTACTGTCCCGTAACATAAACCTCACAAATAAAGTTAAAATCTTATAAGATATAGTTATATGCCTTCAGTGTTTGATTTTGCAATGATTTCACTGTTTGGATGTGTTTTTCTATTTGTGTCTGTTTTTGTGCACATTCAGCAAGTATACGGCTGTTTTCTGATTTTTTTCAATTTTCTACTGTTCCATAACATAAACCTCACAAATAAAGTTAACATCTCATAAGATATACTTCTGTAACCTCAGTGTTTGATTTTGCAATGATTTCACTGTTTGGATGTGTTTTTCTATGTGTGTCTGTGTTTGTGCACATTCAGCAAGTATACGGCTGTTTTCTGATTTTTTTCAATTTTCTACTGTTCCATAATATAAACCTCACAAATAAAGTTAACATCTTATAAGATATACTTCTGTAACCTCAGTGTTTGATTTTGCAATGATTTCACTGTTTGGATGTGTTTTTCTATTTGTGTCTTTTGTTGTGCACATTCAGCAAGTATACGGCTGTTTTCTGATTTTTTTCAATTTTCTATTGTCCCGTAACATTAACCTCATAAATAAAGTTAACATCTTATAAGATATAGTTATATGCCTTCAGTGTTTGATTTTGCAATGATTTCACTGTTTGGATGTGTTTTTCTATTTGTGTCTGTCTTTGTGCACGTTCAGCAAGTATACAGCTGTTTTCTGATTTTTTTCAATTTTCTACTGTCCCATAACATAAACCTCACAAATAAAGTTAACATCTTATAAGATATACTTCTGTAACCTCAGTGTTTGATTTTGCAATGATTTCACTGTTTGGATGTATTTTTCTATTTGTGTCTGTTTTTGTGCACATTCAGCAAGTATACGGCTGTTTTCTGATTTTTTTCAATTTTCTACTGTCCCATAACATAAACCTCACAAATGAAGTTAACATCTTAAAAGATTTAGTTCTGTACCCTCACTGTTTGATTTTGCAATGATTTCACTGTTTGGATGTGTTTTTCTACAAGTATCTGTTTGTCTGCGCATTCAGCTGAGATAAGGCTGTTTCCGGATTTTTTTAATTTTTCTGCTGTCCCATAACATAAACCTCACAAATGAAGTTAACATCTTATAAGATATACTTCTTTACCCTCAGTGTTTAATTTTGCAATGATTTCACTGTTGGGATGTGTTTTTCTACAAGTATCTGTTTGTGTGTCATTCAGCTGAGATAAGGCTTTTTAAGGATTTTTTTAATTTTTCTGCTGTCCCATAACATAAACCTCACAAATGAAGTTAACATCTTAAAATATTTAGTTCTGTACCCTCAGTGTTTGATTTTGCTTTGATTTCACTGTTTGGATGTGTTTTTCTATTGGTGTCTGTTTGTGTGCGCATTCAGCTGTTTCCGGATTTTTTTCATTTTTCTGCTGTCCCATAACATAAACCTCACAAATAAAGTTAAAATCTTAGAAGTTATAGTTATATGCCTTCAGTGTTTGATTCTGCAATGATTTCACTGTTTGGATGTGTTTTTCTATTTGTGTCTGTTTTTGTGCACATTCAGCAAGTATACGGCTGTTTTCTGATTTTTTTTGATTTTCTATTGTCCTATAACATAACCTCACAAATAAAGTTAAAATCTTATAAGATATAGTTATATGCCTTCAGTGTTTGATTTTGCAATGATTTCACTGTTTGGATGTGTTTTTCTTCAAGTATCTGTTTGTCTGCGCATTCAGCTGAGATAAGGCTGTTTAAGGATTTTTTTAATTTTTCTGCTGTCCCATAACATAAACATCACAAATGAAGTTAACATCTTAAAAGATTTAGTTCTGTACCCTCAGTGTTTGATTTTGCAATGATTTCACTGTTGGGATGTGTTTTTCTACAAGTGTCTGTTTGTGTGCGCATTCAGCTGAGATAAGGCTGTTTACGGATTTTTTTAATTTTTCTGCTGTTCCATAACATAAACCTCACAAATGAAGTTAACATCTTAAAAGATTTAGTTCTGTACACTCACTGTTTGATTTTGCAATGATTTCACTGTTTGGATGTGTTTTTCTATTGGTGTCTGTTTGTGTTCGCATTCAGCTGAGATAAGGCTGTTTCCGGATTTTTTTAATTTTTCTGCTGTCCCATAACATAAACCTCACAAATGAAGTTAACATCTTATAAGATATACTTCTTTACCCTCAGTGTTTAATTTTGCAATGATTTCACTGTTGGGATGTGTTTTTCTACAAGTATCTGTTTGTGTGTCATTCAGCTGAGATAAGGCTTTTTAAGGATTTTTTTAATTTTTCTGCTGTCCCATAACATAAACCTCACAAATGAAGTTAACATCTTAAAATATTTAGTTCTGTACCCTCAGTGTTTGATTTTGCTTTGATTTCACTGTTTGGATGTGTTTTTCTATTGGTGTCTGTTTGTGTGCGCATTCAGCTGTTTCCGGATTTTTTTCATTTTCTGCTGTCCCATAACATAAACCTCACAAATAAAGTTAAAATCTTAGAAGTTATAGTTATATGCCTTCAGTGTTTGATTTTGCAATGATTTCACTGTTTGGATGTGTTTTTCTATTTGTGTCTGTTTTTGTGCACATTCAGCAAGTATACGGCTGTTTTCTGATTTTTTTCAATTTTCTATTGTCCTATAACATAAACCTCACAAATAAAGTTAAAATCTTATAAGATATAGTTATATGCCTTCAGTGTTTGATTTTGCAATGATTTCACTGTTTGGATGTGTTTTTCTATTTGTGTCTGTTTTTGTGCACATTCAGCAAGTATACGGCTGTTTTCTGATTTTTTTCAATTTTCTATTGTCCTATAACATAAACCTCACAAATAAAGTTAAAATCTTATAAGATATAGTTATATGCCTTCAGTGTTTGATTTTGCAATGATTTCACTGTTTGGATGTGTTTTTCTACAAGTGTCTGTTTGTGCCCCATTGAGCTGAGATAAGGCTGTTTTCGGATTTCTTTCATTTTTCTACTTTCCCATAATATAAACCTAACAAATGAACTTAACATCTTATAAGATATACTTCTTTACCCTCACTTTTTGATTTTGCAATGATTTCACTGTTTGGATGTGTTTTTCTACAAGTGTCTGTTTGTGCCCCATTGAGCTGAGATAAGGCTGTTTTCGGATTTTTTTCATTTTTCTACTTTCCCATAATATAAACCTAACAAATGAACTTAACATCTTATAAGATATACTTCTTTACCCTCAGTGTTTAATTTTGCAATGATTTCACTGTTGGGATGTGTTTTTCTACAAGTATCTGTTTGTGTGCGCATTCAGCTGAGATAAGGCTGTTTAAGGATTTTTTTAATTTTTCTGCTGTCCCATAACATAAATCTCACAAATGAAGTTAACATCTTAAAAGATTTAGTTCTGTACCCTCAGTGTTTGATTTTGCAATGATTTCACTGTTGGGATGTGTTTTTCTACAAGTGTCTGTTTGTGTGCGCATTCAGCTGAGATAAGGCTGTTTACGGATTTTTTTAATTTTTCTGCTGTCCCATAACATAAACCTCACAAATGAAGTTAACATCTTATAAGATATACTTCTTTACCCTCAGTGTTTAATTTTGCAATGATTTCACTGTTGGGATGTGTTTTTCTACAAGTATCTGTTTGTGTGCGCATTCAGCTGAGATAAGGCTGTTTCCGGATTTTTTTCATTTTTCTGCTGTCCCATAACATAAACCTCACAAATAAAGTTAAAATCTTAGAAGTTATAGTTATATGTCTTCAGTGTTTGATTTTGCAATGATTTCACTGTTTGGATGTGTTTTTCTATTTGTGTCTTTTGTTGTGCACATTCAGCAAGTATACGGCTGTTTTCTGATTTTTTTCAATTTTCTATTGTCCCATAACATAAACCTCACAAATAAAGTTAACATCTTATAAGATATAGTTATTTATCCTCAGTGTTTGATTTTGCAATGATTTCACTGTTTGGATGTGTTTTTCTATTTGTGTCTGTTTTTGTGCGCATTCAGCAAGTATACTGCTATTTTCTGATTTTTTTCAATTTTCTACTGTCCCGTAACATAAACCTCACAAATAAAGTTAAAATCTTATAAGATATAGTTATATGCCTTCAGTGTTTGATTTTGCAATGATTTCACTGTTTGGATGTGTTTTTCTATTTGTGTCTGTTTTTGTGCACATTCAGCATGTATACGGCTGTTTTCTGATTTTTTTCAATTTTCTACTGTTCCATAACATAAACCTCACAAATAAAGTTAACATCTCATAAGATATACTTCTGTAACCTCAGTGTTTGATTTTGCAATGATTTCACTGTTTGGATGTGTTTTTCTATGTGTGTCTGTGTTTGTGCACATTCAGCAAGTATACGGCTGTTTTCTGATTTTTTCAATTTTCTACTGTTCCATAACATAAACCTCACAAATAAAGTTAACATCTTGTAAGATATACTTCTGTAACCTCAGTGTTTGATTTTGCAATGATTTCACTGTTTGGATGTGTTTTTCTATGTGTGTCTGTGTTTGTGCACATTCAGCAAGTATACGGCTGTTTTCTGATTTTTTTCAATTTTCTATTGTCCCGTAACATTAACCTCATAAATAAAGTTAACATCTTATAAGATATAGTTATATGCCTTCAGTGTTTGATTTTGCAATGATTTCACTGTTTGGATGTGTTTTTCTATTTGTGTCTGTCTTTGTGCACGTTCAGCAAGTATACAGCTGTTTTCTGATTTTTTTCAATTTTCTACTGTCCCATAACATAAACCTCACAAATAAAGTTAACATCTTATAAGATATACTTCTGTAACCTCAGTGTTTGATTTTGCAATGATTTCACTGTTTGGATGTGTTTTTCTATTTGTGTCTGTTTTTGTGCGCATTCAGCAAGTATACTGCTGTTTTCTGATTTTTTTCAATTTTCTACTGTCCCGTAACATAAACCTCACAAATAAAGTTAAAATCTTATAAGATATAGTTATATGCCTTCAGTGTTTGATTTTGCAATGATTTCACTGTTTGGATGTGTTTTTCTATTTGTGTCTGTTTTTGTGCACATTCAGCAAGTATACGGCTGTTTTCTGATTTTTTTCAATTTTCTACTGTTCCATAACATAAACCTCACAAATAAAGTTAACATCTCATAAGATATACTTCTGTAACCTCAGTGTTTGATTTTGCAATGATTTCACTGTTTGGATGTGTTTTTCTATGTGTGTCTGTGTTTGTGCACATTCAGCAAGTATACGGCTGTTTTCTGATTTTTTTCAATTTTCTACTGTTCCATAATATAAACCTCACAAATAAAGTTAACATCTTATAAGATATACTTCTGTAACCTCAGTGTTTGATTTTGCAATGATTTCACTGTTTGGATGTGTTTTTCTATTTGTGTCTTTTGTTGTGCACATTCAGCAAGTATACGGCTGTTTTCTGATTTTTTTCAATTTTCTATTGTCCCGTAACATTAACCTCATAAATAAAGTTAACATCTTATAAGATATAGTTATATGCCTTCAGTGTTTGATTTTGCAATGATTTCACTGTTTGGATGTGTTTTTCTATTTGTGTCTGTCTTTGTGCACGTTCAGCAAGTATACAGCTGTTTTCTGATTTTTTTCAATTTTCTACTGTCCCATAACATAAACCTCACAAATAAAGTTAACATCTTATAAGATATACTTCTGTAACCTCAGTGTTTGATTTTGCAATGATTTCACTGTTTGGATGTATTTTTCTATTTGTGTCTGTTTTTGTGCACATTCAGCAAGTATACGGCTGTTTTCTGATTTTTTTCAATTTTCTACTGTCCCATAACATAAACCTCACAAATGAAGTTAACATCTTAAAAGATTTAGTTCTGTACCCTCACTGTTTGATTTTGCAATGATTTCACTGTTTGGATGTGTTTTTCTACAAGTATCTGTTTGTCTGCGCATTCAGCTGAGATAAGGCTGTTTCCGGATTTTTTTAATTTTTCTGCTGTCCCATAACATAAACCTCACAAATGAAGTTAACATCTTATAAGATATACTTCTTTACCCTCAGTGTTTAATTTTGCAATGATTTCACTGTTGGGATGTGTTTTTCTACAAGTATCTGTTTGTGTGTCATTCAGCTGAGATAAGGCTTTTTAAGGATTTTTTTAATTTTTCTGCTGTCCCATAACATAAACCTCACAAATGAAGTTAACATCTTAAAATATTTAGTTCTGTACCCTCAGTGTTTGATTTTGCTTTGATTTCACTGTTTGGATGTGTTTTTCTATTGGTGTCTGTTTGTGTGCGCATTCAGCTGTTTCCGGATTTTTTTCATTTTTCTGCTGTCCCATAACATAAACCTCACAAATAAAGTTAAAATCTTAGAAGTTATAGTTATATGCCTTCAGTGTTTGATTCTGCAATGATTTCACTGTTTGGATGTGTTTTTCTATTTGTGTCTGTTTTTGTGCACATTCAGCAAGTATACGGCTGTTTTCTGATTTTTTTTGATTTTCTATTGTCCTATAACATAACCTCACAAATAAAGTTAAAATCTTATAAGATATAGTTATATGCCTTCAGTGTTTGATTTTGCAATGATTTCACTGTTTGGATGTGTTTTTCTTCAAGTATCTGTTTGTCTGCGCATTCAGCTGAGATAAGGCTGTTTAAGGATTTTTTTAATTTTTCTGCTGTCCCATAACATAAACATCACAAATGAAGTTAACATCTTAAAAGATTTAGTTCTGTACCCTCAGTGTTTGATTTTGCAATGATTTCACTGTTGGGATGTGTTTTTCTACAAGTGTCTGTTTGTGTGCGCATTCAGCTGAGATAAGGCTGTTTACGGATTTTTTTAATTTTTCTGCTGTTCCATAACATAAACCTCACAAATGAAGTTAACATCTTAAAAGATTTAGTTCTGTACACTCACTGTTTGATTTTGCAATGATTTCACTGTTTGGATGTGTTTTTCTATTGGTGTCTGTTTGTGTTCGCATTCAGCTGAGATAAGGCTGTTTCCGGATTTTTTTAATTTTTCTGCTGTCCCATAACATAAACCTCACAAATGAAGTTAACATCTTATAAGATATACTTCTTTACCCTCAGTGTTTAATTTTGCAATGATTTCACTGTTGGGATGTGTTTTTCTACAAGTATCTGTTTGTGTGTCATTCAGCTGAGATAAGGCTTTTTAAGGATTTTTTTAATTTTTCTGCTGTCCCATAACATAAACCTCACAAATGAAGTTAACATCTTAAAATATTTAGTTCTGTACCCTCAGTGTTTGATTTTGCTTTGATTTCACTGTTTGGATGTGTTTTTCTATTGGTGTCTGTTTGTGTGCGCATTCAGCTGTTTCCGGATTTTTTTCATTTTCTGCTGTCCCATAACATAAACCTCACAAATAAAGTTAAAATCTTAGAAGTTATAGTTATATGCCTTCAGTGTTTGATTTTGCAATGATTTCACTGTTTGGATGTGTTTTTCTATTTGTGTCTGTTTTTGTGCACATTCAGCAAGTATACGGCTGTTTTCTGATTTTTTTCAATTTTCTATTGTCCTATAACATAAACCTCACAAATAAAGTTAAAATCTTATAAGATATAGTTATATGCCTTCAGTGTTTGATTTTGCAATGATTTCACTGTTTGGATGTGTTTTTCTATTTGTGTCTGTTTTTGTGCACATTCAGCAAGTATACGGCTGTTTTCTGATTTTTTTCAATTTTCTATTGTCCTATAACATAAACCTCACAAATAAAGTTAAAATCTTATAAGATATAGTTATATGCCTTCAGTGTTTGATTTTGCAATGATTTCACTGTTTGGATGTGTTTTTCTACAAGTGTCTGTTTGTGCCCCATTGAGCTGAGATAAGGCTGTTTTCGGATTTCTTTCATTTTTCTACTTTCCCATAATATAAACCTAACAAATGAACTTAACATCTTATAAGATATACTTCTTTACCCTCACTTTTTGATTTTGCAATGATTTCACTGTTTGGATGTGTTTTTCTACAAGTGTCTGTTTGTGCCCCATTGAGCTGAGATAAGGCTGTTTTCGGATTTTTTTCATTTTTCTACTTTCCCATAATATAAACCTAACAAATGAACTTAACATCTTATAAGATATACTTCTTTACCCTCAGTGTTTAATTTTGCAATGATTTCACTGTTGGGATGTGTTTTTCTACAAGTATCTGTTTGTGTGCGCATTCAGCTGAGATAAGGCTGTTTAAGGATTTTTTTAATTTTTCTGCTGTCCCATAACATAAATCTCACAAATGAAGTTAACATCTTAAAAGATTTAGTTCTGTACCCTCAGTGTTTGATTTTGCAATGATTTCACTGTTGGGATGTGTTTTTCTACAAGTGTCTGTTTGTGTGCGCATTCAGCTGAGATAAGGCTGTTTACGGATTTTTTTAATTTTTCTGCTGTCCCATAACATAAACCTCACAAATGAAGTTAACATCTTATAAGATATACTTCTTTACCCTCAGTGTTTAATTTTGCAATGATTTCACTGTTGGGATGTGTTTTTCTACAAGTATCTGTTTGTGTACGCATTCAGCTGAGATAAGGCTGTTTCCGGATTTTTTTCATTTTTCTGCTGTCCCATAACATAAACCTCACAAATAAAGTTAAAATCTTAGAAGTTATAGTTATATGTCTTCAGTGTTTGATTTTGCAATGATTTCACTGTTTGGATGTGTTTTTCTATTTGTGTCTTTTGTTGTGCACATTCAGCAAGTATACGGCTGTTTTCTGATTTTTTTCAATTTTCTATTGTCCCATAACATAAACCTCACAAATAAAGTTAACATCTTATAAGATATAGTTATTTATCCTCAGTGTTTGATTTTGCAATGATTTCACTGTTTGGATGTGTTTTTCTATTTGTGTCTGTTTTTGTGCGCATTCAGCAAGTATACTGCTATTTTCTGATTTTTTTCAATTTTCTACTGTCCCGTAACATAAACCTCACAAATAAAGTTAAAATCTTATAAGATATAGTTATATGCCTTCAGTGTTTGATTTTGCAATGATTTCACTGTTTGGATGTGTTTTTCTATTTGTGTCTGTTTTTGTGCACATTCAGCATGTATACGGCTGTTTTCTGATTTTTTTCAATTTTCTACTGTTCCATAACATAAACCTCACAAATAAAGTTAACATCTCATAAGATATACTTCTGTAACCTCAGTGTTTGATTTTGCAATGATTTCACTGTTTGGATGTGTTTTTCTATGTGTGTCTGTGTTTGTGCACATTCAGCAAGTATACGGCTGTTTTCTGATTTTTTTCAATTTTCTACTGTTCCATAACATAAACCTCACAAATAAAGTTAACATCTTGTAAGATATACTTCTGTAACCTCAGTGTTTGATTTTGCAATGATTTCACTGTTTGGATGTGTTTTTCTATGTGTGTCTGTGTTTGTGCACATTCAGCAAGTATACGGCTGTTTTCTGATTTTTTTCAATTTTCTATTGTCCCGTAACATTAACCTCATAAATAAAGTTAACATCTTATAAGATATAGTTATATGCCTTCAGTGTTTGATTTTGCAATGATTTCACTGTTTGGATGTGTTTTTCTATTTGTGTCTGTCTTTGTGCACGTTCAGCAAGTATACAGCTGTTTTCTGATTTTTTTCAATTTTCTACTGTCCCATAACATAAACCTCACAAATAAAGTTAACATCTTATAAGATATACTTCTGTAACCTCAGTGTTTGATTTTGCAATGATTTCACTGTTTGGATGTGTTTTTCTATTTGTGTCTGTTTTTGTGCGCATTCAGCAAGTATACTGCTGTTTTCTGATTTTTTTCAATTTTCTACTGTCCCGTAACATAAACCTCACAAATAAAGTTAAAATCTTATAAGATATAGTTATATGCCTTCAGTGTTTGATTTTGCAATGATTTCACTGTTTGGATGTGTTTTTCTATTTGTGTCTGTTTTTGTGCACATTCAGCAAGTATACGGCTGTTTTCTGATTTTTTTCAATTTTCTACTGTTCCATAACATAAACCTCACAAATAAAGTTAACATCTCATAAGATATACTTCTGTAACCTCAGTGTTTGATTTTGCAATGATTTCACTGTTTGGATGTGTTTTTCTATGTGTGTCTGTGTTTGTGCACATTCAGCAAGTATACGGCTGTTTTCTGATTTTTTTCAATTTTCTACTGTTCCATAATATAAACCTCACAAATAAAGTTAACATCTTATAAGATATACTTCTGTAACCTCAGTGTTTGATTTTGCAATGATTTCACTGTTTGGATGTGTTTTTCTATTTGTGTCTTTTGTTGTGCACATTCAGCAAGTATACGGCTGTTTTCTGATTTTTTTCAATTTTCTATTGTCCCGTAACATTAACCTCATAAATAAAGTTAACATCTTATAAGATATAGTTATATGCCTTCAGTGTTTGATTTTGCAATGATTTCACTGTTTGGATGTGTTTTTCTATTTGTGTCTGTCTTTGTGCACGTTCAGCAAGTATACAGCTGTTTTCTGATTTTTTTCAATTTTCTACTGTCCCATAACATAAACCTCACAAATAAAGTTAACATCTTATAAGATATACTTCTGTAACCTCAGTGTTTGATTTTGCAATGATTTCACTGTTTGGATGTATTTTTCTATTTGTGTCTGTTTTTGTGCACATTCAGCAAGTATACGGCTGTTTTCTGATTTTTTTCAATTTTCTACTGTCCCATAACATAAACCTCACAAATGAAGTTAACATCTTAAAAGATTTAGTTCTGTACCCTCACTGTTTGATTTTGCAATGATTTCACTGTTTGGATGTGTTTTTCTACAAGTATCTGTTTGTCTGCGCATTCAGCTGAGATAAGGCTGTTTCCGGATTTTTTTAATTTTTCTGCTGTCCCATAACATAAACCTCACAAATGAAGTTAACATCTTATAAGATATACTTCTTTACCCTCAGTGTTTAATTTTGCAATGATTTCACTGTTGGGATGTGTTTTTCTACAAGTATCTGTTTGTGTGTCATTCAGCTGAGATAAGGCTTTTTAAGGATTTTTTTAATTTTTCTGCTGTCCCATAACATAAACCTCACAAATGAAGTTAACATCTTAAAATATTTAGTTCTGTACCCTCAGTGTTTGATTTTGCTTTGATTTCACTGTTTGGATGTGTTTTTCTATTGGTGTCTGTTTGTGTGCGCATTCAGCTGTTTCCGGATTTTTTTCATTTTTCTGCTGTCCCATAACATAAACCTCACAAATAAAGTTAAAATCTTAGAAGTTATAGTTATATGCCTTCAGTGTTTGATTCTGCAATGATTTCACTGTTTGGATGTGTTTTTCTATTTGTGTCTGTTTTTGTGCACATTCAGCAAGTATACGGCTGTTTTCTGATTTTTTTTGATTTTCTATTGTCCTATAACATAACCTCACAAATAAAGTTAAAATCTTATAAGATATAGTTATATGCCTTCAGTGTTTGATTTTGCAATGATTTCACTGTTTGGATGTGTTTTTCTTCAAGTATCTGTTTGTCTGCGCATTCAGCTGAGATAAGGCTGTTTAAGGATTTTTTTAATTTTTCTGCTGTCCCATAACATAAACATCACAAATGAAGTTAACATCTTAAAAGATTTAGTTCTGTACCCTCAGTGTTTGATTTTGCAATGATTTCACTGTTGGGATGTGTTTTTCTACAAGTGTCTGTTTGTGTGCGCATTCAGCTGAGATAAGGCTGTTTACGGATTTTTTTAATTTTTCTGCTGTTCCATAACATAAACCTCACAAATGAAGTTAACATCTTAAAAGATTTAGTTCTGTACACTCACTGTTTGATTTTGCAATGATTTCACTGTTTGGATGTGTTTTTCTATTGGTGTCTGTTTGTGTTCGCATTCAGCTGAGATAAGGCTGTTTCCGGATTTTTTTAATTTTTCTGCTGTCCCATAACATAAACCTCACAAATGAAGTTAACATCTTATAAGATATACTTCTTTACCCTCAGTGTTTAATTTTGCAATGATTTCACTGTTGGGATGTGTTTTTCTACAAGTATCTGTTTGTGTGTCATTCAGCTGAGATAAGGCTTTTTAAGGATTTTTTTAATTTTTCTGCTGTCCCATAACATAAACCTCACAAATGAAGTTAACATCTTAAAATATTTAGTTCTGTACCCTCAGTGTTTGATTTTGCTTTGATTTCACTGTTTGGATGTGTTTTTCTATTGGTGTCTGTTTGTGTGCGCATTCAGCTGTTTCCGGATTTTTTTCATTTTTCTGCTGTCCCATAACATAAACCTCACAAATAAAGTTAAAATCTTAGAAGTTATAGTTATATGCCTTCAGTGTTTGATTTTGCAATGATTTCACTGTTTGGATGTGTTTTTCTATTTGTGTCTGTTTTTGTGCACATTCAGCAAGTATACGGCTGTTTTCTGATTTTTTTCAATTTTCTATTGTCCTATAACATAACCTCACAAATAAAGTTAAAATCTTATAAGATATAGTTATATGCCTTCAGTGTTTGATTTTGCAATGATTTCACTGTTTGGATGTGTTTTTCTATTTGTGTCTTTTGTTGTGCACATTCAGCAAGTATACGGCTGTTTTCTGATTTTTTTCAATTTTCTACTGTCCCATAACATAAACCTCACAAATAAAGTAAACATCTTATAAGATATACTTCTGTAACCTCAGTGTTTGATTTTGCAATGATTTCACTGTTTGGATGTGTTTTTCTATTTGTGTCTGTTTTTGTGCACATTCAGCAAGTATACGGCTGTTTTCTGATTTTTTTCAATTTCCTACTGTCCCATAACATAAACCTCACAAATGAAGTTAACATCTTAAAAGATTTAGTTCTGTACCCTCAGTGTTTGATTTTGCAATGATTTCACTGTTTGGATGTGTTTTTCTATTGGTGTCTGTTTGTGTGCGCATTCAGCTGAGATAAGGCTGTTTCCGGATTTTTTTCATTTTTCTGCTGTCCCATAACATAAACCTCACAAATAAAGTTAAAATCTTAGAAGTTATAGTTATATGCCTTCAGTGTTTGATTTTGCAATGATTTCACTGTTTGGATGTGTTTTTCTATTTGTGTCTGTTTTTGTGCACATTCAGCAAGTATACGGCTGTTTTCTGATTTTTTTCAATTTTCTATTGTCCTATAACATAAACCTCACAAATAAAGTTAAAATCTTATAAGATATAGTTATATGCCTTCAGTGTTTGATTTTGCAATGATTTCACTGTTTGGATGTGTTTTTCTATTTGTGTCTGTTTTTGTGCACATTCAGCAAGTATACGGCTGTTTTCTGATTTTTTTCAATTTTCTATTGTCCTATAACATAAACCTCACAAATAAAGTTAAAATCTTATAAGATATAGTTATATGCCTTCAGTGTTTGATTTTGCAATGATTTCACTGTTTGGATGTGTTTTTCTACAAGTGTCTGTTTGTGCCCCATTGAGCTGAGATAAGGCTGTTTTCGGATTTCTTTCATTTTTCTACTTTCCCATAATATAAACCTAACAAATGAACTTAACATCTTATAAGATATACTTCTTTACCCTCAGTGTTTAATTTTGCAATGATTTCACTGTTGGGATGTGTTTTTCTACAAGTATCTGTTTGTGTGCGCATTCAGCTGAGATAAGGCTGTTTAAGGATTTTTTTAATTTTTCTGCTGTCCCATAACATAAATCTCACAAATGAAGTTAACATCTTAAAAGATTTAGTTCTGTACCCTCAGTGTTTGATTTTGCAATGATTTCACTGTTGGGATGTGTTTTTCTACAAGTGTCTGTTTGTGTGCGCATTCAGCTGAGATAAGGCTGTTTACGGATTTTTTTAATTTTTCTGCTGTCCCATAACATAAACCTCACAAATGAAGTTAACATCTTATAAGATATACTTCTTTACCCTCAGTGTTTAATTTTGCAATGATTTCACTGTTGGGATGTGTTTTTCTACAAGTATCTGTTTGTGTGCGCATTCAGCTGAGATAAGGCTGTTTCCGGATTTTTTTCATTTTTCTGCTGTCCCATAACATAAACCTCACAAATAAAGTTAAAATCTTAGAAGTTATAGTTATATGTCTTCAGTGTTTGATTTTGCAATGATTTCACTGTTTGGATGTGTTTTTCTATTTGTGTCTTTTGTTGTGCACATTCAGCAAGTATACGGCTGTTTTCTGATTTTTTTCAATTTTCTATTGTCCCATAACATAAACCTCACAAATAAAGTTAACATCTTATAAGATATAGTTATTTATCCTCAGTGTTTGATTTTGCAATGATTTCACTGTTTGGATGTGTTTTTCTATTTGTGTCTGTTTTTGTGCGCATTCAGCAAGTATACTGCTATTTTCTGATTTTTTTCAATTTTCTACTGTCCCGTAACATAAACCTCACAAATAAAGTTAAAATCTTATAAGATATAGTTATATGCCTTCAGTGTTTGATTTTGCAATGATTTCACTGTTTGGATGTGTTTTTCTATTTGTGTCTGTTTTTGTGCACATTCAGCATGTATACGGCTGTTTTCTGATTTTTTTCAATTTTCTACTGTTCCATAACATAAACCTCACAAATAAAGTTAACATCTCATAAGATATACTTCTGTAACCTCAGTGTTTGATTTTGCAATGATTTCACTGTTTGGATGTGTTTTTCTATGTGTGTCTGTGTTTGTGCACATTCAGCAAGTATACGGCTGTTTTCTGATTTTTTTCAATTTTCTACTGTTCCATAACATAAACCTCACAAATAAAGTTAACATCTTGTAAGATATACTTCTGTAACCTCAGTGTTTGATTTTGCAATGATTTCACTGTTTGGATGTGTTTTTCTATGTGTGTCTGTGTTTGTGCACATTCAGCAAGTATACGGCTGTTTTCTGATTTTTTTCAATTTTCTATTGTCCCGTAACATTAACCTCATAAATAAAGTTAACATCTTATAAGATATAGTTATATGCCTTCAGTGTTTGATTTTGCAATGATTTCACTGTTTGGATGTGTTTTTCTATTTGTGTCTGTCTTTGTGCACGTTCAGCAAGTATACAGCTGTTTTCTGATTTTTTTCAATTTTCTACTGTCCCATAACATAAACCTCACAAATAAAGTTAACATCTTATAAGATATACTTCTGTAACCTCAGTGTTTGATTTTGCAATGATTTCACTGTTTGGATGTGTTTTTCTATTTGTGTCTGTTTTTGTGCGCATTCAGCAAGTATACTGCTGTTTTCTGATTTTTTTCAATTTTCTACTGTCCCGTAACATAAACCTCACAAATAAATTTAAAATCTTATAAGATATAGTTATATGCCTTCAGTGTTTGATTTTGCAATGATTTCACTGTTTGGATGTGTTTTTCTATTTGTGTCTGTTTTTGTGCACATTCAGCAAGTATACGGCTGTTTTCTGATTTTTTTCAATTTTCTACTGTTCCATAACATAAACCTCACAAATAAAGTTAACATCTCATAAGATATACTTCTGTAACCTCAGTGTTTGATTTTGCAATGATTTCACTGTTTGGATGTGTTTTTCTATGTGTGTCTGTGTTTGTGCACATTCAGCAAGTATACGGCTGTTTTCTGATTTTTTTCAATTTTCTACTGTTCCATAATATAAACCTCACAAATAAAGTTAACATCTTATAAGATATACTTCTGTAACCTCAGTGTTTGATTTTGCAATGATTTCACTGTTTGGATGTGTTTTTCTATTTGTGTCTGTTTTTGTGCGCATTCAGCAAGTATACTGCTGTTTTCTGATTTTTTTCAATTTTCTACTGTCCCGTAACATAAACCTCACAAATAAATTTAAAATCTTATAAGATATAGTTATATGCCTTCAGTGTTTGATTTTGCAATGATTTCACTGTTTGGATGTGTTTTTCTATTTGTGTCTGTTTTTGTGCACATTCAGCAAGTATACGGCTGTTTTCTGATTTTTTTCAATTTTCTACTGTTCCATAACATAAACCTCACAAATAAAGTTAACATCTCATAAGATATACTTCTGTAACCTCAGTGTTTGATTTTGCAATGATTTCACTGTTTGGATGTGTTTTTCTATTTGTGTCTGTTTTTGTGCGCATTCAGCAAGTATACTGCTGTTTTCTGATTTTTTTCAATTTTCTACTGTCCCGTAACATAAACCTCACAAATAAATTTAAAATCTTATAAGATATAGTTATATGCCTTCAGTGTTTGATTTTGCAATGATTTCACTGTTTGGATGTGTTTTTCTATTTGTGTCTGTTTTTGTGCACATTCAGCAAGTATACGGCTGTTTTCTGATTTTTTTCAATTTTCTACTGTTCCATAACATAAACCTCACAAATAAAGTTAACATCTCATAAGATATACTTCTGTAACCTCAGTGTTTGATTTTGCAATGATTTCACTGTTTGGATGTGTTTTTCTATGTGTGTCTGTGTTTGTGCACATTCAGCAAGTATACGGCTGTTTTCTGATTTTTTTCAATTTTCTACTGTTCCATAATATAAACCTCACAAATAAAGTTAACATCTTATAAGATATACTTCTGTAACCTCAGTGTTTGATTTTGCAATGATTTCACTGTTTGGATGTGTTTTTCTATTTGTGTCTGTTTTTGTGCGCATTCAGCAAGTATACGGCTGTTTTCTGATTTTTTTCAATTTTCTATTGTCCCGTAACATTAACCTCATAAATAAAGTTAACATCTTATAAGATATAGTTATATGCCTTCAGTGTTTGATTTTGCAATGATTTCACTGTTTGGATGTGTTTTTCTATTTGTGTCTGTCTTTGTGCACGTTCAGCAAGTATACAGCTGTTTTCTGATTTTTTTCAATTTTCTACTGTCCCATAACATAAACCTCACAAATAAAGTAAACATCTTATAAGATATACTTCTGTAACCTCAGTGTTTGATTTTGCAATGATTTCACTGTTTGGATGTGTTCTTCTATTTGTGTCTGTTTTTGTGCACATTCAGCAAGTATACGGCTGTTTTCTGATTTTTTTCAATTTTCTACTGTCCCATAACATAAACCTCACAAATGAAGTTAACATCTTAAAAGATTTAGTTCTGTACCCTCACTGTTTGATTTTGCAATGATTTCACTGTTTGGATATGTTTTTCTACAAGTGTCTGTTTGTGCCCCATTGAGCTGAGATAAGGCTGTTTTCGGATTTTTTTCATTTTTCTACTTTCCCATAATATAAACCTAACAAATGAACTTAACATCTTATAAGATATACTTCTTTACCCTCAGTGTTTAATTTTGCAATGATTTCACTGTTGGGATGTGTTTTTCTACAAGTATCTGTTTGTCTGCGCATTCAGCTGAGATAAGGCTGTTTAAGGATTTATTTAATTTTTCTGCTGTCCCATAACATAAACATCACAAATGAAGTTAACTTCTTAAAAGATTTAGTTCTGTACCCTCAGTGTTTGATTTTGCAATGATTTCACTGTTGGGATGTGTTTTTCTACAAGTGTCTGTTTGTGTGCGCATTCAGCTGAGATAAGGCTGTTTACGGATTTTTTTAATTTTTCTGCTGTTCCATAACATAAACCTCACAAATGAAGTTAACATCTTAAAAGATTTAGTTCTGTACACTCACTGTTTGATTTTGCAATGATTTCACTGTTTGGATGTGTTTTTCTATTGGTGTCTGTTTGTGTTCGCATTCAGCTGAGATAAGGCTGTTTCCGGATTTTTTTTATTTTTCTGCTGTCCCATAACATAAACCTCACAAATGAAGTTAACATCTTATAAGATATACTTCTTTACCCTCAGTGTTTAATTTTGCAATGATTTCACTGTTGGGATGTGTTTTTCTACAAGTATCTGTTTGTGTGTCATTCAGCTGAGATAAGGCTTTTTAAGGATTTTTTTAATTTTTCTGCTGTCCCATAACATAAACCTCACAAATGAAGTTAACATCTTAAAATATTTAGTTCTGTACCCTCAGTGTTTGATTTTGCTTTGATTTCACTGTTTGGATGTGTTTTTCTATTGGTGTCTGTTTGTGTGCGCATTCAGCTGTTTCCGGATTTTTTTCATTTTTCTGCTGTCCCATAACATAAACCTCACAAATAAAGTTAAAATCTTAGAAGTTATAGTTATATGCCTTCAGTGTTTGATTTTGCAATGATTTCACTGTTTGGATGTGTTTTTCTATTTGTGTCTGTTTTTGTGCACATTCAGCAAGTATACGGCTGTTTTCTGATTTTTTTCAATTTTCTATTGTCCTATAACATAACCTCACAAATAAAGTTAAAATCTTATAAGATATAGTTATATGCCTTCAGTGTTTGATTTTGCAATGATTTCACTGTTTGGATGTGTTTTTCTATTTGTGTCTTTTGTTGTGCACATTCAGCAAGTATACGGCTGTTTTCTGATTTTTTTCAATTTTCTACTGTCCCATAACATAAACCTCACAAATAAAGTAAACATCTTATAAGATATACTTCTGTAACCTCAGTGTTTGATTTTGCAATGATTTCACTGTTTGGATGTGTTTTTCTATTTGTGTCTGTTTTTGTGCACATTCAGCAAGTATACGGCTGTTTTCTGATTTTTTTCAATTTCCTACTGTCCCATAACATAAACCTCACAAATGAAGTTAACATCTTAAAAGATTTAGTTCTGTACCCTCAGTGTTTGATTTTGCAATGATTTCACTGTTTGGATGTGTTTTTCTATTGGTGTCTGTTTGTGTGCGCATTCAGCTGAGATAAGGCTGTTTTCGGATTTTTTTCATTTTTCTGCTGTCCCATAACATAAACCTCACAAATAAAGTTAAAATCTTAGAAGTTATAGTTATATGCCTTCAGTGTTTGATTTTGCAATGATTTCACTGTTTGGATGTGTTTTTCTATTTGTGTCTGTTTTTGTGCACATTCAGCAAGTATACGGCTGTTTTCTGATTTTTTTCAATTTTCTATTGTCCTATAACATAAACCTCACAAATAAAGTTAAAATCTTATAAGATATAGTTATATGCCTTCAGTGTTTGATTTTGCAATGATTTCACTGTTTGGATGTGTTTTTCTATTTGTGTCTGTTTTTGTGCACATTCAGCAAGTATACGGCTGTTTTCTGATTTTTTTCAATTTTCTATTGTCCTATAACATAAACCTCACAAATAAAGTTAAAATCTTATAAGATATAGTTATATGCCTTCAGTGTTTGATTTTGCAATGATTTCACTGTTTGGATGTGTTTTTCTACAAGTGTCTGTTTGTGCCCCATTGAGCTGAGATAAGGCTGTTTTCGGATTTCTTTCATTTTTCTACTTTCCCATAATATAAACCTAACAAATGAACTTAACATCTTATAAGATATACTTCTTTACCCTCACTTTTTGATTTTGCAATGATTTCACTGTTTGGATGTGTTTTTCTACAAGTGTCTGTTTGTGCCCCATTGAGCTGAGATAAGGCTGTTTTCGGATTTTTTTCATTTTTCTACTTTCCCATAATATAAACCTAACAAATGAACTTAACATCTTATAAGATATACTTCTTTTCCCTCAGTGTTTAATTTTGCAATGATTTCACTGTTGGGATGTGTTTTTCTACAAGTATCTGTTTGTGTGCGCATTCAGCTGAGATAAGGCTGTTTAAGGATTTTTTTAATTTTTCTGCTGTCCCATAACATAAATCTCACAAATGAAGTTAACATCTTAAAAGATTTAGTTCTGTACCCTCAGTGTTTGATTTTGCAATGATTTCACTGTTGGGATGTGTTTTTCTACAAGTGTCTGTTTGTGTGCGCATTCAGCTGAGATAAGGCTGTTTACGGATTTTTTTAATTTTTCTGCTGTCCCATAACATAAACCTCACAAATGAAGTTAACATCTTATAAGATATACTTCTTTACCCTCAGTGTTTAATTTTGCAATGATTTCACTGTTGGGATGTGTTTTTCTACAAGTATCTGTTTGTGTGCGCATTCAGCTGAGATAAGGCTGTTTCCGGATTTTTTTCATTTTTCTGCTGTCCCATAACATAAACCTCACAAATAAAGTTAAAATCTTAGAAGTTATAGTTATATGTCTTCAGTGTTTGATTTTGCAATGATTTCACAGTTTGGATGTGTTTTTCTATTTGTGTCTTTTGTTGTGCACATTCAGCAAGTATACGGCTGTTTTCTGATTTTTTTCAATTTTCTATTGTCCCATAACATAAACCTCACAAATAAAGTTAACATCTTATAAGATATAGTTATTTATCCTCAGTGTTTGATTTTGCAATGATTTCACTGTTTGGATGTGTTTTTCTATTTGTGTCTGTTTTTGTGCGCATTCAGCAAGTATACGGCTGTTTTCTGATTTTTTCAATTTTCTACTGTCCCATAACATAAACCTCACAAATAAAGTAAACATCTTATAAGATATACTTCTGTAACCTCAGTGTTTGATTTTGCAATGATTTCACTGTTTGGATGTGTTTTTCTATTTGTGTCTGTTTTTGTGCGCATTCAGCAAGTATACGGCTGTTTTCTGATTTTTTTCAATTTTCTACTGTCCCGTAACATAAACCTCACAAATAAAGTTAAAATCTTATAAGATATAGTTATATGCCTTCAGTGTTTGATTTTGCAATGATTTCACTGTTTGGATGTGTTTTTCTATTTGTGTCTGTTTTTGTGCACATTCAGCAAGTATACGGCTGTTTTCTGATTTTTTTTCAATTTTCTACTGTCCCATAACATAAACCTCACAAATAAAGTTAACATCTTATAAGATATACTTCTGTAACCTCAGTGTTTGATTTTGCAATGATTTCACTGTTTGGATGTGTTTTTCTATTTGTGTCTGTTTTTGTGCGCATTCAGCAAGTATACCGCTGTTTTCTGGTTTTTTCAATTTTCTACTGTCCCATAACATAAACCTCACAAATAAAGTTAAAATCTTATAAGATATAGTTATATGCCTTCAGTGTTTGATTTTGCAATGATTTCACAGTTTGGATGTGTTTTTCTATTTGTGTCTTTTGTTGTGCACATTCAGCAAGTATACGGCTGTTTTCTGATTTTTTTCAATTTTCTATTGTCCCATAACATAAACCTCACAAATAAAGTTAACATCTTATAAGATATAGTTATTTATCCTCAGTGTTTGATTTTGCAATGATTTCACTGTTTGGATGTGTTTTTCTATTTGTGTCTGTTTTTGTGCGCATTCAGCAAGTATACGGCTGTTTTCTGATTTTTTTCAATTTTCTACTGTCCCATAACATAAACCTCACAAATAAAGTAAACATCTTATAAGATATACTTCTGTAACCTCAGTGTTTGATTTTGCAATGATTTCACTGTTTGGATGTGTTTTTCTATTTGTGTCTGTTTTTGTGCGCATTCAGCAAGTATACGGCTGTTTTCTGATTTTTTTCAATTTTCTACTGTCCCGTAACATAAACCTCACAAATAAAGTTAAAATCTTATAAGATATAGTTATATGCCTTCAGTGTTTGATTTTGCAATGATTTCACTGTTTGGATGTGTTTTTCTATTTGTGTCTGTTTTTGTGCACATTCAGCAAGTATACGGCTGTTTTCTGATTTTTTTTCAATTTTCTACTGTCCCATAACATAAACCTCACAAATAAAGTTAACATCTTATAAGATATACTTCTGTAACCTCAGTGTTTGATTTTGCAATGATTTCACTGTTTGGATGTGTTTTTCTATTTGTGTCTGTTTTTGTGCGCATTCAGCAAGTATACCGCTGTTTTCTGGTTTTTTCAATTTTCTACTGTCCCATAACATAAACCTCACAAATAAAGTTAAAATCTTATAAGATATAGTTATATGCCTTCAGTGTTTGATTTTGCAATGATTTCACTGTTTGGATGTGTTTTTCTATTTGTGTCTGTTTTTGTGCACATTCAGCAAGTATACGGCTGTTTTCTGATTTTTTTCAATTTTCTACTGTTCCATAACATAAACCTCACAAATAAAGTTAACATCTCATAAGATATACTTCTGTAACCTCAGTGTTTGATTTTGCAATGATTTCACTGTTTGGATGTGTTTTTCTATGTGTGTCTGTGTTTGTGCACATTCAGAATCAGAATCAGAATCAGCTTTATTGGCCAAGTATGTAACACATACAAGGAATTCGACTCCGGTTTTTCAAACACACGCTGTACATGAAACATAGACATCAACATAACTTAACATACATTTGACAAGAGTGAATAAAAAAGGTGACCAGAGGTCCGGTTTATTTTTAAATATATATATATATAAACGATAAAGTGCAGATAGTGAATAGATAAATAAACAAATAAACTGGTCAAGTGTTCAGTAATGTGACGGCCTGGGGGAAGAAACTGTTCTTGTGTCTAGCAGTTTTGGTGTACAGTGTTCTGTAACGCCTGCCAGAGGGAAGAAGATCAAACAGGTTATTTCCGGGATGTGATGGATCTGCAGAGATACTGCCTGCCCGTTTCTTGACTCTGGATGTGTTCAAGTCCTGGATGGTGGGCAGTTTGACACCAATGATTCTCTCTGCAGTCCTGATGGTGCGATTCAGTCTGTTTCTGTCCTGTTTGGTGGCTGATGCAAACCAAACGATGATGGAGGTGCAGAGAACAGACTGGACTATTGCAGACTGGACTATTCAGCAAGTATACGGCTGTTTTCTGATTTTTTTCAATTTTCTACTGTTCCATAACATAAACCTCACAAATAAAGTTAACATCTTATAAGATATACTTCTGTAACCTCAGTGTTTGATTTTGCAATGATTTCACTGTTTGGATGTGTTTTTCTATTTGTGTCTTTTGTTGTGCACATTCAGCAAGTATTCGGCTGTTTTCTGATTTTTTTCAATTTTCTATTGTCCCGTAACATTAACCTCATAAATAAAGTTAACATCTTATAAGATATAGTTATATGCCTTCAGTGTTTGATTTTGCAATGATTTCACTGTTTGGATGTGTTTTTCTATTTGTGTCTGTCTTTGTGCACGTTAAGCAAGTATACGGCTGTTTTCTGATTTTTTTCAATTTTCTACTGTCGCATAACATAAACCTCACAAATAAAGTTAACATCTTATAAGATATAGTTATATGCCTTCAGTGTTTGATTTTGCAATGATTTCACTGTTTGGATGTGTTTTTCTATTTGTGTCTTTTGTTGTGCACATTCAGCAAGTATCCGGCTGTTTTCTGATTTTTTTCAATTTTCTATTGTCCCATAACATAAACCTCACAAATAAAGTTAACATCTTATAAGATATAGTTATTTATCCTCAGTGTTTGATTTTGCAATGATTTCACTGTTTGGATGTGTTTTTCTATTTGTGTCTGTTTTTGTGCGCATTCAGCAAGTATACGGCTGTTTTCTGATTTTTTCAATTTTCTACTGTCCCATAACATAAACCTCACAAATAAAGTAAACATCTTATAAGATATACTTCTGTAACCTCAGTGTTTGATTTTGCAATGATTTCACTGTTTGGATGTGTTTTTCTATTTGTGTCTGTTTTTGTGCGCATTCAGCAAGTATACGGCTGTTTTCTGATTTTTTTCAATTTTCTACTGTCCCGTAACATAAACCTCACAAATAAAGTTAAAATCTTATAAGATATAGTTATATGCCTTCAGTGTTTGATTTTGCAATGATTTCACTGTTTGGATGTGTTTTTCTATTTGTGTCTGTTTTTGTGCACATTCAGCAAGTATACGGCTGTTTTCTGATTTTTTTTCAATTTTCTACTGTCCCATAACATAAACCTCACAAATAAAGTTAACATCTTATAAGATATACTTCTGTAACCTCAGTGTTTGATTTTGCAATGATTTCACTGTTTGGATGTGTTTTTCTATTTGTGTCTGTTTTTGTGCGCATTCAGCAAGTATACCGCTGTTTTCTGGTTTTTTCAATTTTCTACTGTCCCATAACATAAACCTCACAAATAAAGTTAAAATCTTATAAGATATAGTTATATGCCTTCAGTGTTTGATTTTGCAATGATTTCACAGTTTGGATGTGTTTTTCTATTTGTGTCTTTTGTTGTGCACATTCAGCAAGTATACGGCTGTTTTCTGATTTTTTTCAATTTTCTATTGTCCCATAACATAAACCTCACAAATAAAGTTAACATCTTATAAGATATAGTTATTTATCCTCAGTGTTTGATTTTGCAATGATTTCACTGTTTGGATGTGTTTTTCTATTTGTGTCTGTTTTTGTGCGCATTCAGCAAGTATACGGCTGTTTTCTGATTTTTTTCAATTTTCTACTGTCCCATAACATAAACCTCACAAATAAAGTAAACATCTTATAAGATATACTTCTGTAACCTCAGTGTTTGATTTTGCAATGATTTCACTGTTTGGATGTGTTTTTCTATTTGTGTCTGTTTTTGTGCGCATTCAGCAAGTATACGGCTGTTTTCTGATTTTTTTCAATTTTCTACTGTCCCGTAACATAAACCTCACAAATAAAGTTAAAATCTTATAAGATATAGTTATATGCCTTCAGTGTTTGATTTTGCAATGATTTCACTGTTTGGATGTGTTTTTCTATTTGTGTCTGTTTTTGTGCACATTCAGCAAGTATACGGCTGTTTTCTGATTTTTTTTCAATTTTCTACTGTCCCATAACATAAACCTCACAAATAAAGTTAACATCTTATAAGATATACTTCTGTAACCTCAGTGTTTGATTTTGCAATGATTTCACTGTTTGGATGTGTTTTTCTATTTGTGTCTGTTTTTGTGCGCATTCAGCAAGTATACCGCTGTTTTCTGGTTTTTTCAATTTTCTACTGTCCCATAACATAAACCTCACAAATAAAGTTAAAATCTTATAAGATATAGTTATATGCCTTCAGTGTTTGATTTTGCAATGATTTCACTGTTTGGATGTGTTTTTCTATTTGTGTCTGTTTTTGTGCACATTCAGCAAGTATACGGCTGTTTTCTGATTTTTTTCAATTTTCTACTGTTCCATAACATAAACCTCACAAATAAAGTTAACATCTCATAAGATATACTTCTGTAACCTCAGTGTTTGATTTTGCAATGATTTCACTGTTTGGATGTGTTTTTCTATGTGTGTCTGTGTTTGTGCACATTCAGAATCAGAATCAGAATCAGCTTTATTGGCCAAGTATGTAACACATACAAGGAATTCGACTCCGGTTTTTCAAACACACGCTGTACATGAAACATAGACATCAACATAACTTAACATACATTTGACAAGAGTGAATAAAAAAGGTGACCAGAGGTCCGGTTTATTTTTAAATATATATATATATAAACGATAAAGTGCAGATAGTGAATAGATAAATAAACAAATAAACTGGTCAAGTGTTCAGTAATGTGACGGCCTGGGGGAAGAAACTGTTCTTGTGTCTAGCAGTTTTGGTGTACAGTGTTCTGTAACGCCTGCCAGAGGGAAGAAGATCAAACAGGTTATTTCCGGGATGTGATGGATCTGCAGAGATACTGCCTGCCCGTTTCTTGACTCTGGATGTGTTCAAGTCCTGGATGGTGGGCAGTTTGACACCAATGATTCTCTCTGCAGTCCTGATGGTGCGATTCAGTCTGTTTCTGTCCTGTTTGGTGGCTGATGCAAACCAAACGATGATGGAGGTGCAGAGAACAGACTGGACTATTGCAGACTGGACTATTCAGCAAGTATACGGCTGTTTTCTGATTTTTTTCAATTTTCTACTGTTCCATAACATAAACCTCACAAATAAAGTTAACATCTTATAAGATATACTTCTGTAACCTCAGTGTTTGATTTTGCAATGATTTCACTGTTTGGATGTGTTTTTCTATTTGTGTCTTTTGTTGTGCACATTCAGCAAGTATTCGGCTGTTTTCTGATTTTTTTCAATTTTCTATTGTCCCGTAACATTAACCTCATAAATAAAGTTAACATCTTATAAGATATAGTTATATGCCTTCAGTGTTTGATTTTGCAATGATTTCACTGTTTGGATGTGTTTTTCTATTTGTGTCTGTCTTTGTGCACGTTAAGCAAGTATACGGCTGTTTTCTGATTTTTTTCAATTTTCTACTGTCGCATAACATAAACCTCACAAATAAAGTTAACATCTTATAAGATATAGTTATATGCCTTCAGTGTTTGATTTTGCAATGATTTCACTGTTTGGATGTGTTTTTCTATTTGTGTCTTTTGTTGTGCACATTCAGCAAGTATCCGGCTGTTTTCTGATTTTTTTCAATTTTCTATTGTCCCGTAACATAAACCTCATAAATAAAGTTAAAATCTTATAAGATATAGTTATATGCCTTCAGTGTTTGATTTTGCAATGATTTCACTGTTTGGATGTGTTTTTCTATTTGTGTCTGTTTTTGTGCACATTCAGCAAGTATACGGCTGTTTTCTGATTTTTTTCAATTTCCTACTGTCCCATAACATAAACCTCACAAATGAAGTTAACATCTTAAAAGATTTAGTTCTGTACCCTCAGTGTTTGATTTTGCTTTGATTTCACTGTTTGGATGTGTTTTTCTATTGGTGTCTGTTTGTGTGCGCATTCAGCTGTTTCCGGATTTTTTTCATTTTTCTGCTGTCCCATAACATAAACCTCACAAATAAAGTTAAAATCTTAGAAGTTATAGTTATATGCCTTCAGTGTTTGATTCTGCAATGATTTCACTGTTTGGATGTGTTTTTCTATTTGTGTCTGTTTTTGTGCACATTCAGCAAGTATACGGCTGTTTTCTGATTTTTTTCAATTTTCTATTGTCCTATAACATAACCTCACAAATAAAGTTAAAATCTTATAAGATATAGTTATATGCCTTCAGTGTTTGATTTTGCAATGATTTCACTGTTTGGATGTGTTTTTCTTCAAGTATCTGTTTGTCTGCGCATTCAGCTGAGATAAGGCTGTTTAAGGATTTTTTTAATTTTTCTGCTGTCCCATAACATAAACATCACAAATGAAGTTAACATCTTAAAAGATTTAGTTCTGTACCCTCAGTGTTTGATTTTGCAATGATTTCACTGTTGGGATGTGTTTTTCTACAAGTGTCTGTTTGTGTGCGCATTCAGCTGAGATAAGGCTGTTTACGGATTTTTTTAATTTTTCTGCTGTTCCATAACATAAACCTCACAAATGAAGTTAACATCTTAAAAGATTTAGTTCTGTACACTCACTGTTTGATTTTGCAATGATTTCACTGTTTGGATGTGTTTTTCTATTGGTGTCTGTTTGTGTTCGCATTCAGCTGAGATAAGGCTGTTTCCGGATTTTTTTAATTTTTCTGCTGTCCCATAACATAAACCTCACAAATGAAGTTAACATCTTATAAGATATACTTCTTTACCCTCAGTGTTTAATTTTGCAATGATTTCACTGTTGGGATGTGTTTTTCTACAAGTATCTGTTTGTGTGTCATTCAGCTGAGATAAGGCTTTTTAAGGATTTTTTTAATTTTTCTGCTGTCCCATAACATAAACCTCACAAATGAAGTTAACATCTTAAAATATTTAGTTCTGTACCCTCAGTGTTTGATTTTGCTTTGATTTCACTGTTTGGATGTGTTTTTCTATTGGTGTCTGTTTGTGTGCGCATTCAGCTGTTTCCGGATTTTTTTCATTTTTCTGCTGTCCCATAACATAAACCTCACAAATAAAGTTAAAATCTTAGAAGTTATAGTTATATGCCTTCAGTGTTTGATTTTGCAATGATTTCACTGTTTGGATGTGTTTTTCTATTTGTGTCTGTTTTTGTGCACATTCAGCAAGTATACGGCTGTTTTCTGATTTTTTTCAATTTTCTATTGTCCTATAACATAACCTCACAAATAAAGTTAAAATCTTATAAGATATAGTTATATGCCTTCAGTGTTTGATTTTGCAATGATTTCACTGTTTGGATGTGTTTTTCTACAAGTATCTGTTTGTCTGCGCATTCAGCTGAGATAAGGCTGTTTAAGGATTTTTTTAATTTTTCTGCTGTCCCATAACATAAACATCACAAATGAAGTTAACATCTTAAAAGATTTAGTTCTGTACCCTCAGTGTTTGATTTTGCAATGATTTCACTGTTGGGATGTGTTTTTCTACAAGTGTCTGTTTGTGTGCGCATTCAGCTGAGATAAGGCTGTTTACGGATTTTTTTAATTTTTCTGCTGTTCCATAACATAAACCTCACAAATGAAGTTAACATCTTAAAAGATTTAGTTCTGTACACTCACTGTTTGATTTTGCAATGATTTCACTGTTTGGATGTATTTTTCTATTGGTGTCTGTTTGTGTTCGCATTCAGCTGAGATAAGGCTGTTTCCGGATTTTTTTAATTTTTCTGCTGTCCCATAACATAAACCTCACAAATGAAGTTAGCATCTTATAAGATATACTTCTTTACCCTCAGTGTTTAATTTTGCAATGATTTCACTGTTGGGATGTGTTTTTCTACAAGTATCTGTTTGTGTGTCATTCAGCTGAGATAAGGCTTTTTAAGGATTTTTTTAATTTTTCTGCTGTCCCATAACATAAACCTCACAAATGAAGTTAACATCTTAAAATATTTAGTTCTGTACCCTCAGTGTTTGATTTTGCTTTGATTTCACTGTTTGGATGTGTTTTTCTATTGGTGTCTGTTTGTGTGCGCATTCAGCTGTTTCCGGATTTTTTTCATTTTTCTGCTGTCCCATAACATAAACCTCACAAATAAAGTTAAAATCTTAGAAGTTATAGTTATATGCCTTCAGTGTTTGATTTTGCAATGATTTCACTGTTTGGATGTGTTTTTCTATTTGTGTCTGTTTTTGTGCACATTCAGCAAGTATACGGCTGTTTTCTGATTTTTTTCAATTTTCTATTGTCCTATAACATAACCTCACAAATAAAGTTAAAATCTTATAAGATATAGTTATATGCCTTCAGTGTTTGATTTTGCAATGATTTCACTGTTTGGATGTGTTTTTCTACAAGTATCTGTTTGTCTGCGCATTCAGCTGAGATAAGGCTGTTTAAGGATTTTTTTAATTTTTCTGCTGTCCCATAACATAAACATCACAAATGAAGTTAACATCTTAAAAGATTTAGTTCTGTACCCTCAGTGTTTGATTTTGCAATGATTTCACTGTTGGGATGTGTTTTTCTACAAGTGTCTGTTTGTGTGCGCATTCAGCTGAGATAAGGCTGTTTACGGATTTTTTTAATTTTTCTGCTGTTCCATAACATAAACCTCACAAATGAAGTTAACATCTTAAAAGATTTAGTTCTGTACACTCACTGTTTGATTTTGCAATGATTTCACTGTTTGGATGTATTTTTCTATTGGTGTCTGTTTGTGTTCGCATTCAGCTGAGATAAGGCTGTTTCCGGATTTTTTTAATTTTTCTGCTGTCCCATAACATAAACCTCACAAATGAAGTTAGCATCTTATAAGATATACTTCTTTACCCTCAGTGTTTAATTTTGCAATGATTTCACTGTTGGGATGTGTTTTTCTACAAGTATCTGTTTGTGTGTCATTCAGCTGAGATAAGGCTTTTTAAGGATTTTTTTAATTTTTCTGCTGTCCCATAACATAAACCTCACAAATGAAGTTAACATCTTAAAATATTTAGTTCTGTACCCTCAGTGTTTGATTTTGCTTTGATTTCACTGTTTGGATGTGTTTTTCTATTGGTGTCTGTTTGTGTGCGCATTCAGCTGTTTCCGGATTTTTTTCATTTTTCTGCTGTCCCATAACATAAACCTCACAAATAAAGTTAAAATCTTAGAAGTTATAGTTATATGCCTTCAGTGTTTGATTTTGCAATGATTTCACTGTTTGGATGTGTTTTTCTATTTGTGTCTGTTTTTGTGCACATTCAGCAAGTATACGGCTGTTTTCTGATTTTTTTCAATTTTCTATTGTCCTATAACATAACCTCACAAATAAAGTTAAAATCTTATAAGATATAGTTATATGCCTTCAGTGTTTGATTTTGCAATGATTTCACTGTTTGGATGTGTTTTTCTATTTGTGTCTTTTGTTGTGCACATTCAGCAAGTATACGGCTGTTTTCTGATTTTTTTCAATTTTCTACTGTCCCATAACATAAACCTCACAAATAAAGTAAACATCTTATAAGATATACTTCTGTAACCTCAGTGTTTGATTTTGCAATGATTTCACTGTTTGGATGTGTTTTTCTATTTGTGTCTGTTTTTGTGCACATTCAGCAAGTATACGGCTGTTTTCTGATTTTTTTCAATTTCCTACTGTCCCATAACATAAACCTCACAAATGAAGTTAACATCTTAAAAGATTTAGTTCTGTACCCTCAGTGTTTGATTTTGCAATGATTTCACTGTTTGGATGTGTTTTTCTATTGGTGTCTGTTTGTGTGCGCATTCAGCTGAGATAAGGCTGTTTCCGGATTTTTTTCATTTTTCTGCTGTCCCATAACATAAACCTCACAAATAAAGTTAAAATCTTAGAAGTTATAGTTATATGCCTTCAGTGTTTGATTTTGCAATGATTTCACTGTTTGGATGTGTTTTTCTATTTGTGTCTGTTTTTGTGCACATTCAGCAAGTATACGGCTGTTTTCTGATTTTTTTCAATTTTCTATTGTCCTATAACATAAACCTCACAAATAAAGTTAAAATCTTATAAGATATAGTTATATGCCTTCAGTGTTTGATTTTGCAATGATTTCACTGTTTGGATGTGTTTTTCTATTTGTGTCTGTTTTTGTGCACATTCAGCAAGTATACGGCTGTTTTCTGATTTTTTTCAATTTTCTATTGTCCTATAACATAAACCTCACAAATAAAGTTAAAATCTTATAAGATATAGTTATATGCCTTCAGTGTTTGATTTTGCAATGATTTCACTGTTTGGATGTGTTTTTCTACAAGTGTCTGTTTGTGCCCCATTGAGCTGAGATAAGGCTGTTTTCGGATTTCTTTCATTTTTCTACTTTCCCATAATATAAACCTAACAAATGAACTTAACATCTTATAAGATATACTTCTTTACCCTCACTTTTTGATTTTGCAATGATTTCACTGTTTGGATGTGTTTTTCTACAAGTGTCTGTTTGTGCCCCATTGAGCTGAGATAAGGCTGTTTTCGGATTTTTTTCATTTTTCTACTTTCCCATAATATAAACTTAACAAATGAACTTAACATCTTATAAGATATACTTCTTTACCCTCAGTGTTTAATTTTGCAATGATTTCACTGTTGGGATGTGTTTTTCTACAAGTATCTGTTTGTGTGCGCATTCAGCTGAGATAAGGCTGTTTAAGGATTTTTTTAATTTTTCTGCTGTCCCATAACATAAATCTCACAAATGAAGTTAACATCTTAAAAGATTTAGTTCTGTACCCTCAGTGTTTGATTTTGCAATGATTTCACTGTTGGGATGTGTTTTTCTACAAGTGTCTGTTTGTGTGCGCATTCAGCTGAGATAAGGCTGTTTACGGATTTTTTTAATTTTTCTGCTGTCCCATAACATAAACCTCACAAATGAAGTTAACATCTTATAAGATATACTTCTTTACCCTCAGTGTTTAATTTTGCAATGATTTCACTGTTGGGATGTGTTTTTCTACAAGTATCTGTTTGTGTGCGCATTCAGCTGAGATAAGGCTGTTTCCGGATTTTTTTCATTTTTCTGCTGTCCCATAACATAAACCTCACAAATAAAGTTAAAATCTTAGAAGTTATAGTTATATGTCTTCAGTGTTTGATTTTGCAATGATTTCACTGTTTGGATGTGTTTTTCTATTTGTGTCTTTTGTTGTGCACATTCAGCAAGTATACGGCTGTTTTCTGATTTTTTTCAATTTTCTATTGTCCCATAACATAAACCTCACAAATAAAGTTAACATCTTATAAGATATAGTTATTTATCCTCAGTGTTTGATTTTGCAATGATTTCACTGTTTGGATGTGTTTTTCTATTTGTGTCTGTTTTTGTGCGCATTCAGCAAGTATACGGCTGTTTTCTGATTTTTTTCAATTTTCTACTGTCCCGTAACATAAACCTCACAAATAAAGTTAAAATCTTATAAGATATAGTTATATGCCTTCAGTGTTTGATTTTGCAATGATTTCACTGTTTGGATGTGTTTTTCTATTTGTGTCTGTTTTTGTGCACATTCAGCAAGTATACGGCTGTTTTCTGATTTTTTTTCAATTTTCTACTGTCCCATAACATAAACCTCACAAATAAAGTTAACATCTTATAAGATATACTTCTGTAACCTCAGTGTTTGATTTTGCAATGATTTCACTGTTTGGATGTGTTTTTCTATTTGTGTCTGTTTTTGTGCGCATTCTGCAAGTATACGGCTGTTTTCTGGTTTTTTCAATTTTCTACTGTCCCATAACATAAACCTCACAAATAAAGTTAACATCTTATAAGATATACTTCTGTAACTTCAGTGTTTGATTTTGCAATGATTTCACTGTTTGGATGTGTTTTTCTATTTGTGTCTGTTTTTGTGCGCATTCAGCAAGTATACGGCTGTTTTCTGATTTTTTTCAATTTTCTACTGTCCCGTAACATAAACCTCACAAATAAAGTTAAAATCTTATAAGATATAGTTATATGCCTTCAGTGTTTGATTTTGCAATGATTTCACTGTTTGGATGTGTTTTTCTATTTGTGTCTGTGTTTGTGCACATTCAGCAAGTATACGGCTGTTTTCTGATTTTTTTCAATTTTCTACTGTTCCATAACATAAACCTCACAAATAAAGTTAACATCTTATAAGATATACTTCTGTAACCTCAGTGTTTGATTTTGCAATGATTTCACTGTTTGGATGTGTTTTTCTATTTGTGTCTGTTTTTGTGCGCATTCAGCAAGTATACGGCTGTTTTCTGATTTTTTTCAATTTTCTACTGTCCCGTAACATAAACCTCACAAATAAAGTTAAAATCTTATAAGATATAGTTATATGCCTTCAGTGTTTGATTTTGCAATGATTTCACTGTTTGGATGTGTTTTTCTATTTGTGTCTGTTTTTGTGCACATTCAGCAAGTATACGGCTGTTTTCTGATTTTTTTCAATTTTCTACTGTTCCATAACATAAACCTCACAAATAAAGTTAACATCTCATAAGATATACTTCTGTAACCTCAGTGTTTGATTTTGCAATGATTTCACTGTTTGGATGTGTTTTTCTATGTGTGTCTGTGTTTGTGCACATTCAGAATCAGAATCAGAATCAGCTTTATTGGCCAAGTATGTAACACATACAAGGAATTCGACTCCGGTTTTTCAAACACACGCTGTACATGAAACATAGACATCAACATAACTTAACATACATTTGACAAGAGTGAATAAAAAAGGTGACCAGAGGTCCGGTTTATTTTTAAATATATATATATATAAACGATAAAGTGCAGATAGTGAATAGATAAATAAACAAATAAACTGGTCAAGTGTTCAGTAATGTGACGGCCTGGGGGAAGAAACTGTTCTTGTGTCTAGCAGTTTTGGTGTACAGTGTTCTGTAACGCCTGCCAGAGGGAAGAAGATCAAACAGGTTATTTCCGGGATGTGATGGATCTGCAGAGATACTGCCTGCCCGTTTCTTGACTCTGGATGTGTTCAAGTCCTGGATGGTGGGCAGTTTGACACCAATGATTCTCTCTGCAGTCCTGATGGTGCGATTCAGTCTGTTTCTGTCCTGTTTGGTGGCTGATGCAAACCAAACGATGATGGAGGTGCAGAGAACAGACTGGACTATTGCAGACTGGACTATTCAGCAAGTATACGGCTGTTTTCTGATTTTTTTCAATTTTCTACTGTTCCATAACATAAACCTCACAAATAAAGTTAACATCTTATAAGATATACTTCTGTAACCTCAGTGTTTGATTTTGCAATGATTTCACTGTTTGGATGTGTTTTTCTATTTGTGTCTTTTGTTGTGCACATTCAGCAAGTATTCGGCTGTTTTCTGATTTTTTTCAATTTTCTATTGTCCCGTAACATTAACCTCATAAATAAAGTTAACATCTTATAAGATATAGTTATATGCCTTCAGTGTTTGATTTTGCAATGATTTCACTGTTTGGATGTGTTTTTCTATTTGTGTCTGTCTTTGTGCACGTTAAGCAAGTATACGGCTGTTTTCTGATTTTTTTCAATTTTCTACTGTCGCATAACATAAACCTCACAAATAAAGTTAACATCTTATAAGATATAGTTATATGCCTTCAGTGTTTGATTTTGCAATGATTTCACTGTTTGGATGTGTTTTTCTATTTGTGTCTTTTGTTGTGCACATTCAGCAAGTATCCGGCTGTTTTCTGATTTTTTTCAATTTTCTATTGTCCCGTAACATAAACCTCATAAATAAAGTTAAAATCTTATAAGATATAGTTATATGCCTTCAGTGTTTGATTTTGCAATGATTTCACTGTTTGGATGTGTTTTTCTATTTGTGTCTGTTTTTGTGCACATTCAGCAAGTATACGGCTGTTTTCTGATTTTTTTCAATTTCCTACTGTCCCATAACATAAACCTCACAAATGAAGTTAACATCTTAAAAGATTTAGTTCTGTACCCTCAGTGTTTGATTTTGCAATGATTTCACTGTTTGGATGTGTTTTTCTATTGGTGTCTGTTTGTGTGCGCATTCAGCTGAGATAAGGCTGTTTCCGGATTTTTTTCATTTTTCTGCTGTCCCATAACATAAACCTCACAAATAAAGTTAAAATCTTAGAAGTTATAGTTATATGCCTTCAGTGTTTGATTTTGCAATGATTTCACTGTTTGGATGTGTTTTTCTATTTGTGTCTGTTTTTGTGCACATTCAGCAAGTATACGGCTGTTTTCTGATTTTTTTCAATTTTCTATTGTCCTATAACATAAACCTCACAAATAAAGTTAAAATCTTATAAGATATAGTTATATGCCTTCAGTGTTTGATTTTGCAATGATTTCACTGTTTGGATGTGTTTTTCTACAAGTGTCTGTTTGTGCCCCATTGAGCTGAGATAAGGCTGTTTTCGGATTTCTTTCATTTTTCTACTTTCCCATAATATAAACCTAACAAATGAACTTAACATCTTATAAGATATACTTCTTTACCCTCACTTTTTGATTTTGCAATGATTTCACTGTTTGGATGTGTTTTTCTACAAGTGTCTGTTTGTGCCCCATTGAGCTGAGATAAGGCTGTTTTCGGATTTTTTTCATTTTTCTACTTTCCCATAATATAAACCTAACAAATGAACTTAACATCTTATAAGATATACTTCTTTACCCTCAGTGTTTAATTTTGCAATGATTTCACTGTTGGGATGTGTTTTTCTACAAGTATCTGTTTGTGTGCGCATTCAGCTGAGATAAGGCTGTTTAAGGATTTTTTTAATTTTTCTGCTGTCCCATAACATAAATCTCACAAATGAAGTTAACATCTTAAAAGATTTAGTTCTGTACCCTCAGTGTTTGATTTTGCAATGATTTCACTGTTGGGATGTGTTTTTCTACAAGTGTCTGTTTGTGTGCGCATTCAGCTGAGATAAGGCTGTTTACGGATTTTTTTAATTTTTCTGCTGTCCCATAACATAAACCTCACAAATGAAGTTAACATCTTATAAGATATACTTCTTTACCCTCAGTGTTTAATTTTGCAATGATTTCACTGTTGGGATGTGTTTTTCTACAAGTATCTGTTTGTGTGCGCATTCAGCTGAGATAAGGCTGTTTCCGGATTTTTTTCATTTTTCTGCTGTCCCATAACATAAACCTCACAAATAAAGTTAAAATCTTAGAAGTTATAGTTATATGTCTTCAGTGTTTGATTTTGCAATGATTTCACTGTTTGGATGTGTTTTTCTATTTGTGTCTTTTGTTGTGCACATTCAGCAAGTATACGGCTGTTTTCTGATTTTTTTCAATTTTCTATTGTCCCATAACATAAACCTCACAAATAAAGTTAACATCTTATAAGATATAGTTATTTATCCTCAGTGTTTGATTTTGCAATGATTTCACTGTTTGGATGTGTTTTTCTATTTGTGTCTGTTTTTGTGCGCATTCAGCAAGTATACGGCTGTTTTCTGATTTTTTTCAATTTTCTACTGTCCCATAACATAAACCTCACAAATAAAGTAAACATCTTATAAGATATACTTCTGTAACCTCAGTGTTTGATTTTGCAATGATTTCACTGTTTGGATGTGTTTTTCTATTTGTGTCTGTTTTTGTGCGCATTCAGCAAGTATACGGCTGTTTTCTGATTTTTTTCAATTTTCTACTGTCCCGTAACATAAACCTCACAAATAAAGTTAAAATCTTATAAGATATAGTTATATGCCTTCAGTGTTTGATTTTGCAATGATTTCACTGTTTGGATGTGTTTTTCTATTTGTGTCTGTTTTTGTGCACATTCAGCAAGTATACGGCTGTTTTCTGATTTTTTTTCAATTTTCTACTGTCCCATAACATAAACCTCACAAATAAAGTTAACATCTTATAAGATATACTTCTGTAACTTCAGTGTTTGATTTTGCAATGATATCACTGTTTGGATGTGTTTTTCTATTTGTGTCTGTTTTTGTGCGCATTCAGCAAGTATACGGCTGTTTTCTGGTTTTTTCAATTTTCTACTGTCCCATAACATAAACCTCACAAATAAAGTTAACATCTTATAAGATATACTTCTGTAACTTCAGTGTTTGATTTTGCAATGATTTCACTGTTTGGATGTGTTTTTCTATTTGTGTCTGTTTTTGTGCGCATTCAGCAAGTATACGGCTGTTTTCTGATTTTTTTCAATTTTCTACTGTCCCGTAACATAAACCTCACAAATAAAGTTAAAATCTTATAAGATATAGTTATATGCCTTCAGTGTTTGATTTTGCAATGATTTCACTGTTTGGATGTGTTTTTCTATTTGTGTCTGTGTTTGTGCACATTCAGCAAGTATACGGCTGTTTTCTGATTTTTTTCAATTTTCTACTGTTCCATAACATAAACCTCACAAATAAAGTTAACATCTTATAAGATATACTTCTGTAACCTCAGTGTTTGATTTTGCAATGATTTCACTGTTTGGATGTGTTTTTCTATTTGTGTCTGTTTTTGTGCGCATTCAGCAAGTATACGGCTGTTTTCTGATTTTTTTCAATTTTCTACTGTCCCGTAACATAAAGTCCACAAATAAAGTTAAAATCTTATAAGATATAGTTATATGCCTTCAGTGTTTGATTTTGCAATGATTTCACTGTTTGGATGTGTTTTTCTATTTGTGTCTGTTTTTGTGCACATTCAGCAAGTATACGGCTGTTTTCTGATTTTTTTCAATTTTCTACTGTTCCATAACATAAACCTCACAAATAAAGTTAACATCTCATAAGATATACTTCTGTAACCTCAGTGTTTGATTTTGCAATGATTTCACTGTTTGGATGTGTTTTTCTATGTGTGTCTGTGTTTGTGCACATTCAGAATCAGAATCAGAATCAGCTTTATTGGCCAAGTATGTAACACATACAAGGAATTCGACTCCGGTTTTTCAAACACACGCTGTACATGAAACATAGACATAACTTAACATACATTTGACAAGAGTGAATAAAAAAGGTGACCAGAGGTCCGGTTTATTTTTAAATATATATATATATAAACGATAAAGTGCAGATAGTGAATAGATAAATAAACAAATAAACTGGTCAAGTGTTCAGTAATGTGACGGCCTGGGGGAAGAAACTGTTCTTGTGTCTAGCAGTTTTGGTGTACAGTGTTCTGTAACGCCTGCCAGAGGGAAGAAGATCAAACAGGTTATATCCGGGATGTGATGGATCTGCAGAGATACTGCCTGCCCGTTTCTTGACTCTGGATGTGTTCAAGTCCTGGATGGTGGGCAGTTTGACACCAATGATTCTCTCTGCAGTCCTGATGGTGCGATTCAGTCTGTTTCTGTCCTGTTTGGTGGCTGATGCAAACCAAACGATGATGGAGGTGCAGAGAACAGACTGGACTATTGCAGACTGGACTATTCAGCAAGTATACGGCTGTTTTCTGATTTTTTTCAATTTTCTACTGTTCCATAACATAAACCTCACAAATAAAGTTAACATCTTATAAGATATACTTCTGTAACCTCAGTGTTTGATTTTGCAATGATTTCACTGTTTGGATGTGTTTTTCTATTTGTGTCTTTTGTTGTGCACATTCAGCAAGTATTCGGCTGTTTTCTGATTTTTTTCAATTTTCTATTGTCCCGTAACATTAACCTCATAAATAAAGTTAACATCTTATAAGATATAGTTATATGCCTTCAGTGTTTGATTTTGCAATGATTTCACTGTTTGGATGTGTTTTTCTATTTGTGTCTGTCTTTGTGCACGTTAAGCAAGTATACGGCTGTTTTCTGATTTTTTTCAATTTTCTACTGTCGCATAACATAAACCTCACAAATAAAGTTAACATCTTATAAGATATAGTTATATGCCTTCAGTGTTTGATTTTGCAATGATTTCACTGTTTGGATGTGTTTTTCTATTTGTGTCTTTTGTTGTGCACATTCAGCAAGTATCCGGCTGTTTTCTGATTTTTTTCAATTTTCTATTGTCCCGTAACATAAACCTCATAAATAAAGTTAAAATCTTATAAGATATAGTTATATGCCTTCAGTGTTTGATTTTGCAATGATTTCACTGTTTGGATGTGTTTTTCTATTTGTGTCTGTTTTTGTGCACATTCAGCAAGTATACGGCTGTTTTCTGATTTTTTTCAATTTTCTATTGTCCTATAACATAAACCTCACAAATAAAGTTAAAATCTTATAAGATATAGTTATATGCCTTCAGTGTTTGATTTTGCAATGATTTCACTGTTTGGATGTGTTTTTCTACAAGTGTCTGTTTGTGCCCCATTGAGCTGAGATAAGGCTGTTTTCGGATTTCTTTCATTTTTCTACTTTCCCATAATATAAACCTAACAAATGAACTTAACATCTTATAAGATATACTTCTTTACCCTCACTTTTTGATTTTGCAATGATTTCACTGTTTGGATGTGTTTTTCTACAAGTGTCTGTTTGTGCCCCATTGAGCTGAGATAAGGCTGTTTTCGGATTTTTTTCATTTTTCTACTTTCCCATAATATAAACCTAACAAATGAACTTAACATCTTATAAGATATACTTCTTTACCCTCAGTGTTTAATTTTGCAATGATTTCACTGTTGGGATGTGTTTTTCTACAAGTATCTGTTTGTGTGCGCATTCAGCTGAGATAAGGCTGTTTAAGGATTTTTTTAATTTTTCTGCTGTCCCATAACATAAATCTCACAAATGAAGTTAACATCTTAAAAGATTTAGTTCTGTACCCTCAGTGTTTGATTTTGCAATGATTTCACTGTTGGGATGTGTTTTTCTACAAGTGTCTGTTTGTGTGCGCATTCAGCTGAGATAAGGCTGTTTACGGATTTTTTTAATTTTTCTGCTGTCCCATAACATAAACCTCACAAATGAAGTTAACATCTTATAAGATATACTTCTTTACCCTCAGTGTTTAATTTTGCAATGATTTCACTGTTGGGATGTGTTTTTCTACAAGTATCTGTTTGTGTGCGCATTCAGCTGAGATAAGGCTGTTTCCGGATTTTTTTCATTTTTCTGCTGTCCCATAACATAAACCTCACAAATAAAGTTAAAATCTTAGAAGTTATAGTTATATGTCTTCAGTGTTTGATTTTGCAATGATTTCACTGTTTGGATGTGTTTTTCTATTTGTGTCTTTTGTTGTGCACATTCAGCAAGTATACGGCTGTTTTCTGATTTTTTTCAATTTTCTATTGTCCCATAACATAAACCTCACAAATAAAGTTAACATCTTATAAGATATAGTTATTTATCCTCAGTGTTTGATTTTGCAATGATTTCACTGTTTGGATGTGTTTTTCTATTTGTGTCTGTTTTTGTGCGCATTCAGCAAGTATACGGCTGTTTTCTGATTTTTTTCAATTTTCTACTGTCCCATAACATAAACCTCACAAATAAAGTTAACATCTTATAAGATATACTTCTGTAACTTCAGTGTTTGATTTTGCAATGATTTCACTGTTTGGATGTGTTTTTCTATTTGTGTCTGTTTTTGTGCGCATTCAGCAAGTATACGGCTGTTTTCTGATTTTTTTCAATTTTCTACTGTCCCGTAACATAAACCTCACAAATAAAGTTAAAATCTTATAAGATATAGTTATATGCCTTCAGTGTTTGATTTTGCAATGATTTCACTGTTTGGATGTGTTTTTCTATTTGTGTCTGTGTTTGTGCACATTCAGCAAGTATACGGCTGTTTTCTGATTTTTTTCAATTTTCTACTGTTCCATAACATAAACCTCACAAATAAAGTTAACATCTTATAAGATATACTTCTGTAACCTCAGTGTTTGATTTTGCAATGATTTCACTGTTTGGATGTGTTTTTCTATTTGTGTCTGTTTTTGTGCGCATTCAGCAAGTATACGGCTGTTTTCTGATTTTTTTCAATTTTCTACTGTCCCGTAACATAAAGTCCACAAATAAAGTTAAAATCTTATAAGATATAGTTATATGCCTTCAGTGTTTGATTTTGCAATGATTTCACTGTTTGGATGTGTTTTTCTATTTGTGTCTGTTTTTGTGCACATTCAGCAAGTATACGGCTGTTTTCTGATTTTTTTCAATTTTCTACTGTTCCATAACATAAACCTCACAAATAAAGTTAACATCTCATAAGATATACTTCTGTAACCTCAGTGTTTGATTTTGCAATGATTTCACTGTTTGGATGTGTTTTTCTATGTGTGTCTGTGTTTGTGCACATTCAGAATCAGAATCAGAATCAGCTTTATTGGCCAAGTATGTAACACATACAAGGAATTCGACTCCGGTTTTTCAAACACACGCTGTACATGAAACATAGACATAACTTAACATACATTTGACAAGAGTGAATAAAAAAGGTGACCAGAGGTCCGGTTTATTTTTAAATATATATATATATAAACGATAAAGTGCAGATAGTGAATAGATAAATAAACAAATAAACTGGTCAAGTGTTCAGTAATGTGACGGCCTGGGGGAAGAAACTGTTCTTGTGTCTAGCAGTTTTGGTGTACAGTGTTCTGTAACGCCTGCCAGAGGGAAGAAGATCAAACAGGTTATATCCGGGATGTGATGGATCTGCAGAGATACTGCCTGCCCGTTTCTTGACTCTGGATGTGTTCAAGTCCTGGATGGTGGGCAGTTTGACACCAATGATTCTCTCTGCAGTCCTGATGGTGCGATTCAGTCTGTTTCTGTCCTGTTTGGTGGCTGATGCAAACCAAACGATGATGGAGGTGCAGAGAACAGACTGGACTATTGCAGACTGGACTATTCAGCAAGTATACGGCTGTTTTCTGATTTTTTTCAATTTTCTACTGTTCCATAACATAAACCTCACAAATAAAGTTAACATCTTATAAGATATACTTCTGTAACCTCAGTGTTTGATTTTGCAATGATTTCACTGTTTGGATGTGTTTTTCTATTTGTGTCTTTTGTTGTGCACATTCAGCAAGTATTCGGCTGTTTTCTGATTTTTTTCAATTTTCTATTGTCCCGTAACATTAACCTCATAAATAAAGTTAACATCTTATAAGATATAGTTATATGCCTTCAGTGTTTGATTTTGCAATGATTTCACTGTTTGGATGTGTTTTTCTATTTGTGTCTGTCTTTGTGCACGTTAAGCAAGTATACGGCTGTTTTCTGATTTTTTTCAATTTTCTACTGTCGCATAACATAAACCTCACAAATAAAGTTAACATCTTATAAGATATAGTTATATGCCTTCAGTGTTTGATTTTGCAATGATTTCACTGTTTGGATGTGTTTTTCTATTTGTGTCTTTTGTTGTGCACATTCAGCAAGTATCCGGCTGTTTTCTGATTTTTTTCAATTTTCTATTGTCCCGTAACATAAACCTCATAAATAAAGTTAAAATCTTATAAGATATAGTTATATGCCTTCAGTGTTTGATTTTGCAATGATTTCACTGTTTGGATGTGTTTTTCTATTTGTGTCTGTTTTTGTGCACATTCAGCAAGTATACGGCTGTTTTCTGATTTTTTTCAATTTTCTATTGTCCTATAACATAAACCTCACAAATAAAGTTAAAATCTTATAAGATATAGTTATATGCCTTCAGTGTTTGATTTTGCAATGATTTCACTGTTTGGATGTGTTTTTCTACAAGTGTCTGTTTGTGCCCCATTGAGCTGAGATAAGGCTGTTTTCGGATTTCTTTCATTTTTCTACTTTCCCATAATATAAACCTAACAAATGAACTTAACATCTTATAAGATATACTTCTTTACCCTCACTTTTTGATTTTGCAATGATTTCACTGTTTGGATGTGTTTTTCTACAAGTGTCTGTTTGTGCCCCATTGAGCTGAGATAAGGCTGTTTTCGGATTTTTTTCATTTTTCTACTTTCCCATAATATAAACCTAACAAATGAACTTAACATCTTATAAGATATACTTCTTTACCCTCAGTGTTTAATTTTGCAATGATTTCACTGTTGGGATGTGTTTTTCTACAAGTATCTGTTTGTGTGCGCATTCAGCTGAGATAAGGCTGTTTAAGGATTTTTTTAATTTTTCTGCTGTCCCATAACATAAATCTCACAAATGAAGTTAACATCTTAAAAGATTTAGTTCTGTACCCTCAGTGTTTGATTTTGCAATGATTTCACTGTTGGGATGTGTTTTTCTACAAGTGTCTGTTTGTGTGCGCATTCAGCTGAGATAAGGCTGTTTACGGATTTTTTTAATTTTTCTGCTGTCCCATAACATAAACCTCACAAATGAAGTTAACATCTTATAAGATATACTTCTTTACCCTCAGTGTTTAATTTTGCAATGATTTCACTGTTGGGATGTGTTTTTCTACAAGTATCTGTTTGTGTGCGCATTCAGCTGAGATAAGGCTGTTTCCGGATTTTTTTCATTTTTCTGCTGTCCCATAACATAAACCTCACAAATAAAGTTAAAATCTTAGAAGTTATAGTTATATGTCTTCAGTGTTTGATTTTGCAATGATTTCACTGTTTGGATGTGTTTTTCTATTTGTGTCTTTTGTTGTGCACATTCAGCAAGTATACGGCTGTTTTCTGATTTTTTTCAATTTTCTATTGTCCCATAACATAAACCTCACAAATAAAGTTAACATCTTATAAGATATAGTTATTTATCCTCAGTGTTTGATTTTGCAATGATTTCACTGTTTGGATGTGTTTTTCTATTTGTGTCTGTTTTTGTGCGCATTCAGCAAGTATACGGCTGTTTTCTGATTTTTTTCAATTTTCTACTGTCCCATAACATAAACCTCACAAATAAAGTAAACATCTTATAAGATATACTTCTGTAACCTCAGTGTTTGATTTTGCAATGATTTCACTGTTTGGATGTGTTTTTCTATTTGTGTCTGTTTTTGTGCGCATTCAGCAAGTATACGGCTGTTTTCTGATTTTTTTCAATTTTCTACTGTCCCGTAACATAACCTCACAAATAAAGTTAAAATCTTATAAGATATAGTTATATGCCTTCAGTGTTTGATTTTGCAATGATTTCACTGTTTGGATGTGTTTTTCTATTTGTGTCTGTTTTTGTGCACATTCAGCAAGTATACGGCTGTTTTCTGATTTTTTTCAATTTTCTACTGTCCCATAACATAAACCTCACAAATAAAGTTAAAATCTTATAAGATATAGTTATATGCCTTCAGTGTTTGATTTTGCAATGATTTCTGTTTGGATGTGTTTTTCTATTTGTGTCTGTTTTTGTGCACATTCAGCAAGTATACGGCTGTTTTCTGATTTTTTTTCAATTTTCTACTGTCCCATAACATAAACCTCACAAATAAAGTTAACATCTTATAAGATATACTTCTGTAACCTCAGTGTTTGATTTTGCAATGATTTCACTGTTTGGATGTGTTTTTCTATTTGTGTCTGTTTTTGTGCGCATTCAGCAAGTATACGGCTGTTTTCTGTTTTTTTCAATTTTCTACTGTCCCATAACATAAACCTCACAAATAAAGTTAAAATCTTATAAGATATAGTTATATGCCTTCAGTGTTTGATTTTGCAATGATTTCACTGTTTGGATGTGTTTTTCTATTTGTGTCTGTTTTTGTGCACATTCAGCAAGTATACGGCTGTTTTCTGATTTTTTTCAATTTTCTACTGTTCCATAACATAAACCTCACAAATAAAGTTAACATCTCATAAGATATACTTCTGTAACCTCAGTGTTTGATTTTGCAATGATTTCACTGTTTGGATGTGTTTTTCTATGTGTGTCTGTGTTTGTGCACATTCAGAATCAGAATCAGAATCAGCTTTATTGGCCAAGTATGTAACACATACAAGGAATTCGACTCCGGTTTTTCAAACACACGCTGTACATGAAACATAGACATCAACATAACTTAACATACATTTGACAAGAGTGAATAAAAAAGGTGACCAGAGGTCCGGTTTATTTTTAAATATATATATATATAAACGATAAAGTGCAGATAGTGAATAGATAAATAAACAAATAAACTGGTCAAGTGTTCAGTAATGTGACGGCCTGGGGGAAGAAACTGTTCTTGTGTCTAGCAGTTTTGGTGTACAGTGTTCTGTAACGCCTGCCAGAGGGAAGAAGATCAAACAGGTTATTTCCGGGATGTGATGGATCTGCAGAGATACTGCCTGCCCGTTTCTTGACTCTGGATGTGTTCAAGTCCTGGATGGTGGGCAGTTTGACACCAATGATTCTCTCTGCAGTCCTGATGGTGCGATTCAGTCTGTTTCTGTCCTGTTTGGTGGCTGATGCAAACCAAACGATGATGGAGGTGCAGAGAACAGACTGGACTATTGCAGACTGGACTATTCAGCAAGTATACGGCTGTTTTCTGATTTTTTTCAATTTTCTACTGTTCCATAACATAAACCTCACAAATAAAGTTAACATCTTATAAGATATACTTCTGTAACCTCAGTGTTTGATTTTGCAATGATTTCACTGTTTGGATGTGTTTTTCTATTTGTGTCTTTTGTTGTGCACATTCAGCAAGTATTCGGCTGTTTTCTGATTTTTTTCAATTTTCTATTGTCCCGTAACATTAACCTCATAAATAAAGTTAACATCTTATAAGATATAGTTATATGCCTTCAGTGTTTGATTTTGCAATGATTTCACTGTTTGGATGTGTTTTTCTATTTGTGTCTGTCTTTGTGCACGTTCAGCAAGTATACGGCTGTTTTCTGATTTTTTTCAATTTTCTACTGTCGCATAACATAAACCTCACAAATAAAGTTAACATCTTATAAGATATAGTTATATGCCTTCAGTGTTTGATTTTGCAATGATTTCACTGTTTGGATGTGTTTTTCTATTTGTGTCTTTTGTTGTGCACATTCAGCAAGTATCCGGCTGTTTTCTGATTTTTTTCAATTTTCTATTGTCCCGTAACATAAACCTCATAAATAAAGTTAAAATCTTATAAGATATAGTTATATGCCTTCAGTGTTTGATTTTGCAATGATTTCACTGTTTGGATGTGTTTTTCTATTCGTGTCTTTTGTTGTGCACATTCAGCAAGTATACGGCTGTTTTCTGATTTTTTTCAATTTTCTACTGTCCCATAACATAAACCTCACAAATAAAGTAAACATCTTATAAGATATACTTCTGTAACCTCAGTGTTTGATTTTGCAATGATTTCACTGTTTGGATGTGTTTTTCTATTTGTGTCTGTTTTTGTGCACATTCAGCAAGTATACGGCTGTTTTCTGATTTTTTTCAATTTTCTACTGTCCCATAACATAAACCTCACAAATAAAGTTAAAATCTTATAAGATATAGTTATATGCCTTCAGTGTTTGATATTGCAATGATTTCACTGTTTGGATGTGTTTTTCTATTTGTGTCTGTTTTTGTGCACATTCAGCAAGTATACGGCTGTTTTCTGATTTTTTTCAATTTTCTACTGTCCCATAACATAAACCTCACAAATAAAGTTAAAATCTTATAAGATATAGTTATATGCCTTCAGTGTTTGATTTTGCAATGATTTCACTGTTTGGATGTGTTTTTCTATTTGTGTCTGTTTTTGTGCATATTCAGCAAGTATACGGCTGTTTTCTGATTTTTTTCAATTTTCTACTGTCCCATAACATAAACCTCACAAATAAAGTTAACATCTTATAAGATATACTTCTGTAACCTCAGTGTTTGATTTTGCAATGATTTCACTGTTTGGATGTGTTTTTCTATTTGTGTCTGTTTTTGTGCACATTCAGCAAGTATACGGCTGTTTTCTGATTTTTTTCAATTTTCTACTGTCCCATAACATAAACCTCACAAATAAAGTTTAAATCTTATAAGATATAGTTATTTATCCTCAGTGTTTGACTTTGCAATGATTTCACTGTTTGGATGTGTTTTTCTATTTGTGTCTGTTTTTGTGCGCATTCAGCAAGTATACGGCTGTTTTCTGATTTTTTTCAATTTTCTACTGTCCCATAACATAAACCTCACAAATAAAGTTAACATCTTATAAGATATACTTCTGTAACCTCAGTGTTTGTTTTTGCAATGATTTCACTGTTTGGATGTGTTTTTCTATTTGTGTCTGTTTTTGTGCGCATTCAGCAAGTATACGGCTGTTTTCTGATTTTTTTCAATTTTCTACTGTCCCATAACATAAACCTCACAAATGAAGTTAACATCTTAAAAGATTTAGTTCTGTACCCTCACTGTTTGATTTTGCAATGATTTCACTGTTTGGATGTGTTTTTCTACAAGTATCTGTTTGTCTGCGCATTCAGCTGAGATAAGGCTGTTTAAGGATTTTTTTAATTTTTCTGCTGTCCCATAACATAAACATCACAAATGAATTAACATCTTAAAAGATTTAGTTCTGTACCCTCAGTGTTTGATTTTGCAATGATTTCACTGTTGGGATGTGTTTTTCTACAAGTGTCTGTTTGTGTGCGCATTCAGCTGAGATAAGGCTGTTTACGGATTTTTTTAATTTTTCTGCTGTTCCATAACATAAACCTCACAAATGAAGTTAACATCTTAAAAGATTTAGTTCTGTACACTCACTGTTTGATTTTGCAATGATTTCACTGTTTGGATGTGTTTTTCTATTGGTGTCTGTCTGTGTTCGCATTCAGCTGAGATAAGGCTGTTTCCGGATTTTTTTAATTTTTCTGCTGTCCCATAACATAAACCTCACAAATGAAGTTAACATCTTATAAGATATACTTCTTTACCCTCAGTGTTTAATTTTGCAATGATTTCACTGTTGGGATGTGTTTTTCTACAAGTATCTGTTTGTGTGTCATTCAGCTGAGATAAGGCTTTTTAAGGATTTTTTTAATTTTTCTGCTGTCCCATAACATAAACCTCACAAATGAAGTTAACATCTTAAAATATTTAGTTCTGTACCCTCAGTGTTTGATTTTGCTTTGATTTCACTGTTTGGATGTGTTTTTCTATTGGTGTCTGTTTGTGTGCGCATTCAGCTGTTTCCGGATTTTTTTTTAATTTTTCTGCTGTCCCATAACATAACCTCACAAATAAAGTTAAAATCTTATAAGATATAGTTATATGCCTTCAGTGTTTGATTTTGCAATGATTTCACTGTTTGGATGTGTTTTTCTATTTGTGTCTTTTGTTGTGCACATTCAGCAAGTATACGGCTGTTTTCTGATTTTTTTCAATTTTCTACTGTCCCATAACATAAACCTCACAAATAAAGTAAACATCTTATAAGATATACTTCTGTAACCTCAGTGTTTGATTTTGCAATGATTTCACTGTTTGGATGTGTTTTTCTATTTGTGTCTGTTTTTGTGCACATTCAGCAAGTATACGGCTGTTTTCTGATTTTTTTCATTTTTCTACTGTCCCATAACATAAACCTCACAAATGAAGTTAACATCTTAAAAGATTTAGTTCTGTACCCTCAGTGTTTGATTTTGCAATGATTTCACTGTTTGGATGTGTTTTTCTATTGGTGTCTGTTTGTGTGCGCATTCAGCTGAGATAAGGCTGTTTCCGGATTTTTTTCATTTTTCTGCTGTCCCATAACATAAACCTCACAAATAAAGTTAAAATCTTAGAAGTTATAGTTATATGCCTTCAGTGTTTGATTTTGCAATGATTTCACTGTTTGGATGTGTTTTTCTATTTGTGTCTGTTTTTGTGCACATTCAGCAAGTATACGGCTGTTTTCTGATTTTTTTCAATTTTCTATTGTCCTATAACATAAACCTCACAAATAAAGTTAACATCTTATAAGATATAGTTATATGCCTTCAGTGTTTGATTTTGCAATGATTTCACTGTTTGGATGTGTTTTTCTACAAGTGTCTGTTTGTGCCCCATTGAGCTGAGATAAGGCTGTTTTCGGATTTCTTTCATTTTTCTACTTTCCCATAATATAAACCTAACAAATGAACTTAACATCTTATAAGATATACTTCTTTACCCTCACTGTTTGATTTTGCAATGATTTCACTGTTTGGATGTGTTTTTCTATTTGTGTCTTTTGTTGTGCACATTCAGCAAGTATACGGCTGTTTTCTGATTTTTTTCAATTTTCTATTGTCCCGTAACATTAACCTCATAAATAAAGTTAACATCTTATAAGATATAGTTATATGCCTTCAGTGTTTGATTTTGCAATGATTTCACTGTTTGGATGTGTTTTTCTATTTGTGTCTGTCTTTGTGCACGTTCAGCAAGTATACAGCTGTTTTCTGATTTTTTTCAATTTTCTACTGTCCCATAACATAAACCTCACAAATAAAGTAAACATCTTATAAGATATACTTCTGTAACCTCAGTGTTTGATTTTGCAATGATTTCACTGTTTGGATGTGTTTTTCTATTTGTGTCTGTCTTTGTGCACGTTCAGCAAGTATACAGCTGTTTTCTGATTTTTTTCAATTTTCTACTGTCCCATAACATAAACCTCACAAATGAAGTTAACATCTTAAAAGATTTAGTTCTGTACCCTCACTGTTTGATTTTGCAATGATTTCACTGTTTGGATGTGTTTTTCTACAAGTGTCTGTTTGTGCCCCATTGAGCTGAGATAAGGCTGTTTTCGGATTTTTTTCATTTTTCTACTTTCCCATAATATAAACCTAACAAATGAACTTAACATCTCATAAGATATACTTCTTTACCCTCAGTGTTTAATTTTGCAATGATTTCACTGTTGGGATGTGTTTTTCTACAAGTATCTGTTTGTCTGCGCATTCAGCTGAGATAAGGCTGTTTAAGGATTTTTTTAATTTTTCTGCTGTCCCATAACATAAACATCACAAATGAAGTTAACATCTTAAAAGATTTAGTTCTGTACCCTCAGTGTTTGATTTTGCAATGATTTCACTGTTGGGATGTGTTTTTCTACAAGTGTCTGTTTGTGTGCGCATTCAGCTGAGATAAGGCTGTTTACGGATTTTTTTAATTTTTCTGCTGTTCCATAACATAAACCTCACAAATGAAGTTAACATCTTAAAAGATTTAGTTCTGTACACTCACTGTTTGATTTTGCAAAGATTTCACTGTTTGGATGTGTTTTTCTATTGGTGTCTGTTTGTGTTCGCATTCAGCTGAGATAAGGCTGTTTCCGGATTTTTTTCATTTTTCTGCTGTCCCATAACATAAACCTCACAAATGAAGTTAACATCTTATAAGATATACTTCTTTACCCTCAGTGTTTAATTTTGCAATGATTTCACTGTTGGGATGTGTTTTTCTACAAGTATCTGTTTGTGTGCGCATTCAGCTGAGATAAGGCTGTTTAAGGATTTTTTTAATTTTTCTGCTGTCCCATAACATAAATCTCACAAATGAAGTTAACATCTTAAAAGATTTAGTTCTGTACCCTCAGTGTTTGATTTTGCTTTGATTTCACTGTTTGGATGTGTTTTTCTATTGGTGTCTGTTTGTGTGCGCATTCAGCTGTTTCCGGATTTTTTTCATTTTTCTGCTGTCCCATAACATAAACCTCACAAATAAAGTTAAAATCTTAGAAGTTATAGTTATATGCCTTCAGTGTTTGATTTTGCAATGATTTCACTGTTTGGATGTGTTTTTCTATTTGTGTCTGTTTTTGTGCACATTCAGCAAGTATACGGCTGTTTTCTGATTTTTTTCAATTTTCTATTGTCCTATAACATAACCTCACAAATAAAGTTAAAATCTTATAAGATATAGTTATATGCCTTCAGTGTTTGATTTTGCAATGATTTCACTGTTTGGATGTGTTTTTCTACAAGTATCTGTTTGTCTGCGCATTCAGCTGAGATAAGGCTGTTTAAGGATTTTTTTAATTTTTCTGCTGTCCCATAACATAAACATCACAAATGAAGTTAACATCTTAAAAGATTTAGTTCTGTACCCTCAGTGTTTGATTTTGCAATGATTTCACTGTTGGGATGTGTTTTTCTACAAGTGTCTGTTTGTGTGCGCATTCAGCTGAGATAAGGCTGTTTACGGATTTTTTTAATTTTTCTGCTGTTCCATAACATAAACCTCACAAATGAAGTTAACATCTTAAAAGATTTAGTTCTGTACACTCACTGTTTGATTTTGCAATGATTTCACTGTTTAGATGTGTTTTTCTATTGGTGTCTGTTTGTGTTCGCATTCAGCTGAGATAAGGCTGTTTCCGGATTTTTTTAATTTTTCTGCTGTCCCATAACATAAACCTCACAAATGAAGTTAACATCTTATAAGATATACTTCTTTACCCTCAGTGTTTAATTTTGCAATGATTTCACTGTTGGGATGTGTTTTTCTACAAGTATCTGTTTGTCTGCGCATTCAGCTGAGATAAGGCTGTTTAAGGATTTTTTTAATTTTTCTACTGTCCCATAACATAAACCTCACAAATGAAGTTAACATCTTAAAAGATTTAGTTCTGTACCCTCAGTGTTTGATTTTGCAATGATTTCACTGTTTGGATGTGTTTTTCTATTGGTGTCTGTTTGTGTGCGCATTCAGCTGAGATAAGGCTGTTTCCGGATTTTTTTCATTTTTCTGCTGTCCCATAACATAAACCTCACAAATAAAGTTAAAATCTTAGAAGTTATAGTTATATGCCTTCAGTGTTTGATTTTGCAATGATTTCACTGTTGGGATGTGTTTTTCTATTTGTGTCTGTTTTTGTGCACATTCAGCAAGTATACGGCTGTTTTCTGATTTTTTTCAATTTTCTATTGTCCTATAACATAAACCTCACAAATAAAGTTAACATCTTATAAGATATAGTTATATGCCTTCAGTGTTTGATTTTGCAATGATTTCACTGTTTGGATGTGTTTTTCTACAAGTGTCTGTTTGTGCCCCATTGAGCTGAGATAAGGCTGTTTTCGGATTTCTTTCATTTTTCTACTTTCCCATAATATAAACCTAACAAATGAACTTAACATCTTATAAGATATACTTCTTTACCCTCACTGTTTGATTTTGCAATGATTTCACTGTTTGGATGTGTTTTTCTATTTGTGTCTTTTGTTGTGCACATTCAGCAAGTATACGGCTGTTTTCTGATTTTTTTCAATTTTCTATTGTCCCGTAACATTAACCTCATAAATAAAGTTAACATCTTATAAGATATAGTTATATGCCTTCAGTGTTTGATTTTGCAATGATTTCACTGTTTGGATGTGTTTTTCTATTTGTGTCTGTCTTTGTGCACGTTCAGCAAGTATACAGCTGTTTTCTGATTTTTTTCAATTTTCTACTGTCCCATAACATAAACCTCACAAATAAAGTAAACATCTTATAAGATATACTTCTGTAACCTCAGTGTTTGATTTTGCAATGATTTCACTGTTTGGATGTGTTTTTCTATTTGTGTCTGTCTTTGTGCACGTTCAGCAAGTATACAGCTGTTTTCTGATTTTTTTCAATTTTCTACTGTCCCATAACATAAACCTCACAAATGAAGTTAACATCTTAAAAGATTTAGTTCTGTACCCTCACTGTTTGATTTTGCAATGATTTCACTGTTTGGATGTGTTTTTCTACAAGTGTCTGTTTGTGCCCCATTGAGCTGAGATAAGGCTGTTTTCGGATTTTTTTCATTTTTCTACTTTCCCATAATATAAACCTAACAAATGAACTTAACATCTCATAAGATATACTTCTTTACCCTCAGTGTTTAATTTTGCAATGATTTCACTGTTGGGATGTGTTTTTCTACAAGTATCTGTTTGTCTGCGCATTCAGCTGAGATAAGGCTGTTTAAGGATTTTTTTAATTTTTCTGCTGTCCCATAACATAAACATCACAAATGAAGTTAACATCTTAAAAGATTTAGTTCTGTACCCTCAGTGTTTGATTTTGCAATGATTTCACTGTTGGGATGTGTTTTTCTACAAGTGTCTGTTTGTGTGCGCATTCAGCTGAGATAAGGCTGTTTACGGATTTTTTTAATTTTTCTGCTGTTCCATAACATAAACCTCACAAATGAAGTTAACATCTTAAAAGATTTAGTTCTGTACACTCACTGTTTGATTTTGCAAAGATTTCACTGTTTGGATGTGTTTTTCTATTGGTGTCTGTTTGTGTTCGCATTCAGCTGAGATAAGGCTGTTTCCGGATTTTTTTCATTTTTCTGCTGTCCCATAACATAAACCTCACAAATGAAGTTAACATCTTATAAGATATACTTCTTTACCCTCAGTGTTTAATTTTGCAATGATTTCACTGTTGGGATGTGTTTTTCTACAAGTATCTGTTTGTGTGCGCATTCAGCTGAGATAAGGCTGTTTAAGGATTTTTTTAATTTTTCTGCTGTCCCATAACATAAATCTCACAAATGAAGTTAACATCTTAAAAGATTTAGTTCTGTACCCTCAGTGTTTGATTTTGCTTTGATTTCACTGTTTGGATGTGTTTTTCTATTGGTGTCTGTTTGTGTGCGCATTCAGCTGTTTCCGGATTTTTTTCATTTTTCTGCTGTCCCATAACATAAACCTCACAAATAAAGTTAAAATCTTAGAAGTTATAGTTATATGCCTTCAGTGTTTGATTTTGCAATGATTTCACTGTTTGGATGTGTTTTTCTATTTGTGTCTGTTTTTGTGCACATTCAGCAAGTATACGGCTGTTTTCTGATTTTTTTCAATTTTCTATTGTCCTATAACATAACCTCACAAATAAAGTTAAAATCTTATAAGATATAGTTATATGCCTTCAGTGTTTGATTTTGCAATGATTTCACTGTTTGGATGTGTTTTTCTACAAGTATCTGTTTGTCTGCGCATTCAGCTGAGATAAGGCTGTTTAAGGATTTTTTTAATTTTTCTGCTGTCCCATAACATAAACATCACAAATGAAGTTAACATCTTAAAAGATTTAGTTCTGTACCCTCAGTGTTTGATTTTGCAATGATTTCACTGTTGGGATGTGTTTTTCTACAAGTGTCTGTTTGTGTGCGCATTCAGCTGAGATAAGGCTGTTTACGGATTTTTTTAATTTTTCTGCTGTTCCATAACATAAACCTCACAAATGAAGTTAACATCTTAAAAGATTTAGTTCTGTACACTCACTGTTTGATTTTGCAATGATTTCACTGTTTAGATGTGTTTTTCTATTGGTGTCTGTTTGTGTTCGCATTCAGCTGAGATAAGGCTGTTTCCGGATTTTTTTCATTTTTCTGCTGTCCCATAACATAAACCTCACAAATGAAGTTAACATCTTATAAGATATACTTCTTTACCCTCAGTGTTTAATTTTGCAATGATTTCACTGTTGGGATGTGTTTTTCTACAAGTATCTGTTTGTCTGCGCATTCAGCTGAGATAAGGCTGTTTAAGGATTTTTTTAATTTTTCTACTGTCCCATAACATAAACCTCACAAATGAAGTTAACATCTTAAAAGATTTAGTTCTGTACCCTCAGTGTTTGATTTTGCAATGATTTCACTGTTTGGATGTGTTTTTCTATTGGTGTCTGTTTGTGTGCGCATTCAGCTGAGATAAGGCTGTTTCCGGATTTTTTTCATTTTTCTGCTGTCCCATAACATAAACCTCACAAATAAAGTTAAAATCTTAGAAGTTATAGTTATATGCCTTCAGTGTTTGATTTTGCAATGATTTCACTGTTTGGATGTGTTTTTCTATTTGTGTCTGTTTTTGTGCACATTCAGCAAGTATACGGCTGTTTTCTGATTTTTTTCAATTTTCTATTGTCCTATAACATAAACCTCACAAATAAAGTTAACATCTTATAAGATATAGTTATATGCCTTCAGTGTTTGATTTTGCAATGATTTCACTGTTTGGATGTGTTTTTCTACAAGTGTCTGTTTGTGCCCCATTGAGCTGAGATAAGGCTGTTTTCGGATTTCTTTCATTTTTCTACTTTCCCATAATATAAACCTAACAAATGAACTTAACATCTTATAAGATATACTTCTTTACCCTCACTGTTTGATTTTGCAATGATTTCACTGTTTGGATGTGTTTTTCTATTTGTGTCTTTTGTTGTGCACATTCAGCAAGTATACGGCTGTTTTCTGATTTTTTTCAATTTTCTATTGTCCCGTAACATTAACCTCATAAATAAAGTTAACATCTTATAAGATATAGTTATATGCCTTCAGTGTTTGATTTTGCAATGATTTCACTGTTTGGATGTGTTTTTCTATTTGTGTCTGTCTTTGTGCACGTTCAGCAAGTATACAGCTGTTTTCTGATTTTTTTCAATTTTCTACTGTCCCATAACATAAACCTCACAAATAAAGTAAACATCTTATAAGATATACTTCTGTAACCTCAGTGTTTGATTTTGCAATGATTTCACTGTTTGGATGTGTTTTTCTATTTGTGTCTGTCTTTGTGCACGTTCAGCAAGTATACAGCTGTTTTCTGATTTTTTTCAATTTTCTACTGTCCCATAACATAAACCTCACAAATGAAGTTAACATCTTAAAAGATTTAGTTCTGTACCCTCACTGTTTGATTTTGCAATGATTTCACTGTTTGGATGTGTTTTTCTACAAGTGTCTGTTTGTGCCCCATTGAGCTGAGATAAGGCTGTTTTCGGATTTTTTTCATTTTTCTACTTTCCCATAATATAAACCTAACAAATGAACTTAACATCTCATAAGATATACTTCTTTACCCTCAGTGTTTAATTTTGCAATGATTTCACTGTTGGGATGTGTTTTTCTACAAGTATCTGTTTGTCTGCGCATTCAGCTGAGATAAGGCTGTTTAAGGATTTTTTTAATTTTTCTGCTGTCCCATAACATAAACATCACAAATGAAGTTAACATCTTAAAAGATTTAGTTCTGTACCCTCAGTGTTTGATTTTGCAATGATTTCACTGTTGGGATGTGTTTTTCTACAAGTGTCTGTTTGTGTGCGCATTCAGCTGAGATAAGGCTGTTTACGGATTTTTTTAATTTTTCTGCTGTTCCATAACATAAACCTCACAAATGAAGTTAACATCTTAAAAGATTTAGTTCTGTACACTCACTGTTTGATTTTGCAAAGATTTCACTGTTTGGATGTGTTTTTCTATTGGTGTCTGTTTGTGTTCGCATTCAGCTGAGATAAGGCTGTTTCCGGATTTTTTTCATTTTTCTGCTGTCCCATAACATAAACCTCACAAATGAAGTTAACATCTTATAAGATATACTTCTTTACCCTCAGTGTTTAATTTTGCAATGATTTCACTGTTGGGATGTGTTTTTCTACAAGTATCTGTTTGTGTGCGCATTCAGCTGAGATAAGGCTGTTTAAGGATTTTTTTAATTTTTCTGCTGTCCCATAACATAAATCTCACAAATGAAGTTAACATCTTAAAAGATTTAGTTCTGTACCCTCAGTGTTTGATTTTGCTTTGATTTCACTGTTTGGATGTGTTTTTCTATTGGTGTCTGTTTGTGTGCGCATTCAGCTGTTTCCGGATTTTTTTCATTTTTCTGCTGTCCCATAACATAAACCTCACAAATAAAGTTAAAATCTTAGAAGTTATAGTTATATGCCTTCAGTGTTTGATTTTGCAATGATTTCACTGTTTGGATGTGTTTTTCTATTTGTGTCTGTTTTTGTGCACATTCAGCAAGTATACGGCTGTTTTCTGATTTTTTTCAATTTTCTATTGTCCTATAACATAACCTCACAAATAAAGTTAAAATCTTATAAGATATAGTTATATGCCTTCAGTGTTTGATTTTGCAATGATTTCACTGTTTGGATGTGTTTTTCTACAAGTATCTGTTTGTCTGCGCATTCAGCTGAGATAAGGCTGTTTAAGGATTTTTTTAATTTTTCTGCTGTCCCATAACATAAACATCACAAATGAAGTTAACATCTTAAAAGATTTAGTTCTGTACCCTCAGTGTTTGATTTTGCAATGATTTCACTGTTGGGATGTGTTTTTCTACAAGTGTCTGTTTGTGTGCGCATTCAGCTGAGATAAGGCTGTTTACGGATTTTTTTAATTTTTCTGCTGTTCCATAACATAAACCTCACAAATGAAGTTAACATCTTAAAAGATTTAGTTCTGTACACTCACGGTTTGATTTTGCAATGATTTCACTGTTTAGATGTGTTTTTCTATTGGTGTCTGTTTGTGTTCGCATTCAGCTGAGATAAGGCTGTTTCCGGATTTTTTTAATTTTTCTGCTGTCCCATAACATAAACCTCACAAATGAAGTTAACATCTTATAAGATATACTTCTTTACCCTCAGTGTTTAATTTTGCAATGATTTCACTGTTGGGATGTGTTTTTCTACAAGTATCTGTTTGTCTGCGCATTCAGCTGAGATAAGGCTGTTTAAGGATTTTTTTAATTTTTCTGCTGTCCCATAACATAAACATCACAAATGAAGTTAACATCTTAAAAGATTTAGTTCTGTACCCGCAGTGTTTGATTTTGCAATGATTTCACTGTTGGGATGTGTTTTTCTATTGGTGTCTGTTTGTGTGCGCATTCAGCTGTTTCCGGATTTTTTTCATTTTTCTGCTGTCCCATAACATAAACCTCACAAATAAAGTTAAAATCTTAGAAGTTATAGTTATATGCCTTCAGTGTTTGATTTTGCAATGATTTCACTGTTTGGATGTGTTTTTCTATTTGTGTCTGTTTTTGTGCACATTCAGCAAGTATACGGCTGTTTTCTGATTTTTTTCAATTTTCTATTGTCCTATAACATAACCTCACAAATAAAGTTAAAATCTTATAAGATATAGTTATATGCCTTCAGTGTTTGATTTTGCAATGATTTCACTGTTTGGATGTGTTTTTCTACAAGTATCTGTTTGTCTGCGCATTCAGCTGAGATAAGGCTGTTTAAGGATTTTTTTAATTTTTCTGCTGTCCCATAACATAAACATCACAAATGAAGTTAACATCTTAAAAGATTTAGTTCTGTACCCTCAGTGTTTGATTTTGCAATGATTTCACTGTTGGGATGTGTTTTTCTACAAGTGTCTGTTTGTGTGCGCATTCATCTGAGATAAGGCTGTTTACGGATTTTTTTAATTTTTCTGCTGTTCCATAACATAAACCTCACAAATGAAGTTAACATCTTAAAAGATTTAGTTCTGTACACTCACTGTTTGATTTTGCAATGATTTCACTGTTTAGATGTGTTTTTCTATTGGTGTCTGTTTGTGTTCGCATTCAGCTGAGATAAGGCTGTTTCCGGATTTTTTTAATTTTTCTGCTGTCCCATAACATAAACCTCACAAATGAAGTTAACATCTTATAAGATATACTTCTTTACCCTCAGTGTTTAATTTTGCAATGATTTCACTGTTGGGATGTGTTTTTCTACAAGTATCTGTTTGTCTGCGCATTCAGCTGAGATAAGGCTGTTTAAGGATTTTTTTAATTTTTCTGCTGTCCCATAACATAAACATCACAAATGAAGTTAACATCTTAAAAGATTTAGTTCTGTACCCTCAGTGTTTGATTTTGCAATGATTTCACTGTTGGGATGTGTTTTTCTACAAGTGTCTGTTTGTGTTCGCATTCAGCTGAGATAAGGCTGTTTCCGGATTTTTTTAATTTTTCTGCTGTCCCATAACATAAACCTCACAAATGAAGTTAACATCTTATAAGATATACTTCTTTACCCTCAGTGTTTAATTTTGCAATGATTTCACTGTTGGGATGTGTTTTTCTACAAGTATCTGTTTGTCTGCGCATTCAGCTGAGATAAGGCTGTTTAAGGATTTTTTTAATTTTTCTGCTGTCCCATAACATAAACATCACAAATGAAGTTAACATCTTAAAAGATTTAGTTCTGTACCCTCAGTGTTTGATTTTGCAATGATTTCACTGTTGGGATGTGTTTTTCTACAAGTGTCTGTTTGTGTTCGCATTCAGCTGAGATAAGGCTGTTTCCGGATTTTTTTAATTTTTCTGCTGTCCCATAACATAAACCTCACAAATGAAGTTAACATCTTATAAGATATACTTCTTTACCCTCAGTGTTTAATTTTGCAATGATTTCACTTTTGGGATGTGTTTTTCTACAAGTATCTGTTTGTGTGTCATTCAGCTGAGATAAGGCTTTTTAAGGATTTTTTTAATTTTTCTGCTGTCCCATAACATAAACCTCACAAATGAAGTTAACATCTTAAAATATTTAGTTCTGTACCCTCAGTGTTTGATTTTGCTTTGATTTCACTGTTTGGATGTGTTTTTCTATTGGTGTCTGTTTGTGTGCGCATTCAGCTGTTTCCGGATTTTTTTTTAATTTTTCTGCTGTCCCATAACATAACCTCACAAATAAAGTTAAAATCTTATAAGATATAGTTATATGCCTTCAGTGTTTGATTTTGCAATGATTTCACTGTTTGGATGTGTTTTTCTATTTGTGTGTTTTGTTGTGCACATTCAGCAAGTATACGGCTGTTTTCTGATTTTTTTCAATTTTCTACTGTCCCATAACATAAACCTCACAAATAAAGTAAACATCTTATAAGATATACTTCTGTAACCTCAGTGTTTGATTTTGCAATGATTACACTGTTTGGATGTGTTTTTCTATTTGTGTCTGTTTTTGTGCACATTCAGCAAGTATACGGCTGTTTTCTGATTTTTTTCATTTTTCTACTGTCCCATAACATAAACCTCACAAATGAAGTTAACATCTTAAAAGATTTAGTTCTGTACCCTCAGTGTTTGATTTTGCAATGATTTCACTGTTTGGATGTGTTTTTCTATTGGTGTCTGTTTGTGTGCGCATTCAGCTGAGATAAGGCTGTTTCCGGATTTTTTTCATTTTTCTGCTGTCCCATAACATAAACCTCACAAATAAAGTTAAAATCTTAGAAGTTATAGTTATATGCCTTCAGTGTTTGATTTTGCAATGATTTCACTGTTTGGATGTGTTTTTCTATTTGTGTCTGTTTTTGTGCACATTCAGCAAGTATACGGCTGTTTTCTGATTTTTTTCAATTTTCTATTGTCCTATAACATAAACCTCACAAATAAAGTTAACATCTTATAAGATATAGTTATATGCCTTCAGTGTTTGATTTTGCAATGATTTCACTGTTTGGATGTGTTTTTCTACAAGTGTCTGTTTGTGCCCCATTGAGCTGAGATAAGGCTGTTTTCTGATTTTTTTCATTTTTCTACTTTCCCATAATATAAACCTAACAAATGAACTTAACATCTTATAAGATATACTTCTTTACCCTCACTGTTTGATTTTGCAATGATTTCACTGTTTGGATGTGTTTTTCTACAAGTGTCTGTTTTTGTGCACATTCAGCAAGTATACGGCTGTTTTCTGATTTTTTTCAATTTTCTACTGTTCCATAACATAAACCTCACAAATAAAGTTAACATCTCATAAGATATACTTCTGTAACCTCAGTGTTTGATTTTGCAATGATTTCACTGTTTGGATGTGTTTTTCTATGTGTGTCTGTGTTTGTGCACATTCAGCAAGTATACGGCTGTTTTCTGATTTTTTTCAATTTTCTATTGTCCCGTAACATTAACCTCATAAATAAAGTTAACATCTTATAAGATATAGTTATATGCCTTCAGTGTTTGATTTTGCAATGATTTCACTGTTTGGATGTGTTTTTCTATTTGTGTCTGTCTTTGTGCACGTTCAGCAAGTATACAGCTGTTTTCTGATTTTTTTCAATTTTCTACTGTCCCATAACATAAACCTCACAAATAAAGTAAACATCTTATAAGATATACTTCTGTAACCTCAGTGTTTGATTTTGCAATGATTTCACTGTTTGGATGTGTTCTTCTATTTGTGTCTGTTTTTGTGCACATTCAGCAAGTATACGGCTGTTTTCTGATTTTTTTCAATTTTCTACTGTCCCATAACATAAACCTCACAAATGAAGTTAACATCTTAAAAGATTTAGTTCTGTACCCTCACTGTTTGATTTTGCAATGATTTCACTGTTTGGATGTGTTTTTCTACAAGTGTCTGTTTGTGCCCCATTGAGCTGAGATAAGGCTGTTTTCGGATTTTTTTCATTTTTCTACTTTCCCATAATATAAACCTAACAAATGAACTTAACATCTTATAAGATATACTTCTTTACCCTCAGTGTTTAATTTTGCAATGATTTCACTGTTGGGATGTGTTTTTCTACAAGTATCTGTTTGTCTGCGCATTCAGCTGAGATAAGGCTGTTTAAGGATTTTTTTAATTTTTCTGCTGTCCCATAACATAAACATCACAAATGAAGTTAACATCTTAAAAGATTTAGTTCTGTACCCTCAGTGTTTGATTTTGCAATGATTTCACTGTTGGGATGTGTTTTTCTACAAGTGTCTGTTTGTGTGCGCATTCAGCTGAGATAAGGCTGTTTACGGATTTTTTAAATTTTTCTGCTGTTCCATAACATAAACCTCACAAATGAAGTTAACATCTTAAAAGATTTAGTTCTGTACACTCACTGTTTGATTTTGCAATGATTTCACTGTTTGGATGTGTTTTTCTATTGGTGTCTGTTTGTGTTCGCATTCAGCTGAGATAAGGCTGTTTCCGGATTTTTTTCATTTTTCTGCTGTCCCATAACATAAACCTCACAAATGAAGTTAACATCTTATAAGATATACTTCTTTACCCTCAGTGTTTAATTTTGCAATGATTTCACTGTTGGGATGTGTTTTTCTACAAGTATCTGTTTGTGTGTCATTCAGCTGAGATAAGGCTTTTTAAGGATTTTTTTAATTTTTCTGCTGTCCCATAACATAAACCTCACAAATGAAGTTAACATCTTAAAATATTTAGTTCTGTACCCTCAGTGTTTGATTTTGCTTTGATTTCACTGTTTGGATGTGTTTTTCTATTGGTGTCTGTTTGTGTGCGCATTCAGCTGTTTCCGGATTTTTTTCATTTTTCTGCTGTCCCATAACATAAACCTCACAAATAAAGTTAAAATCTTAGAAGTTATAGTTATATGCCTTCAGTGTTTGATTTTGCAATGATTTCACTGTTTGGATGTGTTTTTCTATTTGTGTCTGTTTTTGTGCACATTCAGCAAGTATACGGCTGTTTTCTGATTTTTTTCAATTTTCTATTGTCCTATAACATAACCTCACAAATAAAGTTAAAATCTTATAAGATATAGTTATATGCCTTCAGTGTTTGATTTTGCAATGATTTCACTGTTTGGATGTGTTTTTCTACAAGTATCTGTTTGTCTGCGCATTCAGCTGAGATAAGGCTGTTTAAGGATTTTTTTAATTTTTCTGCTGTCCCATAACATAAACATCACAAATGAAGTTAACATCTTAAAAGATTTAGTTCTGTACCCTCAGTGTTTGATTTTGCAATGATTTCACTGTTGGGATGTGTTTTTCTACAAGTGTCTGTTTGTGTGCGCATTCAGCTGAGATAAGGCTGTTTACGGATTTTTTTAATTTTTCTGCTGTTCCATAACATAAACCTCACAAATGAAGTTAACATCTTAAAAGATTTAGTTCTGTACACTCACTGTTTGATTTTGCAATGATTTCACTGTTTAGATGTGTTTTTCTATTGGTGTCTGTTTGTGTTCGCATTCAGCTGAGATAAGGCTGTTTCCGGATTTTTTTAATTTTTCTGCTGTCCCATAACATAAACCTCACAAATGAAGTTAACATCTTATAAGATATACTTCTTTACCCTCAGTGTTTAATTTTGCAATGATTTCACTGTTGGGATGTGTTTTTCTATTGGTGTCTGTTTGTGTGCGCATTCAGCTGTTTCCGGATTTTTTTCATTTTTCTGCTGTCCCATAACATAAACCTCACAAATAAAGTTAAAATCTTAGAAGTTATAGTTATATGCCTTCAGTGTTTGATTTTGCAATGATTTCACTGTTTGGATGTGTTTTTCTATTTGTGTCTGTTTTTGTGCACATTCAGCAAGTATACGGCTGTTTTCTGATTTTTTTCAATTTTCTATTGTCCTATAACATAACCTCACAAATAAAGTTAAAATCTTATAAGATATAGTTATATGCCTTCAGTGTTTGATTTTGCAATGATTTCACTGTTTGGATGTGTTTTTCTACAAGTATCTGTTTGTCTGCGCATTCAGCTGAGATAAGGCTGTTTAAGGATTTTTTTAATTTTTCTGCTGTCCCATAACATAAACATCACAAATGAAGTTAACATCTTAAAAGATTTAGTTCTGTACCCTCAGTGTTTGATTTTGCAATGATTTCACTGTTTGGATGTGTTTTTCTATTGGTGTCTGTTTGTGTGCGCATTCAGCTGAGATAAGGCTGTTTCCGGATTTTTTTCATTTTTCTGCTGTCCCATAACATAAACCTCACAAATAAAGTTAAAATCTTAGAAGTTATAGTTATATGCCTTCAGTGTTTGATTTTGCAATGATTTCACTGTTTGGATGTGTTTTTCTATTTGTGTCTGTTTTTGTGCGCATTCAGCAAGTATACGGCTGTTTTCTGATTTTTTTCAATTTTCTACTGTCCCGTAACATAAACCTCACAAATAAAGTTAAAATCTTATAAGATATAGTTATATGCCTTCAGTGTTTGATTTTGCAATGATTTCACTGTTTGGATGTGTTTTTCTATTTGTGTCTGTGTTTGTGCACATTCAGCAAGTATACGGCTGTTTTCTGATTTTTTTCAATTTTCTACTGTTCCATAACATAAACCTCACAAATAAAGTTAACATCTTATAAGATATACTTCTGTAACCTCAGTGTTTGATTTTGCAATGATTTCACTGTTTGGATGTGTTTTTCTATGTGTGTCTGTTTTTGTGCGCATTCAGCAAGTATACGGCTGTTTTCTGATTTTTTTCAATTTTCTACTGTCCCGTAACATAAACCTCACAAATAAAGTTAAAATCTTATAAGATATAGTTATATGCCTTCAGTGTTTGATTTTGCAATGATTTCACTGTTTGGATGTGTTTTTCTATTTGTGTCTGTTTTTGTGCACATTCAGCAAGTATACGGCTGTTTTCTGATTGTTTTCAATTTTCTACTGTCCCATAACAAACCTCACAAATAAAGTTAACATCTTATAAGATATACTTCTGTAACCTCAGTGTTTGATTTTGCAATGATTTCACTGTTTGGATGTGTTTTTCTATTTGTGTCTGTTTTTGTGCACATTCAGCAAGTATACGGCTGTTTTCTGATTTTTTTCAATTTTCTACTGTCCCATAACATAAACCTCACAAATAAAGTTAACATCTTATAAGATATAGTTATATGCCGTCAGTGTTTGATTTTGCAATGATTTCACTGTTTGGATGTGTTTTTCTATTTGTGTCTGTTTTGTGCACATTCAGCAAGTATACGGCTGTTTTCTGATTTTTTTAAATTTTCTACTGTCCCATAACATAAACCTCACAAATAAAGTTAACATCTTATAAGATATACTTCTGTACCCTCAGTGTTTGATTTTGCAATGATTTCACTGTTTGGATGTGTTTTTCTATTTGTGTCTTTTGTTGTGCACATTCAGCAAGTATCGACTGTTTTCTGATTTTAATCAATTTTCTACTGTCCCATAACATAAACCTCACAAATGAAGTTAACATCTTATAAGATATAGTTATATGCCGTCAGTGTTTGATTTTCCAATGATTTCACTGTTTGGATGTGTTTTTCTATTTGTGTCTGTTTTGTGCACATTCAGCAAGTATACGGCTGTTTTCTGATTTTTTTCAATTTTCTACTGTCCCATAACATAAACCTCACAAATAAAGTTAACATCTTATAAGATATACTTCTGTACCCTCAGTGTTTGATCTTGCAATGATTTCACTGTTTGGATGTGTTTTTCTATTTGTGTCTGTTTTGTGCACATTCAGCAAGTATACGGCTGCTTTCTGATTTTTTTCAATTTTCTACTGTCCCATAACATAAACCTCACAAATAAAGTTAAAATCTTATAAGATATAGTTATATGCCTTCAGTGTTTGATTTTGCAATGATTTCACTGTTTGGATGTGTTTTTCTATTTGTGTCTGTTTTTGTGCACATTCAGCAAGTATACGGCTGTTTTCTGATTGTTTTCAATTTTCTACTGTCCCATAACAAACCTCACAAATAAAGTTAACATCTTATAAGATATACTTCTGTAACCTCAGTGTTTGATTTTGCAATGATTTCACTGTTTGGATGTGTTTTTCTATTTGTGTCTGTTTTTGTGCACATTCAGCAAGTATACGGCTGTTTTCTGATTTTTTTCAATTTTCTACTGTCCCATAACATAAACCTCACAAATAAAGTTAACATCTTATAAGATATAGTTATATGCCTTCAGTGTTTGATTTTGCAATGATTTCACAGTTTGGATGTGTTTTTCTATTTGTGTCTGTTTTTGTGCGCATTCAGCGCACAAAAACGGCTGTTTTTCTGATTTTTTTCAATTTTCTACTGTCCCATAACATAAACCTCACAAATAAAGTTAAAATCTTATAAGATATAGTTATATGCCTTCAGTGTTTGATTTTGCAATGATTTCACTGTTTGGATGTGTTTTTCTATTTGTGTCTGTTTTTGTGCACATTCAGCAAGTATACGGCTGTTTTCTGATTTTTTTCAATTTTCTACTGTCCCATAACATAAACCTCACAAATAAAGTTAAAATCTTATAAGATATACTTCTGTAACCTCAGTGTTTGATTTTGCAATGATTTCACTGTTTGGATGTGTTTTTCTATTTGTGTCTGTTTTTGTGCACATTCAGCAAGAATACGGCTGTTTTCTGATTTTTTTCAATTTTCTACTGTCCCATAACATAAACCTCACAAATAAAGTTAAAATCTTGTAAGATATAGTTATATGCCTTCAGTGTTTGATTTTGCAATGATTTCACTGTTTGGATGTGTTTTTCTATTTGTGTCTGTTTTTGTGCACATTCAGCAAGTATACGGCTGTTTTCTGATTTTTTTCAATTTTCGAATGTCCCATAACATAAACCTCACAAATAAAGTTAACATCTTATAAGATATACTTCTGTAACCTCAGTGTTTGATTTTGCAATGATTTCACTGTTTGGATGTGTTTTTCTCTTTGTGTCTGTTTTTGTGCACATTCAGCAAGTATACGGCTGTTTTCTGATTTTTTTCAATTTTCTACTGTCCCATAACATAAACCTCACAAATAAAGTTAACATCTTATAAGATATAGTTATATGCCGTCAGTGTTTGATTTTGCAATGATTTCACTGTTTGGATGTGTTTTTCTATTTGTGTCTGTTTTTGTGCACATTCAGCAAGTATACGGCTGTTTTCTGATTTTTTTAAATTTTCTACTGTCCCATAACATAAACCTCACAAATAAAGTTAACATCTTATAAGATATAGTTATATGCCGTCAGTGTTTGATTTTGCAATGATTTCACTGTTTGGATGTGTTTTTCTATTTGTGTCTGTTTTGTGCACATTCAGCAACTATACGGCTGTTTTCTGATTTTTTTAAATTTTCTACTGTCCCATAACATAAACCTCACAAATAAAGTTAACATCTTATAAGATATACTTCTGTACCCTCAGTGTTTGATTTTGCAATGATTTCACTGTTTGGATGTGTTTTTCTATTTGTGTCTTTTGTTGTGCACATTCAGCAAGTATCGACTGTTTTCTGATTTTAATCAATTTTCTACTGTCCCATAACATAAACCTCACAAATGAAGTTAACATCTTATAAGATATAGTTATATGCCGTCAGTGTTTGATTTTCCAATGATTTCACTGTTTGGATGTGTTTTTCTATTTGTGTCTGTTTTGTGCACATTCAGCAAGTATACGGCTGTTTTCTGATTTTTTTCAATTTTCTACTGTCCCATAACATAAACCTCACAAATGAAGTTAACATCTTATAAGATATACTTCTGTAACCTCAGTGTTTGATTTTGCAATGATTTCACTGTTTGGATGTGTTTTTCTATTTGTGTCTGTTTTTGTGCACATTCAGCAAGTATACGGCTGTTTTCTGATTTTTTTCAATTTTCTACTGTCCCATAACATAAACCTCACAAATAAAGTTAACATCTTATAAGATATAGTTATATGCCTTCAGTGTTTGATTTTGCAATGATTTCACTGTTTGGATGTGTTTTTCTATGTGTGTCTGTGTTTGTGCACATTCAGCAAGTATACGGCTGTTTTCTGATTTTTTTGAATTTTCTACTGTCCCATAACATAAACCTCACAAATAAAGTTAACATCTTATAAGATATACTTCTGTAACCTCAGTGTTTGATTTTGCAATGATTTCACTGTTTGGATGTGTTTTTCTATTTGCGTCTTTTTTTGTGCACATTCAGCAAGTATACGGCTGTTTTCTGATTTTTTTCAATTTTCTACTGTCCCATAACATAAACCTCACAAATAAAGTTAAAATCTTATAAGATATACTTCTGTAACCTCAGTGTTTGATTTTGCAATGATTTCACTGTTTGGATGTGTTTTTCTATTTGTGTCTTTGTGCACATTCAGCAAGTATACGGCTGTTTTCTGATTTTTTTCAATTTTCTACTGTCCCATAACATAAACCTCACAAATAAAGTTAAAATCTTGTAAGATATAGTTATATGCCTTCAGTGTTTGATTTTGCAATGATTTCACTGTTTGGATGTGTTTTTCTATTTGTGTCTGTTTTTGTGCACATTCAGCAAGTATACGGCTGTTTTCTGATTTTTTTCAATTTTCGAATGTCCCATAACATAAACCTCACAAATAAAGTTAACATCTTATAAGATATACTTCTGTACCCTCAGTGTTTGATCTTGCAATGATTTCACTGTTTGGATGTGTTTTTCTATTTGTGTCTGTTTTGTGCACATTCAGCAAGTATACGGCTGTTTTCTGATTTTTTTCAATTTTCTACTGTCCCATAACATAAACCTCACAAATAAAGTTAAAATCTGATAAGATATAGTTATATGCCTTCAGTGTTTGATTTTGCAATGATTTCACTGTTTGGATGTGTTTTTCTATTTGTGTCTGTTTTTGTGCACATTCAGCAAGTATACGGCTGTTTTCTGATTGTTTTCAATTTTCTACTGTCCCATAACAAACCTCACAAATAAAGTTAACATCTTATAAGATATAGTTATATGCCGTCAGTGTTTGATTTTGCAATGATTTCACTGTTTGGATGTGTTTTTCTATTTGTGTCTGTTTTTGTGCACATTCAGCAAGTATACGGCTGTTTTCTGATTTTTTTCAATTTTCTACTGTCCCATAACATAAACCTCACAAATAAAGTTAACATCTTATAAGATATAGTTATATGCCGTCAGTGTTTGATTTTGCAATGATTTCACTGTTTGGATGTGTTTTTCTATTTGTGTCTGTTTTGTGCACATTCAGCAACTATACGGCTGTTTTCTGATTTTTTTAAATTTTCTACTGTCCCATAACATAAACCTCACAAATAAAGTTAACATCTTATAAGATATACTTCTGTACCCTCAGTGTTTGATTTTGCAATGATTTCACTGTTTGGATGTGTTTTTCTATTTGTGTCTTTTGTTGTGCACATTCAGCAAGTATCGACTGTTTTCTGATTTTAATCAATTTTCTACTGTCCCATAACATAAACCTCACAAATGAAGTTAACATCTTATAAGATATAGTTATATGCCGTCAGTGTTTGATTTTCCAATGATTTCACTGTTTGGATGTGTTTTTCTATTTGTGTCTGTTTTGTGCACATTCAGCAAGTATACGGCTGTTTTCTGATTTTTTTCAATTTTCTACTGTCCCATAACATAAACCTCACAAATGAAGTTAACATCTTATAAGATATACTTCTGTAACCTCAGTGTTTGATTTTGCAATGATTTCACTGTTTGGATGTGTTTTTCTATTTGTGTCTGTTTTTGTGCACATTCAGCAAGTATACGGCTGTTTTCTGATTTTTTTCAATTTTCTACTGTCCCATAACATAAACCTCACAAATAAAGTTAACATCTTATAAGATATAGTTATATGCCTTCAGTGTTTGATTTTGCAATGATTTCACAGTTTGGATGTGTTTTTCTATTTGTGTCTGTTTTTGTGCACATTCAGCAAGTATACGGCTGTTTTCTGATTTTTTTCAATTTTCTACTGTCCCATAACATAAACCTCACAAATAAAGTTAAAATCTTATAAGATATAGTTATATGCCTTCAGTGTTTGATTTTGCAATGATTTCACTGTTTGGATGTGTTTTTCTATTTGTGTCTGTTTTTGTGCACATTCAGCAAGTATACGGCTGTTTTCTGATTTTTTTCAATTTTCGAATGTCCCATAACATAAACCTCACAAATAAAGTTAACATCTTATAAGATATACTTCTGTACCCTCAGTGTTTGATCTTGCAATGATTTCACTGTTTGGATGTGTTTTTCTATTTGTGTCTGTTTTGTGCACATTCAGCAAGTATACGGCTGTTTTCTGATTTTTTTCAATTTTCTACTGTCCCATAACATAAACCTCACAAATAAAGTTAAAATCTGATAAGATATAGTTATATGCCTTCAGTGTTTGATTTTGCAATGATTTCACTGTTTGGATGTGTTTTTCTATTTGTGTCTGTTTTTGTGCACATTCAGCAAGTATACGGCTGTTTTCTGATTGTTTTCAATTTTCTACTGTCCCATAACAAACCTCACAAATAAAGTTAACATCTTATAAGATATACTTCTGTAACCTCAGTGTTTGATTTTGCAATGATTTCACTGTTTGGATGTGTTTTTCTATTTGTGTCTGTTTTTGTGCACATTCAGCAAGTATACGGCTGTTTTCTGATTTTTTTCAATTTTCTACTGTCCCATAACATAAACCTCACAAATAAAGTTAACATCTTATAAGATATAGTTATATGCCGTCAGTGTTTGATTTTGCAATGATTTCACTGTTTGGATGTGTTTTTCTATTTGTGTCTGTTTTGTGCACATTCAGCAACTATACGGCTGTTTTCTGATTTTTTTAAATTTTCTACTGTCCCATAACATAAACCTCACAAATAAAGTTAACATCTTATAAGATATACTTCTGTACCCTCAGTGTTTGATTTTGCAATGATTTCACTGTTTGGATGTGTTTTTCTATTTGTGTCTTTTGTTGTGCACATTCAGCAAGTATCGACTGTTTTCTGATTTTAATCAATTTTCTACTGTCCCATAACATAAACCTCACAAATGAAGTTAACATCTTATAAGATATAGTTATATGCCGTCAGTGTTTGATTTTCCAATGATTTCACTGTTTGGATGTGTTTTTCTATTTGTGTCTGTTTTGTGCACATTCAGCAAGTATACGGCTGTTTTCTGATTTTTTTCAATTTTCTACTGTCCCATAACATAAACCTCACAAATGAAGTTAACATCTTATAAGATATACTTCTGTAACCTCAGTGTTTGATTTTGCAATGATTTCACTGTTTGGATGTGTTTTTCTATTTGTGTCTGTTTTTGTGCACATTCAGCAAGTATACGGCTGTTTTCTGATTTTTTTCAATTTTCTACTGTCCCATAACATAAACCTCACAAATAAAGTTAACATCTTATAAGATATAGTTATATGCCTTCAGTGTTTGATTTTGCAATGATTTCACAGTTTGGATGTGTTTTTCTATTTGTGTCTGTTTTTGTGCACATTCAGCAAGTATACGGCTGTTTTCTGATTTTTTTCAATTTTCTACTGTCCCATAACATAAACCTCACAAATAAAGTTAAAATCTTATAAGATATAGTTATATGCCTTCAGTGTTTGATTTTGCAATGATTTCACTGTTTGGATGTGTTTTTCTATTTGTGTCTGTTTTTGTGCACATTCAGCAAGTATACGGCTGTTTTCTGATTTTTTTCAATTTTCGAATGTCCCATAACATAAACCTCACAAATAAAGTTAACATCTTATAAGATATACTTCTGTACCCTCAGTGTTTGATCTTGCAATGATTTCACTGTTTGGATGTGTTTTTCTATTTGTGTCTGTTTTGTGCACATTCAGCAAGTATACGGCTGTTTTCTGATTTTTTTCAATTTTCTACTGTCCCATAACATAAACCTCACAAATAAAGTTAAAATCTGATAAGATATAGTTATATGCCTTCAGTGTTTGATTTTGCAATGATTTCACTGTTTGGATGTGTTTTTCTATTTGTGTCTGTTTTTGTGCACATTCAGCAAGTATACGGCTGTTTTCTGATTGTTTTCAATTTTCTACTGTCCCATAACAAACCTCACAAATAAAGTTAACATCTTATAAGATATACTTCTGTAACCTCAGTGTTTGATTTTGCAATGATTTCACTGTTTGGATGTGTTTTTCTATTTGTGTCTGTTTTTGTGCACATTCAGCAAGTATACGGCTGTTTTCTGATTTTTTTCAATTTTCTACTGTCCCTTAACATAAACCTCACAAATAAAGTTAACATCTTATAAGATATACTTCTGTAACCTCAGTGTTTGATTTTGCAATGATTTCACAGTTTGGATGTGTTTTTCTATTTGTGTCTGTTTTTGTGCGCATTCAGCAAGTATACGGCTGTTTTCTGATTTTTTTCAATTTTCTACTGTCCCATAACATAAACCTCACAAATAAAGTTAAAATCTTATAAGATATAGTTATATGCCTTCAGTGTTTGATTTTGCAATGATTTCACTGTTTGGATGTGTTTTTCTATTTGTGTCTGTTTTTGTGCACATTCAGCAAGTATACGGCTGTTTTCTGATTTTTTTCAATTTTCGAATGTCCCATAACATAAACCTCACAAATAAAGTTAACATCTTATAAGATATACTTCTGTACCCTCAGTGTTTGATCTTGCAATGATTTCACTGTTTGGATGTGTTTTTCTATTTGTGTCTGTTTTGTGCACATTCAGCAAGTATACGGCTGCTTTCTGATTTTTTTCAATTTTCTACTGTCCCATAACATAAACCTCACAAATAAAGTTAAAATCTTATAAGATATAGTTATATGCCTTCAGTGTTTGATTTTGCAATGATTTCACTGTTTGGATGTGTTTTTCTATTTGTGTCTGTTTTTGTGCACATTCAGCAAGTATACGGCTGTTTTCTGATTGTTTTCAATTTTCTACTGTCCCATTACAAACCTCACAAATAAAGTTAACATCTTATAAGATATACTTCTGTAACCTCAGTGTTTGATTTTGCAATGATTTCACTGTTTGGATGTGTTTTTCTATTTGTGTCTGTTTTTGTGCACATTCAGCAAGTATACGGCTGTTTTCTGATTTTTTTCAATTTTCTACTGTCCCATAACATAAACCTCACAAATAAAGTTAACATCTTATAAGATATAGTTATATGCCGTCAGTGTTTGATTTTGCAATGATTTCACTGTTTGGATGTGTTTTTCTATTTGTGTCTGTTTTGTGCACATTCAGCAAGTATACGGCTGTTTTCTGATTTTTTTAAATTTTCTACTGTCCCATAACATAAACCTCACAAATAAAGTTAACATCTTATAAGATATACTTCTGTACCCTCAGTGTTTGATTTTGCAATGATTTCACTGTTTGGATGTGTTTTTCTATTTGTGTCTTTTGTTGTGCACATTCAGCAAGTATCGACTGTTTTCTGATTTTAATCAATTTTCTACTGTCCCATAACATAAACCTCACAAATGAAGTTAACATCTTATAAGATATAGTTATATGCCGTCAGTGTTTGATTTTCCAATGATTTCACTGTTTGGATGTGTTTTTCTATTTGTGTCTGTTTTGTGCACATTCAGCAAGTATACGGCTGTTTTCTGATTTTTTTCAATTTTCTACTGTCCCATAACATAAACCTCACAAATGAAGTTAACATCTTATAAGATATAGTTATATGCCGTCAGTGTTTGATTTTCCAATGATTTCACTGTTTGGATGTGTTTTTCTATTTGTGTCTGTTTTGTGCACATTCAGCAAGTATACGGCTGTTTTCTGATTTTTTTCAATTTTCTACTGTCCCATAACATAAACCTCACAAATAAAGTTAACATCTTATAAGATATACTTCTGTAACCTCAGTGTTTGATTTTGCAATGATTTCACTGTTTGGATGTGTTTTTCTATTTGTGTCTGTTTTTGTGCACATTCAGCAAGTATACGGCTGTTTTCTGATTTTTTTCAATTTTCTACTGTCCCATAACATAAACCTCACAAATAAAGTTAACATCTTATAAGATATAGTTATATGCCTTCAGTGTTTGATTTTGCAATGATTTCACAGTTTGGATGTGTTTTTCTATTTGTGTCTGTTTTTGTGCGCATTCAGCAAGTATACGGCTGTTTTTCTGATTTTTTTCAATTTTCTACTGTCCCATAACATAAACCTCACAAATAAAGTTAAAATCTTATAAGATATAGTTATATGCCTTCAGTGTTTGATTTTGCAATGATTTCACAGTTTGGATGTGTTTTTCTATTTGTGTCTGTTTTTGTGCGCATTCAGCAAGTATACGGCTGTTTTCTGATTTTTTTCAATTTTCTACTGTCCCATAACATAAACCTCACAAATAAAGTTAAAATCTTATAAGATATACTTCTGTAACCTCAGTGTTTGATTTTGCAATGATTTCACTGTTTGGATGTGTTTTTCTATTTGTGTCTTTTGTTGTGCACATTCAGCAAGTATACGGCTGTTTTCTGATTTTTTTCAATTTTCTACTGTCCCATAACATAAACCTCACAAATAAAGTTAACATCTTATAAGATATAGTTTTATGCCGTCAGTGTTTGATTTTGCAATGATTTCACTGTTTGGATGTGTTTTTCTATTTGTGTCTGTTTTTGTGCACATTCAGCAAGTATACGGCTGTTTTCTGATTTTTTTCAATTTTCTACTGTCCCATAACATAAACCTCACAAATAAAGTTAAAATCTTATAAGATATACTTATGTAACCTCAGTGTTTGATTTTGCAATGATTTCACTGTTTGGATGTGTTTTTCTATTTGTGTCTGTTTTTGTGCACATATAGCAAGTATACGGCTGTTTTCTGATTTTTTTCAATTTTCTACTGTCCCATAACATAAACCTCACAAATAAAGTTAACATCTTATAAGATATAGTTATATGCCGTCAGTGTTTGATTTTGCAATGATTTCACTGTTTGGATGTGTTTTTCTATTTGTGTCTGTTTTGTGCACATTCAGCAAGTATACGGCTGTTTTCTGATTTTTTTAAATTTTCAACTGTCCCATAACATAAACCTCACAAATAAAGTTAACATCTTATAAGATATACTTCTGTACCCTCAGTGTTTGATTTTGCAATGATTTCACTGTTTGGATGTGTTTTTCTATTTGTGTCTTTTGTTGTGCACATTCAGCAAGTATCGACTGTTTTCTGATTTTAATCAATTTTCTACTGTCCCATAACATAAACCTCACAAATGAAGTTAACATCTTATAAGATATAGTTATATGCCGTCAGTGTTTGATTTTTCAATGATTTCACTGTTTGGATGTGTTTTTCTATTTGTGTCTGTTTTGTGCACATTCAGCAAGTATACGGCTGTTTTCTGATTTTTTTCAATTTTCTACTGTCCCATAACATAAACCTCACAAATAAAGTTAAAATCTTATAAGATATACTTCTGTAACCTCAGTGTTTGATTTTGCAATGATTTCACTGTTTGGATGTGTTTTTCTATTTGTGTCTGTTTTTGTGCACATTCAGCAAGTATACGGCTGTTTTCTGATTTTTTTCAATTTTCTACTGTCCCATAACATAAACCTCACAAATAAAGTTAAAATCTTGTAAGATATAGTTATATGCCTTCAGTGTTTGATTTTGCAATGATTTCACTGTTTGGATGTGTTTTTCTATTTGTGTCTGTTTTGTGCACATTCAGCAAGTATACGGCTGTTTTCTGTTTTTTTTCAATTTTCTACTGTCCCATAACATAAACCTCACAAATAAAGTTAAAATCTTATAAGATATAGTTATATGCCGTCAGTGTTTGATTTTCCAATGATTTCACTGTTTGGATGTGTTTTTCTATTTGTGTCTGTTTTGTGCACATTCAGCAAGTATACGGCTGTTTTCTGATTTTTTTCAATTTTCTACTGTCCCATAACATAAACCTCACAAATGAAGTTAACATCTTATAAGATATAGTTATATGCCGTCAGTGTTTGATTTTCCAATGATTTCACTGTTTGGATGTGTTTTTCTATTTGTGTCTGTTTTGTGCACATTCAGCAAGTATACGGCTGTTTTCTGATTTTTTTCAATTTTCTACTGTCCCATAACATAAACCTCACAAATAAAGTTAACATCTTATAAGATATACTTCTGTACCCTCAGTGTTTGATTTTGCAATGATTTCACTGTTTGGATGTGTTTTTCTATTTGTGTCTTTTGTTGTGCACATTCAGCAAGTATACGGCTGTTTTCTGATTTTTTTCAATTTTCTACTGTCCCATAACATAAACCTCACAAATAAAGTTAACATCTTATAAGATATAGTTATATGCCGTCAGTGTTTGATTTTGCAATGATTTCACTGTTTGGATGTGTTTTTCTATTTGTGTCTGTTTTGTGCACATTCAGCAAGTATACGGCTGTTTTCTGATTTTTTTCAATTTTCTACTGTCCCATAACATAAACCTCACAAATAAAGTTAACATCTTATAAGATATACTTCTGTACCCTCAGTGTTTGATTTTGCAATGATTTCACTGTTTGGATGTGTTTTTCTATTTGTGTCTTTTGTTGTGCACATTCAGCAAGTATCGACTGTTTTCTGATTTTAATCAATTTTCTACTGTCCCATAACATAAACCTCACAAATGAAGTTAACATCTTATAAGATATAGTTATATGCCGTCAGTGTTTGATTTTCCAATGATTTCACTGTTTGGACGTGTTTTTCTATTTGTGTCTGTTTTGTGCACATTCAGCAAGTATACGGCTGTTTTCTGATTTTTTTCAATTTTCTACTGTCCCATAACATAAACCTCACAAATAAAGTTAACATCTTATAAGATATACGTCTGTACCCTCAGTGTTTGATTTTGCAATGATTTCACTGTTTGGATGTGTTTTTCTATTTGTGTCTGTTTTTGTGCACATTCAGCAAGTATACGGCTGTTTTCTGATTGTTTTCAATTTTCTACTGTCCCATAACAAACCTCACAAATAAAGTTAACATCTTATAAGATATACTTCTGTAACCTCAGTGTTTGATTTTGCAATGATTTCACTGTTTGGATGTGTTTTTCTATTTGTGTCTGTTTTTGTGCACATTCAGCAAGTATACGGCTGTTTTCTGATTTTTTTCAATTTTCTACTGTCCCATAACATAAACCTCACAAATAAAGTTAACATCTTATAAGATATAGTTATATGCCGTCAGTGTTTGATTTTGCAATGATTTCACTGTTTGGATGTGTTTTTCTATTTGTGTCTGTTTTGTGCACATTCAGCAACTGTACGGCTGTTTTCTGATTTTTTTAAATTTTCTACTGTCCCATAACATAAACCTCACAAATAAAGTTAACATCTTATAAGATATACTTCTGTACCCTCAGTGTTTGATTTTGCAATGATTTCACTGTTTGGATGTGTTTTTCTATTTGTGTCTTTTGTTGTGCACATTCAGCAAGTATCGACTGTTTTCTGATTTTAATCAATTTTCTACTGTCCCATAACATAAACCTCACAAATGAAGTTAACATCTTATAAGATATAGTTATATGCCGTCAGTGTTTGATTTTCCAATGATTTCACTGTTTGGATGTGTTTTTCTATTTGTGTCTGTTTTGTGCACATTCAGCAAGTATACGGCTGTTTTCTGATTTTTTTCAATTTTCTACTGTCCCATAACATAAACCTCACAAATAAAGTTAACATCTTATAAGATATACTTCTGTAACCTCAGTGTTTGATTTTGCAATGATTTCACTGTTTGGATGTGTTTTTCTATTTGTGTCTGTTTTTGTGCACATTCAGCAAGTATACGGCTGTTTTCTGATTTTTTTCAATTTTCTACTGTCCCATAACATAAACCTCACAAATAAAGTTAACATCTTATAAGATATAGTTATATGCCTTCAGTGTTTGATTTTGCAATGATTTCACAGTTTGGATGTGTTTTTCTATTTGTGTCTGTTTTTGTGCGCATTCAGCAAGTATACGGCTGTTTTCTGATTTTTTTCAATTTTCTACTGTCCCATAACATAAACCTCACAAATAAAGTTAAAATCTTATAAGATATAGTTATATGCCTTCAGTGTTTGATTTTGCAATGATTTCACTGTTTGGATGTGTTTTTCTATTTGCGTCTTTTTTTGTGCACATTCAGCAAGTATACGGCTGTTTTCTGATTTTTTTCAATTTTCTACTGTCCCATAACATAAACCTCACAAATAAAGTTAAAATCTTATAAGATATACTTCTGTAACCTCAGTGTTTGATTTTGCAATGATTTCACTGTTTGGATGTGTTTTTCTATTTGTGTCTTTGTGCACATTCAGCAAGTATACGGCTGTTTTCTGATTCTTTTGAATTTTCTACTGTCCCATAACATAAACCTCACAAATAAAGTTAAAATCTTATAAGATATAGTTATATGCCTTCAGTGTTTGATTTTGCAATGATTTCACTGTTTGGATGTGTTTTTCTATGTGTGTCTGTGTTTGTGGACATTCAGCAAGTATACGGCTGTTTTCTGATTTTTTTCAATTTTCTACTGTCCCATAACATAAACCTCACAGATAAAGTTAAAATCTTATAAGATATAGTTATATGCCTGCAGTGTTTGATTTTGCAATGATTTTACTGTTTGGATGTGTTTTTCTATTTGTGTCTGTTTTTGTGCGAATTCAGCAAGTATACGGCTGTTTTCTGGTTTTTTTCAATTTTCTACTGTCCCATAACATAAACCTCACAAATAAAGTTAAAATCTTATGAGATATAGTTATATGCCTTCAGTGTTTGATTTTGCAATGATTTCACTGTTTGGATGTGTTTTTCTATTTGTGTCTGTTTTGTGCACATTCAGCAAGTATACGGCTGTTTTCTGATTTTTTTCAATTTTCTCCTCGCCCATAACATAAACCTCACAAATAAAGTTAACATCTTATAAGATATACTTCTGTAACCTCAGTGTTTGATTTTGCAATGATTTCACTGTTTGGATATGTTTTTCTATTTGTGTCTGTTTTTGTGCACATTCAGCAAGTATACGGCTGTTTTCTGATTGTTTTCAATTTTCTACTGTCCCATAACAAACCTCACAAATAAAGTTAACATCTTATAAGATATACTTCTGTAACCTCAGTGTTTGATTTTGCAATGATTTCACTGTTTGGATGTGTTTTTCTATTTGTGTCTGTTTTTGTGCACATTCAGCAAGTATACGGCTGTTTTCTGATTTTTTTCAATTTTCTACTGTCCCATAACATAAACCTCACAAATAAAGTTAAAATCTTATAAGATATACTTATGTAACCTCAGTGTTTGATTTTGCAATGATTTCACTGTTTGGATGTGTTTTTCTATTTGTGTCTGTTTTTGTGCACATTCAGCAAGTATACGGCTGTTTTCTGATTTTTTTCAATTTTCTACTGTCCCATAACATAAACCTCACAAATAAAGTTAAAATCTTGTAAGATATAGTTATATGCCTTCAGTGTTTGATTTTGCAATGATTTCACTGTTTGGATGTGTTTTTCTATTTGTGTCTGTTTTGTGCACATTCAGCAAGTATACGGCTGTTTTCTGATTTTTTTCAATTTTCTACTGTCCCATAACATAAACCTCACAAATAAAGTTAAAATCTTATAAGATATAGTTATATGCCTTCAGTGTTTGATTTTGCAATGATTTCACTGTTTGGATGTGTTTTTCTATTTGTGTCTGTTTTTGTGCACATTCAGCAAGTATACGGCTGTTTTCTGATTTTTTTCAATTTTCTACTGTCGCATAACATAAACCTCACAAATAAAGTTAACATCTTATAAGATATAGTTAAATGCCTTCAGTGTTTGATTTTGCAATGATTTCACTGTTTGGATGTGTTTTTCTATTTGTGTCTGTTTTGTGCACATTCAGCAAGTATACGGCTGTTTTCTGATTTTTTTCAATTTTCTCCTCGCCCATAACATAAACCTCACAAATAAAGTTAACATCTTATAAGATATACTTCTGTAACCTCAGTGTTTGATTTTGCAATGATTTCACTGTTTGGATGTGTTTTTCTATTTGTGTCTGTTTTTGTGCACATATAGCAAGTATACGGCTGTTTTCTGATTTTTTTCAATTTTCTACTGTCCCATAACATAAACCTCACAAATAAAGTTAACATCTTATAAGATATAGTTATATGCCGTCAGTGTTTGATTTTGCAATGATTTCACTGTTTGGATGTGTTTTTCTATTTGTGTCTGTTTTGTGCACATTCAGCAAGTATACGGCTGTTTTCTGATTTTTTTAAATTTTCTACTGTCCCATAACATAAACCTCACAAATAAAGTTAACATCTTATAAGATATACTTCTGTACCCTCAGTGTTTGATTTTGCAATGATTTCACTGTTTGGATGTGTTTTTCTATTTGTGTCTTTTGTTGTGCACATTCAGCAAGTATCGACTGTTTTCTGATTTTAATCAATTTTCTACTGTCCCATAACATAAACCTCACAAATGAAGTTAACATCTTATAAGATATAGTTATATGCCGTCAGTGTTTGATTTTTCAATGATTTCACTGTTTGGATGTGTTTTTCTATTTGTGTCTGTTTTGTGCACATTCAGCAAGTATACGGCTGTTTTCTGATTTTTTTCAATTTTCTACTGTCCCATAACATAAACCTCACAAATAAAGTTAAAATCTTGTAAGATATAGTTATATGCCTTCAGTGTTTGATTTTGCAATGATTTCACTGTTTGGATGTGTTTTTCTATTTGTGTCTGTTTTGTGCACATTCAGCAAGTATACGGCTGTTTTCTGTTTTTTTTCAATTTTCTACTGTCCCATAACATAAACCTCACAAATAAAGTTAAAATCTTATAAGATATAGTTATATGCCTTCAGTGTTTGATTTTGCAATGATTTCACTGTTTGGATGTGTTTTTCTATTTGTGTCTGTTTTTGTGCACATTCAGCAAGTATACGGCTGTTTTCTGATTTTTTTCAATTTTCGAATGTCCCATAACATAAACCTCACAAATAAAGTTAACATCTTATAAGATATACTTCTGTACCCTCAGTGTTTGATCTTGCAATGATTTCACTGTTTGGATGTGTTTTTCTATTTGTGTCTGTTTTGTGCACATTCAGCAAGTATACGGCTGTTTTCTGATTTTTTTCAATTTTCTACTGTCCCATAACATAAACCTCACAAATAAAGTTAAAATCTTATAAGATATAGTTATATGCCTTCAGTGTTTGATTTTGCAATGATTTCACTGTTTGGATGTGTTTTTCTATTTGTGTCTGTTTTTGTGCACATTCAGCAAGTATACGGCTGTTTTCTGATTGTTTTCAATTTTCTACTGTCCCATAACAAACCTCACAAATAAAGTTAACATCTTATAAGATATACTTCTGTAACCTCAGTGTTTGATTTTGCAATGATTTCACTGTTTGGATGTGTTTTTCTATTTGTGTCTGTTTTTGTGCACATTCAGCAAGTATACGGCTGTTTTCTGATTTTTTTCAATTTTCTACTGTCCCATAACATAAACCTCACAAATAAAGTTAACATCTTATAAGATATATTTATATGCCGTCAGTGTTTGATTTTGCAATGATTTCACTGTTTGGATGTGTTTTTCTATTCTTTTGTTGTGCACATTCAGCAAGTATACGGCTGTTTTCAGATTTTTTTCAATTTTCTACTGTCCCATAACATAAACCTCACAAATGAAGTTAACATCTTATAAGATATAGTTATATGCCGTCAGTGTTTGATTTTGCAATGATTTCACTGTTTGGATGTGTTTTTCTATTTGTGTCTGTTTTGTGCACATTCAGCAAGTATACGGCTGTTTTCTGATTTTTTTAAATTTTCTACTGTCCCATAACATAAACCTCACAAATAAAGTTAACATCTTATAAGATATACTTCTGTACCCTCAGTGTTTGATTTTGCAATGATTTCACTGGTTGGATGTGTTTTTCTATTTGTGTCTTTTGTTGTGCACATTCAGCAAGTATCGACTGTTTTCTGATTTTAATCAATTTTCTACTGTCCCATAACATAAACCTCACAAATGAAGTTAACATCTTATAAGATATAGTTATATGCCGTCAGTGTTTGATTTTCCAATGATTTCACTGTTTGGATGTGTTTTTCTATTTGTGTCTGTTTTGTGCACATTCAGCAAGTATACGGCTGTTTTCTGATTTTTTTCAATTTTCTACTGTCCCATAACATAAATCTCACAAATAAAGTTAACATCTTATAAGATATAGTTATATGCCTTCAGTGTTTGATTTTGCAATGATTTCACAGTTTGGATGTGTTTTTCTATTTGTGTCTGTTTTTGTGCGCATTCAGCAAGTATACGGCTGTTTTCGGATTTTTTTCAATTTTCTACTGTCCCATAACATAAACCTCACAAATAAAGTTAAAATCTTATAAGATATAGTTATATGCCTTCAGTGTTTGATTTTGCAATGATTTCACTGTTTGGATGTGTTTTTCTATTTGTGTCTGTTTTTGTGCACATTCAGCAAGTATACGGCTGTTTTCTGATTTTTTTCAATTTTCTACTGTCCCATAACATAAACCTCACAAATAAAGTTAACATCTTATAAGATATACTTCTGTACCCTCAGTGTTTGATTTTGCAATGATTTCACTGTTTGGATGTGTTTTTCTATTTGTGTCTGTTTTTGTGCGCATTCAGCAAGTATACGGCTGTTTTCTGATTTTTTTCAATTTTCTACTGTCCCATAACATAAACCTCACAAATAAAGTTAAAATCTTATAAGATATACTTCTGTAACCTCAGTGTTTGATTTTGCAATGATTTCACTGTTTGGATGTGTTTTTCTATTTGTGTCTGTTTTGTGCACATTCAGCAAGTATACGGCTGTTTTTTGATTTTTTTCAATTTTCTACTGTCCCATAACATAAACCTTACAAATAAAGTTAAAATCTTATAAGATATAGTTATATGCCTTCAGTGTTTGATTTTGCAATGATTTCACTGTTTGGATGTGTTTTTCTATTTGTGTCTGTTTTTGTGCACATTCAGCAAGTATACGGCTGTTTTCTGATTTTTTTCAATTTTCGAATGTCCCATAACATAAACCTCACAAATAAAGTTAACATCTTATAAGATATACTTCTGTACCCTCAGTGTTTGATCTTGCAATGATTTCACTGTTTGGATGTGTTTTTCTATTTGTGTCTGTTTTGTGCACATTCAGCAAGTATACGGCTGTTTTCTGATTTTTTTCAATTTTCTACTGTCCCATAACATAAACCTCACAAATAAAGTTAAAATCTTATACGATATAGTTATATGCCTTCAGTGTTTGATTTTGCAATGATTTCACTGTTTGGATGTGTTTTTCTATTTGTGTCTGTTTTGTGCACATTCAGCAAGTATACGGCTGTTTTCTGATTTTTTTCAATTTTCTACTGTCCCATAACATAAACCTCACAAATAAAGTTAAAATCTGATAAGATATAGTTATATGCCTTCAGTGTTTGATTTTGCAATGATTTCACTGTTTGGATGTGTTTTTCTATTTGTGTCTGTTTTTGTGCACATTCAGCAAGTATACGGCTGTTTTCTGATTGTTTTCAATTTTCTACTGTCCCATAACAAACCTCACAAATAAAGTTAACATCTTATAAGATATACTTCTGTAACCTCAGTGTTTGATTTTGCAATGATTTCACTGTTTGGATGTGTTTTTCTATTTGTGTCTGTTTTTGTGCACATTCAGCAAGTATACGGCTGTTTTCTGATTTTTTTCAATTTTCTACTGTCCCATAACATAAACCTCACAAATAAAGTTAACATCTTATAAGATATAGTTATATGCCGTCAGTGTTTGATTTTCCAATGATTTCACTGTTTGGATGTGTTTTTCTATTTGTGTCTTTTGTTGTGCACATTCAGCAAGTATACGGCTGTTTTCTGATTTTTTTCAATTTTCTACTGTCCCATAACATAAACCTCACAAATAAAGTTAACATCTTATAAGATATACTTCTGTACCCTCAGTGTTTGATTTTGCAATGATTTCACTGTTTGGATGTGTTTTTCTATTTGTGTCTTTTGTTGTGCACATTCAGCAAGTATCGACTGTTTTCTGATTTTAATCAATTTTCTACTGTCCCATAACATAAACCTCACAAATGAAGTTAACATCTTATAAGATATAGTTATATGCCGTCAGTGTTTGATTTTTCAATGATTTCACTGTTTGGATGTGTTTTTCTATTTGTGTCTGTTTTGTGCACATTCAGCAAGTATACGGCTGTTTTCTGATTTTTTTCAATTTTCTACTGTCCCATAACATAAACCTCACAAATAAAGTTAAAATCTTATAAGATATACTTCTGTAACCTCAGTGTTTGATTTTGCAATGATTTCACTGTTTGGATGTGTTTTTCTATTTGTGTCTGTTTTTGTGCACATTCAGCAAGTATACGGCTGTTTTCTGATTTTTTTCAATTTTCTACTGTCCCATAACATAAACCTCACAAATAAAGTTAAAATCTTGTAAGATATAGTTATATGCCTTCAGTGTTTGATTTTGCAATGATTTCACTGTTTGGATGTGTTTTTCTATTTGTGTCTGTTTTGTGCACATTCAGCAAGTATACGGCTGTTTTCTGTTTTTTTTCAATTTTCTACTGTCCCATAACATAAACCTCACAAATAAAGTTAAAATCTTATAAGATATAGTTATATGCCTTCAGTGTTTGATTTTGCAATGATTTCACTGTTTGGATGTGTTTTTCTATTTGTGTCTGTTTTTGTGCACATTCAGCAAGTATACGGCTGTTTTCTGATTTTTTTCAATTTTCGAATGTCCCATAACATAAACCTCACAAATAAAGTTAACATCTTATAAGATATACTTCTGTACCCTCAGTGTTTGATCTTGCAATGATTTCACTGTTTGGATGTGTTTTTCTATTTGTGTCTGTTTTGTGCACATTCAGCAAGTATACGGCTGTTTTCTGATTTTTTTCAATTTTCTACTGTCCCATAACATAAACCTCACAAATAAAGTTAAAATCTTATAAGATATAGTTATATGCCTTCAGTGTTTGATTTTGCAATGATTTCACTGTTTGGATGTGTTTTTCTATTTGTGTCTGTTTTTGTGCACATTCAGCAAGTATACGGCTGTTTTCTGATTGTTTTCAATTTTCTACTGTCCCATAACAAACCTCACAAATAAAGTTAACATCTTATAAGATATACTTCTGTAACCTCAGTGTTTGATTTTGCAATGATTTCACTGTTTGGATGTGTTTTTCTATTTGTGTCTGTTTTTGTGCACATTCAGCAAGTATACGGCTGTTTTCTGATTTTTTTCAATTTTCTACTGTCCCATAACATAAACCTCACAAATAAAGTTAACATCTTATAAGATATATTTATATGCCGTCAGTGTTTGATTTTGCAATGATTTCACTGTTTGGATGTGTTTTTCTATTCTTTTGTTGTGCACATTCAGCAAGTATACGGCTGTTTTCAGATTTTTTTCAATTTTCTACTGTCCCATAACATAAACCTCACAAATGAAGTTAACATCTTATAAGATATAGTTATATGCCGTCAGTGTTTGATTTTGCAATGATTTCACTGTTTGGATGTGTTTTTCTATTTGTGTCTGTTTTGTGCACATTCAGCAAGTATACGGCTGTTTTCTGATTTTTTTAAATTTTCTACTGTCCCATAACATAAACCTCACAAATAAAGTTAACATCTTATAAGATATACTTCTGTACCCTCAGTGTTTGATTTTGCAATGATTTCACTGGTTGGATGTGTTTTTCTATTTGTGTCTTTTGTTGTGCACATTCAGCAAGTATCGACTGTTTTCTGATTTTAATCAATTTTCTACTGTCCCATAACATAAACCTCACAAATGAAGTTAACATCTTATAAGATATAGTTATATGCCGTCAGTGTTTGATTTTCCAATGATTTCACTGTTTGGATGTGTTTTTCTATTTGTGTCTGTTTTGTGCACATTCAGCAAGTATACGGCTGTTTTCTGATTTTTTTCAATTTTCTACTGTCCCATAACATAAATCTCACAAATAAAGTTAACATCTTATAAGATATAGTTATATGCCTTCAGTGTTTGATTTTGCAATGATTTCACAGTTTGGATGTGTTTTTCTATTTGTGTCTGTTTTTGTGCGCATTCAGCAAGTATACGGCTGTTTTCGGATTTTTTTCAATTTTCTACTGTCCCATAACATAAACCTCACAAATAAAGTTAAAATCTTATAAGATATAGTTATATGCCTTCAGTGTTTGATTTTGCAATGATTTCACTGTTTGGATGTGTTTTTCTATTTGTGTCTGTTTTTGTGCACATTCAGCAAGTATACGGCTGTTTTCTGATTTTTTTCAATTTTCTACTGTCCCATAACATAAACCTCACAAATAAAGTTAACATCTTATAAGATATACTTCTGTACCCTCAGTGTTTGATTTTGCAATGATTTCACTGTTTGGATGTGTTTTTCTATTTGTGTCTGTTTTTGTGCGCATTCAGCAAGTATACGGCTGTTTTCTGATTTTTTTCAATTTTCTACTGTCCCATAACATAAACCTCACAAATAAAGTTAAAATCTTATAAGATATACTTCTGTAACCTCAGTGTTTGATTTTGCAATGATTTCACTGTTTGGATGTGTTTTTCTATTTGTGTCTGTTTTGTGCACATTCAGCAAGTATACGGCTGTTTTTTGATTTTTTTCAATTTTCTACTGTCCCATAACATAAACCTTACAAATAAAGTTAAAATCTTATAAGATATAGTTATATGCCTTCAGTGTTTGATTTTGCAATGATTTCACTGTTTGGATGTGTTTTTCTATTTGTGTCTGTTTTTGTGCACATTCAGCAAGTATACGGCTGTTTTCTGATTTTTTTCAATTTTCGAATGTCCCATAACATAAACCTCACAAATAAAGTTAACATCTTATAAGATATACTTCTGTACCCTCAGTGTTTGATCTTGCAATGATTTCACTGTTTGGATGTGTTTTTCTATTTGTGTCTGTTTTGTGCACATTCAGCAAGTATACGGCTGTTTTCTGATTTTTTTCAATTTTCTACTGTCCCATAACATAAACCTCACAAATAAAGTTAAAATCTTATACGATATAGTTATATGCCTTCAGTGTTTGATTTTGCAATGATTTCACTGTTTGGATGTGTTTTTCTATTTGTGTCTGTTTTGTGCACATTCAGCAAGTATACGGCTGTTTTCTGATTTTTTTCAATTTTCTACTGTCCCATAACATAAACCTCACAAATAAAGTTAAAATCTGATAAGATATAGTTATATGCCTTCAGTGTTTGATTTTGCAATGATTTCACTGTTTGGATGTGTTTTTCTATTTGTGTCTGTTTTTGTGCACATTCAGCAAGTATACGGCTGTTTTCTGATTGTTTTCAATTTTCTACTGTCCCATAACAAACCTCACAAATAAAGTTAACATCTTATAAGATATACTTCTGTAACCTCAGAGTTTGATTTTGCAATGATTTCACTGTTTGGATGTGTTTTTCTATTTGTGTCTGTTTTTGTGCACATTCAGCAAGTATACGGCTGTTTTCTGATTTTTTTCAATTTTCTACTGTCCCATAACATAAACCTCACAAATAAAGTTAACATCTTATAAGATATAGTTATATGCCGTCAGTGTTTGATTTTCCAATGATTTCACTGTTTGGATGTGTTTTTCTATTTGTGTCTTTTGTTGTGCACATTCAGCAAGTATACGGCTGTTTTCTGATTTTTTTCAATTTTCTACTGTCCCATAACATAAACCTCACAAATAAAGTTAACATCTTATAAGATATACTTCTGTACCCTCAGTGTTTGATTTTGCAATGATTTCACTGTTTGGATGTGTTTTTCTATTTGTGTCTTTTGTTGTGCACATTCAGCAAGTATCGACTGTTTTCTGATTTTAATCAATTTTCTACTGTCCCATAACATAAACCTCACAAATGAAGTTAACATCTTATAAGATATAGTTATATGCCGTCAGTGTTTGATTTTCCAATGATTTCACTGTTTGGATGTGTTTTTCTATTTGTGTCTGTTTTGTGCACATTCAGCAAGTATACGGCTGTTTTCTGATTTTTTTCAATTTTCTACTGTCCCATAACATAAACCTCACAAATGAAGTTAACATCTTATAAGATATAGTTATATGCCGTCAGTGTTTGATTTTCCAATGATTTCACTGTTTGGATGTGTTTTTCTATTTGTGTCTGTTTTGTGCACATTCAGCAAGTATACGGCTGTTTTCTGATTTTTTTCAATTTTCTACTGTCCCATAACATAAACCTCACAAATAAAGTTAACATCTTATAAGATATACTTCTGTAACCTCAGTGTTTGATTTTGCAATGATTTCACTGTTTGGATGTGTTTTTCTATTTGTGTCTGTTTTTGTGCACATTCAGCAAGTATACGGCTGTTTTCTGATTTTTTTCAATTTTCTACTGTCCCATAACATAAACCTCACAAATAAAGTTAAAATCTGATAAGATATAGTTATATGCCTTCAGTGTTTGATTTTGCAATGATTTCACTGTTTGGATGTGTTTTTCTATTTGTGTCTGTTTTTGTGCACATTCAGCAAGTATACGGCTGTTTTCTGATTGTTTTCAATTTTCTACTGTCCCATAACAAACCTCACAAATAAAGTTAACATCTTATAAGATATACTTCTGTAACCTCAGTGTTTGATTTTGCAATGATTTCACTGTTTGGATGTGTTTTTCTATTTGTGTCTGTTTTTGTGCACATTCAGCAAGTATACGGCTGTTTTCTGATTTTTTTCAATTTTCTACTGTCCCATAACATAAACCTCACAAATAAAGTTAACATCTTATAAGATATAGTTATATGCCGTCAGTGTTTGATTTTGCAATGATTTCACTGTTTGGATGTGTTTTTCTATTTGTGTCTTTTGTTGTGCACATTCAGCAAGTATCGACTGTTTTCTGATTTTAATCAATTTTCTACTGTCCCATAACATAAACCTCACAAATAAAGTTAAAATCTTATAAGATATAGTTATATGCCGTCAGTGTTTGATTTTCCAATGATTTCACTGTTTGGATGTGTTTTTCTATTTGTGTCTGTTTTTGTGCACATTCAGCAAGAATACGGCTGTTTTCTGATTTTTTTCAATTTTCTACTGTCCCATAACATAAACCTCACAAATAAAGTTAAAATCTTGTAAGATATAGTTATATGCCTTCAGTGTTTGATTTTGCAATGATTTCACTGTTTGGATGTGTTTTTCTATTTGTGTCTGTTTTGTGCACATTCAGCAAGTATACGGCTGTTTTCTGATTTTTTTAAATTTTCTACTGTCCCATAACATAAACCTCACAAATAAAGTTAACATCTTATAAGATATACTTCTGTACCCTCAGTGTTTGATTTTGCAATGATTTCACTGTTTGGATGTGTTTTTCTATTTGTGTCTTTTGTTGTGCACATTCAGCAAGTATACGGCTGTTTTCTGATTTTTTTCAATTTTCTACTGTCCCATAACATAAACCTCACAAATAAAGTTAACATCTTATAAGATATAGTTATATGCCGTCAGTGTTTGATTTTGCAATGATTTCACTGTTTGGATGTGTTTTTCTATTTGTGTCTGTTTTGTGCACATTCAGCAAGTATACGGCTGTTTTCTGATTTTTTTAAATTTTCTACTGTCCCATAACATAAACCTCACAAATAAAGTTAACATCTTATAAGATATACTTCTGTACCCTCAGTGTTTGATTTTGCAATGATTTCACTGTTTGGATGTGTTTTTCTATTTGTGTCTTTTGTTGTGCACATTCAGCAAGTATCGACTGTTTTCTGATTTTAATCAATTTTCTACTGTCCCATAACATAAACCTCACAAATGAAGTTAACATCTTATAAGATATAGTTATATGCCGTCAGTGTTTGATTTTCCAATGATTTCACTGTTTGGATGTGTTTTTCTATTTGTGTCTGTTTTGTGCACATTCAGCAAGTATACGGCTGTTTTCTGATTTTTTTCAATTTTCTACTGTCCCATAACATAAACCTCACAAATAAAGTTAACATCTTATAAGATATACGTCTGTACCCTCAGTGTTTGATTTTGCAATGATTTCACTGTTTGGATGTGTTTTTCTATTTGTGTCTGTTTTTGTGCACATTCAGCAAGTATACGGCTGTTTTCTGATTGTTTTCAATTTTCTACTGTCCCATAACAAACCTCACAAATAAAGTTAACATCTTATAAGATATACTTCTGTAACCTCAGTGTTTGATTTTGCAATGATTTCACTGTTTGGATGTGTTTTTCTATTTGTGTCTGTTTTTGTGCACATTCAGCAAGTATACGGCTGTTTTCTGATTTTTTTCAATTTTCTACTGTCCCATAACATAAACCTCACAAATAAAGTTAACATCTGATAAGATATAGTTATATGCCGTCAGTGTTTGATTTTGCAATGATTTCACTGTTTGGATGTGTTTTTCTATTTGTGTCTGTTTTGTGCACATTCAGCAACTATACGGCTGTTTTCTGATTTTTTTAAATTTTCTACTGTCCCATAACATAAACCTCACAAATAAAGTTAACATCTTATAAGATATACTTCTGTACCCTCAGTGTTTGATTTTGCAATGATTTCACTGTTTGGATGTGTTTTTCTATTTGTGTCTTTTGTTGTGCACATTCAGCAAGTATCGACTGTTTTCTGATTTTAATCAATTTTCTACTGTCCCATAACATAAACCTCACAAATGAAGTTAACATCTTATAAGATATAGTTATATGCCGTCAGTGTTTGATTTTCCAATGATTTCACTGTTTGGATGTGTTTTTCTATTTGTGTCTGTTTTGTGCACATTCAGCAAGTATACGGCTGTTTTCTGATTTTTTTCAATTTTCTACTGTCCCATAACATAAACCTCACAAATAAAGTTAACATCTTATAAGATATAGTTATATGCCTTCAGTGTTTGATTTTGCAATGATTTCACAGTTTGGATGTGTTTTTCTATTTGTGTCTGTTTTTGTGCGCATTCAGCAAGTATACGGCTGTTTTCTGATTTTTTTCAATTTTCTACTGTCCCATAACATAAACCTCACAAATAAAGTTAAAATCTTATAAGATATAGTTATATGCCTTCAGTGTTTGATTTTGCAATGATTTCACTGTTTGGATGTGTTTTTCTATTTGCGTCTTTTTTTGTGCACATTCAGCAAGTATACGGCTGTTTTCTGATTTTTTTCAATTTTCTACTGTCCCATAACATAAACCTCACAAATAAAGTTAAAATCTTATAAGATATACTTCTGTAACCTCAGTGTTTGATTTTGCAATGATTTCACTGTTTGGATGTGTTTTTCTATTTGTGTCTTTGTGCACATTCAGCAAGTATATGGCTGTTTTCTGATTTTTTTCAATTTTCTACTGTCCCATAACATAAACCTCACAAATAAAGTTAAAATCTTGTAAGATATAGTTATATGCCTTCAGTGTTTGATTTTGCAATGATTTCACTGTTTGGATGTGTTTTTCTATTTGTGTCTGTTTTTGTGCACATTCAGCAAGTATACGGCTGTTTTCTGATTTTTTTCAATTTTCGAATGTCCCATAACATAAACCTCACAAATAAAGTTAACATCTTATAAGATATACTTCTGTACCCTCAGTGTTTGATCTTGCAATGATTTCACTGTTTGGATGTGTTTTTCTATTTGTGTCTGTTTTGTGCACATTCAGCAAGTATACGGCTGTTTTCTGATTTTTTTCAATTTTCTACTGTCCCATAACATAAACCTCACAAATAAAGTTAAAATCTGATAAGATATAGTTATATGCCTTCAGTGTTTGATTTTGCAATGATTTCACTGTTTGGATGTGTTTTTCTATTTGTGTCTGTTTTTGTGCACATTCAGCAAGTATACGGCTGTTTTCTGATTGTTTTCAATTTTCTACTGTCCCATAACAAACCTCACAAATAAAGTTAACATCTTATAAGATATACTTCTGTAACCTCAGTGTTTGATTTTGCAATGATTTCACTGTTTGGATGTGTTTTTCTATTTGTGTCTGTTTTTGTGCACATTCAGCAAGTATACGGCTGTTTTCTGATTTTTTTCAATTTTCTACTGTCCCATAACATAAACCTCACAAATAAAGTTAAAATCTTATAAGATATAGTTATATGCCGTCAGTGTTTGATTTTGCAATGATTTCACTGTTTGGATGTGTTTTTCTATTTGTGTCTGTTTTTGTGCACATTCAGCAAGTATACGGCTGTTTTCTGATTTTTTTCAATTTTCTACTGTCCCATAACATAAACCTCACAAATAAAGTTAACATCTTATAAGATATAGTTATATGCCGTCAGTGTTTGATTTTGCAATGATTTCACTGTTTGGATGTGTTTTTCTATTCTTTTGTTGTGCACATTCAGCAAGTATACGGCTGTTTTCAGATTTTTTTCAATTTTTTACTGTCCCATAACATAAACCTCACAAATGAAGTTAACATCTTATAAGATATAGTTATATGCCGTCAATGTTTGATTTTGCAATGATTTCACTGTTTGGATGTGTTTTTCTATTTGTGTCTGTTTTGTGCACATTCAGCAAGTATACGGCTGTTTTCTGATTTTTTTAAATTTTCTACTGTCCCATAACATAAACCTCACAAATAAAGTTAACATCTTATAAGATATAGTTATATGCCTTCAGTGTTTGATTTTGCAATGATTTCACTGTTTGGATGTGTTTTTCTATTTGTGTCTGTTTTTGTGCACATATAGCAAGTATACGGCTGTTTTCTGATTTTTTTCAATTTTCTACTGTCCCATAACATAAACCTCACAAATAAAGTTAACATCTTATAAGATATAGTTATATGCCGTCAGTGTTTGATTTTGCAATGATTTCACTGTTTGGATGTGTTTTTCTATTTGTGTCTGTTTTGTGCACATTCAGCAAGTATACGGCTGTTTTCTGATTTTTTTAAATTTTCTACTGTCCCATAACATAAACCTCACAAATAAAGTTAACATCTTATAAGATATACTTCTGTACCCTCAGTGTTTGATTTTGCAATGATTTCACTGTTTGGATGTGTTTTTCTATTTGTGTCTTTTGTTGTGCACATTCAGCAAGTATCGACTGTTTTCTGATTTTAATCAATTTTCTACTGTCCCATAACATAAACCTCACAAATGAAGTTAACATCTTATAAGATATAGTTATATGCCGTCAGTGTTTGATTTTTCAATGATTTCACTGTTTGGATGTGTTTTTCTATTTGTGTCTGTTTTGTGCACATTCAGCAAGTATACGGCTGTTTTCTGATTTTTTTCAATTTTCTACTGTCCCATAACATAAACCTCACAAATAAAGTTAAAATCTTATAAGATATACTTCTGTAACCTCAGTGTTTGATTTTGCAATGATTTCACTGTTTGGATGTGTTTTTCTATTTGTGTCTGTTTTTGTGCACATTCAGCAAGTATACGGCTGTTTTCTGATTTTTTTCAATTTTCTACTGTCCCATAACATAAACCTCACAAATAAAGTTAAAATCTTGTAAGATATAGTTATATGCCTTCAGTGTTTGATTTTGCAATGATTTCACTGTTTGGATGTGTTTTTCTATTTGTGTCTGTTTTGTGCACATTCAGCAAGTATACTGCTGTTTTCTGTTTTTTTTTCAATTTTCTACTGTCCCATAACATAAACCTCACAAATAAAGTTAAAATCTTATAAGATATAGTTATATGCCTTCAGTGTTTGATTTTGCAATGATTTCACTGTTTGGATGTGTTTTTCTATTTGTGTCTGTTTTTGTGCACATTCAGCAAGTATACGGCTGTTTTCTGATTTTTTTCAATTTTCGAATGTCCCATAACATAAACCTCACAAATAAAGTTAACATCTTATAAGATATACTTCTGTACCCTCAGTGTTTGATCTTGCAATGATTTCACTGTTTGGATGTGTTTTTCTATTTGTGTCTGTTTTGTGCACATTCAGCAAGTATACGGCTGTTTTCTGATTTTTTTCAATTTTCTACTGTCCCATAACATAAACCTCACAAATAAAGTTAAAATCTTATAAGATATAGTTATATGCCTTCAGTGTTTGATTTTGCAATGATTTCACTGTTTGGATGTGTTTTTCTATTTGTGTCTGTTTTTGTGCACATTCAGCAAGTATACGGCTGTTTTCTGATTGTTTTCAATTTTCTACTGTCCCATAACAAACCTCACAAATAAAGTTAACATCTTATAAGATATACTTCTGTAACCTCAGTGTTTGATTTTGCAATGATTTCACTGTTTGGATGTGTTTTTCTATTTGTGTCTGTTTTTGTGCACATTCAGCAAGTATACGGCTGTTTTCTGATTTTTTTCAATTTTCTACTGTCCCATAACATAAACCTCACAAATAAAGTTAACATCTTATAAGATATAGTTATATGCCGTCAGTGTTTGATTTTGCAATGATTTCACTGTTTGGATGTGTTTTCCTATTCTTTTGTTGTGCACATTCAGCAAGTATACGGCTGTTTTCAGATTTTTTTCAATTTTCTACTGTCCCATAACATAAACCTCACAAATGAAGTTAACATCTTATAAGATATAGTTATATGCCGTCAGTGTTTGATTTTGCAATGATTTCACTGTTTGGATGTGTTTTTCTATTTGTGTCTGTTTTGTGCACATTCAGCAAGTATACGGCTGTTTTCTGATTTTTTTAAATTTTCTACTGTCCCATAACATAAACCTCACAAATAAAGTTAACATCTTATAAGATATACTTCTGTACCCTCAGTGTTTGATTTTGCAATGATTTCACTGTTTGGATGTGTTTTTCTATTTCTGTCTGTTTTGTGCACATTCAGCAAGTATACGGCTGTTTTCTGATTTTTTTCAATTTTCGAATGTCCCATAACATAAACCTCACAAATAAAGTTAACATCTTATAAGATATACTTCTGTAACCTCAGTGTTTGATTTTGCAATGATTTCACTGTTTGGATGTGTTTTTCTATTTGTGTCTGTTTTGTGCACATTCAGCAAGTATACGGCTGTTTTCTGATTTTAATCAATTTTCTACTGTCCCATAACATAAACCTCACAAATAAAGTTAACATCTTATAAGATATAGTTATATGCCTTCAGTGTTTGATTTTGCAATGATTTCACTGTTTGGATGTGTTTTTCTATTTGTGTCTGTTTTTGTGCGCATTCAGCAAGTATACGGCTGTTTTCTGATTTTTTTCAATTTTCTACTGTCCCATAACATAAACCTCACAAATAAAGTTAACATCTTATAAGATATAGTTATATGCCTTCAGTGTTTGATTTTGCAATGATTTCACTGTTTGGATGTGTTTTTCTATTTGTGTCTGTTTTTGTGCACATTCAGCAAGTATACCGCTGTTTTCTGATTTTTTTCAATTTTCTACTGTCCCATAACATAAACGTCACAAATAAAGTTAAAATCTTATAAGATATACTTCTGTCACCTCAGTGTTTGATTTTGCAATGATTTCACTGTTTGGATGTGTTTTTCTATTTGTGTCTGTTTTTGTGCACATTCAGCAAGTATACGGCTGTTTTCTGATTTTTTTCAATTTTCTACTGTCCCATAACATAAACCTCACAAATAAAGTTAAAATCTTATAAGATATACTTCTGTAACCTCAGTGTTTGATTTTGCAATGATTTCACTGTTTGGATGTGTTTTTCTATTTGTGTCTGTTTTTGTGCACATTCAGCAAGTATACGGCTGTTTTCTGATTTTTTTCAATTTTCTACTGTCCCATAACATAAACGTCACAAATAAAGTTAAAATCTTATAAGATATACTTCTGTAACCTCAGTGTTTGATTTTGCAATGATTTCACTGTTTGGATGTGTTTTTCTATTTGTGTCTGTTTTTGTGCACATTCAGCAAGTATACGGCTGTTTTCTGATTTTTTTCAATTTTCTATTGTCCCATAACATAAACCTCACAAATAAAGCTAAAATCTTATAAGATATAGTTATATGCCGTCAGTGTTTGATTTTGCAATGATTTCACTGTTTGGATGTGTTTTTCTATTTGTGTCTGTTTTGTGCACATTCAGCAAGTATACGGCTGTTTTCTGATTTTTTTCAATTTTCTACTGTCCCATAACATAAACCTCACAAATAAAGTTAACATCTTATAAGATATAGTTATATGCCTTCAGTGTTTGATTTTGCAATGATTTCACTGTTTGGATGTGTTTTTCTATTTGTGTCTGTTTTTGTGCACATTCAGCAAGTATACGGCTGTTTTCTTATTTTTTAATTTTCTACTGTCCCATATCATAAACCTCACAAATAAAGTTAAAATCTTATAAGATATAGTTATATGCCTTCAGTGTTTGATTTTGCAATGATTTCACTGTTTGGATGTGTTTTTCTATTTGTGTCTGTTTTTGTGCACATTCAGCAAGTATACCGCTGTTTTCTGATTTTTTTAAATTTTCTGGTGTCCCATAACATAAACCTCACAAATAAAGTTAAAATCTTATAAGATATAGTTATATGCCTTCAGTGTTTGATTTTGCAATGATTTCACTGTTTGGATGTGTTTTTCTATGTGTGTCTGTGTTTGTGCACATTCAGCAAGTATACGGCTGTTTTCTGATTTTTTTCAATTTTCTACTGTCCCATAACATAAACCTCACAAATAAAGTTAACATCTTATAAGATATACTTCTGTAACCTCAGTGTTTGATTTTGCAATGATTTCACTGTTTGGATGTGTTTTTCTATTTGTGTCTGTTTTGTGCACATTCAGCAAGTATACGGCTGTTTTCTGATTTTTTTCAATTTTCTACTGTCCCATAACATAAACGTCACAAATAAATTTAACATCTTGTAAGATATAGTTATATGCCTTCAGTGTTTGATTTTGCAATGATTTCACTGTTTGGATGTGTTTTTCTATTTGTGTCTGTTTTTGTGCACATTCAGCAAGTATACCGCTGTTTTCTGATTTTTTTCAATTTTCTACTGTCCCATAACATAAACGTCACAAATAAAGTTAAAATCTTATAAGATATACTTCTGTCACCTCAGTGTTTGATTTTGCAATGATTTCACTGTTTGGATGTGTTTTTCTATTTGTGTCTGTTTTTGTGCACATTCAGCAAGTATACGGCTGTTTTCTGATTTTTTTCAATTTTCTACTGTCCCATAACATAAACCTCACAAATAAAGTTAAAATCTTATAAGATATACTTCTGTAACCTCAGTGTTTGATTTTGCAATGATTTCACTGTTTGGATGTGTTTTTCTATTTGTGTCTGTTTTTGTGCACATTCAGCAAGTATACCGCTGTTTTCTGATTTTTTTCAATTTTCTACTGTCCCATAACATAAACGTCACAAATAAAGTTAAAATCTTATAAGATATACTTCTGTAACCTCAGTGTTTGATTTTGCAATGATTTCACTGTTTGGATGTGTTTTTCTATTTGTGTCTGTTTTTGTGCACATTCAGCAAGTATACGGCTGTTTTCTGATTTTTTTCAATTTTCTACTGTCCCATAACATAAACCTCACAAATAAAGCTAAAATCTTATAAGATATAGTTATATGCCGTCAGTGTTTGATTTTGCAATGATTTCACTGTTTGGATGTGTTTTTCTATTTGTGTCTGTTTTGTGCACATTCAGCAAGTATACGGCTGTTTTCTGATTTTTTTCAATTTTCTACTGTCCCATAACATAAACCTCACAAATAAAGTTAACATCTTATAAGATATAGTTATATGCCTTCAGTGTTTGATTTTGCAATGATTTCACTGTTTGGATGTGTTTTTCTATTTGTGTCTGTTTTTGTGCGCATTCAGCAAGTATACGGCTGTTTTCTGATTTTTTTCAATTTTCTACTGTCCCATAACATAAACCTCACAAATAAAGTTAACATCTTATAAGATAAAGTTATATGCCTTCAGTGTTTGATTTTGCAATGATTTCACTGTTTGGATGTGTTTTTCTATGTGTGTCTGTGTTTGTGCACATTCAGCAAGTATACGGCTGTTTTCTGATTTTTTTCAATTTTCTACTGTCCCATAACATAAACCTCACAAATAAAGTTAACATCTTATAAGATATACTTCTGTAACCTCAGTGTTTGATTTTGCAATGATTTCACTGTTTGGATGTGTTTTTCTATTTGTGTCTGTTTTGTGCACATTCAACAAGTATACGGCTGTTTTCTGATTTTTTTCAATTTTCTACTGTCCCATAACATAAACCTCACAAATAAAGTTAACATCTTATAAGATATACTTCTGTAACCTCAGTGTTTGATTTTGCAATGATTTCACTGTTTGGATGTGTTTTTCTATTTGTGTCTGTTTTTGTGCACATTCAGCAAGTATACGGCTGTTTTCTGATTTTTTTCAATTTTCTACTGTCCCATAACATAAACCTCACAAATAACGTTAAAATCTTATAAGATATACTTCTGTAACCTCAGTGTTTGATTTTGCAATGATTTCACTGTTTGGATGTGTTTTTCTATTTGTGTCTGTTTTTGTGCACATTCAGCAAGTATACGGCTGTTTTCTGATTTTTTTCAATGTTCTACTGTCCCATAACATAAACCTCACAAATAAAGTTAAAATCTTATAAGATATACTTCTGTAACCTCAGTGTTTGATTTTGCAATGATTTCACTGTTTGGATGTGTTTTTCTATTTGTGTCTGTTTTTGTGCACATTCAGCAAGTATACGGCTGTTTTCTGATTTTTTTCAATTTTCTACTGTCCCATAACATAAACCTCACAAATAAAGCTAAAATCTTATAAGATATAGTTATATGCCGTCAGTGTTTGATTTTGCAATGATTTCACTGTTTGGATGTGTTTTTCTATTTGTGTCTGTTTTGTGCACATTCAGCAAGTATACGGCTGTTTTCTGATTTTTTTCAATTTTCTACTGTCCCATAACATAAACCTCACAAATAAAGTTAACATCTTATAAGATATAGTTATATGCCTTCAGTGTTTGATTTTGCAATGATTTCACTGTTTGGATGTGTTTTTCTATTTGTGTCTGTTTTTGTGCGCATTCAGCAAGTATACGGCTGTTTTCTGATTTTTTTCAATTTTCTACTGTCCCATAACATAAACCTCACAAATAAAGTTAACATCTTATAAGATATAGTTATATGCCTTCAGTGTTTGATTTTGCAATGATTTCACTGTTTGGATGTGTTTTTCTATTTGTGTCTGTTTTTGTGCACATTCAGCAAGTATACCGCTGTTTTCTGATTTTTTTCAATTTTCTACTGTCCCATAACATAAACGTCACAAATAAAGTTAAAATCTTATAAGATATACTTCTGTCACCTCAGTGTTTGATTTTGCAATGATTTCACTGTTTGGATGTGTTTTTCTATTTGTGTCTGTTTTTGTGCACATTCAGCAAGTATACGGCTGTTTTCTGATTTTTTTCAATTTTCTACTGTCCCATAACATAAACCTCACAAATAAAGTTAAAATCTTATAAGATATACTTCTGTAACCTCAGTGTTTGATTTTGCAATGATTTCACTGTTTGGATGTGTTTTTCTATTTGTGTCTGTTTTTGTGCACATTCAGCAAGTATACGGCTGTTTTCTGATTTTTTTCAATTTTCTACTGTCCCATAACATAAACGTCACAAATAAAGTTAAAATCTTATAAGATATACTTCTGTAACCTCAGTGTTTGATTTTGCAATGATTTCACTGTTTGGATGTGTTTTTCTATTTGTGTCTGTTTTTGTGCACATTCAGCAAGTATACGGCTGTTTTCTGATTTTTTTCAATTTTCTATTGTCCCATAACATAAACCTCACAAATAAAGCTAAAATCTTATAAGATATAGTTATATGCCGTCAGTGTTTGATTTTGCAATGATTTCACTGTTTGGATGTGTTTTTCTATTTGTGTCTGTTTTGTGCACATTCAGCAAGTATACGGCTGTTTTCTGATTTTTTTCAATTTTCTACTGTCCCATAACATAAACCTCACAAATAAAGTTAACATCTTATAAGATATAGTTATATGCCTTCAGTGTTTGATTTTGCAATGATTTCACTGTTTGGATGTGTTTTTCTATTTGTGTCTGTTTTTGTGCACATTCAGCAAGTATACGGCTGTTTTCTTATTTTTTAATTTTCTACTGTCCCATATCATAAACCTCACAAATAAAGTTAAAATCTTATAAGATATAGTTATATGCCTTCAGTGTTTGATTTTGCAATGATTTCACTGTTTGGATGTGTTTTTCTATTTGTGTCTGTTTTTGTGCACATTCAGCAAGTATACCGCTGTTTTCTGATTTTTTTAAATTTTCTAGTGTCCCATAACATAAACCTCACAAATAAAGTTAAAATCTTATAAGATATAGTTATATGCCTTCAGTGTTTGATTTTGCAATGATTTCACTGTTTGGATGTGTTTTTCTATGTGTGTCTGTGTTTGTGCACATTCAGCAAGTATACGGCTGTTTTCTGATTTTTTTCAATTTTCTACTGTCCCATAACATAAACCTCACAAATAAAGTTAACATCTTATAAGATATACTTCTGTAACCTCAGTGTTTGATTTTGCAATGATTTCACTGTTTGGATGTGTTTTTCTATTTGTGTCTGTTTTGTGCACATTCAGCAAGTATACGGCTGTTTTCTGATTTTTTTCAATTTTCTACTGTCCCATAACATAAACCTCACAAATAAAGTTAACATCTTATAAGATATACTTCTGTAACCTCAGTGTTTGATTTTGCAATGATTTCACTGTTTGGATGTGTTTTTCTATTTGTGTCTTTTGTTGTGCACATTCAGCAAGTATACGGCTGTTTTCTGATTTTTTTCAATTTTCTACTGTCCCATAACATAAACCTCACAAATAAAGTTAAAATCTTATAAGATATACTTCTGTAACCTCAGTGTTTGATTTTGCAATGATTTCACTGTTTGGATGTGTTTTTCTATGTGTGTCTGTGTTTGTGCACATTCAGCAATTACACGGCTGTTTTCTGATTTTTTTCAATTTTCTACTGTCCCATAACATAAACCTCACAAATAAAGTTAACATCTTATAAGATATACTTCTGTAACCTCAGTGTTTGATTTTGCAATGATTTCACTGTTTGGATGTGTTTTTCTATTTGTGTCTGTTTTTGTGCACATTCAGCAAGTATACGGCTGTTTTCTGATTTTTTTGAATTTTCTACTGTCCCATAACATAAACCTCACAAATAAAGTTAAAATCTTATAAGATATAGTTATATGCCTTCAGTGTTTGATTTTGCAATGATTTCACTGTTTGGATGTGTTTTTCTATGTGTGTCTGTGTTTGTGCACATTCAGCAAGTATACGGCTGTTTTCTGATTTTTTTCAATTTTCTAGTGTCCCATAACATAAACCTCACAAATAAAGTTAAAATCTTATAAGATATACTTCTGTACCCTCAGTGTTTGATTTTGCAATGATTTCACTGTTTGGATGTGTTTTTCTATGTGTGTCTGTGTTTGTGCACATTCAGCAAGTATACGGCTGTTTTCTGATTTTTTTCAATTTTCTACTGTCCAATAACATAAACCTCACAAATAAAGTTAACATCTTATAAGATATACTTCTGTAACCTCAGTGTTTGATTTTGCAATGATTTCACTGTTTGGATGTGTTTTTCTATTTGTGTCTGTTTTTGTGCACATTCAACAAGTACACGGCTGTTTTCTGATTTTTTTGAATTTTCTACTGTCCCATAACATAAACCTCACAAATAAAGTTAAAATCTTATAAGATATAGTTATATGCCTTCAGTGTTTGATTTTGCAATGATTTCACTGTTTGGATGTGTTTTTCTATGTGTGTCTGTGTTTGTGCACATTCAGCAAGTATACGGCTGTTTTCTGATTTTTTTCAATTTTCTACTGTCCCATAACATAAACCTCACAAATAAAGTTAAAATCTTATAAGATATAGTTATATGCCTTCAGTGTTTGATTTTGCAATGATTTCACTGTTTGGATGTGTTTTTCTATTTGTGTCTGTTTTGTGCACATTCAGCAAGTATACGGCTGTTTTCTGATTTTTTTCAATTTTCTACTGTCCCATAACATAAACCTCACAAATAAAGTTAACATCTTATAAGATATACTTCTGTAACATCAGTGTTTGATTTTGCAATGATTTCACTGTTTGGATGTGTTTTTCTATTTGTGTCTGTTTTGTGCACATTCAGCAAGTATACGGCTGTTTTCTGATTTTTTTCAATTTTCTACTGTCCCATAACATAAACCTCACAAATAAAGTTAACATCTTATAAGATATACTTCTGTAACCTCAGTGTTTGATTTTGCAATGATTTCACTGTTTGGATGTGTTTTTCTATTTGTGTCTTTTGTTGTGCACATTCAGCAAGTATACGGCTGTTTTCTGATTTTTTTCAATTTTCTACTGTCCCATAACATAAACGTCACAAATAAAGTTAAAATCTTATAAGATATACTTCTGTAACCTCAGTGTTTGATTTTGCAATGATTTCACTGTTTGGATGTGTTTTTCTATGTGTGTCTGTGTTTGTGCACATTCAGCAATTACACGGCTGTTTTCTGATTTTTTTCAATTTTCTACTGTCCCATAACATAAACCTCACAAATAAAGTTAACATCTTATAAGATATACTTCTGTAACCTCAGTGTTTGATTTTGCAATGATTTCACTGTTTGGATGTGTTTTTCTATTTGTGTCTGTTTTTGTGCACATTCAGCAAGTATACGGCTGTTTTCTGATTTTTTTGAATTTTCTACTGTCCCATAACATAAACCTCACAAATAAAGTTAAAATCTTATAAGATATAGTTATATGCCTTCAGTGTTTGATTTTGCAATGATTTCACTGTTTGGATGTGTTTTTCTATGTGTGTCTGTGTTTGTGCACATTCAGCAAGTATACGGCTGTTTTCTGATTTTTTTGAATTTTCTACTGTCCTATAACATAAACCTCACAAATAAAGTTAAAATCTTATAAGATATAGTTATATGCCTTCAGTGTTTGAGTTTGCAATGATTTCACTGTTTGGATGTGTTTTTCTATTTGTGTCTGTTTTGTGCACATTCAGCAAGTATACGGCTGTTTTCTGATTTTTTTCAATTTTCTACTGTCCCATAACAAACCTCACAAATAAAGTTAACATCTTATAAGATATACTTCTGTAACCTCAGTGTTTGATTTTGCAATGATTTCACTGTTTGGATGTGTTTTTCTATTTGTGTCTGTTTTTGTGCACATTCAGCAAGTATACGGCTGTTTTCTGATTTTTTTCAATTTTCTACTGTCCCATAACATTAACCTCACAAATACAGTTAACATCTTATAAGATATACTTCTGTAACCTCAGTGTTTGATTTTGCAATGATTTCACTGTTTGGATGTGTTTTTCTATTTGTGTCTGTTTTTGTGCACATTCAGCAAGTATACGGCTGTTTTCTTATTTTTTAATTTTCTACTGTCCCATATCATAAACCTCACAAATAAAGTTAAAATCTTATAAGATATAGTTATATGCCTTCAGTGTTTGATTTTGCAATGATTTCACTGTTTGGATGTGTTTTTCTATTTGTGTCTGTTTTTGTGCACATTCAGCAAGTATACCGCTGTTTTCTGATTTTTTTAAATTTTCTAGTGTCCCATAACATAAACCTCACAAATAAAGTTAAAATCTTATAAGATATACTTCTGTAACCTCAGTGTTTGATTTTGCAATGATTTCACTGTTTGGATGTGTTTTTCTATTTGTGTCTGTTTTGTGCACATTCAGCAAGTATACGGCTGTTTTCTGATTTTTTTCAATTTTCTACTGTCCCATAACATAAACCTCACAAATAAAGTTAACATCTTATAAGATATACTTCTGTAACCTCAGTGTTTGATTTTGCAATGATTTCACTGTTTGGATGTGTTTTTCTATTTGTGTCTGTTTTTGTGCACATTCAGCAAGTATACGGCTGTTTTCTGATTTTTTTGAATTTTCTACTGTCCCATAACATAAACCTCACAAATAAAGTTAAAATCTTATAAGATATAGTTATATGCCTTCAGTGTTTGATTTTGCAATGATTTCACTGTTTGGATGTGTTTTTCTATGTGTGTCTGTGTTTGTGCACATTCAGCAAGAATACGGCTGTTTTCTGATTTTTTTCAATTTTCTACTGTCCCATAACATAAACCTCACAAATAAAGTTAACATCTTTGTTGGGATTAGGGGCGTGATTGGTTATGAATTTAGAATATTAATAATTGATTAATTATGGAATAACTAATTTCTTATAAAAAGTTGAGTCAAACTCAAATCGGGGCACCACTCCTCTCAAACAGAGGAGAACAATCGGTTCTGAATGAACCATTAATTCATAACCTCCAAAAACAGTCTCATAAATTAAGCCGACTACCAATTTGGATTATGATTAATAATTAACTTAATAATTGATAAATCACAATACTACATCAATAGTTAGGTGAATTGAAGGATTGGAATTCTACAGGGAAGAGGTTGGCCATATACACACTTGTGTAATATTAATCAGACCAGACTGTATATTGTATAAAACATTTATTAAAAAGACATCAAAGATATAAACAAAAATATCTACTAAATGTAACTATATACAGTGTGTGTGAAAAAGAGAGAGTCTGTGTGTACAGGTCAAATGGTCAAGTCAGATAGAGGTAGACTACAAATCAAGATGGCGGTTGACAAAGAAACTACAACAAGATGGCGGAATCAAAGATGGCTTCTTGACCGCATGGCTGCTGTGTTTCTTGGTTAACTACTTTTGTAAAGTGAGATGTCAGGTTAGATGAGAGGTTAGAAGCATGCACATCTAGAGCTGAGAGCTAAGAAGCATGGACATCACTAACATCATATTAACCTAAATCTAGGCATTACAACAACACTTTATGTGAGCAAGTAATCTCAGTATAACATTTCATCTATGCTTAGCCAAGTAGTGTAATGCTATGCTAGGCCCAGTTACGTTACCAAGTCCTTAAAAGATGCAAAAGTGTCCTTTTGAGGTGCTGTCTGTTGGTCCAGGAACAGTAGATGGTTGACTGTGTTTCTGGTGTCTGTGGCTCAGGTTCCTCCTCACAAAGTTAGCTAGTTGGAGCTAACTTGGCTCTGGATCCTTGGTTGATCCTTAGGCAGGCTCTGGTGTCGCTGCCTCGGATAAGAGGATAGCAGGCTGCTGTGAGCGGGCCTGCTTGAAGATCAGCAGAGAGGGTCTCTTGCTGCTGGAAGCTTGTTAAGCTCTGTGCTGAAGGGTCTTCAGTCGAAGAGCTGACGTCTGTGTCCTTCCTGCACCCAGAAGGGCAGGGGAGAGCAGAGGAGCCTGTGTCCTCCGGTGAGATGGAGACGAGAAGCGCGAAGAAGAGAAAGGAAGGAGGGGAAACCTGGCTTTTGTATTGCCTGTTACATGGGGGTCACATGTCTCAAAGTGACCACTGAGGTGGGTTTCCCACTGATGTGTGGAAGATAAGGGATCTTTATTGACTGAGTTTTATGACACTCTTTGTCTCTGAGCAAGGGGCCATGTGTTCTCCATCCAAGATGCATGTGACTCCATCTTGAATGAGCTGATCCCCAACAATCTTATAAGATATACTTCTGTAACCTCAGTGTTTGATTTTGCAATGATTTCACTGTTTGGATGTGTTTTTCTATGTGTGTCTGTGTTTGTGCACATTCAGCAAGTATACGGCTGTTTTCTGATTTTTTTCAATTTTCTACTGTCCCATAACATAAACCTCACAAATAAAGTTAACATCTTATAAGATATACTTCTGTAACCTCAGTGTTTGATTTTGCAATGATTTCACTGTTTGGATGTGTTTTTCTATTTGTGTCTGTTTTTGTGCACATTCAGCAAGTATACGGCTGTTTTCTGATTTTTTTCAATTTTCTACTGTCCCATAACATAAACCTCACAAATAAAGTTAAAATCTTATAAGATATAGTTATATGCCTTCAGTGTTTGATTTTGCAATGATTTCACTGTTTGGATGTGTTTTTCTATGTGTGTCTGTGTTTGTGCACATTCAGCAAGTATACGGCTGTTTTCTGATTTTTTTCAATTTTCTACTGTCCCATAACATAAACCTCACAAATAAAGTTAAAATCTTATAAGATATACTTCTGTACCCTCAGTGTTTGATTTTGCAATGATTTCACTGTTTGGATGTGTTTTTCTATTTGTGTCTTTTGTTGTGCACATTCAGCAAGTATACGGCTGTTTTCTGATTTTTTTCAATTTTCTACTGTCCCATAACATAAACCTCACAAATAAAGTTAAAATCTTATAAGATATACTTCTGTAACCTCAGTGTTTGATTCTGCAATGATTTCACTGTTTGGATGTGTTTTTCTATGTGTGTCTGTGTTTGTGCACATTCAGCAATTACACGGCTGTTTTCTGATTTTGTTTCAATTTTCTACTGTCCCATAACATAAACCTCACAAATAAAGTTAACATCTTATAAGATATACTTCTGTAACCTCAGTGTTTGATTTTGCAATGATTTCACTGTTTGGAAGTGTTTTTCTATTTGTGTCTGTTTTTGTGCACATTCAGCAAGTATACGGCTGTTTTCTGATTTTTTTGAATTTTCTACTGTCCCATAACATAAACCTCACAAATAAAGTTAAAATCTTATAAGATATAGTTATATGCCTTCAGTGTTTGATTTTGCAATGATTTCACTGTTTGGATGTGTTTTTCTATTTGTGTCTGTTTTTGTGCACATTCAGCAAGTATACGGCTGTTTTCTGATTTTTTTTTCATTTTTCTACTGTCCCATAACATAAACCTTACAAATAAAGTTAAAATCTTATAAGATATAGTTATTTACCCTCAGTGTTTGATTTTGCAATGATTTCACTGTTTGGATGTGTTTTTCTATTTGTGTCTTTTTTTGTGCACATTCAGCAAGTATACGGCTGTTTTCTGATTTTTTTAAATTTTCTACTGTCCCATAACATAAACCTCACAAATAAAGTTAAAATATTATAAGATATAGTTATATGCCTTCAGTGTTTTATTTTGCAATGATTTCACTGTTTGGATGTGTTTTTCTATTTGTTTCTGTTTTTGTGCACATTCAGCAAGTATACGGCTGTTTTCTGATTTTTTTTCAATTTTCTACTGTCCCATAACATAAACCTCACAAATAAAGTTAACATCTTATAAGATATACTTCTGTACCCTCAGTGTTTGATTTTGCAATGATTTCACTGTTTGGATGTGTTTTTCTATTTGTGTCTGTTTTTGTGCGCATTCAGCAACTATACGGCTGTTTTCTGATTTTTTTCAATTTTCTACTGTCCCATAACATAAATCTCACAAATAAAGTTAACATCTTATCAGATATACTTCTGTACCCTCAGTGTTTGATTTTGCAATGATTTCACTGTTTGGAAGTGTTTTTCTATTTGTGTCTGTTTTTGTGCGCATTCAGCAAGTATACAGCTGTTTTCTGATTTTTTTCAATTTTCTACTGTCCCATAACATAAACCTCACAAATAAAGTTAAAATCTTATAAGATATAGTTATATGCCTTCAGTGTTTGATTTTGCAATGATTTCACTGTTTGGATGTGTTTTTCTATTTGTGTCTGTTTTTGTGAACATTCAGCAAGAATACGGCTGTTTTCTGATTTTTTTCAATTTTCTACTGTCCCATAACATAAACCTCACAAATAAAGTTAAAATCTTATAAGATATAGTTATTTACCCTCAGTGTTTGATTTTGCAATGATTTCACTGTTTGGATGAGTTTTTCTATTTGTGCACATTCAGCAAGTATACGGCTGTTTTCTGACTTTTTTCAATTTTCTACTGTCCCATAACATAAACCTCACAAATAAAGTTAACATCTTATAAGATATACTTCTGTACCCTCAGTGTTTGAATTTGCAATGATTTCACTGTTTGGATGTGTTTTTCTATTTGTGTCTGTTTTTGTGCGCATTCAGCAAGTATACGGCTGTTTTCTGATTTTTTTCAATTTTCTACTGTCCCATAACATAAACCTCACAAATAAAGTTAACATAAGATATACTTCTGTACCCTCAGTGTTTGATTTTGCAATGATTTCACTGTTTGGATGTGTTTTTCTATTTGTGTCTGTTTTTGTGCACATTCAGCAAGTATACGGCTGTTTTCTGATTTTTTCAATTTTCTACTGTCCCATAACATAAACCTCACAAATAAAGTTAACATCTTATAAGATATAGTTATATGCCGTCAGTGTTTGATTTTGCAATGATTTCACTGTTTGGATGTGTTTTTCTATTTGTGTCTTTTGTTGTGCACATTCAGCAAGTATACGGCTGTTTTCTGATTTTTTTCAATTTTCAACTGTCCCATAACATAAACCTCACAAATAAAGTTAACATCTTATAAGATATAGTTATATGCCGTCAGTGTTTGATTTTGCAATGATTTCACTGTTTGGATGTGTTTTTCTATTTGTTTCTGTTTTGTGCACATTCAGCAAGTATACGGCTGTTTTCTGATTTTTTTCAATTTTCTACTGTCCCATAACATAAACCTCACAAATAAAGTTAACATCTTATAAGATATACTTCTGTAACCTCAGTGTTTGATTTTGCAATGATTTGACTGTTTGGATGTGTTTTTCTATTTGTGTCTGTTTTTGTGCACATTCAGCAAGTATACGGCTGTTTTCTGATTTTTTTCAATTTTCTACTGTCCCATAACATAAACCTCACAAATAAAGTTAACATCTTATAAGATATAGTTATATGCCGTCAGTGTTTGATTTTGCAATGATTTCACTGTTTGGATGTGTTTTTCTATGTGTGTCTTTTGTTGTGCACATTCAGCAAGTATACGGCTGTTTTCTGATTTTTTTCAAATTTCTACTGTCCCATAACATAAACCTCACAAATAAAGTTAAAATCTTATAAGATATACTTCTGTACCCTCAGTGTTTGATTTTGCAATGATTTCACTGTTTGGATGTGTTTTTCTATTTGTGTTTTTATGCGCATTCAGCTGAGATAAGGCTGTTTTCGGATTTTTTTCAATTTTCTACTGTCCCATAACATAAACCTCACAAATAAAGTTAAAATCTCATAAGATATAGTTATATGCCGTCAGTGTTTGATTTTGAAATGATTTCACTGTTTGGATGTGTTTTCCTATTGGTGTCTGTTTGTGTGCGCATTCAGCTGAGATAAGGCTATTTCCGGATTTTTTAATTTTTCTGCTGTCCCATAACATAAACCTCACAAATGAAGTTAACTTCTTAAAAGATTTAGTTCTGTACCCTCAGTGTTTGATTTTACAAAGATTTCACTAATTGGATATGTTTTTCTATGTGTGTCTGTGTTTGTGCACATTCAGCAAGTATACGGCTGTTTTCTGATTTTTTTCAATTTTCTACTGTCCCATAACATAAACCTCACAAATAAAGTTAACATAAGATATACTTCTGTACCCTCAGTGTTTGATTTTGCAATGATTTCACTGTTTGGATGTGTTTTTCTATTTGTGTCTGTTTTTGTGCATATTCAGCAAGTATACGGCTGTTTTCTGATTTTTTTCAATTTTCTACTGTCCCATAACATAAACCTCACAAATAAAGTTAACATCTTATAAGATATACTTCTGTACCCTCAGTGTTTGATTTTGCAATGATTTCACTGTTTGGATGTGTTTTTCTATTTGTGTCTTTTGTTGTGCACATTCAGCAAGTATACGGCTGTTTTCTGATTTTTTTCAATTTCTACTGTCCCATAACATAAACCTCACAAATAAAGTTAAAATCTTATAAGATATAGTTATATGCCGTCAGTGTTTGATTTTGCAATGATTTCACTGTTTGGATGTGTTTTTCTATTTGTGTCTTTTGTTGTGCACATTCAGCAAGTATACGGCTGTTTTCTAATTTTTTTAAATTTTCTACTATCCCATAACATAAACCTCACAAATAAAGTTAACATCTTATAAGATATACTTCTGTACCCTCAGTGTTTGATTTTGCAATGATTTCACTGTTTGGATGTGTTTTTCTATTTGTGTCTTTTGTTGTGCACATTCAGCAAGTATCGACTGATTTTTTTCAATTTTCTACTGTCCCATAACATAAACCTCACAAATGAAGTGAACATCTTATAAGATATAGTTATATGCCGTCAGTGTTTGATTTTGCAATGATTTCACTGTTTGGATGTGTTTTTCTATTTGTGTCTGTTTTTGTGCGAATTCAGCAAGTTTACGGCTGTTTTCTGTTTTTTTTCAATTTTCTACTGTCCCATAACATAAACCTCACAAATAAAGTTAAAATCTTATAAGATATACTTCTGTAACCTCAGTGTTTGATTTTGCAATGATTTCACTGTTTGGATGTGTTTTTCTATTTGTGTCTTTTGTTGTGCACATTCAGCAAGTATACGGCTGTTTTCTGATTTTTTTTCAATTTTCTATTGTCCCATAACATAAACCTCACAAATAAAGTTAACATCTTATAAGATATACTTCTGTAACCTCAGTGTTTGATTTTGCAATGATTTCACTGTTTGGATGTGTTTTTCTATTTGTGTCTGTTTTTGTGCACATTCAGCAAGTATACGGCTGTTTTCTGATTTTTTTCAATTTTCTACTGTCCCATAACAAACCTCACAAATAAAGTTAACATCTTATAAGATATACTTCTGTAACCTCAGTGTTTGATTTTGCAATGATTTCACTGTTTGGATCTGTTTTTCTATTTGTGTCTGTTTTGTGCACATTCAGCAAGTATACGGCTGTTTTCTGATTTTTTTCAATTTTCTACTGTCCCATAACATAAACCTCACAAATAAAGTTAACATCTTATAAGATATACTTCTGTAACCTCAGTGTTTGATTTTGCAATGATTTTACTGCTTGGATGTGTTTTTCTATTTGTGTCTGTTTTTGTGCGAATTCAGCAAGTATACGGCTGTTTTCTGTTTTTTTTCAATTTTCTACTGTCCCATGACATAAACCTCACAAATAAAGTTAAAATCTTATGAGATATAGTTATATGCCTTCAGTGTTTGATTTTGCAATGATTTCACTGTTTGGATGTGTTTTTCTATTTGTGTCTGTTTTGTGCACATTCAGCAAGTATACGGCTGTTTTCTGATTTTTTTCAATTTTCTCCTCGCCCATAACATAAACCTCACAAATAAAGTTAACATCTTATAAGATATACTTCTGTAACCTCAGTGTTTGATTTTGCAATGATTTCACTGTTTGGATGTGTTTTTCTATTTGTGTCTTTTGTTGTGCACATTCAGCAAGTATACGGCTGTTTTCTGATTTTTTTCAATTTTCTACTGTCCCATAACATAAACCTCACAAATAAAGTTAACATCTTATAAGATATACTTCTGTAACCTCAGTGTTTGATTTTGCAATGATTTCACTGTTTGGATGTGTTTTTCTATTTGTGTCTGTTTTTGTGCACATTCAGCAAGTATACGGCTGTTTTCTGATTTTTTTCAATTTTCTACTGTCCCATAACATAAACCTCACAAATAAAGTTAACATCTTATAAGATATAGTTATATGCCTTCAGTGTTTGATTTTGCAATGATTTTACTGTTTGGATGTGTTTTTCTATTTGTGTCTGTTTTTGTGCGAATTCAGCAAGTATACGGCTGTTTTCTGTTTTTTTTCAATTTTCTACTGTCCCATAACATAAACCTCACAAATAAAGTTAAAATCTCATGAGATATAGTTATATGCCTTCAGTGTTTGATTTTGCAATGATTTCACTGTTTGGATGTGTTTTTCTATTTGTGTCTGTTTTGTGCACATTCAGCAAGTATACGGCTGTTTTCTGATTTTTTTCAATTTTCTCCTCGCCCATAACATAAACCTCACAAATAAAGTTAACATCTTATAAGATATACTTCTGTAACCTCAGTGTTTGATTTTGCAATGATTTCACTGTTTGGATGTGTTTTTCTATTTGTGTCTGTTTTTGTGCACATTCAGCAAGTATACGGCTGTTTTCTGATTTTTTTCAATTTTCTACTGTCCCATAACATAAACCTCACAAATAAAGTTAACATCTTATAAGATATACTTCTGTAACCTCAGTGTTTGATTTTGCAATGATTTCACATTTTGGATGTGTTTTTCTATTTGTGTCTGTTTTTGTGCACATTCAGCAAGTATACGGCTGTTTTCTGATTTTTTTCAATTTTCTACTGTCCCATAACATAAACCTCACAAATAAAGTTAACATCTTATAAGATATAGTTATATGCCGTCAGTGTTTGATTTTGCAATGATTTCACTGTTTGGATGTGTTTTTCTATTTGTGTTTTTTGTTGTGCACATTCAGCAAGTATACGGCTGTTTTCTGATTTTTTTCAATTTTCTACTGTCCCATAACATAAACCTCACAAATAAAGTTAACATCTTATAAGATATACTTCTGTTTGATTTTGCAATGATTTCACTGTTTGGATGTGTTTTTCTATTTGTGTCTTTTGTTTTGCACATTCAGCAAGTATACGGCTGTTTTCTGATTTTTTTCAATTTTCAACTGTCCCATAACATAAACCTCACAAATAAAGTTAACATCTTATAAGATATAGTTATATGCCGTCAGTGTTTGATTTTGCAATGATTTCACTGTTTGGATGTGTTTTTCTATTTGTTTCTGTTTTGTGCACATTCAGCAAGTATACGGCTGTTTTCTGATTTTTTTCAATTTTCTACTGTCCCATAACATAAACCTCACAAATAAAGTTAACATCTTATAAGATATACTTCTGTAACCTCAGTGTTTGATTTTGCAATGATTTGACTGTTTGGATGTGTTTTTCTATTTGTGTCTGTTTTTGTGCACATTCAGCAAGTATACGGCTGTTTTCTGATTTTTTTCAATTTTCTACTGTCCCATAACATAAACCTCACAAATAAAGTTAACATCTTATAAGATATAGTTATATGCCGTCAGTGTTTGATTTTGCAATGATTTCACTGTTTGGATGTGTTTTTCTATGTGTGTCTTTTGTTGTGCACATTCAGCAAGTATACGGCTGTTTTCTGATTTTTTTCAAATTTCTACTGTCCCATAACATAAACCTCACAAATAAAGTTAAAATCTTATAAGATATACTTCTGTACCCTCAGTGTTTGATTTTGCAATGATTTCACTGTTTGGATGTGTTTTTCTATTTGTGTTTTTATGCGCATTCAGCTGAGATAAGGCTGTTTTCGGATTTTTTTCAATTTTCTACTGTCCCATAACATAAACCTCACAAATAAAGTTAAAATCTCATAAGATATAGTTATATGCCGTCAGTGTTTGATTTTGAAATGATTTCACTGTTTGGATGTGTTTTTCTATTGGTGTCTGTTTGTGTGCGCATTCAGCTGAGATAAGGCTGTTTCCGGATTTTTTAATTTTTCTGCTGTCCCATAACATAAACCTCACAAATGAAGTTAACTTCTTAAAAGATTTAGTTCTGTACCCTCAGTGTTTGATTTTACAAAGATTTCACTAATTGGATATGTTTTTCTATGTGTGTCTGTGTTTGTGCACATTCAGCAAGTATACGGCTGTTTTCTGATTTTTTTCAATTTTCTACTGTCCCATAACATAAACCTCACAAATAAAGTTAACATAAGATATACTTCTGTACCCTCAGTGTTTGATTTTGCAATGATTTCACTGTTCGGATGTGTTTTTCTATTTGTGTTTTTATGCGCATTCAGCAAGTATACGGCTGTTTTCTGATTTTTTCAATTTTCTACTGTCCCATAACATAAACCTCACACATAAAGTTAACATCTTATAAGATATAGTTATATGCCGTCAGTGTTTGATTTTGCAATGATTTCACTGTTTGGATGTGTTTTTCTATTTGTGTCTTTTGTTGTGCACATTCAGCAAGTATACGGCTGTTTTCTAATTTTTTTAAATTTTCTACTATCCCATAACATAAACCTCACAAATAAAGTTAACATCTTATAAGATATACTTCTGTACCCTCAGTGTTTGATTTTGCAATGATTTCACTGTTTGGATGTGTTTTTCTATTTGTGTCTTTTGTTGTGCACATTCAGCAAGTATACGGCTGTTTTCTGATTTTTTTCAATTTTCTACTGTCCCATAACATAAACCTCACGCATAAAGTTAAAATCTTATAAGATATAGTTACATGCTGCCAGTGTTTGATTTTGCAATGATTTCACTGTTTGGATGTGTTTTTCTATTTGTGTCTTTTGTTGTGCACATTCAGCAAGTATACGGCTGTTTTCTGATTTTTTTCAATTTTCTACTGTCCCATAACATAAACCTCACAAATAAAGTTAACATCTTATAAGATATACTTCTGTAACCTCAGTGTTTGATTTTGCAATGATTTCACTGTTTGGATGTGTTTTTCTATTTGTGTCTTTTGTTGTGCACATTCAGCAAGTATACGGCTGTTTTCTGATTTTTTTCAATTTTCTACTGTCCCATAACATAAACCTCACAAATAAAGTTAACATCTTATAAGATATACTTATGTAACCTCAGTGTTTGATTTTGCAATGATTTCACTGTTTGGATGTGTTTTTCTATTTGTGTCTGTTTTTGTGCACATTCAGCAAGTATACGGCTGTTTTCTGATTTTTTTCAATTTTCTACTGTCCCATAACAAACCTCACAAATAAAGTTAACATCTTATAAGATATACTTCTGTAACCTCAGTGTTTGATTTTGCAATGATTTCACTGTTTGGATGTGTTTTTCTATTTGTGTCCGTTTTTGTGCACATTCAGCAAGTATACGGCTGTTTTCTGATTTTTTCAATTTTCTACTGTCCCATAACATAAACCTCACACATAAAGTTAACATCTTATAAGATATACTTCTGTAACCTCAGTGTTTGATTTTGCAATGATTTCACTGTTTGGATGTGTTTTTCTATTTGTGTCTGTTTTTGTGCATATTCAGCAAGTATACGGCTGTTTTCTGATTTTTTTCAATTTTCTACTGTCCCATAACATAAACCTCACAAATAAAGTTAACATCTTATAAGATATACTTCTGTACCCTCAGTGTTTGATTTTGCAATGATTTCACTGTTTGGATGTGTTTTTCTATTTGTGTCTTTTGTTGTGCACATTCAGCAAGTATACGGCTGTTTTCTGATTTTTTTCAATTTCTACTGTCCCATAACATAAACCTCACAAATAAAGTTAAAATCTTATAAGATATAGTTATATGCCGTCAGTGTTTGATTTTGCAATGATTTCACTGTTTGGATGTGTTTTTCTATTTGTGTCTTTTGTTGTGCACATTCAGCAAGTATACGGCTGTTTTCTAATTTTTTTAAATTTTCTACTATCCCATAACATAAACCTCACAAATAAAGTTAACATCTTATAAGATATACTTCTGTACCCTCAGTGTTTGATTTTGCAATGATTTCACTGTTTGGATGTGTTTTTCTATTTGTGTCTTTTGTTGTGCACATTCAGCAAGTATCGACTGATTTTTTTCAATTTTCTACTGTCCCATAACATAAACCTCACAAATGAAGTGAACATCTTATAAGATATAGTTATATGCCGTCAGTGTTTGATTTTGCAATGATTTCACTGTTTGGATGTGTTTTTCTATTTGTGTCTGTTTTTGTGCGAATTCAGCAAGTTTACGGCTGTTTTCTGTTTTTTTTCAATTTTCTACTGTCCCATAACATAAACCTCACAAATAAAGTTAAAATCTTATAAGATATACTTCTGTAACCTCAGTGTTTGATTTTGCAATGATTTCACTGTTTGGATGTGTTTTTCTATTTGTGTCTTTTGTTGTGCACATTCAGCAAGTATACGGCTGTTTTCTGATTTTTTTTCAATTTTCTATTGTCCCATAACATAAACCTCACAAATAAAGTTAACATCTTATAAGATATACTTCTGTAACCTCAGTGTTTGATTTTGCAATGATTTCACTGTTTGGATGTGTTTTTCTATTTGTGTCTGTTTTTGTGCACATTCAGCAAGTATACGGCTGTTTTCTGATTTTTTTCAATTTTCTACTGTCCCATAACAAACCTCACAAATAAAGTTAACATCTTATAAGATATACTTCTGTAACCTCAGTGTTTGATTTTGCAATGATTTCACTGTTTGGATCTGTTTTTCTATTTGTGTCTGTTTTGTGCACATTCAGCAAGTATACGGCTGTTTTCTGATTTTTTTCAATTTTCTACTGTCCCATAACATAAACCTCACAAATAAAGTTAACATCTTATAAGATATACTTCTGTAACCTCAGTGTTTGATTTTGCAATGATTTTACTGTTTGGATGTGTTTTTCTATTTGTGTCTGTTTTTGTGCGAATTCAGCAAGTATACGGCTGTTTTCTGTTTTTTTTCAATTTTCTACTGTCCCATGACATAAACCTCACAAATAAAGTTAAAATCTTATGAGATATAGTTATATGCCTTCAGTGTTTGATTTTGCAATGATTTCACTGTTTGGATGTGTTTTTCTATTTGTGTCTGTTTTGTGCACATTCAGCAAGTATACGGCTGTTTTCTGATTTTTTTCAATTTTCTCCTCGCCCATAACATAAACCTCACAAATAAAGTTAACATCTTATAAGATATACTTCTGTAACCTCAGTGTTTGATTTTGCAATGATTTCACTGTTTGGATGTGTTTTTCTATTTGTGTCTTTTGTTGTGCACATTCAGCAAGTATACGGCTGTTTTCTGATTTTTTTCAATTTTCTACTGTCCCATAACATAAACCTCACAAATAAAGTTAACATCTTATAAGATATACTTCTGTAACCTCAGTGTTTGATTTTGCAATGATTTCACTGTTTGGATGTGTTTTTCTATTTGTGTCTGTTTTTGTGCACATTCAGCAAGTATACGGCTGTTTTCTGATTTTTTTCAATTTTCTACTGTCCCATAACATAAACCTCACAAATAAAGTTAACATCTTATAAGATATAGTTATATGCCTTCAGTGTTTGATTTTGCAATGATTTTACTGTTTGGATGTGTTTTTCTATTTGTGTCTGTTTTTGTGCGAATTCAGCAAGTATACGGCTGTTTTCTGTTTTTTTTCTATTTTCTACTGTCCCATAACATAAACCTCACAAATAAAGTTAAAATCTCATGAGATATAGTTATATGCCTTCAGTGTTTGATTTTGCAATGATTTCACTGTTTGGATGTGTTTTTCTATTTGTGTCTGTTTTGTGCACATTCAGCAAGTATACGGCTGTTTTCTGATTTTTTTCAATTTTCTCCTCGCCCATAACATAAACCTCACAAATAAAGTTAACATCTTATAAGATATACTTCTGTAACCTCAGTGTTTGATTTTGCAATGATTTCACTGTTTGGATGTGTTTTTCTATTTGTGTCTGTTTTTGTGCACATTCAGCAAGTATACGGCTGTTTTCTGATTTTTTTCAATTTTCTACTGTCCCATAACATAAACCTCACAAATAAAGTTAACATCTTATAAGATATACTTCTGTAACCTCAGTGTTTGATTTTGCAATGATTTCACATTTTGGATGTGTTTTTCTATTTGTGTCTGTTTTTGTGCACATTCAGCAAGTATACGGCTGTTTTCTGATTTTTTTCAATTTTCTACTGTCCCATAACATAAACCTCACAAATAAAGTTAACATCTTATAAGATATAGTTATATGCCGTCAGTGTTTGATTTTGCAATGATTTCACTGTTTGGATGTGTTTTTCTATTTGTGTTTTTTGTTGTGCACATTCAGCAAGTATACGGCTGTTTTCTGATTTTTTTCAATTTTCTACTGTCCCATAACATAAACCTCACAAATAAAGTTAACATCTTATAAGATATACTTCTATTTGATTTTGCAATGATTTCACTGTTTGGATGTGTTTTTCTATTTGTGTCTTTTGTTTTGCACATTCAGCAAGTATACGGCTGTTTTCTGATTTTTTTTACTTTTCTACTGTCCCATAACATAAACCTCACAAATAAAGTTAACATCTTATAAGATATACTTCTGTACCCTCAGTGTTTGATTTTACAATGATTTCACTGTTTGGATGTGTTTTTCTATTTGTGTCTTTTGTTGTGCACATTCAGCAAGTATCGACTGTTTTCTGATTTTTTTCAATTTTCTACTGTCCCATAACATAAACCTCACAAATGAAGTTAACATCTTATAAGATATAGTTATATGCCGTCAGTGTTTGATTTTGCAATGATTTCACTGTTTGGATGTGTTTTTCTATTTGTGTCTGTTTTGTGCACATTCAGCAAGTATACGGCTGTTTTCTGATTTTTTTCAATTTTCTACTGTCCCATAACATAAACCTCACAAATAAAGTTAACATCTTATATGATATACTTCTGTAACCTCAGTGTTTGATTTTGCAATGATTTCACTGTTTGGATGTGTTTTTCTATTTGTGTCTGTTTTGTGCACATTCAGCAAGTATACGGCTGTTTTCTGATTTTTTTCAATTTTCTACTGTCCCATAACATAAACCTCACAAATAAAGTTAACATCTTATAAGATATACTTCTGTTTGATTTTGCAATGATTTCACTGTTTGGATGTGTTTTTCTATTTGTGTCTTTTGTTTTGAACATTCAGCAAGTATACGGCTGTTTTCTGATTTTTTTTAATTTTCTACTGTCCCATAACATAAACCTCACAAATAAAGTTAACATCTTATAAGATATACTTCTGTACCCTCAGTGTTTGATTTTGCAATGATTTCACTGTTTGGATGTGTTTTTCTATTTGTGTCTTTTGTTGTGCACATTCAGCAAGTATCGACTGTTTTCTGATTTTTTTCAATTTTCTACTGTCCCATAACATAAACCTCACAAATAAAGTTAACATCTTATAAGATATAGTTATATGCCTCCAGTGTTTGATTTTGCAATGATTTCACTGTTTGGATGTGTTTTTCTATTTGTGTCTGTTTTGTGCACATTCAGCAAGTATACGGCTGTTTTCTGTTTTTTTTCAATTTTCTACTGTCCCATAACATAAACCTCACAAATAAAGTTAAAATCTCATGAGATATAGTTATATGCCTTCAGTGTTTGATTTTGCAATGATTTCACTGTTTGGATGTGTTTTTCTATTTGTGTCTGTTTTGTGCACATTCAGCAAGTATACGGCTGTTTTCTGATTTTTTTCAATTTTCTCCTCGCCCATAACATAAACCTCACAAATAAAGTTAACATCTTATAAGATATACTTCTGTAACCTCAGTGTTTGATTTTGCAATGATTTCACTGTTTGGATGTGTTTTTCTATTTGTGTCTGTTTTTGTGCACATTCAGCAAGTATACGGCTGTTTTCTGATTTTTTTCAATTTTCTACTGTCCCATAACATAAACCTCACAAATAAAGTTAACATCTTATAAGATATACTTCTGTAACCTCAGTGTTTGATTTTGCAATGATTTCACATTTTGGATGTGTTTTTCTATTTGTGTCTGTTTTTGTGCACATTCAGCAAGTATACGGCTGTTTTCTGATTTTTTTCAATTTTCTACTGTCCCATAACATAAACCTCACAAATAAAGTTAACATCTTATAAGATATAGTTATATGCCGTCAGTGTTTGATTTTGCAATGATTTCACTGTTTGGATGTGTTTTTCTATTTGTGTTTTTTGTTGTGCACATTCAGCAAGTATACGGCTGTTTTCTGATTTTTTTCAATTTTCTACTGTCCCATAACATAAACCTCACAAATAAAGTTAACATCTTATAAGATATACTTCTGTTTGATTTTGCAATGATTTCACTGTTTGGATGTGTTTTTCTATTTGTGTCTTTTGTTTTGCACATTCAGCAAGTATACGGCTGTTTTCTGATTTTTTTCAATTTTCAACTGTCCCATAACATAAACCTCACAAATAAAGTTAACATCTTATAAGATATAGTTATATGCCGTCAGTGTTTGATTTTGCAATGATTTCACTGTTTGGATGTGTTTTTCTATTTGTTTCTGTTTTGTGCACATTCAGCAAGTATACGGCTGTTTTCTGATTTTTTTCAATTTTCTACTGTCCCATAACATAAACCTCACAAATAAAGTTAACATCTTATAAGATATACTTCTGTAACCTCAGTGTTTGATTTTGCAATGATTTGACTGTTTGGATGTGTTTTTCTATTTGTGTCTGTTTTTGTGCACATTCAGCAAGTATACGGCTGTTTTCTGATTTTTTTCAATTTTCTACTGTCCCATAACATAAACCTCACAAATAAAGTTAACATCTTATAAGATATAGTTATATGCCGTCAGTGTTTGATTTTGCAATGATTTCACTGTTTGGATGTGTTTTTCTATGTGTGTCTTTTGTTGTGCACATTCAGCAAGTATACGGCTGTTTTCTGATTTTTTTCAAATTTCTACTGTCCCATAACATAAACCTCACAAATAAAGTTAAAATCTTATAAGATATACTTCTGTACCCTCAGTGTTTGATTTTGCAATGATTTCACTGTTTGGATGTGTTTTTCTATTTGTGTTTTTATGCGCATTCAGCTGAGATAAGGCTGTTTTCGGATTTTTTTCAATTTTCTACTGTCCCATAACATAAACCTCACAAATAAAGTTAAAATCTCATAAGATATAGTTATATGCCGTCAGTGTTTGATTTTGAAATGATTTCACTGTTTGGATGTGTTTTTCTATTGGTGTCTGTTTGTGTGCGCATTCAGCTGAGATAAGGCTGTTTCCGGATTTTTTAATTTTTCTGCTGTCCCATAACATAAACCTCACAAATGAAGTTAACTTCTTAAAAGATTTAGTTCTGTACCCTCAGTGTTTGATTTTACAAAGATTTCACTAATTGGATATGTTTTTCTATGTGTGTCTGTGTTTGTGCACATTCAGCAAGTATACGGCTGTTTTCTGATTTTTTTCAATTTTCTACTGTCCCATAACATAAACCTCACAAATAAAGTTAACATAAGATATACTTCTGTACCCTCAGTGTTTGATTTTGCAATGATTTCACTGTTCGGATGTGTTTTTCTATTTGTGTTTTTATGCGCATTCAGCAAGTATACGGCTGTTTTCTGATTTTTTCAATTTTCTACTGTCCCATAACATAAACCTCACACATAAAGTTAACATCTTATAAGATATAGTTATATGCCGTCAGTGTTTGATTTTGCAATGATTTCACTGTTTGGATGTGTTTTTCTATTTGTGTCTTTTGTTGTGCACATTCAGCAAGTATACGGCTGTTTTCTAATTTTTTTAAATTTTCTACTATCCCATAACATAAACCTCACAAATAAAGTTAACATCTTATAAGATATACTTCTGTACCCTCAGTGTTTGATTTTGCAATGATTTCACTGTTTGGATGTGTTTTTCTATTTGTGTCTTTTGTTGTGCACATTCAGCAAGTATACGGCTGTTTTCTGATTTTTTTCAATTTTCTACTGTCCCATAACATAAACCTCACGCATAAAGTTAAAATCTTATAAGATATAGTTACATGCTGCCAGTGTTTGATTTTGCAATGATTTCACTGTTTGGATGTGTTTTTCTATTTGTGTCTTTTGTTGTGCACATTCAGCAAGTATACGGCTGTTTTCTGATTTTTTTCAATTTTCTACTGTCCCATAACATAAACCTCACAAATAAAGTTAACATCTTATAAGATATACTTCTGTAACCTCAGTGTTTGATTTTGCAATGATTTCACTGTTTGGATGTGTTTTTCTATTTGTGTCTTTTGTTGTGCACATTCAGCAAGTATACGGCTGTTTTCTGATTTTTTTCAATTTTCTACTGTCCCATAACATAAACCTCACAAATAAAGTTAACATCTTATAAGATATACTTCTGTAACCTCAGTGTTTGATTTTGCAATGATTTCACTGTTTGGATGTGTTTTTCTATTTGTGTCTGTTTTTGTGCACATTCAGCAAGTATACGGCTGTTTTCTGATTTTTTTCAATTTTCTACTGTCCCATAACAAACCTCACAAATAAAGTTAACATCTTATAAGATATACTTCTGTAACCTCAGTGTTTGATTTTGCAATGATTTCACTGTTTGGATGTGTTTTTCTATTTGTGTCCGTTTTTGTGCACATTCAGCAAGTATACGGCTGTTTTCTGATTTTTTCAATTTTCTACTGTCCCATAACATAAACCTCACACATAAAGTTAACATCTTATAAGATATACTTCTGTAACCTCAGTGTTTGATTTTGCAATGATTTCACTGTTTGGATGTGTTTTTCTATTTGTGTCTGTTTTTGTGCATATTCAGCAAGTATACGGCTGTTTTCTGATTTTTTTCAATTTTCTACTGTCCCATAACATAAACCTCACAAATAAAGTTAACATCTTATAAGATATACTTCTGTACCCTCAGTGTTTGATTTTGCAATCATTTCACTGTTTGGATGTGTTTTTCTATTTGTGTCTTTTGTTGTGCACATTCAGCAAGTATACGGCTGTTTTCTGATTTTTTTCAATTTCTACTGTCCCATAACATAAACCTCACAAATAAAGTTAAAATCTTATAAGATATAGTTATATGCCGTCAGTGTTTGATTTTGCAATGATTTCACTGTTTGGATGTGTTTTTCTATTTGTGTCTTTTGTTGTGCACATTCAGCAAGTATACGGCTGTTTTCTAATTTTTTTTAATTTTCTACTATCCCATAACATAAACCTCACAAATAAAGTTAACATCTTATAAGATATACTTCTGTACCCTCAGTGTTTGATTTTGCAATGATTTCACTGTTTGGATGTGTTTTTCTATTTGTGTCTTTTGTTGTGCACATTCAGCAAGTATCGACTGATTTTTTTCAATTTTCTACTGTCCCATAACATAAACCTCACAAATGAAGTGAACATCTTATAAGATATAGTTATATGCCGTCAGTGTTTGATTTTGCAATGATTTCACTGTTTGGATGTGTTTTTCTATTTGTGTCTGTTTTTGTGCGAATTCAGCAAGTTTACGGCTGTTTTCTGTTTTTTTTTCAATTTTCTACTGTCCCATAACATAAACCTCACAAATAAAGTTAAAATCTTATAAGATATACTTCTGTAACCTCAGTGTTTGATTTTGCAATGATTTCACTGTTTGGATGTGTTTTTCTATTTGTGTCTTTTGTTGTGCACATTCAGCAAGTATACGGCTGTTTTCTGATTTTTTTTCAATTTTCTATTGTCCCATAACATAAACCTCACAAATAAAGTTAACATCTTATAAGATATACTTCTGTAACCTCAGTGTTTGATTTTGCAATGATTTCACTGTTTGGATGTGTTTTTCTATTTGTGTCTGTTTTTGTGCACATTCAGCAAGTATACGGCTGTTTTCTGATTTTTTTCAATTTTCTACTGTCCCATAACAAACCTCACAAATAAAGTTAACATCTTATAAGATATACTTCTGTAACCTCAGTGTTTGATTTTGCAATGATTTCACTGTTTGGATCTGTTTTTCTATTTGTGTCTGTTTTGTGCACATTCAGCAAGTATACGGCTGTTTTCTGATTTTTTTCAATTTTCTACTGTCCCATAACATAAACCTCACAAATAAAGTTAACATCTTATAAGATATACTTCTGTAACCTCAGTGTTTGATTTTGCAATGATTTTACTGTTTGGATGTGTTTTTCTATTTGTGTCTGTTTTTGTGCGAATTCAGCAAGTATACGGCTGTTTTCTGTTTTTTTTCAATTTTCTACTGTCCCATGACATAAACCTCACAAATAAAGTTAAAATCTTATGAGATATAGTTATATGCCTTCAGTGTTTGATTTTGCAATGATTTCACTGTTTGGATGTGTTTTTCTATTTGTGTCTGTTTTGTGCACATTCAGCAAGTATACGGCTGTTTTCTGATTTTTTTCAATTTTCTCCTCGCCCATAACATAAACCTCACAAATAAAGTTAACATCTTATAAGATATACTTCTGTACCCTCAGTGTTTGATTTTGCAATGATTTCACTGTTTGGATGTGTTTTTCTATTTGTGTCTTTTGTTGTGCACATTCAGCAAGTATCGACTGATTTTTTTCAATTTTCTACTGTCCCATAACATAAACCTCACAAATGAAGTGAACATCTTATAAGATATAGTTATATGCCGTCAGTGTTTGATTTTGCAATGATTTCACTGTTTGGATGTGTTTTTCTATTTGTGTCTGTTTTTGTGCGAATTCAGCAAGTTTACGGCTGTTTTCTGTTTTTTTTCAATTTTCTACTGTCCCATAACATAAACCTCACAAATAAAGTTAAAATCTTATAAGATATACTTCTGTAACCTCAGTGTTTGATTTTGCAATGATTTCACTGTTTGGATGTGTTTTTCTATTTGTGTCTTTTGTTGTGCACATTCAGCAAGTATACGGCTGTTTTCTGATTTTTTTTCAATTTTCTATTGTCCCATAACATAAACCTCACAAATAAAGTTAACATCTTATAAGATATACTTCTGTAACCTCAGTGTTTGATTTTGCAATGATTTCACTGTTTGGATGTGTTTTTCTATTTGTGTCTGTTTTTGTGCACATTCAGCAAGTATACGGCTGTTTTCTGATTTTTTTCAATTTTCTACTGTCCCATAACAAACCTCACAAATAAAGTTAACATCTTATAAGATATACTTCTGTAACCTCAGTGTTTGATTTTGCAATGATTTCACTGTTTGGATCTGTTTTTCTATTTGTGTCTGTTTTGTGCACATTCAGCAAGTATACGGCTGTTTTCTGATTTTTTTCAATTTTCTACTGTCCCATAACATAAACCTCACAAATAAAGTTAACATCTTATAAGATATACTTCTGTAACCTCAGTGTTTGATTTTGCAATGATTTTACTGTTTGGATGTGTTTTTCTATTTGTGTCTGTTTTTGTGCGAATTCAGCAAGTATACGGCTGTTTTCTGTTTTTTTTCAATTTTCTACTGTCCCATGACATAAACCTCACAAATAAAGTTAAAATCTTATGAGATATAGTTATATGCCTTCAGTGTTTGATTTTGCAATGATTTCACTGTTTGGATGTGTTTTTCTATTTGTGTCTGTTTTGTGCACATTCAGCAAGTATACGGCTGTTTTCTGATTTTTTTCAATTTTCTCCTCGCCCATAACATAAACCTCACAAATAAAGTTAACATCTTATAAGATATACTTCTGTAACCTCAGTGTTTGATTTTGCAATGATTTCACTGTTTGGATGTGTTTTTCTATTTGTGTCTTTTGTTGTGCACATTCAGCAAGTATACGGCTGTTTTCTGATTTTTTTCAATTTTCTACTGTCCCATAACATAAACCTCACAAATAAAGTTAACATCTTATAAGATATACTTCTGTAACCTCAGTGTTTGATTTTGCAATGATTTCACTGTTTGGATGTGTTTTTCTATTTGTGTCTGTTTTTGTGCACATTCAGCAAGTATACGGCTGTTTTCTGATTTTTTTCAATTTTCTACTGTCCCATAACATAAACCTCACAAATAAAGTTAACATCTTATAAGATATAGTTATATGCCTTCAGTGTTTGATTTTGCAATGATTTTACTGTTTGGATGTGTTTTTCTATTTGTGTCTGTTTTTGTGCGAATTCAGCAAGTATACGGCTGTTTTCTGTTTTTTTTCAATTTTCTACTGTCCCATAACATAAACCTCACAAATAAAGTTAAAATCTCATGAGATATAGTTATATGCCTTCAGTGTTTGATTTTGCAATGATTTCACTGTTTGGATGTGTTTTTCTATTTGTGTCTGTTTTGTGCACATTCAGCAAGTATACGGCTGTTTTCTGATTTTTTTCAATTTTCTCCTCGCCCATAACATAAACCTCACAAATAAAGTTAACATCTTATAAGATATACTTCTGTAACCTCAGTGTTTGATTTTGCAATGATTTCACTGTTTGGATGTGTTTTTCTATTTGTGTCTGTTTTTGTGCACATTCAGCAAGTATACGGCTGTTTTCTGATTTTTTTCAATTTTCTACTGTCCCATAACATAAACCTCACAAATAAAGTTAACATCTTATAAGATATACTTCTGTAACCTCAGTGTTTGATTTTGCAATGATTTCACATTTTGGATGTGTTTTTCTATTTGTGTCTGTTTTTGTGCACATTCAGCAAGTATACGGCTGTTTTCTGATTTTTTTCAATTTTCTACTGTCCCATAACATAAACCTCACAAATAAAGTTAACATCTTATAAGATATAGTTATATGCCGTCAGTGTTTGATTTTGCAATGATTTCACTGTTTGGATGTGTTTTTCTATTTGTGTTTTTTGTTGTGCACATTCAGCAAGTATACGGCTGTTTTCTGATTTTTTTCAATTTTCTACTGTCCCATAACATAAACCTCACAAATAAAGTTAACATCTTATAAGATATACTTCTGTTTGATTTTGCAATGATTTCACTGTTTGGATGTGTTTTTCTATTTGTGTCTTTTGTTTTGCACATTCAGCAAGTATACGGCTGTTTTCTGATTTTTTTTACTTTTCTACTGTCCCATAACATAAACCTCACAAATAAAGTTAACATCTTATAAGATATACTTCTGTACCCTCAGTGTTTGATTTTACAATGATTTCACTGTTTGGATGTGTTTTTCTATTTGTGTCTTTTGTTGTGCACATTCAGCAAGTATCGACTGTTTTCTGATTTTTTTCAATTTTCTACTGTCCCATAACATAAACCTCACAAATGAAGTTAACATCTTATAAGATATAGTTATATGCCGTCAGTGTTTGATTTTGCAATGATTTCACTGTTTGGATGTGTTTTTCTATTTGTGTCTTTTGTTGTGCACATTCAGCAAGTATCGACTGTTTTCTGATTTTTTTCAATTTTCTACTGTCCCATAACATAAACCTCACAAATGAAGTTAACATCTTATAAGATATAGTTATATGCCGTCAGTGTTTGATTTTGCAATGATTTCACTGTTTGGATGTGTTTTTCTATTTGTGTCTGTTTTGTGCACATTCAGCAAGTATACGGCTGTTTTCTGATTTTTTTCAATTTTCTACTGTCCCATAACATAAACCTCACAAATAAAGTTAACATCTTATATGATATACTTCTGTAACCTCAGTGTTTGATTTTGCAATGATTTCACATTTTGGATGTGTTTTTCTATTTGTGTCTGTTTTTGTGCACATTCAGCAAGTATACGGCTGTTTTCTGATTTTTTTCAATTTTCTACTGTCCCATAACATAAACCTCACAAATAAAGTTAACATCTTATAAGATATACTTCTGTTTGATTTTGCAATGATTTCACTGTTTGGATGTGTTTTTCTATTTGTGTCTTTTGTTTTGAACATTCAGCAAGTATACGGCTGTTTTCTGATTTTTTTTAATTTTCTACTGTCCCATAACATAAACCTCACAAATAAAGTTAACATCTTATAAGATATACTTCTGTACCCTCAGTGTTTGATTTTGCAATGATTTCACTGTTTGGATGTGTTTTTCTATTTGTGTCTTTTGTTGTGCACATTCAGCAAGTATCGACTGTTTTCTGATTTTTTTCAATTTTCTACTGTCCCATAACATAAACCTCACAAATAAAGTTAACATCTTATAAGATATAGTTATATGCCTCCAGTGTTTGATTTTGCAATGATTTCACTGTTTGGATGTGTTTTTCTATTTGTGTCTGTTTTGTGCACATTCAGCAAGTATACGGCTGTTTTCTGATTTTTTTCAATTTTCTCCTCGCCCATAACATAAACCTCACAAATAAAGTTAACATCTTATAAGATATACTTCTGTAACCTCAGTGTTTGATTTTGCAATGATTTCACTGTTTGGATGTGTTTTTCTATGTGTGTCTGTGTTTGTGGACATTCAGCAAGTATACGGCTGTTTTCTGATTTTTTTCAATTTCCTACTCTCCCATAACATAAACCTCACAAATAAAGTTAACATCTTATAAGATATACTTCTGTAACCTCAGTGTTTGATTTTGCAATGATTTCACTGTTTGGATGTGTTTTTCTATTTGTGTCTGTTTTTGTGCACATTCAGCAAGTATACAGCTGTTTTCTGATTTTTTTCAATTTTCTACTGTCCCATAACATAAACCTCACAAATAAAGTTAACATCTTATAAGATATAGTTATATGCCTTCAGTGTTTGATTTTGCAATGATTTTACTGTTTGGATGTGTTTTTCTATTTGTGTCTGTTTTTGTGCGAATTCAGCAAGTATACGGCTGTTTTCTGTTTTTTTTCAATTTTCTACTGTCCCATAACATAAACCTCACAAATAAAGTTAAAATCTCATGAGATATAGTTATATGCCTTCAGTGTTTGATTTTGCAATGATTTCACTGTTTGGATGTGTTTTTCTATTTGTGTCTGTTTTGTGCACATTCAGCAAGTATACGGCTGTTTTCTGATTTTTTTCAATTTTCTCCTCGCCCATAACATAAACCTCACAAATAAAGTTAACATCTTATAAGATATACTTCTGTAACCTCAGTGTTTGATTTTGCAATGATTTCACTGTTTGGATGTGTTTTTCTATTTGTGTCTGTTTTTGTGCACATTCAGCAAGTATACGGCTGTTTTCTGATTTTTTTCAATTTTCTACTGTCCCATAACATAAACCTCACAAATAAAGTTAACATCTTATAAGATATACTTCTGTAACCTCAGTGTTTGATTTTGCAATGATTTCACATTTTGGATGTGTTTTTCTATTTGTGTCTGTTTTTGTGCACATTCAGCAAGTATACGGCTGTTTTCTGATTTTTTTCAATTTTCTACTGTCCCATAACATAAACCTCACAAATAAAGTTAACATCTTATAAGATATAGTTATATGCCGTCAGTGTTTGATTTTGCAATGATTTCACTGTTTGGATGTGTTTTTCTATTTGTGTTTTTTGTTGTGCACATTCAGCAAGTATACGGCTGTTTTCTGATTTTTTTCAATTTTCTACTGTCCCATAACATAAACCTCACAAATAAAGTTAACATCTTATATGATATACTTCTGTAACCTCAGTGTTTGATTTTGCAATGATTTCACTGTTTGGATGTGTTTTTCTATTTGTGTCTGTTTTGTGCACATTCAGCAAGTATACGGCTGTTTTCTGATTTTTTTCAATTTTCTACTGTCCCATAACATAAACCTCACAAATAAAGTTAACATCTTATAAGATATACTTCTGTTTGATTTTGCAATGATTTCACTGTTTGGATGTGTTTTTCTATTTGTGTCTTTTGTTTTGAACATCCAGCAAGTATACGGCTGTTTTCTGATTTTTTTTAATTTTCTACTGTCCCATAACATAAACCTCACAAATAAAGTTAACATCTTATAAGATATACTTCTGTACCCTCAGTGTTTGATTTTGCAATGATTTCACTGTTTGGATGTGTTTTTCTATTTGTGTCTTTTGTTGTGCACATTCAGCAAGTATCGACTGTTTTCTGATTTTTTTCAATTTTCTACTGTCCCATAACATAAACCTCACAAATAAAGTTAACATCTTATAAGATATAGTTATATGCCTCCAGTGTTTGATTTTGCAATGATTTCACTGTTTGGATGTGTTTTTCTATTTGTGTCTGTTTTGTGCACATTCAGCAAGTATACGGCTGTTTTCTGATTTTTTTCAATTTTCTCCTCGCCCATAACATAAACCTCACAAATAAAGTTAACATCTTATAAGATATACTTCTGTAACCTCAGTGTTTGATTTTGCAATGATTTCACTGTTTGGATGTGTTTTTCTATGTGTGTCTGTGTTTGTGGACATTCAGCAAGTATACGGCTGTTTTCTGATTTTTTTCAATTTCCTACTCTCCCATAACATAAACCTCACAAATAAAGTTATTATCTTATAAGATATACTTCTGTAACCTCAGTGTTTGATTTTGCAATGATTTCACTGTTTGGGTGTGTTTTTCTATTTGTGTCTGTTTTGTGCACATTCAGCAAGTGTACGGCTGTTTTCTGATTTTTTTCAATTTTCTACTGTCCCATAACATAAACCTCACAAATAAAGTTAACATCTTATAAGATATAGTTATATGCCTTCAGTGTTTGATTTTGCAATGATTTCACTGTTTGGATGTGTTTTTCTATTTGTGTCTGTTTTGTGCACATTCAGCAAGTATACGGCTGTTTTCTGATTTTTTTCAATTTTCTCCTCGCCCATAACATAAACCTCACAAATAAAGTTAACATCTTATAAGATATACTTCTGTAACCTCAGTGTTTGATTTTGCAATATTTTCACTGTTTGGATGTGTTTTTCTATTTGTGTCTTTTGTTGTGCACATTCAGCAAGTATACGGCTGTTTTCTGATTTTTTTCAATTTTCTACTGTCCCATAACATAAACCTCACAAATAAAGTTACCATCTTATAAGATATACTTCTGTAACCTCAGTGTTTGATTTTGCAATGATTTCACTGTTTGGATGTGTTTTTCTATTTGTGTCTGTTTTTGTGCACATTCAGCAAGTATACGACTGTTTTCTGATTTTTTTCAATTTTCTACTGTCCCATAACATAAACCTCACAAATAAAGTTAAAATCTTATAAGATATACTTCTGTAACCTCAGTGTTTGATTCTGCAATGATTTCACTGTTTGGATGTGTTTTTCTATGTGTGTCTGTGTTTGTGCACATTCAGCAATTACACGGCTGTTTTCTGATTTTGTTTCAATTTTCTACTGTCCCATAACATAAACCTCACAAATAAAGTTAACATCTTATAAGATATACTTCTGTAACCTCAGTGTTTGATTTTGCAATGATTTCACTGTTTGGAAGTGTTTTTCTATTTGTGTCTGTTTTTGTGCACATTCAGCAAGTATACGGCTGTTTTCTGATTTTTTTGAATTTTCTACTGTCCCATAACATAAACCTCACAAATAAAGTTAAAATCTTATAAGATATAGTTATATGCCTTCAGTGTTTGATTTTGCAATGATTTCACTGTTTGGATGTGTTTTTCTATTTGTGTCTGTTTTTGTGCACATTCAGCAAGTATACGGCTGTTTTCTGATTTTTTTTTCATTTTTCTACTGTCCCATAACATAAACCTTACAAATAAAGTTAAAATCTTATAAGATATAGTTATTTACCCTCAGTGTTTGATTTTGCAATGATTTCACTGTTTGGATGTGTTTTTCTATTTGTGTCTTTTTTTGTGCACATTCAGCAAGTATACGGCTGTTTTCTGATTTTTTTAAATTTTCTACTGTCCCATAACATAAACCTCACAAATAAAGTTAAAATATTATAAGATATAGTTATATGCCTTCAGTGTTTTATTTTGCAATGATTTCACTGTTTGGATGTGTTTTTCTATTTGTTTCTGTTTTTGTGCACATTCAGCAAGTATACGGCTGTTTTCTGATTTTTTTTCAATTTTCTACTGTCCCATAACATAAACCTCACAAATAAAGTTAACATCTTATAAGATATACTTCTGTACCCTCAGTGTTTGATTTTGCAATGATTTCACTGTTTGGATGTGTTTTTCTATTTGTGTCTGTTTTTGTGCGCATTCAGCAACTATACGGCTGTTTTCTGATTTTTTTCAATTTTCTACTGTCCCATAACATAAATCTCACAAATAAAGTTAACATCTTATCAGATATACTTCTGTACCCTCAGTGTTTGATTTTGCAATGATTTCACTGTTTGGAAGTGTTTTTCTATTTGTGTCTGTTTTTGTGCGCATTCAGCAAGTATACAGCTGTTTTCTGATTTTTTTCAATTTTCTACTGTCCCATAACATAAACCTCACAAATAAAGTTAAAATCTTATAAGATATAGTTATATGCCTTCAGTGTTTGATTTTGCAATGATTTCACTGTTTGGATGTGTTTTTCTATTTGTGTCTGTTTTTGTGAACATTCAGCAAGAATACGGCTGTTTTCTGATTTTTTTCAATTTTCTACTGTCCCATAACATAAACCTCACAAATAAAGTTAAAATCTTATAAGATATAGTTATTTACCCTCAGTGTTTGATTTTGCAATGATTTCACTGTTTGGATGAGTTTTTCTATTTGTGCACATTCAGCAAGTATACGGCTGTTTTCTGACTTTTTTCAATTTTCTACTGTCCCATAACATAAACCTCACAAATAAAGTTAACATCTTATAAGATATACTTCTGTACCCTCAGTGTTTGAATTTGCAATGATTTCACTGTTTGGATGTGTTTTTCTATTTGTGTCTGTTTTTGTGCGCATTCAGCAAGTATACGGCTGTTTTCTGATTTTTTTCAATTTTCTACTGTCCCATAACATAAACCTCACAAATAAAGTTAACATAAGATATACTTCTGTACCCTCAGTGTTTGATTTTGCAATGATTTCACTGTTTGGATGTGTTTTTCTATTTGTGTCTGTTTTTGTGCACATTCAGCAAGTATACGGCTGTTTTCTGATTTTTTCAATTTTCTACTGTCCCATAACATAAACCTCACAAATAAAGTTAACATCTTATAAGATATAGTTATATGCCGTCAGTGTTTGATTTTGCAATGATTTCACTGTTTGGATGTGTTTTTCTATTTGTGTCTTTTGTTGTGCACATTCAGCAAGTATACGGCTGTTTTCTGATTTTTTTCAATTTTCAACTGTCCCATAACATAAACCTCACAAATAAAGTTAACATCTTATAAGATATAGTTATATGCCGTCAGTGTTTGATTTTGCAATGATTTCACTGTTTGGATGTGTTTTTCTATTTGTTTCTGTTTTGTGCACATTCAGCAAGTATACGGCTGTTTTCTGATTTTTTTCAATTTTCTACTGTCCCATAACATAAACCTCACAAATAAAGTTAACATCTTATAAGATATACTTCTGTAACCTCAGTGTTTGATTTTGCAATGATTTGACTGTTTGGATGTGTTTTTCTATTTGTGTCTGTTTTTGTGCACATTCAGCAAGTATACGGCTGTTTTCTGATTTTTTTCAATTTTCTACTGTCCCATAACATAAACCTCACAAATAAAGTTAACATCTTATAAGATATAGTTATATGCCGTCAGTGTTTGATTTTGCAATGATTTCACTGTTTGGATGTGTTTTTCTATGTGTGTCTTTTGTTGTGCACATTCAGCAAGTATACGGCTGTTTTCTGATTTTTTTCAAATTTCTACTGTCCCATAACATAAACCTCACAAATAAAGTTAAAATCTTATAAGATATACTTCTGTACCCTCAGTGTTTGATTTTGCAATGATTTCACTGTTTGGATGTGTTTTTCTATTTGTGTTTTTATGCGCATTCAGCTGAGATAAGGCTGTTTTCGGATTTTTTTCAATTTTCTACTGTCCCATAACATAAACCTCACAAATAAAGTTAAAATCTCATAAGATATAGTTATATGCCGTCAGTGTTTGATTTTGAAATGATTTCACTGTTTGGATGTGTTTTCCTATTGGTGTCTGTTTGTGTGCGCATTCAGCTGAGATAAGGCTATTTCCGGATTTTTTAATTTTTCTGCTGTCCCATAACATAAACCTCACAAATGAAGTTAACTTCTTAAAAGATTTAGTTCTGTACCCTCAGTGTTTGATTTTACAAAGATTTCACTAATTGGATATGTTTTTCTATGTGTGTCTGTGTTTGTGCACATTCAGCAAGTATACGGCTGTTTTCTGATTTTTTTCAATTTTCTACTGTCCCATAACATAAACCTCACAAATAAAGTTAACATAAGATATACTTCTGTACCCTCAGTGTTTGATTTTGCAATGATTTCACTGTTTGGATGTGTTTTTCTATTTGTGTCTGTTTTTGTGCATATTCAGCAAGTATACGGCTGTTTTCTGATTTTTTTCAATTTTCTACTGTCCCATAACATAAACCTCACAAATAAAGTTAACATCTTATAAGATATACTTCTGTACCCTCAGTGTTTGATTTTGCAATGATTTCACTGTTTGGATGTGTTTTTCTATTTGTGTCTTTTGTTGTGCACATTCAGCAAGTATACGGCTGTTTTCTGATTTTTTTCAATTTCTACTGTCCCATAACATAAACCTCACAAATAAAGTTAAAATCTTATAAGATATAGTTATATGCCGTCAGTGTTTGATTTTGCAATGATTTCACTGTTTGGATGTGTTTTTCTATTTGTGTCTTTTGTTGTGCACATTCAGCAAGTATACGGCTGTTTTCTAATTTTTTTAAATTTTCTACTATCCCATAACATAAACCTCACAAATAAAGTTAACATCTTATAAGATATACTTCTGTACCCTCAGTGTTTGATTTTGCAATGATTTCACTGTTTGGATGTGTTTTTCTATTTGTGTCTTTTGTTGTGCACATTCAGCAAGTATCGACTGATTTTTTTCAATTTTCTACTGTCCCATAACATAAACCTCACAAATGAAGTGAACATCTTATAAGATATAGTTATATGCCGTCAGTGTTTGATTTTGCAATGATTTCACTGTTTGGATGTGTTTTTCTATTTGTGTCTGTTTTTGTGCGAATTCAGCAAGTTTACGGCTGTTTTCTGTTTTTTTTCAATTTTCTACTGTCCCATAACATAAACCTCACAAATAAAGTTAAAATCTTATAAGATATACTTCTGTAACCTCAGTGTTTGATTTTGCAATGATTTCACTGTTTGGATGTGTTTTTCTATTTGTGTCTTTTGTTGTGCACATTCAGCAAGTATACGGCTGTTTTCTGATTTTTTTTCAATTTTCTATTGTCCCATAACATAAACCTCACAAATAAAGTTAACATCTTATAAGATATACTTCTGTAACCTCAGTGTTTGATTTTGCAATGATTTCACTGTTTGGATGTGTTTTTCTATTTGTGTCTGTTTTTGTGCACATTCAGCAAGTATACGGCTGTTTTCTGATTTTTTTCAATTTTCTACTGTCCCATAACAAACCTCACAAATAAAGTTAACATCTTATAAGATATACTTCTGTAACCTCAGTGTTTGATTTTGCAATGATTTCACTGTTTGGATCTGTTTTTCTATTTGTGTCTGTTTTGTGCACATTCAGCAAGTATACGGCTGTTTTCTGATTTTTTTCAATTTTCTACTGTCCCATAACATAAACCTCACAAATAAAGTTAACATCTTATAAGATATACTTCTGTAACCTCAGTGTTTGATTTTGCAATGATTTTACTGCTTGGATGTGTTTTTCTATTTGTGTCTGTTTTTGTGCGAATTCAGCAAGTATACGGCTGTTTTCTGTTTTTTTTCAATTTTCTACTGTCCCATGACATAAACCTCACAAATAAAGTTAAAATCTTATGAGATATAGTTATATGCCTTCAGTGTTTGATTTTGCAATGATTTCACTGTTTGGATGTGTTTTTCTATTTGTGTCTGTTTTGTGCACATTCAGCAAGTATACGGCTGTTTTCTGATTTTTTTCAATTTTCTCCTCGCCCATAACATAAACCTCACAAATAAAGTTAACATCTTATAAGATATACTTCTGTAACCTCAGTGTTTGATTTTGCAATGATTTCACTGTTTGGATGTGTTTTTCTATTTGTGTCTTTTGTTGTGCACATTCAGCAAGTATACGGCTGTTTTCTGATTTTTTTCAATTTTCTACTGTCCCATAACATAAACCTCACAAATAAAGTTAACATCTTATAAGATATACTTCTGTAACCTCAGTGTTTGATTTTGCAATGATTTCACTGTTTGGATGTGTTTTTCTATTTGTGTCTGTTTTTGTGCACATTCAGCAAGTATACGGCTGTTTTCTGATTTTTTTCAATTTTCTACTGTCCCATAACATAAACCTCACAAATAAAGTTAACATCTTATAAGATATAGTTATATGCCTTCAGTGTTTGATTTTGCAATGATTTTACTGTTTGGATGTGTTTTTCTATTTGTGTCTGTTTTTGTGCGAATTCAGCAAGTATACGGCTGTTTTCTGTTTTTTTTCAATTTTCTACTGTCCCATAACATAAACCTCACAAATAAAGTTAAAATCTCATGAGATATAGTTATATGCCTTCAGTGTTTGATTTTGCAATGATTTCACTGTTTGGATGTGTTTTTCTATTTGTGTCTGTTTTGTGCACATTCAGCAAGTATACGGCTGTTTTCTGATTTTTTTCAATTTTCTCCTCGCCCATAACATAAACCTCACAAATAAAGTTAACATCTTATAAGATATACTTCTGTAACCTCAGTGTTTGATTTTGCAATGATTTCACTGTTTGGATGTGTTTTTCTATTTGTGTCTGTTTTTGTGCACATTCAGCAAGTATACGGCTGTTTTCTGATTTTTTTCAATTTTCTACTGTCCCATAACATAAACCTCACAAATAAAGTTAACATCTTATAAGATATACTTCTGTAACCTCAGTGTTTGATTTTGCAATGATTTCACATTTTGGATGTGTTTTTCTATTTGTGTCTGTTTTTGTGCACATTCAGCAAGTATACGGCTGTTTTCTGATTTTTTTCAATTTTCTACTGTCCCATAACATAAACCTCACAAATAAAGTTAACATCTTATAAGATATAGTTATATGCCGTCAGTGTTTGATTTTGCAATGATTTCACTGTTTGGATGTGTTTTTCTATTTGTGTTTTTTGTTGTGCACATTCAGCAAGTATACGGCTGTTTTCTGATTTTTTTCAATTTTCTACTGTCCCATAACATAAACCTCACAAATAAAGTTAACATCTTATAAGATATACTTCTGTTTGATTTTGCAATGATTTCACTGTTTGGATGTGTTTTTCTATTTGTGTCTTTTGTTTTGCACATTCAGCAAGTATACGGCTGTTTTCTGATTTTTTTCAATTTTCAACTGTCCCATAACATAAACCTCACAAATAAAGTTAACATCTTATAAGATATAGTTATATGCCGTCAGTGTTTGATTTTGCAATGATTTCACTGTTTGGATGTGTTTTTCTATTTGTTTCTGTTTTGTGCACATTCAGCAAGTATACGGCTGTTTTCTGATTTTTTTCAATTTTCTACTGTCCCATAACATAAACCTCACAAATAAAGTTAACATCTTATAAGATATACTTCTGTAACCTCAGTGTTTGATTTTGCAATGATTTGACTGTTTGGATGTGTTTTTCTATTTGTGTCTGTTTTTGTGCACATTCAGCAAGTATACGGCTGTTTTCTGATTTTTTTCAATTTTCTACTGTCCCATAACATAAACCTCACAAATAAAGTTAACATCTTATAAGATATAGTTATATGCCGTCAGTGTTTGATTTTGCAATGATTTCACTGTTTGGATGTGTTTTTCTATGTGTGTCTTTTGTTGTGCACATTCAGCAAGTATACGGCTGTTTTCTGATTTTTTTCAAATTTCTACTGTCCCATAACATAAACCTCACAAATAAAGTTAAAATCTTATAAGATATACTTCTGTACCCTCAGTGTTTGATTTTGCAATGATTTCACTGTTTGGATGTGTTTTTCTATTTGTGTTTTTATGCGCATTCAGCTGAGATAAGGCTGTTTTCGGATTTTTTTCAATTTTCTACTGTCCCATAACATAAACCTCACAAATAAAGTTAAAATCTCATAAGATATAGTTATATGCCGTCAGTGTTTGATTTTGAAATGATTTCACTGTTTGGATGTGTTTTTCTATTGGTGTCTGTTTGTGTGCGCATTCAGCTGAGATAAGGCTGTTTCCGGATTTTTTAATTTTTCTGCTGTCCCATAACATAAACCTCACAAATGAAGTTAACTTCTTAAAAGATTTAGTTCTGTACCCTCAGTGTTTGATTTTACAAAGATTTCACTAATTGGATATGTTTTTCTATGTGTGTCTGTGTTTGTGCACATTCAGCAAGTATACGGCTGTTTTCTGATTTTTTTCAATTTTCTACTGTCCCATAACATAAACCTCACAAATAAAGTTAACATAAGATATACTTCTGTACCCTCAGTGTTTGATTTTGCAATGATTTCACTGTTCGGATGTGTTTTTCTATTTGTGTTTTTATGCGCATTCAGCAAGTATACGGCTGTTTTCTGATTTTTTCAATTTTCTACTGTCCCATAACATAAACCTCACACATAAAGTTAACATCTTATAAGATATAGTTATATGCCGTCAGTGTTTGATTTTGCAATGATTTCACTGTTTGGATGTGTTTTTCTATTTGTGTCTTTTGTTGTGCACATTCAGCAAGTATACGGCTGTTTTCTAATTTTTTTAAATTTTCTACTATCCCATAACATAAACCTCACAAATAAAGTTAACATCTTATAAGATATACTTCTGTACCCTCAGTGTTTGATTTTGCAATGATTTCACTGTTTGGATGTGTTTTTCTATTTGTGTCTTTTGTTGTGCACATTCAGCAAGTATACGGCTGTTTTCTGATTTTTTTCAATTTTCTACTGTCCCATAACATAAACCTCACGCATAAAGTTAAAATCTTATAAGATATAGTTACATGCTGCCAGTGTTTGATTTTGCAATGATTTCACTGTTTGGATGTGTTTTTCTATTTGTGTCTTTTGTTGTGCACATTCAGCAAGTATACGGCTGTTTTCTGATTTTTTTCAATTTTCTACTGTCCCATAACATAAACCTCACAAATAAAGTTAACATCTTATAAGATATACTTCTGTAACCTCAGTGTTTGATTTTGCAATGATTTCACTGTTTGGATGTGTTTTTCTATTTGTGTCTTTTGTTGTGCACATTCAGCAAGTATACGGCTGTTTTCTGATTTTTTTCAATTTTCTACTGTCCCATAACATAAACCTCACAAATAAAGTTAACATCTTATAAGATATACTTATGTAACCTCAGTGTTTGATTTTGCAATGATTTCACTGTTTGGATGTGTTTTTCTATTTGTGTCTGTTTTTGTGCACATTCAGCAAGTATACGGCTGTTTTCTGATTTTTTTCAATTTTCTACTGTCCCATAACAAACCTCACAAATAAAGTTAACATCTTATAAGATATACTTCTGTAACCTCAGTGTTTGATTTTGCAATGATTTCACTGTTTGGATGTGTTTTTCTATTTGTGTCCGTTTTTGTGCACATTCAGCAAGTATACGGCTGTTTTCTGATTTTTTCAATTTTCTACTGTCCCATAACATAAACCTCACACATAAAGTTAACATCTTATAAGATATACTTCTGTAACCTCAGTGTTTGATTTTGCAATGATTTCACTGTTTGGATGTGTTTTTCTATTTGTGTCTGTTTTTGTGCATATTCAGCAAGTATACGGCTGTTTTCTGATTTTTTTCAATTTTCTACTGTCCCATAACATAAACCTCACAAATAAAGTTAACATCTTATAAGATATACTTCTGTACCCTCAGTGTTTGATTTTGCAATGATTTCACTGTTTGGATGTGTTTTTCTATTTGTGTCTTTTGTTGTGCACATTCAGCAAGTATACGGCTGTTTTCTGATTTTTTTCAATTTCTACTGTCCCATAACATAAACCTCACAAATAAAGTTAAAATCTTATAAGATATAGTTATATGCCGTCAGTGTTTGATTTTGCAATGATTTCACTGTTTGGATGTGTTTTTCTATTTGTGTCTTTTGTTGTGCACATTCAGCAAGTATACGGCTGTTTTCTAATTTTTTTAAATTTTCTACTATCCCATAACATAAACCTCACAAATAAAGTTAACATCTTATAAGATATACTTCTGTACCCTCAGTGTTTGATTTTGCAATGATTTCACTGTTTGGATGTGTTTTTCTATTTGTGTCTTTTGTTGTGCACATTCAGCAAGTATCGACTGATTTTTTTCAATTTTCTACTGTCCCATAACATAAACCTCACAAATGAAGTGAACATCTTATAAGATATAGTTATATGCCGTCAGTGTTTGATTTTGCAATGATTTCACTGTTTGGATGTGTTTTTCTATTTGTGTCTGTTTTTGTGCGAATTCAGCAAGTTTACGGCTGTTTTCTGTTTTTTTTCAATTTTCTACTGTCCCATAACATAAACCTCACAAATAAAGTTAAAATCTTATAAGATATACTTCTGTAACCTCAGTGTTTGATTTTGCAATGATTTCACTGTTTGGATGTGTTTTTCTATTTGTGTCTTTTGTTGTGCACATTCAGCAAGTATACGGCTGTTTTCTGATTTTTTTTCAATTTTCTATTGTCCCATAACATAAACCTCACAAATAAAGTTAACATCTTATAAGATATACTTCTGTAACCTCAGTGTTTGATTTTGCAATGATTTCACTGTTTGGATGTGTTTTTCTATTTGTGTCTGTTTTTGTGCACATTCAGCAAGTATACGGCTGTTTTCTGATTTTTTTCAATTTTCTACTGTCCCATAACAAACCTCACAAATAAAGTTAACATCTTATAAGATATACTTCTGTAACCTCAGTGTTTGATTTTGCAATGATTTCACTGTTTGGATCTGTTTTTCTATTTGTGTCTGTTTTGTGCACATTCAGCAAGTATACGGCTGTTTTCTGATTTTTTTCAATTTTCTACTGTCCCATAACATAAACCTCACAAATAAAGTTAACATCTTATAAGATATACTTCTGTAACCTCAGTGTTTGATTTTGCAATGATTTTACTGTTTGGATGTGTTTTTCTATTTGTGTCTGTTTTTGTGCGAATTCAGCAAGTATACGGCTGTTTTCTGTTTTTTTTCAATTTTCTACTGTCCCATGACATAAACCTCACAAATAAAGTTAAAATCTTATGAGATATAGTTATATGCCTTCAGTGTTTGATTTTGCAATGATTTCACTGTTTGGATGTGTTTTTCTATTTGTGTCTGTTTTGTGCACATTCAGCAAGTATACGGCTGTTTTCTGATTTTTTTCAATTTTCTCCTCGCCCATAACATAAACCTCACAAATAAAGTTAACATCTTATAAGATATACTTCTGTAACCTCAGTGTTTGATTTTGCAATGATTTCACTGTTTGGATGTGTTTTTCTATTTGTGTCTTTTGTTGTGCACATTCAGCAAGTATACGGCTGTTTTCTGATTTTTTTCAATTTTCTACTGTCCCATAACATAAACCTCACAAATAAAGTTAACATCTTATAAGATATACTTCTGTAACCTCAGTGTTTGATTTTGCAATGATTTCACTGTTTGGATGTGTTTTTCTATTTGTGTCTGTTTTTGTGCACATTCAGCAAGTATACGGCTGTTTTCTGATTTTTTTCAATTTTCTACTGTCCCATAACATAAACCTCACAAATAAAGTTAACATCTTATAAGATATAGTTATATGCCTTCAGTGTTTGATTTTGCAATGATTTTACTGTTTGGATGTGTTTTTCTATTTGTGTCTGTTTTTGTGCGAATTCAGCAAGTATACGGCTGTTTTCTGTTTTTTTTCTATTTTCTACTGTCCCATAACATAAACCTCACAAATAAAGTTAAAATCTCATGAGATATAGTTATATGCCTTCAGTGTTTGATTTTGCAATGATTTCACTGTTTGGATGTGTTTTTCTATTTGTGTCTGTTTTGTGCACATTCAGCAAGTATACGGCTGTTTTCTGATTTTTTTCAATTTTCTCCTCGCCCATAACATAAACCTCACAAATAAAGTTAACATCTTATAAGATATACTTCTGTAACCTCAGTGTTTGATTTTGCAATGATTTCACTGTTTGGATGTGTTTTTCTATTTGTGTCTGTTTTTGTGCACATTCAGCAAGTATACGGCTGTTTTCTGATTTTTTTCAATTTTCTACTGTCCCATAACATAAACCTCACAAATAAAGTTAACATCTTATAAGATATACTTCTGTAACCTCAGTGTTTGATTTTGCAATGATTTCACATTTTGGATGTGTTTTTCTATTTGTGTCTGTTTTTGTGCACATTCAGCAAGTATACGGCTGTTTTCTGATTTTTTTCAATTTTCTACTGTCCCATAACATAAACCTCACAAATAAAGTTAACATCTTATAAGATATAGTTATATGCCGTCAGTGTTTGATTTTGCAATGATTTCACTGTTTGGATGTGTTTTTCTATTTGTGTTTTTTGTTGTGCACATTCAGCAAGTATACGGCTGTTTTCTGATTTTTTTCAATTTTCTACTGTCCCATAACATAAACCTCACAAATAAAGTTAACATCTTATAAGATATACTTCTATTTGATTTTGCAATGATTTCACTGTTTGGATGTGTTTTTCTATTTGTGTCTTTTGTTTTGCACATTCAGCAAGTATACGGCTGTTTTCTGATTTTTTTTACTTTTCTACTGTCCCATAACATAAACCTCACAAATAAAGTTAACATCTTATAAGATATACTTCTGTACCCTCAGTGTTTGATTTTACAATGATTTCACTGTTTGGATGTGTTTTTCTATTTGTGTCTTTTGTTGTGCACATTCAGCAAGTATCGACTGTTTTCTGATTTTTTTCAATTTTCTACTGTCCCATAACATAAACCTCACAAATGAAGTTAACATCTTATAAGATATAGTTATATGCCGTCAGTGTTTGATTTTGCAATGATTTCACTGTTTGGATGTGTTTTTCTATTTGTGTCTGTTTTGTGCACATTCAGCAAGTATACGGCTGTTTTCTGATTTTTTTCAATTTTCTACTGTCCCATAACATAAACCTCACAAATAAAGTTAACATCTTATATGATATACTTCTGTAACCTCAGTGTTTGATTTTGCAATGATTTCACTGTTTGGATGTGTTTTTCTATTTGTGTCTGTTTTGTGCACATTCAGCAAGTATACGGCTGTTTTCTGATTTTTTTCAATTTTCTACTGTCCCATAACATAAACCTCACAAATAAAGTTAACATCTTATAAGATATACTTCTGTTTGATTTTGCAATGATTTCACTGTTTGGATGTGTTTTTCTATTTGTGTCTTTTGTTTTGAACATTCAGCAAGTATACGGCTGTTTTCTGATTTTTTTTAATTTTCTACTGTCCCATAACATAAACCTCACAAATAAAGTTAACATCTTATAAGATATACTTCTGTACCCTCAGTGTTTGATTTTGCAATGATTTCACTGTTTGGATGTGTTTTTCTATTTGTGTCTTTTGTTGTGCACATTCAGCAAGTATCGACTGTTTTCTGATTTTTTTCAATTTTCTACTGTCCCATAACATAAACCTCACAAATAAAGTTAACATCTTATAAGATATAGTTATATGCCTCCAGTGTTTGATTTTGCAATGATTTCACTGTTTGGATGTGTTTTTCTATTTGTGTCTGTTTTGTGCACATTCAGCAAGTATACGGCTGTTTTCTGTTTTTTTTCAATTTTCTACTGTCCCATAACATAAACCTCACAAATAAAGTTAAAATCTCATGAGATATAGTTATATGCCTTCAGTGTTTGATTTTGCAATGATTTCACTGTTTGGATGTGTTTTTCTATTTGTGTCTGTTTTGTGCACATTCAGCAAGTATACGGCTGTTTTCTGATTTTTTTCAATTTTCTCCTCGCCCATAACATAAACCTCACAAATAAAGTTAACATCTTATAAGATATACTTCTGTAACCTCAGTGTTTGATTTTGCAATGATTTCACTGTTTGGATGTGTTTTTCTATTTGTGTCTGTTTTTGTGCACATTCAGCAAGTATACGGCTGTTTTCTGATTTTTTTCAATTTTCTACTGTCCCATAACATAAACCTCACAAATAAAGTTAACATCTTATAAGATATACTTCTGTAACCTCAGTGTTTGATTTTGCAATGATTTCACATTTTGGATGTGTTTTTCTATTTGTGTCTGTTTTTGTGCACATTCAGCAAGTATACGGCTGTTTTCTGATTTTTTTCAATTTTCTACTGTCCCATAACATAAACCTCACAAATAAAGTTAACATCTTATAAGATATAGTTATATGCCGTCAGTGTTTGATTTTGCAATGATTTCACTGTTTGGATGTGTTTTTCTATTTGTGTTTTTTGTTGTGCACATTCAGCAAGTATACGGCTGTTTTCTGATTTTTTTCAATTTTCTACTGTCCCATAACATAAACCTCACAAATAAAGTTAACATCTTATAAGATATACTTCTGTTTGATTTTGCAATGATTTCACTGTTTGGATGTGTTTTTCTATTTGTGTCTTTTGTTTTGCACATTCAGCAAGTATACGGCTGTTTTCTGATTTTTTTCAATTTTCAACTGTCCCATAACATAAACCTCACAAATAAAGTTAACATCTTATAAGATATAGTTATATGCCGTCAGTGTTTGATTTTGCAATGATTTCACTGTTTGGATGTGTTTTTCTATTTGTTTCTGTTTTGTGCACATTCAGCAAGTATACGGCTGTTTTCTGATTTTTTTCAATTTTCTACTGTCCCATAACATAAACCTCACAAATAAAGTTAACATCTTATAAGATATACTTCTGTAACCTCAGTGTTTGATTTTGCAATGATTTGACTGTTTGGATGTGTTTTTCTATTTGTGTCTGTTTTTGTGCACATTCAGCAAGTATACGGCTGTTTTCTGATTTTTTTCAATTTTCTACTGTCCCATAACATAAACCTCACAAATAAAGTTAACATCTTATAAGATATAGTTATATGCCGTCAGTGTTTGATTTTGCAATGATTTCACTGTTTGGATGTGTTTTTCTATGTGTGTCTTTTGTTGTGCACATTCAGCAAGTATACGGCTGTTTTCTGATTTTTTTCAAATTTCTACTGTCCCATAACATAAACCTCACAAATAAAGTTAAAATCTTATAAGATATACTTCTGTACCCTCAGTGTTTGATTTTGCAATGATTTCACTGTTTGGATGTGTTTTTCTATTTGTGTTTTTATGCGCATTCAGCTGAGATAAGGCTGTTTTCGGATTTTTTTCAATTTTCTACTGTCCCATAACATAAACCTCACAAATAAAGTTAAAATCTCATAAGATATAGTTATATGCCGTCAGTGTTTGATTTTGAAATGATTTCACTGTTTGGATGTGTTTTTCTATTGGTGTCTGTTTGTGTGCGCATTCAGCTGAGATAAGGCTGTTTCCGGATTTTTTAATTTTTCTGCTGTCCCATAACATAAACCTCACAAATGAAGTTAACTTCTTAAAAGATTTAGTTCTGTACCCTCAGTGTTTGATTTTACAAAGATTTCACTAATTGGATATGTTTTTCTATGTGTGTCTGTGTTTGTGCACATTCAGCAAGTATACGGCTGTTTTCTGATTTTTTTCAATTTTCTACTGTCCCATAACATAAACCTCACAAATAAAGTTAACATAAGATATACTTCTGTACCCTCAGTGTTTGATTTTGCAATGATTTCACTGTTCGGATGTGTTTTTCTATTTGTGTTTTTATGCGCATTCAGCAAGTATACGGCTGTTTTCTGATTTTTTCAATTTTCTACTGTCCCATAACATAAACCTCACACATAAAGTTAACATCTTATAAGATATAGTTATATGCCGTCAGTGTTTGATTTTGCAATGATTTCACTGTTTGGATGTGTTTTTCTATTTGTGTCTTTTGTTGTGCACATTCAGCAAGTATACGGCTGTTTTCTAATTTTTTTAAATTTTCTACTATCCCATAACATAAACCTCACAAATAAAGTTAACATCTTATAAGATATACTTCTGTACCCTCAGTGTTTGATTTTGCAATGATTTCACTGTTTGGATGTGTTTTTCTATTTGTGTCTTTTGTTGTGCACATTCAGCAAGTATACGGCTGTTTTCTGATTTTTTTCAATTTTCTACTGTCCCATAACATAAACCTCACGCATAAAGTTAAAATCTTATAAGATATAGTTACATGCTGCCAGTGTTTGATTTTGCAATGATTTCACTGTTTGGATGTGTTTTTCTATTTGTGTCTTTTGTTGTGCACATTCAGCAAGTATACGGCTGTTTTCTGATTTTTTTCAATTTTCTACTGTCCCATAACATAAACCTCACAAATAAAGTTAACATCTTATAAGATATACTTCTGTAACCTCAGTGTTTGATTTTGCAATGATTTCACTGTTTGGATGTGTTTTTCTATTTGTGTCTTTTGTTGTGCACATTCAGCAAGTATACGGCTGTTTTCTGATTTTTTTCAATTTTCTACTGTCCCATAACATAAACCTCACAAATAAAGTTAACATCTTATAAGATATACTTCTGTAACCTCAGTGTTTGATTTTGCAATGATTTCACTGTTTGGATGTGTTTTTCTATTTGTGTCTGTTTTTGTGCACATTCAGCAAGTATACGGCTGTTTTCTGATTTTTTTCAATTTTCTACTGTCCCATAACAAACCTCACAAATAAAGTTAACATCTTATAAGATATACTTCTGTAACCTCAGTGTTTGATTTTGCAATGATTTCACTGTTTGGATGTGTTTTTCTATTTGTGTCCGTTTTTGTGCACATTCAGCAAGTATACGGCTGTTTTCTGATTTTTTCAATTTTCTACTGTCCCATAACATAAACCTCACACATAAAGTTAACATCTTATAAGATATACTTCTGTAACCTCAGTGTTTGATTTTGCAATGATTTCACTGTTTGGATGTGTTTTTCTATTTGTGTCTGTTTTTGTGCATATTCAGCAAGTATACGGCTGTTTTCTGATTTTTTTCAATTTTCTACTGTCCCATAACATAAACCTCACAAATAAAGTTAACATCTTATAAGATATACTTCTGTACCCTCAGTGTTTGATTTTGCAATCATTTCACTGTTTGGATGTGTTTTTCTATTTGTGTCTTTTGTTGTGCACATTCAGCAAGTATACGGCTGTTTTCTGATTTTTTTCAATTTCTACTGTCCCATAACATAAACCTCACAAATAAAGTTAAAATCTTATAAGATATAGTTATATGCCGTCAGTGTTTGATTTTGCAATGATTTCACTGTTTGGATGTGTTTTTCTATTTGTGTCTTTTGTTGTGCACATTCAGCAAGTATACGGCTGTTTTCTAATTTTTTTTAATTTTCTACTATCCCATAACATAAACCTCACAAATAAAGTTAACATCTTATAAGATATACTTCTGTACCCTCAGTGTTTGATTTTGCAATGATTTCACTGTTTGGATGTGTTTTTCTATTTGTGTCTTTTGTTGTGCACATTCAGCAAGTATCGACTGATTTTTTTCAATTTTCTACTGTCCCATAACATAAACCTCACAAATGAAGTGAACATCTTATAAGATATAGTTATATGCCGTCAGTGTTTGATTTTGCAATGATTTCACTGTTTGGATGTGTTTTTCTATTTGTGTCTGTTTTTGTGCGAATTCAGCAAGTTTACGGCTGTTTTCTGTTTTTTTTTCAATTTTCTACTGTCCCATAACATAAACCTCACAAATAAAGTTAAAATCTTATAAGATATACTTCTGTAACCTCAGTGTTTGATTTTGCAATGATTTCACTGTTTGGATGTGTTTTTCTATTTGTGTCTTTTGTTGTGCACATTCAGCAAGTATACGGCTGTTTTCTGATTTTTTTTCAATTTTCTATTGTCCCATAACATAAACCTCACAAATAAAGTTAACATCTTATAAGATATACTTCTGTAACCTCAGTGTTTGATTTTGCAATGATTTCACTGTTTGGATGTGTTTTTCTATTTGTGTCTGTTTTTGTGCACATTCAGCAAGTATACGGCTGTTTTCTGATTTTTTTCAATTTTCTACTGTCCCATAACAAACCTCACAAATAAAGTTAACATCTTATAAGATATACTTCTGTAACCTCAGTGTTTGATTTTGCAATGATTTCACTGTTTGGATCTGTTTTTCTATTTGTGTCTGTTTTGTGCACATTCAGCAAGTATACGGCTGTTTTCTGATTTTTTTCAATTTTCTACTGTCCCATAACATAAACCTCACAAATAAAGTTAACATCTTATAAGATATACTTCTGTAACCTCAGTGTTTGATTTTGCAATGATTTTACTGTTTGGATGTGTTTTTCTATTTGTGTCTGTTTTTGTGCGAATTCAGCAAGTATACGGCTGTTTTCTGTTTTTTTTCAATTTTCTACTGTCCCATGACATAAACCTCACAAATAAAGTTAAAATCTTATGAGATATAGTTATATGCCTTCAGTGTTTGATTTTGCAATGATTTCACTGTTTGGATGTGTTTTTCTATTTGTGTCTGTTTTGTGCACATTCAGCAAGTATACGGCTGTTTTCTGATTTTTTTCAATTTTCTCCTCGCCCATAACATAAACCTCACAAATAAAGTTAACATCTTATAAGATATACTTCTGTACCCTCAGTGTTTGATTTTGCAATGATTTCACTGTTTGGATGTGTTTTTCTATTTGTGTCTTTTGTTGTGCACATTCAGCAAGTATCGACTGATTTTTTTCAATTTTCTACTGTCCCATAACATAAACCTCACAAATGAAGTGAACATCTTATAAGATATAGTTATATGCCGTCAGTGTTTGATTTTGCAATGATTTCACTGTTTGGATGTGTTTTTCTATTTGTGTCTGTTTTTGTGCGAATTCAGCAAGTTTACGGCTGTTTTCTGTTTTTTTTCAATTTTCTACTGTCCCATAACATAAACCTCACAAATAAAGTTAAAATCTTATAAGATATACTTCTGTAACCTCAGTGTTTGATTTTGCAATGATTTCACTGTTTGGATGTGTTTTTCTATTTGTGTCTTTTGTTGTGCACATTCAGCAAGTATACGGCTGTTTTCTGATTTTTTTTCAATTTTCTATTGTCCCATAACATAAACCTCACAAATAAAGTTAACATCTTATAAGATATACTTCTGTAACCTCAGTGTTTGATTTTGCAATGATTTCACTGTTTGGATGTGTTTTTCTATTTGTGTCTGTTTTTGTGCACATTCAGCAAGTATACGGCTGTTTTCTGATTTTTTTCAATTTTCTACTGTCCCATAACAAACCTCACAAATAAAGTTAACATCTTATAAGATATACTTCTGTAACCTCAGTGTTTGATTTTGCAATGATTTCACTGTTTGGATCTGTTTTTCTATTTGTGTCTGTTTTGTGCACATTCAGCAAGTATACGGCTGTTTTCTGATTTTTTTCAATTTTCTACTGTCCCATAACATAAACCTCACAAATAAAGTTAACATCTTATAAGATATACTTCTGTAACCTCAGTGTTTGATTTTGCAATGATTTTACTGTTTGGATGTGTTTTTCTATTTGTGTCTGTTTTTGTGCGAATTCAGCAAGTATACGGCTGTTTTCTGTTTTTTTTCAATTTTCTACTGTCCCATGACATAAACCTCACAAATAAAGTTAAAATCTTATGAGATATAGTTATATGCCTTCAGTGTTTGATTTTGCAATGATTTCACTGTTTGGATGTGTTTTTCTATTTGTGTCTGTTTTGTGCACATTCAGCAAGTATACGGCTGTTTTCTGATTTTTTTCAATTTTCTCCTCGCCCATAACATAAACCTCACAAATAAAGTTAACATCTTATAAGATATACTTCTGTAACCTCAGTGTTTGATTTTGCAATGATTTCACTGTTTGGATGTGTTTTTCTATTTGTGTCTTTTGTTGTGCACATTCAGCAAGTATACGGCTGTTTTCTGATTTTTTTCAATTTTCTACTGTCCCATAACATAAACCTCACAAATAAAGTTAACATCTTATAAGATATACTTCTGTAACCTCAGTGTTTGATTTTGCAATGATTTCACTGTTTGGATGTGTTTTTCTATTTGTGTCTGTTTTTGTGCACATTCAGCAAGTATACGGCTGTTTTCTGATTTTTTTCAATTTTCTACTGTCCCATAACATAAACCTCACAAATAAAGTTAACATCTTATAAGATATAGTTATATGCCTTCAGTGTTTGATTTTGCAATGATTTTACTGTTTGGATGTGTTTTTCTATTTGTGTCTGTTTTTGTGCGAATTCAGCAAGTATACGGCTGTTTTCTGTTTTTTTTCAATTTTCTACTGTCCCATAACATAAACCTCACAAATAAAGTTAAAATCTCATGAGATATAGTTATATGCCTTCAGTGTTTGATTTTGCAATGATTTCACTGTTTGGATGTGTTTTTCTATTTGTGTCTGTTTTGTGCACATTCAGCAAGTATACGGCTGTTTTCTGATTTTTTTCAATTTTCTCCTCGCCCATAACATAAACCTCACAAATAAAGTTAACATCTTATAAGATATACTTCTGTAACCTCAGTGTTTGATTTTGCAATGATTTCACTGTTTGGATGTGTTTTTCTATTTGTGTCTGTTTTTGTGCACATTCAGCAAGTATACGGCTGTTTTCTGATTTTTTTCAATTTTCTACTGTCCCATAACATAAACCTCACAAATAAAGTTAACATCTTATAAGATATACTTCTGTAACCTCAGTGTTTGATTTTGCAATGATTTCACATTTTGGATGTGTTTTTCTATTTGTGTCTGTTTTTGTGCACATTCAGCAAGTATACGGCTGTTTTCTGATTTTTTTCAATTTTCTACTGTCCCATAACATAAACCTCACAAATAAAGTTAACATCTTATAAGATATAGTTATATGCCGTCAGTGTTTGATTTTGCAATGATTTCACTGTTTGGATGTGTTTTTCTATTTGTGTTTTTTGTTGTGCACATTCAGCAAGTATACGGCTGTTTTCTGATTTTTTTCAATTTTCTACTGTCCCATAACATAAACCTCACAAATAAAGTTAACATCTTATAAGATATACTTCTGTTTGATTTTGCAATGATTTCACTGTTTGGATGTGTTTTTCTATTTGTGTCTTTTGTTTTGCACATTCAGCAAGTATACGGCTGTTTTCTGATTTTTTTTACTTTTCTACTGTCCCATAACATAAACCTCACAAATAAAGTTAACATCTTATAAGATATACTTCTGTACCCTCAGTGTTTGATTTTACAATGATTTCACTGTTTGGATGTGTTTTTCTATTTGTGTCTTTTGTTGTGCACATTCAGCAAGTATCGACTGTTTTCTGATTTTTTTCAATTTTCTACTGTCCCATAACATAAACCTCACAAATGAAGTTAACATCTTATAAGATATAGTTATATGCCGTCAGTGTTTGATTTTGCAATGATTTCACTGTTTGGATGTGTTTTTCTATTTGTGTCTTTTGTTGTGCACATTCAGCAAGTATCGACTGTTTTCTGATTTTTTTCAATTTTCTACTGTCCCATAACATAAACCTCACAAATGAAGTTAACATCTTATAAGATATAGTTATATGCCGTCAGTGTTTGATTTTGCAATGATTTCACTGTTTGGATGTGTTTTTCTATTTGTGTCTGTTTTGTGCACATTCAGCAAGTATACGGCTGTTTTCTGATTTTTTTCAATTTTCTACTGTCCCATAACATAAACCTCACAAATAAAGTTAACATCTTATATGATATACTTCTGTAACCTCAGTGTTTGATTTTGCAATGATTTCACATTTTGGATGTGTTTTTCTATTTGTGTCTGTTTTTGTGCACATTCAGCAAGTATACGGCTGTTTTCTGATTTTTTTCAATTTTCTACTGTCCCATAACATAAACCTCACAAATAAAGTTAACATCTTATAAGATATACTTCTGTTTGATTTTGCAATGATTTCACTGTTTGGATGTGTTTTTCTATTTGTGTCTTTTGTTTTGAACATTCAGCAAGTATACGGCTGTTTTCTGATTTTTTTTAATTTTCTACTGTCCCATAACATAAACCTCACAAATAAAGTTAACATCTTATAAGATATACTTCTGTACCCTCAGTGTTTGATTTTGCAATGATTTCACTGTTTGGATGTGTTTTTCTATTTGTGTCTTTTGTTGTGCACATTCAGCAAGTATCGACTGTTTTCTGATTTTTTTCAATTTTCTACTGTCCCATAACATAAACCTCACAAATAAAGTTAACATCTTATAAGATATAGTTATATGCCTCCAGTGTTTGATTTTGCAATGATTTCACTGTTTGGATGTGTTTTTCTATTTGTGTCTGTTTTGTGCACATTCAGCAAGTATACGGCTGTTTTCTGATTTTTTTCAATTTTCTCCTCGCCCATAACATAAACCTCACAAATAAAGTTAACATCTTATAAGATATACTTCTGTAACCTCAGTGTTTGATTTTGCAATGATTTCACTGTTTGGATGTGTTTTTCTATGTGTGTCTGTGTTTGTGGACATTCAGCAAGTATACGGCTGTTTTCTGATTTTTTTCAATTTCCTACTCTCCCATAACATAAACCTCACAAATAAAGTTAACATCTTATAAGATATACTTCTGTAACCTCAGTGTTTGATTTTGCAATGATTTCACTGTTTGGATGTGTTTTTCTATTTGTGTCTGTTTTTGTGCACATTCAGCAAGTATACAGCTGTTTTCTGATTTTTTTCAATTTTCTACTGTCCCATAACATAAACCTCACAAATAAAGTTAACATCTTATAAGATATAGTTATATGCCTTCAGTGTTTGATTTTGCAATGATTTTACTGTTTGGATGTGTTTTTCTATTTGTGTCTGTTTTTGTGCGAATTCAGCAAGTATACGGCTGTTTTCTGTTTTTTTTCAATTTTCTACTGTCCCATAACATAAACCTCACAAATAAAGTTAAAATCTCATGAGATATAGTTATATGCCTTCAGTGTTTGATTTTGCAATGATTTCACTGTTTGGATGTGTTTTTCTATTTGTGTCTGTTTTGTGCACATTCAGCAAGTATACGGCTGTTTTCTGATTTTTTTCAATTTTCTCCTCGCCCATAACATAAACCTCACAAATAAAGTTAACATCTTATAAGATATACTTCTGTAACCTCAGTGTTTGATTTTGCAATGATTTCACTGTTTGGATGTGTTTTTCTATTTGTGTCTGTTTTTGTGCACATTCAGCAAGTATACGGCTGTTTTCTGATTTTTTTCAATTTTCTACTGTCCCATAACATAAACCTCACAAATAAAGTTAACATCTTATAAGATATACTTCTGTAACCTCAGTGTTTGATTTTGCAATGATTTCACATTTTGGATGTGTTTTTCTATTTGTGTCTGTTTTTGTGCACATTCAGCAAGTATACGGCTGTTTTCTGATTTTTTTCAATTTTCTACTGTCCCATAACATAAACCTCACAAATAAAGTTAACATCTTATAAGATATAGTTATATGCCGTCAGTGTTTGATTTTGCAATGATTTCACTGTTTGGATGTGTTTTTCTATTTGTGTTTTTTGTTGTGCACATTCAGCAAGTATACGGCTGTTTTCTGATTTTTTTCAATTTTCTACTGTCCCATAACATAAACCTCACAAATAAAGTTAACATCTTATATGATATACTTCTGTAACCTCAGTGTTTGATTTTGCAATGATTTCACTGTTTGGATGTGTTTTTCTATTTGTGTCTGTTTTGTGCACATTCAGCAAGTATACGGCTGTTTTCTGATTTTTTTCAATTTTCTACTGTCCCATAACATAAACCTCACAAATAAAGTTAACATCTTATAAGATATACTTCTGTTTGATTTTGCAATGATTTCACTGTTTGGATGTGTTTTTCTATTTGTGTCTTTTGTTTTGAACATCCAGCAAGTATACGGCTGTTTTCTGATTTTTTTTAATTTTCTACTGTCCCATAACATAAACCTCACAAATAAAGTTAACATCTTATAAGATATACTTCTGTACCCTCAGTGTTTGATTTTGCAATGATTTCACTGTTTGGATGTGTTTTTCTATTTGTGTCTTTTGTTGTGCACATTCAGCAAGTATCGACTGTTTTCTGATTTTTTTCAATTTTCTACTGTCCCATAACATAAACCTCACAAATAAAGTTAACATCTTATAAGATATAGTTATATGCCTCCAGTGTTTGATTTTGCAATGATTTCACTGTTTGGATGTGTTTTTCTATTTGTGTCTGTTTTGTGCACATTCAGCAAGTATACGGCTGTTTTCTGATTTTTTTCAATTTTCTCCTCGCCCATAACATAAACCTCACAAATAAAGTTAACATCTTATAAGATATACTTCTGTAACCTCAGTGTTTGATTTTGCAATGATTTCACTGTTTGGATGTGTTTTTCTATGTGTGTCTGTGTTTGTGGACATTCAGCAAGTATACGGCTGTTTTCTGATTTTTTTCAATTTCCTACTCTCCCATAACATAAACCTCACAAATAAAGTTATTATCTTATAAGATATACTTCTGTAACCTCAGTGTTTGATTTTGCAATGATTTCACTGTTTGGGTGTGTTTTTCTATTTGTGTCTGTTTTGTGCACATTCAGCAAGTGTACGGCTGTTTTCTGATTTTTTTCAATTTTCTACTGTCCCATAACATAAACCTCACAAATAAAGTTAACATCTTATAAGATATAGTTATATGCCTTCAGTGTTTGATTTTGCAATGATTTCACTGTTTGGATGTGTTTTTCTATTTGTGTCTGTTTTGTGCACATTCAGCAAGTATACGGCTGTTTTCTGATTTTTTTCAATTTTCTCCTCGCCCATAACATAAACCTCACAAATAAAGTTAACATCTTATAAGATATACTTCTGTAACCTCAGTGTTTGATTTTGCAATATTTTCACTGTTTGGATGTGTTTTTCTATTTGTGTCTTTTGTTGTGCACATTCAGCAAGTATACGGCTGTTTTCTGATTTTTTTCAATTTTCTACTGTCCCATAACATAAACCTCACAAATAAAGTTACCATCTTATAAGATATACTTCTGTAACCTCAGTGTTTGATTTTGCAATGATTTCACTGTTTGGATGTGTTTTTCTATTTGTGTCTGTTTTTGTGCACATTCAGCAAGTATACGACTGTTTTCTGATTTTTTTCAATTTTCTACTGTCCCATAACAAACCTTAAAAATAAAGTTAACATCTTATAAGATATACTTCTGTAACCTCAGTTATTTGATTTTGCAATGATTTCACTGTTTGGATGTGTTTTTCTATTTGTGTCTGTTTTGTGCACATTCAGCAAGTATACGGCTGTTTTCTGATTTTTTTCAATTTTCTACTGTCCCATAACATAAACCTCACAAATAAAGTTAACATCTTATAAGATATACTTCTGTAACCTCAGTGTTTGATTTTGCAATGATTTTACTGTTTGGATGTGTTTTTCTATTTGTGTCTGTTTTTGTGCGAATTCAGCAAGTATACGGCTGTTTTCTGTTTTTTTTCAATTTTCTACTGTCCCATAACATAAACCTCACAAATAAAGTTAAAATCTTATGAGATATAGTTATATGCCTTCAGTGTTTGATTTTGCAATGATTTCACTGTTTGGATGTGTTTTTCTATTTTTGTCTGTTTTGTGCACATTCAGCAAGTATACGGCTGTTTTCTGATTTTTTTCAATTTTCTCCTCGCCCATAACATAAACCTCACAAATAAAGTTAACATCTTATAAGATATACTTCTGTAACCTCAGTGTTTGATTTTGCAATGATTTCACTGTTTGGATGTGTTTTTCTATTTGTGTCTTTTGTTGTGCACATTCAGCAAGTATACGGCTGTTTTCTGATTTTTTTCAATTTTCTACTGTCCCATAACATAAACCTCACAAATAAAGTTAACATCTTATAAGATATACTTCTGTAACCTCAGTGTTTGATTTTGCAATGATTTCACTGTTTGGATGTGTTTTTCTATTTGTGTCTGTTTTTGTGCACATTCAGCAAGTATACGGCTGTTTTCTGATTTTTTTCAATTTTCTACTGTCCCATAACATAAACCTCACAAATAAAGTTAACATCTTATAAGATATAGTTATATGCCTTCAGTGTTTGATTTTGCAATGATTTTAATGTTTGGATGTGTTTTTCTATTTGTGTCTGTTTTGTGCACATTCAGCAAGTATACGGCTGTTTTCTGATTTTTTTCAATTTTCTCCTCGCCCATAACATAAACCTCACAAATAAAGTTAACATCTTATAAGATATAGTTATATGCCTTCAGTGTTTGATTTTGCAATGATTTCACTGTTTGGATGTGTTTTTCTATTTGTGTCTTTTGTTGTGCACATTCAGCAAGTATCGACTGTTTTCTGATTTTTTTCAATTTTCTACTGTCCCATAACATAAACCTCACAAATGAAGTTAACATCTTATAAGATATAGTTATATGCCGTCAGTGTTTGATTTTGCAATGATTTCACTGTTTGGATGTGTTTTTCTATTTGAGTCTGTTTTGTGCACATTCAGCAAGTATACGGCTGTTTTCTGATTTTTTTCAATTTTCTACTGTCCCATAATATAAACCTCACAAATAAAGTTAAAATCTTATAAGATATAGTTATATGCCTTCAGTGTTTGATTTTGCAATGATTTCACTGTTTGGATGTGTTTTTCTATTTGTGTCTGTTTTTGTGCGCATTCAGCAAGTATACGGCTGTTTTCTGATTTTTTTCAATTTTCTACTGTCCCATAACATAAACCTCACAAATAAAGTTAAAATCTTATAAGATATACTTCTGTAACCTCAGTGTTTGATTTTGCAATGATTTCACTGTTTGGATGTGTTTTTCTATTTGTGTCTGTTTTGTGCACATTCAGCAAGTATACGGCTGTTTTCTGATTTTTTTCAATTTTCTACTGTCCCATAACATAAACCTCACAAATAAAGTTAAAATCTTATAAGATATAGTTATATGCCGTCAGTGTTTGATTTTGCAATGATTTCACTGTTTGGATGTGTTTTTCTATTTGTGTCTTTTGTTGTGCACATTCAGCAAGTATACGGCTGTTTTCTGATTTTTTTCAATTTTCTACTGTCCCATAACATAAACCTCACAAATAAAGTTAACATCTTATAAGATATACTTCTGTAACCTCAGTGTTTGATTTTGCAATGATTTCACTGTTTGGATGTGTTTTTCTATTTGTGTCTGTTTTTGTGCGCATTCAGCAAGTATACGGCTGTTTTCTGATTTTTTTCAATTTTCTACTGTCCCATAACATAAACGTCACAAATAAAGTTAAAATCTTATAAGATATAGTTATTTACCCTCAGTGTTTGATTTTGCAATGATTTCACTGTTCGGATGTGTTTTTCTATTTGTGTCTGTTTTGTGCACATTCAGCAAGTATACGGCTGTTTTCTGATTTTTTTCAATTTTCTACTGTCCCATAACATAAACCTCATAAATAAAGTTAACATCTTATAAGATATAGTTATATGCCTTGAGTGTTTGATTCTGCAATGATTTCACTGTTTGGATGTGTTTTTCTATTTGTGTCTGTTTTTGTGCACATTCAGCAAGTATACGGCTGTTTTCTGATTTTTTTCAATTTTCTACTGTCCCATAACATAAACCTCACAAATAAAGTTAAAATCTTATAAGATATAGTTATATGCCGTCAGTGTTTGATTTTGCAATGATTTCACTGTTTGGATGTGTTTTTCTATTTGTGTCTTTTGTTGTGCACATTCAGCAAGTATACGGCTGTTTTCTGATTTTTTTCAATTTTCTACTGTCCCATAACATAAACCTCACAAATAAAGTTAAAATCTTATAAGATATACTTCTGTAACCTCAGTGTTTGATTTTGCAATGATTTCACTGTTTGGATGTGTTTTTCTATTTGTGTCTGTTTTGTGCACATTCAGCAAGTATACGGCTGTTTTCTGATTTTTTTCAATTTTCTACTGTCCCATAACATAAACCTCACAAATAAAGTTAAAATCTTATAAGATATAGTTATATGCCGTCAGTGTTTGATTTTGCAATGATTTCACTGTTTGGATGTGTTTTTCTATTTGTGTCTTTTGTTGTGCACATTCAGCAAGTATACGGCTGTTTTCTGAATTTTTTCAATTTTCTACTGTCCCATAACATAAACCTCACAAATAAAGTTAAAATCTTATAAGATATAGTTATATGCCTTCAGTGTTTGATTTTGCAATGATTTCACTGTTTGGATGTGTTTTTCTATTTGTGTCTGTTTTTGTGCACATTCAGCAAGTATACGGCTGTTTTCTGATTTTTTTCAATTTTCGAATGTCCCATAACATAAACCTCACAAATAAAGTTAACATCTTATAAGATATAGTTATATGCCTTCAGTGTTTGATTTTGCAATGATTTCACTGTTTGGATGTGTTTTTCTATTTGTGTCTGTTTTTGTGCACATTCAGCAAGTATACGGCTGTTTTCTGATTTTTTTCAATTTTCTACTGTCCCATAACATAAACCTCACAAATAAAGTTAAAATCTTATAAGATATAGTTATATGCCTTCAGTGTTTGATTTTGCAATGATTTCACTGTTTGGATGTGTTTTTCTATTTGTGTCTGTTTTTGTGCACATTCAGCAAGTATACGGCTGTTTTCTGATTTTTTTCAATTTTCGAATGTCCCATAACATAAACCTCACAAATAAAGTTTACATCTTATAAGATATACTTCTGTAACCTCAGTGTTTGATTTTGCAATGATTTCACTGTTTGGATGTGTTTTTCTATTTGTGTCTTTTGTTGTGCACATTCAGCAAGTATACGGCTGTTTTCTGATTTTTTTCAATTTTCTACTGTCCCATAACATAAACCTCACAAATAAAGTTAAAATCTTATAAGATATAGTTATATGCCGTCAGTGTTTGATTTTGCAATGATTTCACTATTTAGATGTGTTTTTCTATTTGTGTCTGTTTTTGTGCACATTCAGCAAGTATACGGCTGTTTTCTGATTTTTTTCAATTTTCTACTGTCCCATAACATAAACCTCACAAATAAAGTTAAAATCTTATAAGATATACTTCTGTAACCTCAGTGTTTGATTTTGCAATGATTTCACTGTTTGGATGTGTTTTTCTATTTGTGTCTGTTTTTGTGCACATTCAGCAAGTATACGGCTGTTTTCTGATTTTTTTCAATTTTCTACTGTCCCATAACATAAACCTCACAAATAAAGTTAAAATCTTATAAGATATAGTTATATGCCGCCAGTGTTTGATTTTGCAATGATTTCACTGTTTGGATGTGTTTTTCTATTTGTGTCTTTTGTTGTGCACATTCAGCAAGTATACGGCTGTTTTCTGATTTTTTTCAATTTTCTACTGTCCCATAACATAAACGTCACAAATAAAGTTAAAATCTTATAAGATATAGTTATTTACCCTCAGTGTTTGATTTTGCAATGATTTCACTGTTTGGATGTGTTTTTCTATTTGTTTCTGTTTTGTGCACATTCAGCAAGTATACGGCTGTTTTCTGATTTTTTTCAATTTTCTACTGTCCCATAACATAAACCTCACAAATAAAGTTAACATCTTATAAGATATACTTCTGTACCCTCAGTGTTTGATTTTGCAATGATTTCACTGTTTGGATGTGTTTTTCTATTTGTGTCTGTTTTTGTGCACATTCAGCAAGTATACGGCTGTTTTCTGATTTTTTTCAATTCTCTACTGTCCCATAACATAAACCTCACAAATAAAGTTAAAATCTTATAAGATATAGTTATATGCCTTCAGTGTTTGATTTTGCAATGATTTCACTGTTTGGATGTGTTTTTCTATTTGTGTCTGTTTTTGTGCACATTCAGCAAGTATACGGCTGATTTCTGATTTTTTTCAATTTTCTACTGTCCCATAACATAAACCTCACAAATAAAGTAAACATCTTATAAGATATACTTCTGTAACCTCAGTGTTTGATTTTGCAATGATTTCACTGTTTGGATGTGTTTTTCTATTTGTGTCTGTTTTGTGCACATTCAGCAAGTATACGGCTGTTTTCTGATTTTTTTCAATTTTCTACTGTCCCATAACATAAACCTCACAAATAAAGTTAACATCTTATAAGATATACTTCTGTACCCTCAGTGTTTGATTTTGCAATGATTTCACTGTTTGGATGTGTTTTTCTATTTGTGTCTTTTGTTGGGCACATTCAGCAAGTATAGGGCTGTTTTCTGATTTTTTTCAATTTCTACTGTCCCATAACATAAACCTCACAAATAAAGTTAAAATCTTATAAGATATAGTTATATGCCGTCAGTGTTTGATTTTGCAATGATTTCACTGTTTGGATGTGTTTTTCTATTTGTGTCTTTTGTTGTGCACATTCAGCAAGTATCGACTGATTCTTTTCAATTTTCTACTGTCCCATAACATAAACCTCACAAATAAAGTTAACATCTTATAAGATATAGTTATATGCCTTCAGTGTTTGATTTTGCAATGATTTCACTGTTTGGATGTGTTTTTCTATTTATGTCTGTTTTTGTGCACATTCAGCAAGTATACGGCTGTTTTCTGATTTTTTTCAATTTTCTACTGTCCCATAACATAAACCTCACAAATAAAGTTAACATCTTATAAGATATACTTCTGTACCCTCAGTGTTTGATTTTGCAATGATTTCAATGTTTGGATGTGTTTTTCTATTTGTGTCTGTTTTGTGCACATTCAGCAAGTATACGGCTGTTTTCTGATTTTTTTAAATTTTCTACTGTCCCATAACATAAACCTCACAAATAAAGTTAACATCTTATAAGATATAGTTATATACCTTCAGTGTTTGATTTTGCAATGATTTCACTGTTTGGATGTGTTTCTCTATTTGTGTCTGTTTTTGTGCGCATTCAGCAGGGATACGGCTGTTTTCTGATTTTTTTCCTTTTTCTACTGTCCCATAACATAAACCTCACAAATAAAGTTAGCATCTTATTAGATATAGTTATATGCCGTCAGTGTTTGATTTTGCAATGATTTCACTGTTTGGATGTATTTTTCTATTTGTGTCTTTTGTTGTGCACATTCAGCAAGTATAAGGCTGTTTTCTGATTTTTTTCAATTTTCTACTGTCCCATAACATAAACCTCACAAATAAAGTAAACATCTTATAAGATATACTTCTGTACCCTCAGTGTTTGATTTTGCAATGATTTCACTGTTTGGATGTGTTTTTCTATGTGTGTCTGTTTTTGTGCACATTCAGCAAGTATACGGCTGTTTTCTGATTTTTTTTAATTTTCTACTGTCCCATAACATAAACCTCACAAATAAAGTTAACATCTTATAAGATATAGTTATTTACCCTCAGTGTTTGATTTTGCAATGATTTCACTGTTTGGATGTGTTTTTCTATGTGTGTCTGTTTTTGTGCACATTCAGCAAGTATACGGCTGTTTTCTGATTTTTTTTAATTTTCTACTGTCCCATAACATTAACCTCACAAATAAAGTTAACATCTTATAAGATATAGTTATTTACCCTCAGTGTTTGATTTTGCAATGATTTCACTGTTTGGATGTGTTTTTCTATTTGTGTCTGTTTTGTGCACATTCAGCAAGTATACGGCTGTTTTCTGATTTTTTTCAATTTTCTACTGTCCCATAACATAAACCTCACAAATAAAGTTAACATCTTATAAGATATAGTTATATGCCGTCAGTGTTTGATTTTGCAATGATTTCACTGTTTGGATGTGTTTTTCTATTTGTGTCTGTTTTTGTGCACATTCAGCAAGTATACGGCTGTTTTCTGATTTTTTTCAATTTTCTACTGTCCCATAACATAAACCTCACAAATAAAGTTAACATCTTATAAGATATAGTTATATGCCTTCAGTGTTTGATTTTGCAATGATTTCACTGTTTGGATGTGTTTTTCTATTTATGTCTGTTTTTGTGCACATTCAGCAAGTATACGGCTGTTTTCTGATTTTTTTCAATTTTCTACTGTCCCATAACATAAACCTCACAAATAAAGTTAACATCTTATAAGATATACTTCTGTACCCTCAGTGTTTGATTTTGCAATGATTTCACTGTTTGGATGTGTTTTTCTATTTGTGTCTTTTGTTGTGCACATTCAGCAAGTATACGGCTGTTTTCTGATTTTTTTCAATTTTCTACTGTCCCATAACATAAACCTCACAAATAAAGTTAACATCTTATAAGATATAGTTATATGCCGTCAGTGTTTGATTTTGCAATGATTTCACTGTTTGGATGTGTTTTTCTATTTGTGTCTTTTGTTGTGCACATTCAGCAAGTATACGGCTGTTTTCTGATTTTTTTCAATTTTCTACTGTCCCATAACATAAACCTCACAAATAAAGTTAACATCTTATAAGATATAGTTATATGCCTTCAGTGTTTGATTTTGCAATGATTTCACTGTTTGGATGTGTTTTTCTATTTATGTCTGTTTTTGTGCACATTCAGCAAGTATACGGCTGTTTTCTGATTTTTTTCAATTTTCTACTGTCCCATAACATAAACCTCACAAATAAAGTTAACATCTTATAAGATATACTTCTGTACCCTCAGTGTTTGATTTTGCAATGATTTCACTGTTTGGATGTATTTTTCTATTTGTGTCTTTTGTTGTGCACATTCAGCAAGTATAAGGCTGTTTTCTGATTTTTTTCAATTTTCTACTGTCCCATAACATAAACCTCACAAATAAAGTTAAAATCTTATAAGATATAGTTATATGCCTTCAGTGTTTGATTTTGCAATGATTTCACTGTTTGGATGTGTTTTTCTATTTGTGTCTGTTTTTGTGCACATTCAGCAAGTATACGGCTGTTTTCTGATTTTTTTCAATTTTCGAATGTCCCATAACATAAACCTCACAAATAAAGTTTACATCTTATAAGATATACTTCTGTAACCTCAGTGTTTGATTTTGCAATGATTTCACTGTTTGGATGTGTTTTTCTATTTGTGTCTTTTGTTGTGCACATTCAGCAAGTATACGGCTGTTTTCTGATTTTTTTCAATTTTCTACTGTCCCATAACATAAACCTCACAAATAAAGTTAAAATCTTATAAGATATAGTTATATGCCGTCAGTGTTTGATTTTGCAATGATTTCACTATTTAGATGTGTTTTTCTATTTGTGTCTGTTTTTGTGCACATTCAGCAAGTATACGGCTGTTTTCTGATTTTTTTCAATTTTCTACTGTCCCATAACATAAACCTCACAAATAAAGTTAAAATCTTATAAGATATACTTCTGTAACCTCAGTGTTTGATTTTGCAATGATTTCACTGTTTGGATGTGTTTTTCTATTTGTGTCTGTTTTTGTGCACATTCAGCAAGTATACGGCTGTTTTCTGATTTTTTTCAATTTTCTACTGTCCCATAACATAAACCTCACAAATAAAGTTAAAATCTTATAAGATATAGTTATATGCCGCCAGTGTTTGATTTTGCAATGATTTCACTGTTTGGATGTGTTTTTCTATTTGTGTCTTTTGTTGTGCACATTCAGCAAGTATACGGCTGTTTTCTGATTTTTTTCAATTTTCTACTGTCCCATAACATAAACGTCACAAATAAAGTTAAAATCTTATAAGATATAGTTATTTACCCTCAGTGTTTGATTTTGCAATGATTTCACTGTTTGGATGTGTTTTTCTATTTGTTTCTGTTTTGTGCACATTCAGCAAGTATACGGCTGTTTTCTGATTTTTTTCAATTTTCTACTGTCCCATAACATAAACCTCACAAATAAAGTTAACATCTTATAAGATATACTTCTGTACCCTCAGTGTTTGATTTTGCAATGATTTCACTGTTTGGATGTGTTTTTCTATTTGTGTCTGTTTTTGTGCACATTCAGCAAGTATACGGCTGTTTTCTGATTTTTTTCAATTCTCTACTGTCCCATAACATAAACCTCACAAATAAAGTTAAAATCTTATAAGATATAGTTATATGCCTTCAGTGTTTGATTTTGCAATGATTTCACTGTTTGGATGTGTTTTTCTATTTGTGTCTGTTTTTGTGCACATTCAGCAAGTATACGGCTGATTTCTGATTTTTTTCAATTTTCTACTGTCCCATAACATAAACCTCACAAATAAAGTAAACATCTTATAAGATATACTTCTGTAACCTTAGTGTTTGATTTTGCAATGATTTCACTGTTTGGATGTGTTTTTCTATTTGTGTCTGTTTTGTGCACATTCAGCAAGTATACGGCTGTTTTCTGATTTTTTTCAATTTTCTACTGTCCCATAACATAAACCTCACAAATAAAGTTAACATCTTATAAGATATACTTCTGTACCCTCAGTGTTTGATTTTGCAATGATTTCACTGTTTGGATGTGTTTTTCTATTTGTGTCTTTTGTTGGGCACATTCAGCAAGTATAGGGCTGTTTTCTGATTTTTTTCAATTTCTACTGTCCCATAACATAAACCTCACAAATAAAGTTAAAATCTTATAAGATATAGTTATATGCCGTCAGTGTTTGATTTTGCAATGATTTCACTGTTTGGATGTGTTTTTCTATTTGTGTCTTTTGTTGTGCACATTCAGCAAGTATCGACTGATTCTTTTCAATTTTCTACTGTCCCATAACATAAACCTCACAAATGAAGTTAACATCTTATAAGATATAGTTATATGCCATCAGTGTTTGATTTTGCAATGATTTCACTGTTTGGATGTGTTTTTCTATTTGTGTCTGTTTTGTGCACATTCAGCAAGTATACGGCTGTTTTCTGATTTTTTTCAATTTTCTACTGTCCCATAATATAAACCTCACAAATAAAGTTAACATCTTATAAGATATACTTCTGTAACCTCAGTGTTTGATTTTGCAATGATTTCACTGTTTGGATGTGTTTTTCTATTTATGTCTGTTTTTGTGCACATTCAGCAAGTATACGGCTGTTTTCTGATTTTTTTCAATTTTCTACTGTCCCATAACATAAACCTCACAAATAAAGTAAACATCTTATAAGATATACTTCTGTACCCTCAGTGTTTGATTTTGCAATGATTTCACTGTTTGGATGTGTTTTTCTATGTGTGTCTGTTTTTGTGCACATTCAGCAAGTATACGGCTGTTTTCTGATTTTTTTTAATTTTCTACTGTCCCATAACATAAACCTCACAAATAAAGTTAACATCTTATAAGATATAGTTATTTACCCTCAGTGTTTGATTTTGCAATGATTTCACTGTTTGGATGTGTTTTTCTATTTGTGTCTGTTTTGTGCACATTCAGCAAGTATACGGCTGTTTTCTGATTTTTTTCAATTTTCTACTGTCCCATAACATAAACCTCACAAATAAAGTTAACATCTTATAAGATATAGTTATATGCCGTCAGTGTTTGATTTTGCAATGATTTCACTGTTTGGATGTGTTTTTCTATTTGTGTCTTTTGTTGTGCACATTCAGCAAGTATATGGCTGTTTTCTGATTTTTTTCAATTTTCTACTGTCCCATAACATAAACCTCACAAATAAAGTTAACATCTTATAAGATATACTTCTGTACCCTCAGTGTTTGATTTTGCAATGATTTCACTGTTTGGATGTGTTTTTCTATTTGTGTCTGTTTTTGTGCACATTCAGCAAGTATACGGCTGTTTTCTGATTTTTTTCAATTTTCGAATGTCCCATAACATAAACCTCACAAATAAAGTTAACATCTTATAAGATATAGTTATATGCCTTCAGTGTTTGATTTTGCAATGATTTCACTGTTTGGATGTGTTTTTCTATTTGTGTCTGTTTTTGTGCACATTCAGCAAGTATACGGCTGTTTTCTGATTTTTTTCAATTTTCTACTGTCCCATAACATAAACCTCACAAATAAAGTTAAAATCTTATAAGATATAGTTATATGCCTTCAGTGTTTGATTTTGCAATGATTTCACTGTTTGGATGTGTTTTTCTATTTGTGTCTGTTTTTGTGCACATTCAGCAAGTATACGGCTGTTTTCTGATTTTTTTCAATTTTCGAATGTCCCATAACATAAACCTCACAAATAAAGTTTACATCTTATAAGATATACTTCTGTAACCTCAGTGTTTGATTTTGCAATGATTTCACTGTTTGGATGTGTTTTTCTATTTGTGTCTTTTGTTGTGCACATTCAGCAAGTATACGGCTGTTTTCTGATTTTTTTCAATTTTCTACTGTCCCATAACATAAACCTCACAAATAAAGTTAAAATCTTATAAGATATAGTTATATGCCGTCAGTGTTTGATTTTGCAATGATTTCACTATTTAGATGTGTTTTTCTATTTGTGTCTGTTTTTGTGCACATTCAGCAAGTATACGGCTGTTTTCTGATTTTTTTCAATTTTCTACTGTCCCATAACATAAACCTCACAAATAAAGTTAAAATCTTATAAGATATACTTCTGTAACCTCAGTGTTTGATTTTGCAATGATTTCACTGTTTGGATGTGTTTTTCTATTTGTGTCTGTTTTTGTGCACATTCAGCAAGTATACGGCTGTTTTCTGATTTTTTTCAATTTTCTACTGTCCCATAACATAAACCTCACAAATAAAGTTAAAATCTTATAAGATATAGTTATATGCCGCCAGTGTTTGATTTTGCAATGATTTCACTGTTTGGATGTGTTTTTCTATTTGTGTCTTTTGTTGTGCACATTCAGCAAGTATACGGCTGTTTTCTGATTTTTTTCAATTTTCTACTGTCCCATAACATAAACGTCACAAATAAAGTTAAAATCTTATAAGATATAGTTATTTACCCTCAGTGTTTGATTTTGCAATGATTTCACTGTTTGGATGTGTTTTTCTATTTGTTTCTGTTTTGTGCACATTCAGCAAGTATACGGCTGTTTTCTGATTTTTTTCAATTTTCTACTGTCCCATAACATAAACCTCACAAATAAAGTTAACATCTTATAAGATATACTTCTGTACCCTCAGTGTTTGATTTTGCAATGATTTCACTGTTTGGATGTGTTTTTCTATTTGTGTCTGTTTTTGTGCACATTCAGCAAGTATACGGCTGTTTTCTGATTTTTTTCAATTCTCTACTGTCCCATAACATAAACCTCACAAATAAAGTTAAAATCTTATAAGATATAGTTATATGCCTTCAGTGTTTGATTTTGCAATGATTTCACTGTTTGGATGTGTTTTTCTATTTGTGTCTGTTTTTGTGCACATTCAGCAAGTATACGGCTGATTTCTGATTTTTTTCAATTTTCTACTGTCCCATAACATAAACCTCACAAATAAAGTAAACATCTTATAAGATATACTTCTGTAACCTCAGTGTTTGATTTTGCAATGATTTCACTGTTTGGATGTGTTTTTCTATTTGTGTCTGTTTTGTGCACATTCAGCAAGTATACGGCTGTTTTCTGATTTTTTTCAATTTTCTACTGTCCCATAACATAAACCTCACAAATAAAGTTAAAATCTTATAAGATATAGTTATATGCCGTCAGTGTTTGATTTTGCAATGATTTCACTGTTTGGATGTGTTTTTCTATTTGTGTCTTTTGTTGTGCACATTCAGCAAGTATCGACTGATTCTTTTCAATTTTCTACTGTCCCATAACATAAACCTCACAAATGAAGTTAACATCTTATAAGATATAGTTATATGCCATCAGTGTTTGATTTTGCAATGATTTCACTGTTTGGATGTGTTTTTCTATTTGTGTCTTTTGTTGTGCACATTCAGCAAGTATACGGCTGTTTTCTGATTTTTTTCAATTTTCTACTGTCCCATAACATAAACCTCACAAATAAAGTTAAAATCTCATAAGATATAGTTATTTATCCTCAGTGTTTGATTTTGCAATGATTTCACTGTTTGGATGTGTTTTTCTATTTGTGTCTGTTTTTGTGCGCATTCAGCAAGTATACGGCTTTTTTCTGATTTTTTTCAATTTTCTACTGTCCCATAACATGAACCTCACAAATAAAGTTAACATCTTATAAGATATACTTCTGTAACTTCAGTGTTTGATTTTGCAATGATTTCACTGTTTGGATGTGTTTTTCTATTTGTGTCTGTTTTTGTGCGCATTCAGCAAGTATACGGCTGTTTTCTGATTTTTTTCAATTTTCTACTGTCCCATAACATAAACCTCACAAATAAAGTTAAAATCTGATAAGATATAATTATATGACTTCAGTGTTTGATTTTGCAATGATTTCACTGTTTGGATGTGTTTTTCTATTTGTGTCTGTTTTTGTGCACATTCAGCAAGTATACGGCTGTTTTCTGATTTTTTTCAATTTTCTATTGTTCCATAACATAAACCTCACAAATAAAGTTAAAGTCTTATAAGATATACTTCTGTAACCTCAGTGTTTGATTTTGCAATGATTTCACTGTTTGGATGTGTATTTCTATTTGTGTCTGTTTTTGTGCGCATTCAGCAAGTATACGGCTGTTTTCTGATTTTTTTCAATTTTCTACTGTCCAATAACATAAACCTCACAAATAAAGTTAAAATCTGATAAGATATAATTATATGCCTTCAGTGTTTGATTTTGCAATGATTTCACTGTTTGGATGTGTTTTTCTATTTGTGTCTGTTTTTGTGCACATTCAGCAAGTATACGGCTGTTTTCTGATTTTTTTCAATTTTCTATTGTTCCATAACATAAACCTCACAAATAAAGTTAAAATCTTATAAGATATACTTCTGTAACCTCAGTGTTTGATTTTGCAATGATTTCACTGTTTGGATGTGTTTTTCTATTTGTGTCTGTTTTTGTGCGCATTCAGCAAGTATACGGCTGTTTTCTGATTTTTTTCAATTTTCTACTGTCCAATAACATAAACCTCACAAATAAAGTTAAAATCTGATAAGATATAATTATATGCCTTCAGTGTTTGATTTTGCAATGATTTCACTGTTTGGATGTGTTTTTCTATTTGTGTCTGTTTTTGTGCACATTCAGCAAGTATACGGCTGTTTTCTGATTTTTTTCAATTTTCTACTGTCGCATAACATAAACCTCACAAATAAAGTAAACATCTTATAAGATATACTTCTGTACCCTCAGTGTTTGATTTTGCAATGATTTCACTGTTTGGATGTGTTTTTCTATTTGTGTCTTTTGTTGTGCACATTCAGCAAGTATACGGCTGTTTTCTGATTTTTTTCAATTTTCTACTGTCGCATAACATAAACCTCACAAATAAAGTTAAAATCTTATAAGATATAGTTATATGCCGCCAGTGTTTGATTTTGCAATGATTTCACTGTTTGGATGTGTTTTTCTATTTGTGTCTGTTTTTGTGCGCATTCAGCAAGTATACGGCTGTTTTCTGATTTTTTTCAATTTTCTACTGTCCCATAACATAAACCTCACAAATAAAGTTAACATCTTATAAGATATAGTTATATGCCTTCAGTGTTTGATTTTGCAATGATTTCACTGTTTGGATGTGTTTTTCTATTTATGTCTGTTTTTGTGCACATTCAGCAAGTATACGGCTGTTTTCTGATTTTTTTCAATTTTCTACTGTCCCATAACATAAACCTCACAAATAAAGTTAACATCTTATAAGATATACTTCTGTACCCTCAGTGTTTGATTTTGCAATGATTTCACTGTTTGGATGTGTTTTTCTATTTGTGTCTTTTGTTGTGCACATTCAGCAAGTATACGGCTGTTTTCTGATTTTTTTCAATTTTCTACTGTCCCATAACATAAACCTCACAAATAAAGTTAACATCTTATAAGATATAGTTATATGCCGTCAGTGTTTGATTTTGCAATGATTTCACTGTTTGGATGTGTTTTTCTATTTATGTCTGTTTTTGTGCACATTCAGCAAGTATACGGCTGTTTTCTGATTTTTTTCAATTTTCTACTGTCCCATAACATAAACCTCACAAATAAAGTTAACATCTTATAAGATATACTTCTGTACCCTCAGTGTTTGATTTTGCAATGATTTCACTGTTTGGATGTGTTTCTCTATTTGTGTCTGTTTTTGTGCGCATTCAGCAGGGATACGGCTGTTTTCTGATTTTTTTCATTTTTCTACTGTCCCATAACATAAACCTCACAAATAAAGTTAGCATCTTATTAGATATACTTCTGTACCCTCAGTGTTTGATTTTGCAATGATTTCACTGTTTGGATGTGTTTTTCTATTTGTGTCTTTTGTTGTGCACATTCAGCAAGTATACGGCTGTTTTCTGATTTTTTTCAATTTTCTACTGTCCCATAACATAAACCTCACAAATAAAGTTAAAATCTCATAAGATATAGTTATTTATCCTCAGTGTTTGATTTTGCAATGATTTCACTGTTTGGATGTGTTTTTCTATTTGTGTCTGTTTTTGTGCGCATTCAGCAAGTATACGGCTTTTTTCTGATTTTTTTCAATTTTCTACTGTCCCATAACATAAACCTCACAAATAAAGTTAAAATCTTATAAGATATACTTCTGTAACTTCAGTGTTTGATTTTGCAATGATTTCACTGTTTGGATGTGTTTTTCTATTTGTGTCTGTTTTTGTGCGCATTCAGCAAGTATACGGCTGTTTTCTGATTTTTTTCAATTTTCTACTGTCCCATAACATAAACCTCACAAATAAAGTTAAAATCTGATAAGATATAATTATATGACTTCAGTGTTTGATTTTGCAATGATTTCACTGTTTGGATGTGTTTTTCTATTTGTGTCTGTTTTTGTGCACATTCAGCAAGTATACGGCTGTTTTCTGATTTTTTTCAATTTTCTATTGTTCCATAACATAAACCTCACAAATAAAGTTAAAGTCTTATAAGATATACTTCTGTAACCTCAGTGTTTGATTTTGCAGTGATTTCACTGTTTGGATGTGTATTTCTATTTGTGTCTGTTTTTGTGCGCATTCAGCAAGTATACGGCTGTTTTCTGATTTTTTTCAATTTTCTACTGTCCAATAACATAAACCTCACAAATAAAGTTAAAATCTGATAAGATATAATTATATGCCTTCAGTGTTTGATTTTGCAATGATTTCACTGTTTGGATGTGTTTTTCTATTTGTGTCTTTTGTTGTGCACATTCAGCAAGTATACGGCTGTTTTCTGATTTTTTTCAATTTTCTACTGTCGCATAACATAAACCTCACAAATAAAGTTAAAATCTTATAAGATATAGTTATATGCCGCCAGTGTTTGATTTTGCAATGATTTCACTGTTTGGATGTGTTTTTCTATTTGTGTCTGTTTTTGTGCGCATTCAGCAAGTATACGGCTTTTTTCTGATTTTTTTCAATTTTCTCCTGTCCCATAACATAAACCTCACAAATAAAGTTAAAATCTCATAAGATATAGTTATTTATCCTCAGTGTTTGATTTTGCAATGATTTCACTGTTTGGATGTGTTTTTCTATTTGTGTCTGTTTTTGTGCGCATTCAGCAAGTATACGGCTTTTTTCTGATTTTTTTCAATTTTCTACTGTCCCATAACATGAACCTCACAAATAAAGTTAACATCTTATAAGATATACTTCTGTAACTTCAGTGTTTGATTTTGCAATGATTTCACTGTTTGGATGTGTTTTTCTATTTGTGTCTGTTTTTGTGCGCATTCAGCAAGTATACGGCTGTTTTCTGATTTTTTTCAATTTTCTACTGTCCCATAACATAAACCTCACAAATAAAGTTAAAATCTGATAAGATATAATTATATGACTTCAGTGTTTGATTTTGCAATGATTTCACTGTTTGGATGTGTTTTTCTATTTGTGTCTGTTTTTGTGCACATTCAGCAAGTATACGGCTGTTTTCTGATTTTTTTCAATTTTCTATTGTTCCATAACATAAACCTCACAAATAAAGTTAAAGTCTTATAAGATATACTTCTGTAACCTCAGTGTTTGATTTTGCAATGATTTCACTGTTTGGATGTGTATTTCTATTTGTGTCTGTTTTTGTGCGCATTCAGCAAGTATACGGCTGTTTTCTGATTTTTTTCAATTTTCTACTGTCCAATAACATAAACCTCACAAATAAAGTTAAAATCTGATAAGATATAATTATATGCCTTCAGTGTTTGATTTTGCAATGATTTCACTGTTTGGATGTGTTTTTCTATTTGTGTCTGTTTTTGTGCACATTCAGCAAGTATACGGCTGTTTTCTGATTTTTTTCAATTTTCTATTGTTCCATAACATAAACCTCACAAATAAAGTTAAAATCTTATAAGATATACTTCTGTAACCTCAGTGTTTGATTTTGCAATGATTTCACTGTTTGGATGTGTTTTTCTATTTGTGTCTGTTTTTGTGCGCATTCAGCAAGTATACGGCTGTTTTCTGATTTTTTTCAATTTTCTACTGTCCAATAACATAAACCTCACAAATAAAGTTAAAATCTGATAAGATATAATTATATGCCTTCAGTGTTTGATTTTGCAATGATTTCACTGTTTGGATGTGTTTTTCTATTTGTGTCTGTTTTTGTGCACATTCAGCAAGTATACGGCTGTTTTCTGATTTTTTTCAATTTTCTACTGTCGCATAACATAAACCTCACAAATAAAGTAAACATCTTATAAGATATACTTCTGTACCCTCAGTGTTTGATTTTGCAATGATTTCACTGTTTGGATGTGTTTTTCTATTTGTGTCTTTTGTTGTGCACATTCAGCAAGTATACGGCTGTTTTCTGATTTTTTTCAATTTTCTACTGTCGCATAACATAAACCTCACAAATAAAGTTAAAATCTTATAAGATATAGTTATATGCCGCCAGTGTTTGATTTTGCAATGATTTCACTGTTTGGATGTGTTTTTCTATTTGTGTCTGTTTTTGTGCGCATTCAGCAAGTATACGGCTGTTTTCTGATTTTTTTCAATTTTCTACTGTCCCATAACATAAACCTCACAAATAAAGTTAAAATCTGATAAGATATAATTATATGCCTTCAGTGTTTGATTTTGCAATGATTTCACTGTTTGGATGTGTTTTTCTATTTGTGTCTGTTTTTGTGCACATTCAGCAAGTATACGGCTGTTTTCTGATTTTTTTCAATTTTCTATTGTTCCATAACATAAACCTCACAAATAAAGTTAAAATCTTATAAGATATACTTCTGTAACCTCAGTGTTTGATTTTGCAATGATTTCACTGTTTGGATGTGTTTTTCTATTTGTGTCTTTTGTTGTGCACATTCAGCAAGTATACGGCTGTTTTCTGATTTTTTTCAATTTTCTACTGTCGCATAACATAAACCTCACAAATAAAGTTAAAATCTTATAAGATATAGTTATATGCCGCCAGTGTTTGATTTTGCAATGATTTCACTGTTTGGATGTGTTTTTCTATTTGTGTCTGTTTTTGTGCGCATTCAGCAAGTATACGGCTGTTTTCTGATTTTTTTCAATTTTCTACTGTCCCATAACATAAACCTCACAAATAAAGTTAAAATCTGATAAGATATAATTATATGCCTTCAGTGTTTGATTTTGCAATGATTTCACTGTTTGGATGTGTTTTTCTATTTGTGTCTGTTTTTGTGCACATTCAGCAAGTATACGGCTGTTTTCTGATTTTTTTCAATTTTCTACTGTCCCATAACATAAACCTCACAAATAAAGTTAAAATCTTATAAGATATAGTTATTTATCCTCAGTGCTTGATTTTGCAATGATTTCACTGTTTGGATGTGTTTTTCTATTTGTGTCTGTTTTTGTGCACATTCAGCAAGTATACGGCTGTTTTCTGATTTTTTTCAATTTTCTACTGTCGCATAACATAAACCTCACAAATAAAGTAAACATCTTATAAGATATACTTCTGTACCCTCAGTGTTTGATTTTGCAATGATTTCACTGTTTGGATGTGTTTTTCTATTTGTGTCTTTTGTTGTGCACATTCAGCAAGTATACGGCTGTTTTCTGATTTTTTTCAATTTTCTACTGTCCCATAACATAAACCTCACAAATAAAGTTAACATCTTATAAGATATAGTTATATGCCTTCAGTGTTTGATTTTGCAATGATTTCACTGTTTGGATGTGTTTTTCTATTTGTGTCTGTTTTTGTGCACATTCAGCAACTATACGGCTGTTTTCTGATTTTTTTCAATTTTCTACTGTCCCATAACATAAACCTCACAAATAAAGTTAAAATCTCATTAGATATAGTTATTTATCCTCAGTGTTTGATTTTGCAATGATTTCACTGTTTGGATGTGTTTTTCTATTTGTGTCTGTTTTTGTGCGCATTCAGCAAGTATACGGCTGTTTTCTGATTTTTTTCAATTTTCTACTGTCCCATAACATAAACCTCACAAATAAAGTTAAAATCTGATAAGATATAATTATATGCCTTCAGTGTTTGATTTTGCAATGATTTCACTGTTTGGATGTTTTTTTCTATTTGTGTCTGTTTTTGTGCACATTCAGCAAGTATACGGCTGTTTTCTGATTTTTTTCAATTTTCTACTGTCCCATAACATAAACCTCACAAATAAAGTTAAAATCTTATAAGATATAGTTATTTACTCTCAGTGTTTGATTTTGCAATGATTTCACTGTTTGGATGTGTTTTTCTATTTGTGTCTGTTTTGTGCACATTCAGCAAGTATACGGCTGTTTTCTGATTTTTTTCAATTTTCTACTGTCGCATAACATAAACCTCACAAATAAAGTTAAAATCTTATAAGATATAGTTATATGCCGCCAGTGTTTGATTTTGCAATGATTTCACTGTTTGGATGTGTTTTTCTATTTGTGTCTTTTGTTGTGCACATTCAGCAAGTATACGGCTGTTTTCTGATTTTTTTCAATTTTCTACTGTCCCATAGCATAAACCTCACAAATAAAGTTAAAATCTGATAAGATATAATTATATGCCTTCAGTGTTTGATTTTGCAATGATTTCACTGTTTGGATGTGTTTTTCTATTTGTGTCTGTTTTTGTGCACATTCAGCAAGTATACGGCTGTTTTCTGATTTTTTTCAATTTTCTATTGTCCCATAACATAAACCTCACAAATAAAGTTAAAATCTTATAAGATATACTTCTGTAACCTCAGTGTTTGATTTTGCAATGATTTCACTGTTTGAAAGTGTTTTTCTATTTGTGTCTGTTTTTGTGCGCATTCAGCAAGTATACGGCTGTTTTCTGATTTTTTTCAATTTTCTACTGTCCAATAACATAAACCTCACAAATAAAGTTAAAATCTGATAAGATATAATTATATGCCTTCAGTGTTTGATTTTGCAATGATTTCACTGTTTGGATGTGTTTTTCTATTTGTGTCTGTTTTTGTGCACATTCAGCAAGTATACGGCTGTTTTCTGATTTTTTTCAATTTTCTACTGTCGCATAACATAAACCTCACAAATAAAGTAAACATCTTATAAGATATACTTCTGTACCCTCAGTGTTTGATTTTGCAATGATTTCACTGTTTGGATGTGTTTTTCTATTTGTGTCTGTTTTTGTGCGCATTCAGCAAGTATACGGCTGTTTTCTGATTTTTTTCAATTTTCTACTGTCCCATAACATAAACCTCACAAATAAAGTTAACATCTTATAAGATATACTTCTGTAACCTCAGTGTTTGATTTTGCAATGATTTCACTGTTTGGATGTGTTTTTCTATTTGTGTCTGTTTTTGTGCGCATTCAGCAAGTATACGGCTGTTTTCTGATTTTTTTCAATTTTCTACTGTCCCATAACATAAACCTCACAAATAAAGTTAAAATCTTATAAGATATAATTATATGCCTTCAGTGTTTGATTTTGCAATGATTTCACTGTTTGGATGTGTTTTTCTATTTGTGTCTTTTGTTGTGCACATTCAGCAAGTATACGGCTGTTTTCTGATTTTTTTCAATTTTCTACTGTCGCATAACATAAACCTCACAAATAAAGTTAAAATCTTATAAGATATAGTTATATGCCGCCAGTGTTTGATTTTGCAATGATTTCACTGTTTGGATGTGTTTTTCTATTTGTGTCTGTTTTTGTGCGCATTCAGCAAGTATACTGCTGTTTTCTGATTTTTTTCAATTTTCTACTGTCCCATAACATAAACCTCACAAATAAAGTTAACATCTTATAAGATATACTTCTGTAACCTCAGTGTTTGATTTTGCAATGATTTCACTGTTTGGATGTGTTTTTCTATTTGTGTCTGTTTTTGTGCACATTCATCAAGTATACGGCTGTTTTCTGATTTTTTTCAATTTTCTACTGTCGCATAACATAAACCTCACAAATAAAGTAAACATCTTATAAGATATACTTCTGTACCCTCAGTGTTTGATTTTGCAATGATTTCACTGTTTGGATGTGTTTTTCTATTTGTGTCTTTTGTTGTGCACATTCAGCAAGTATACGGCTGTTTTCTGATTTTTTTCAATTTTCTACTGTCCCATAACATAAACCTCACAAATAAAGTTAACATCTTATAAGATATAGTTATATGCCTTCAGTGTTTGATTTTGCAATGATTTCACTGTTTGGATGTGTTTTTCTATGTCTGTCTGTTTTTGTGCACATTCAGCAAGTATACGGCTGTTTTCTGATTTTTTTTAATTTTCTACTGTCCCATAACATAAACCTCACAAATAAAGTTAACATCTTATAAGATATACTTCTGTAACCTCAGTGTTTGATTTTGCAATGATTTCACTGTTTGGATGTGTTTTTCTATTTGTGTCTGTTTTTGTGCACATTCAGCAAGTATACGGCTGTTTTCTGATTTTTTTCAATTTTCTACTGTCCCGTAACATAAACCTCACAAATAAAGTTAAAATCTTATAAGATATAGTTATATGCCTTCAGTGTTTGATTTTGCAATGATTTCACTGTTTGGATGTGTTTTTCTATGTGTGTCTGTTTTTGTGCACATTCAGCAAGTATACGGCTGTTTTCTGATTTTTTTTAATTTTCTACTGTCCCACAACATAAACGTCACAAATAAAGTTAAAATCTTATAAGATATAGTTATATGTTGCCAGTGTTTGATTTTGCAATGATTTCACTGTTTGGATGTGTTTTTCTATTTGTGTCTTTCGTTGTGCACATTCAGCAAGTATACGGCTGTTTTCTGATTTTTTTCAATTTTCTACTGTCCCATAACATAAACCTCACAAATAAAGTTAAAATCTTATAAGATATAATTATATGCCTTCAGTGTTTGATTTTGCAATGATTTCACTGTTTGGATGTGTTTTTCTATTTGTGTCTGTTTTTGTGCACATTCAGCAAGTATACGGCTGTTTTCTGATTTTTTAAATTTTCTACTGTCCCATAACATAAACCTCACAAATAAAGTAAACATCTTATAAGATATACTCCTGTACCCTCAGTGTTTGATTTTGCAATGATTTCACTGTTTGGATGTGTTTTTCTATTTGTGTCTGTTTTGTGTACATTCAGCAAGTATATACGGCTGTTTTCTGATTTTTTTCAATTTTCTACTGTCCCATAACATAAACCTCACAAATAAAGTTAACATCTTATAAGATATACTTCTGTAACCTCAGTGTTTGATTTTGCAATGATTTCACTGTTTGGATGTGTTTTTCTATTTGTGTCTTTTGTTGTGCACATTCAGCAAGTATACGGCTGTTTTCTGATTTTTTTCAATTTTCTACTGTCCCATAACATTAACGTCACAAATAAAGTTAAAATCTTATAAGATATACTTCTGTAACCTCAGTGTTTGATTTTGCAATGATTTCACTGTTTGGATGTGTTTTTCTATTTGTGTCTTTTGTTGTGCACATTCAGCAAGTATACGGCTGTTTTCTGATTTTTTTCAATTTTCTACTGTCCCATAACATTAACGTCACAAATAAAGTTAAAATCTTATAAGATATAGTTATATGCCGCCAGCGTTTGATTTTGCAATGATTTCACTGTTTGGATGTGTTTTTCTATTTGTGTCTGTTTTGTGCACATTCAGCAAGTATACGGCTGTTTTCTGATTTTTTTCAATTTTCTACTGTCCCATAACATAAACCTCACAAATAAAGTTAACATCTTATAAGATATACTTCTGTAACCTCAGTGTTTGATTTTGCAATGATTTCACTGTTTGGATGTGTTTTTCTATTTGTGTCTTTTGTTGTGCACATTCAGCAAGTATATGGCTGTTTTCTGATTTTTTTCAATTTTCTACTGTCCCATAACATAAACCTCACAAATAAAGTTAACATCTTATAAGATATACTTCTGTAACCTCAGTTTTTGATTTTGCAATGATTTCACTGTTTGGATGTGTTTTTCTATTTGTGTCTGTTTTTGTGCACATTCATCAAGTATACGGCTGTTTTCTGATTTTTTTGAATTTTCTACTGTCCCATAACATAAACCTCACAAATAAAGTTAAAATCTTATAAGATATAATTATATGCCTTCAGTGTTTGATTTTGCAATGATTTCACTGTTTGGATGTGTTTTTCTATTTGTGTCTTTTGTTGTGCACATTCAGCAAGTATACGGCTGTTTTCTGATTTTTTTCAATTTTCTACTGTCCCATAACATAAACCTCACAAATAAAGTTAACATCTTATAAGATATACTTCTGTAACCTCAGTGTTTGATTTTGCAATGATTTCACTGTTTGGATGTGTTTTTCTATTTGTGTCTGTTTTTGTGCACATTCAGCAAGTATACGGCTGTTTTCTGATTTTTTTCAATTTTCTACTGTCCCATAACATAAACCTCACAAATAAAGTTAACATCTTATAAGATATACTTCTGGAACCTCAGTGTTTGATTTTGCAATGATTTCACTGTTTGGATGTGTTTTTCTATGTGTGTCTGTTTTTGTGCACATTCAGCAAGTATACGGCTGTTTTCTGATTTTTTTCAATTTTCTGCTGTCCCATAACATAAACCTCACAAATAAAGTTAACATCTTATAAGATATAGTTATATGCCTTCAGTGTTTGATTTTGCAATGATTTCACTGTTTGGATGTGTTTTTCTATTTGTGTCTGTTTTTGTGCACATTCAGCAAGTATACGGCTGTTTTCTGATTTTTTTCAATTTTCTACTGTCCCATAACATAAACCTCACAAATAAAGTTAAAATCTTATAAGATATAGTTATATGCCGTCAGTGTTTGATTTTGCAATGATTTCACTGTTTGGATGTGTTTTTCTATTTGTGTCTGTTTTTGTGCGCATTCAGCAAGTATACGGCTGTTTTCTGATTTTTTTCAATTTTCTACTGTCGCATAACATAAACCTCACAAATAAAGTTAACATCTTATAAGATATACTTCTGTAACCTCAGTGTTTGATTTTGCAATGAATTCACTGTTTGGATGTGTTTTTCGATTTGTGTCTGTTTTGTGCACATTCAGCAAGTATACGGCTGTTTTCTGATTTTTTTCAATTTTCTCCTCGCCCATAACATAAACCTCACAAATAAAGTTAACATCTTTTAAGATATAGTTATATGCCGTCAGTGTTTGATTTTGCAATGATTTCACTGTTTGGATGTGTTTTTCTATTTGTGTCTGTTTTGTGCACATTCAGCAAGTATACGGCTGTTTTCTGATTTTTTTCAATTTTCTACTGTCCCATAACATAAACCTCACAAATAAAGTAAACATCTTATAAGATATACTTCTGTAACCTCAGTGTTTGATTTTGCAATGATTTCACTGTTTGGATGTGTTTTTCTATTTGTGTCTTTTGTTGTGCACATTCAGCAAGTATACGGCTGTTTTCTGATTTTTTTGAATTTTCTACTGTCCCATAACATAAACCTCACAAATAAAGTTAAAATCTTATAAGATATAGTTATATGCCTTCAGTGTTTGATTTTGCAATGATTTCACTGTTTGGATGTGGTTTTCTATGTGTGTCTGTGTTTGTGCACATTCAGCAAGTATACGGCTGTTTTCTGATTTTTTTCAATTTTCTACTGTCCCATAACATAAACCTCACAAATAAAGTTAACATCTTATAAGATATACTTCTGTAACCTCAGTGTTTGATTTTGCAATGATTTCACTGTTTGGATGTGTTTTTCTATGTGTGTCTGTTTTTGTGCACATTCAGCAAGTATACGGCTGTTTTCTGATTTTTTTCAATTTTCTACTGTCCCATAACATAAACCTCACAAATAAAGTTAACATCTTATAAGATATAGTTATATGCCTTCAGTGTTTGATTTATCAATGATTTCACTGTTTGGATGTGTTTTTCTATTTGTGTCTGTTTTTGTGCACATTCAGCAAGTATACGGCTGTTTTCTGATTTTTTTCAATTTTCTACTGTCCCATAACATAAACCTCACAAATAAAGTTAAAATCTTATAAGATATAGTTATATGCCTTCAGTGTTTGATTTTGCAATGATTTCACTGTTTGGATGTGTTTTTCTATTTGTGTCTGTTTTTGTGCACATTCAGCAAGTATACGGCTGTTTTCTGATTTTTTTCAATTTTCTACTGTCGCATAACATAAACCTCACAAATAAAGTTAACATCTTATAAGATATACTTCTGTAACCTCAGTGTTTGATTTTGCAATGATTTCACTGTTTGGATGTGTTTTTCTATTTGTGTCTGTTTTTGTGCACATTCAGCAAGTATACGGCTGTTTTCTGATTTTTTTCAATTTTCTACTGTCCTATAACATAAACCTCACAAATAAAGTTAACATCTTATGAGATATACTTCTGTAACCTCAGTGTTTGATTTTGCAATGATTTCACTGTTTGGATGTGTTTTTCTATTTGTGTCTGTTTTTGTGCACATTCAGCAAGTATACGGCTGTTTTCTGATTTTTTTCAATTTTCTATTGTCCCGTAACATAAACCTCACAAATAAAGTAAACATCTTTAAGATATAGTTTTTTATCCTCAGTGTTTGATTTTGCAATGATTTCACTGTTTGGATGTGTTTTTCTATTTGTGTCTGTTTTTGTGCGCATTCAGCAAGTATACGGCTGTTTTCTGATTTTTTTCAATTTTCTACTGTCAGTTAACATAAACCTCACAAATAAAGTTAAAATCTTATAAGATATAGTTATTTATCCTCAGTGTTTGATTTTGCAATGATTTCACTGTTTGGATGTGTTTTTCTATTTGTGTCTGTTTTTGTGCGCATTCAGCAAGTATACGGCTGTTTTCTGATTTTTTTTAATTTTCTACTGTCCCATAACATAAACCTCACAAATAAAGTTAACATCTTATAAGATATACTTCTGTAACCTCAGTGTTTGATTTTGCAATGATTTCACTGTTTGGATGTGTTTTTCTATTAGTGTCTTTTGTTGTGCACATTCAGCAAGTATACGGCTGTTTTCTGATTTTTTTCAATTTTCTACTGTCCCATAACATAAACCTCACAAATAAAGTAAACATCTTATAAGATATACTTCTGTACCCTCAGTGTTTGATTTTGCAATGATTTCACTGTTTGGATGTGTTTTTCTATTTGTGTCTGTTTTTGTGCACATTCAGCAAGTATACGGCTGTTTTCTGATTTTTTTCAATTTTCTACTGTCCCATAACATAAACTTCACAAATAAAGTTAAAATCTTATAAGATATAGTTATTTATCCTCAGTGTTTGATTTTGCAATGATTTCACTGTTTGGATGTGTTTTTCTATTTGTGTCTGTTTTTGTGCGCATTCAGCAAGTATACGGCTGTTTTCTGATTTTTTTCAATTTTCTACTGTCAGTTAACATAAACCTCACAAATAAAGTTAAAATCTTATAAGATATAGTTATATGCCTTCAGTGTTTGATTTTGCAATGATTTCACTGTTTGGATGTGTTTTTCTATTGGTGTCTGTTTTTGTGCACATTCAGCAAGTATACGGCTGTTTTCTGATTTTTTTCAATTTTCTACTGTTCCATTACATAAACCTCACAAATAAAGTTAACATCTTACAAGATATACTTCTGTAACCTCAGTGTTTGATTTTGCAATGATTTCACTGTTTGGATGTGTTTTTCTATTTGTGTCTGTTTTTGTGCACATTCAGCAAGTATACGGCTGTTTTCTGATTTTTTTCAATTTTCTATTGTCCCGTAACATAAACCTCATAAATAAAGTTAACATCTTATAAGATATAGTTATATGCCTTCAGTGTTTGATTTTGCAATGATTTCACTGTTTGGATGTGTTTTTCTATTTGTGTCTGTTTTTGTGCACATTCAGCAAGTATACGGCTGTTTTCTGATTTTTTTCAATTTTCTACTGTCCCATAACATAAACCTCACAAATAAAGTTAACATCTTATAAGATATACTCCTGTAACCTCAGTGTTTGATTTTGCAATGATTTCACTGTTTGGATGTGTTTTTCTATTTGTGTCTGTTTTTGTGCACATTCAGCAAGTATACGGCTGTTTTCTGATTTTTTTCAATTTTCTACTGTCCCATAACATAAACCTCACAAATAAAGTTAACATCTTATAAGATATACTTCTGTAACCTCAGTGTTTGATTTTGCAATGATTTCACTGTTTGGATGTGTTTTTCTATTTGTGTCTGTTTTTGTGCACATTCAGCAAGTATACGGCTGTTTTCTGATTTTTTTCAATTTTCTATTGTCCCGTAACATAAACCTCACAAATAAAGTTAAAATCTTATAAGATATAGTTATATGCCTTCAGTGTTTGATTTTGCAATGATTTCACTGTTTGGATGTGTTTTTCTATTTGTGTCTGTTTTTGTGCGCATTCAGCAAGTATACGGCTGTTTTCTCATTTTTTTCAATTTTCTACTGTCCCATAACATAAACCTCACAAATAAAGTTAACATCTTATAAGATATACTTCTGTAACCTCAGTGTTTGATTTTGCAATGATTTCACTGTTTGGATGTGTTTTTCTATTTGTGTCTTTTGTTGTGCACATTCAGCAAGTATACCGCTGTTTTCTGATTTTTTTCAATTTTCTACTGTCCCATAACATAAACCTCACAAATAAAGTTAAAATCTTATAAGATATAGTTATATGCCTTCAGTGTTTGATTTTGCAATGATTTCACTGTTTGGATGTGTTTTTCTATTTGTGTCTTTTGTTGGGCACATTCAGCAAGTATACGGCTGTTTTCTGATTTTTTTCAATTTTCTACTGTCGCATAACATAAACCTCACAAATAAAGTTAACATCTTATAAGATATAGTTATATGCCTTCAGTGTTTGATTTTGCAATGATTTCACTGTTTGGATGTGTTTTTCTATTTGTGTCTGTTTTTGTGCACATTCAGCAAGTATACGGCTGTTTTCTGTTTTTTTTCAATTTTCTACTGTCCCATAACATAAAACTCACAAATAAAGTTAAAATCTTATAAGATATACTTCTGTAACCTCAGTGTTTGATTTTGCAATGATTTCACTGTTTGGATGTGTTTTTCTATTTGTGTCTGTTTTTGTGCGCATTCAGCAAGTATACGGCTGTTTTCTGATTTTTTTCAATTTTCTACTGTCCCATAACATAAACCTCACAAATAAAGTTAAAATCTTATAAGATATAGTTATATGCCGTCAGTGTTTGATTTTGCAATGATTTCACTGTTTGGATGTGTTTTTCTATTTGTGTCTTTTGTTGTGCACATTCAGCAAGTATATACGGCTGTTTTCTGATTTTTTTCAATTTTCTATTGTCCTGTAACATAAACCTCATAAATAAGTTAACATCTTATAAGATAAAGTTATATGCCTTCAGTGTTTGATTTTGCAATGATTTCACTGTTTGGATGTGTTTTTCTATTTGTGTCTGTTTTTGTGCGCATTCAGCAAGTATACGGCTGTTTTCTGATTTTTTTCAATTTTCTACTGTCAGTTAACATAAACCTCACAAATAAAGTTAAAATCTTATAAGATATAGTTATTTATCCTCAGTGTTTGATTTTGCAATGATTTCACTGTTTGGATGTGTTTTTCTATTTGTGTCTGTTTTTGTGCGCATTCAGCAAGTATACGGCTGTTTTCTGATTTTTTTTAATTTTCTACTGTCCCATAACATAAACCTCACAAATAAAGTTAACATCTTATAAGATATACTTCTGTAACCTCAGTGTTTGATTTTGCAATGATTTCACTGTTTGGATGTGTTTTTCTATTAGTGTCTTTTGTTGTGCACATTCAGCAAGTATACGGCTGTTTTCTGATTTTTTTCAATTTTCTACTGTCCCATAACATAAACCTCACAAATAAAGTAAACATCTTATAAGATATACTTCTGTACCCTCAGTGTTTGATTTTGCAATGATTTCACTGTTTGGATGTGTTTTTCTATTTGTGTCTGTTTTTGTGCACATTCAGCAAGTATACGGCTGTTTTCTGATTTTTTTCAATTTTCTACTGTCCCATAACATAAACTTCACAAATAAAGTTAAAATCTTATAAGATATAGTTATTTATCCTCAGTGTTTGATTTTGCAATGATTTCACTGTTTGGATGTGTTTTTCTATTTGTGTCTGTTTTTGTGCGCATTCAGCAAGTATACGGCTGTTTTCTGATTTTTTTCAATTTTCTACTGTCAGTTAACATAAACCTCACAAATAAAGTTAAAATCTTATAAGATATAGTTATATGCCTTCAGTGTTTGATTTTGCAATGATTTCACTGTTTGGATGTGTTTTTCTATTGGTGTCTGTTTTTGTGCACATTCAGCAAGTATACGGCTGTTTTCTGATTTTTTTCAATTTTCTACTGTTCCATTACATAAACCTCACAAATAAAGTTAACATCTTACAAGATATACTTCTGTAACCTCAGTGTTTGATTTTGCAATGATTTCACTGTTTGGATGTGTTTTTCTATTTGTGTCTGTTTTTGTGCACATTCAGCAAGTATACGGCTGTTTTCTGATTTTTTTCAATTTTCTATTGTCCCGTAACATAAACCTCATAAATAAAGTTAACATCTTATAAGATATAGTTATATGCCTTCAGTGTTTGATTTTGCAATGATTTCACTGTTTGGATGTGTTTTTCTATTTGTGTCTGTTTTTGTGCACATTCAGCAAGTATACGGCTGTTTTCTGATTTTTTTCAATTTTCTACTGTCCCATAACATAAACCTCACAAATAAAGTTAACATCTTATAAGATATACTTCTGTAACCTCAGTGTTTGATTTTGCAATGATTTCACTGTTTGGATGTGTTTTTCTATTTGTGTCTGTTTTTGTGCACATTCAGCAAGTATACGGCTGTTTTCTGATTTTTTTCAATTTTCTATTGTCCCGTAACATAAACCTCACAAATAAAGTTAAAATCTTATAAGATATAGTTATATGCCTTCAGTGTTTGATTTTGCAATGATTTCACTGTTTGGATGTGTTTTTCTATTTGTGTCTGTTTTTGTGCGCATTCAGCAAGTATACGGCTGTTTTCTCATTTTTTTCAATTTTCTACTGTCCCATAACATAAACCTCACAAATAAAGTTAACATCTTATAAGATATACTTCTGTAACCTCAGTGTTTGATTTTGCAATGATTTCACTGTTTGGATGTGTTTTTCTATTTGTGTCTTTTGTTGTGCACATTCAGCAAGTATACCGCTGTTTTCTGATTTTTTTCAATTTTCTACTGTCCCATAACATAAACCTCACAAATAAAGTTAAAATCTTATAAGATATAGTTATATGCCTTCAGTGTTTGATTTTGCAATGATTTCACTGTTTGGATGTGTTTTTCTATTTGTGTCTTTTGTTGGGCACATTCAGCAAGTATACGGCTGTTTTCTGATTTTTTTCAATTTTCTACTGTCGCATAACATAAACCTCACAAATAAAGTTAACATCTTATAAGATATAGTTATATGCCTTCAGTGTTTGATTTTGCAATGATTTCACTGTTTGGATGTGTTTTTCTATTTGTGTCTGTTTTTGTGCACATTCAGCAAGTATACGGCTGTTTTCTGTTTTTTTTCAATTTTCTACTGTCCCATAACATAAAACTCACAAATAAAGTTAAAATCTTATAAGATATACTTCTGTAACCTCAGTGTTTGATTTTGCAATGATTTCACTGTTTGGATGTGTTTTTCTATTTGTGTCTGTTTTTGTGCGCATTCAGCAAGTATACGGCTGTTTTCTGATTTTTTTCAATTTTCTACTGTCCCATAACATAAACCTCACAAATAAAGTTAAAATCTTATAAGATATAGTTATATGCCGTCAGTGTTTGATTTTGCAATGATTTCACTGTTTGGATGTGTTTTTCTATTTGTGTCTTTTGTTGTGCACATTCAGCAAGTATATACGGCTGTTTTCTGATTTTTTTCAATTTTCTATTGTCCTGTAACATAAACCTCATAAATAAGTTAACATCTTATAAGATAAAGTTATATGCCTTCAGTGTTTGATTTTGCAATGATTTCACTGTTTGGATGTGTTTTTCTATTTGTGTCTGTTTTTGTGCACATTCAGCAAGTATACGGCTGTTTTCTGTTTTTTTTTCAATTTTCTACTGTCCCATAACATAAAACTCACAAATAAAGTTAAAATCTTATAAGATATACTTCTGTAACCTCAGTGTTTGATTTTGCAATGATTTCACTGTTTGGATGTGTTTTTCTATTTGTGTCTTTTGTTGTGCACATTCAGCAAGTATACGGCTGTTTTCTGATTTTTTTCAATTTTCTATTGTCCCGTAACATAAACCTCATAAATAAAGTTAACATCTTATAAGATATAGTTATATGCCTTCAGTGTTTGATTTTGCAATGATTTCACTGTTTGGATGTGTTTTTCTATTTGTGTCTGTTGGGGATCAGCTCATTCAAGATGGAGTCACATGCATCTTGGATGGAGAACACATGGCCCTTTGCTCAGAGACAAAGAGTGTCATAAAACTCAGTCAATAAAGATCCCTTATCTTCCACACATCAGTGGGAAACCCACCTCAGTGGTCACTTTTGGACATGTGACCCCCATGTAACAGGCAATACAAAAGCCAGGTTTCCCCTCCTTCCTTTCTCTTCTTCGCCCTTCTCGTCTCCATCTCACCGGAGGACACAGGCTCCTCTGCTCTCCCCTGCCCTTCTGGGTGCAGGAAGGACACAGACGTCAGCTCTTCGACCGAAGACCCTTCAGCACAGAGCTTAACAAGCTTCCAGCAGCAAGAGACCCTCTCTGCTGATCTTCGAGCAGGCCCGCTCACAGCAGCCTGCTATCCTCCCATCAGAGGCAGCGACACCAGAGCCTGCCTAAGGATCAACCAAGGATCCAGAGCCAGGTTAGCTCCAACTAGCTAACTTTGTGAGGAGGAACCTGAGCCACAGACACCAGAAACACAGTCAACCAATCACGCCCCTAATCCCAACATAATTGGTGCCCCGTGTGAGGCAGGGTACTGTTGGCAATTTATTCATAATTGTGTAATATTAATTGGACATCATTTTGGTCAATACACCAGGTAGATTCCCCAGACTTTGACTTTGGCGTTTCACTAATCCTCGACTGGAGTAGACTTCAGTTATACAGGAAGTACCTTGAGTACAAATTAGGTTTACTACATTTAACAAAAAAAAACATTTTGGTTATTGTTATCATATTGAGTCCTATGATTTTAACTTGTCTTTCAGCTTGCTAATGTTGCTAACTGTCCAGTTAACTTGATCTGTAGAAACTCGACACTGAAAATCTGGTTGTTAAATTAAGTGCTCTTTCTTTAAATAACACACAGCGTGCCACAACCCTGTGTCATAAAGCTTGTATTTTGTGCTGTTACTGCCGTGCATTTCAGCCAAAGTGAGAATTGAAATAGAGCCACAGTGTGCTATACAGCCCTGTGAAAATTGTGTACCTTGCTGTAACATTCATGTGTTTCAGCTTGAGTTAAGTTTAAGATATTTTCCCCTAAATATTTTCTTAAACCCTGCTCCCACATTTCTGAAGCCTAATATAGCTACTAGTCCGTGCTTTAGCTGCTTCAAAGAAAGCTCCTTTCCATGTGGTAGACATCTATATTGTTGTTAGCCAAGGGTAGCGACACTACACAGTGTTCCTCAGGTTAAAATAATAACAAATTGATTTGTTTGTTGTATTTTACAACTTGCTTAAACTCCTTCTTCTCTAGACCTAAAAATGGAGAATCCCTGTGTAGAACTGTTTGTTGCATCTCTTGCACAGAACCTAAAGACTGGTTATGTTGAGTTCATCAACAGGTTAAGTTTAAATGAGTGCAAGGAGGAAATAAACGCTCTCATCTATAACAGTGTTGATGCTAAGAATGCATCCAAAGCATCATTGTTGGAATGCTTGCTGCTGAATTTCCACAGACAGGCCAGCCTTTCACTTCAGAGCAAAGCAGCTCTAGAGAAGGACGTTGAGTCGCTAAGAGTGCAGAATGCTTGCCTCCTCCAAGAGGTAAACAAGGCCAATAAGAAAGCTGTGCGCTATTTATTAGACCTACACTCTGCAGAATCAGATCTTTGCTTCCACAAGGAAGAATTGTTAAAGCTTAGATCAGAACATCTCTCGACACCAGAGTTGTCCAGCAGATGTGACTCTGGTTATTCTGACTCACAGCCTCCCTGTAGTGAGCGTTTAACTCCACCACACAAGAGCGGTGAAAAGTTTCTCAATGAGCTTAACTCTTTGGGAACAAAGTCATATAGATCTGACATTTCTGATAAAGGCAGTTCAGTCTCTGGTAGAATTTCTACCCAGAACCCCTTTTATTCACACATGCATGACACTGCTTTCCATGCTCACCTCGATGGAGAGGGGGTTAGGTCAGTTCAGGACTATCCCTCCCCCTTTTCAGGCTCCTCTCTGCAGCATCATGGTGATAACAGCCATGTAGGCTTCACCTACCCCCCAGAGAGAACAGCAGGAGCACATGAAAGACATGCTCAGACCTCAGAATGTTTTCGTTTTAAGGTACTGGAATCTCTTGCAAAAGACATTGATCATTTTGATCCAGACAACTGTGATCACAACATTGACAATTATTTTACTGAGATAGACCAAGCCCTTATGGACCTTCCCTATGCAACTGAGAGGGAGAAGATTAAACTTGTAGAGAAAAGCAGCTCTAAAGCGGTCCGCAAGTTTATACAGGAACTTTCCCTCAGAGTTAGAAATAACTACACAGAGCTTCGTCAAGCTCTCATAGAAGAATTCTCCTCAAGTGTGGACGAGATTACTTCCATGGCTGCAGCCCTTCAAGTTAAACATACTCGTCGCGAACATCCACGTGATTATTTCCAACGTTTGAGAAAGGTGTATTTTCAGGGAAGAAATGCCCCTGGCTTGGAAGAAAATCCAAATTTTAAGTCCCTGTTCGTGCGCAACCTTCACCCATGCATACGCACTCACGTTGTGTTTCAGACAAGCCAAGGTAAACTTTCCATGCTTGAGATAAAGAAAATATCTCAGATGGCTTGGGAATCGGTTGTCCCACCACAGGCGAGAGATAAAATCTTTAAACCTGACAGGTCAACTCCAAAAGTGTCACCCAGACAAACAATTTCAAAATCTCATCCTCACAACAGAACAAAGGGGGGTGAGAAAAAGAAGCCTAGGGACAGAAAGCATAACCGCCATGTCCACTGGCTGCCCCGAGACAGGCACTCCCACAACAGAAGTTGTTGGAGACCATACTCAGAGATTCTGGCCCAAAGACATGATCAGCCACTAAATTACTCTGATGATGACCGCAGTATCTCAGAGTACAGTTCAGAACATGATCATGACCGATTTGACAGTAACAGTGAATCTCACCGCTTCTCCAGCTACAGGTGTTATAGCCCTAAGCCACAAGTTCCAGAAAGCTTTAGATACTAGAGCTCCACACTGGAACAAACCCTTAGGACACAATCCAATCTGTCCTGAAGAATGTCCATTCCTTGTTTATTTTAAATTCTTCTTAGTTTTATTAGATGAGTAGGTATCCGGATTTTGGGTACGCACATATGACAATTTCAGTGATTCTTAACACTGTAATAACCAGACTTATTACGTCACTTAAGAAAACCACTGCTCAACTTTGTATTCTTGGGCAAACTTTGTTTTTTTACTTTTTGTTTGTACCCTTCCAGCTGTAGGATAAGTTTTGTACACTAGTCAAGGACATCTTGTTATGACCATACAGGGCTAGTTATGATCACACTGATATCCATTTACAGTTGCCACTCTTGGTATTTACCATGGTAACACATCTAACCTTCCTCTTTTTACTAACCTGATAAAGTTAGGTATTTTTGTACAATGCCATTTTTGTATGTTCTTCATTTGTAATATTACTGCTTAGCCAAATTAGAGTTAATCAATGCCCAGATGTTACAAAGTGAATGAACTGATTTTCCTCTGGACTGTACACTGTGCACTCAGGATCACACATGGAGTGAGATCCTGAGTCCAAGGGGGGATTGTTGGGGATCAGCTCATTCAAGATGGAGTCACATGCATCTTGGATGGAGAACACATGGCCCTTTGCTCAGAGACAAAGAATGTCATAAAACTCAGTCAATAAAGATCCCTTATCTTCCACACATCAGTGGGAAACCCACCTCAGTGGTCACTTTTGGACATGTGACCCCCATGTAACAGGCAATACAAAAGCCAGGTTTCCCCTCCTTCCTTTCTCTTCTTCGCCCTTCTCGTCTCCATCTCACCGGAGGACACAGGCTCCTCTGCTCTCCCCTGCCCTTCTGGGTGCAGGAAGGACACAGACGTCAGCTCTTCGACCGAAGACCCTTCAGCACAGAGCTTAACAAGCTTCCAGCAGCAAGAGACCCTCTCTGCTGATCTTCGAGCAGGCCCGCTCACAGCAGCCTGCTATCCTCCCATCAGAGGCAGCGACACCAGAGCCTGCCTAAGGATCAACCAAGGATCCAGAGCCAGGTTAGCTCCAACTAGCTAACTTTGTGAGGAGGAACCTGAGCCACAGACACCAGAAACACAGTCAACCAATCACGCCCCTAATCCCAACATGTCTGTTTTTGTGCGCATTCAGCAAGTATACGGCTGTTTTCTGATTTTTTTCAATTTTCTACTGTCCCATAACATAAACCTCACAAATAAAGTTAAAATCTTATAAGATATAGTTATTTATCCTCAGTGTTTGATTTTGCAATGATTTCACTGTTTGGATGTGTTTTTCTATTTGTGTCTGTTTTTGTGCGCATTCAGCAAGTATACGGCTGTTTTCTGATTTTTTTCAATTTTCTACTGTCCCATAACATAAACCTCACAAATAAAGTTAAAATCTTATAAGATATAGTTATATGCCGTCAGTGTTTGATTTTGCAATGATTTCACTGTTTGGATGTGTTTTTCTATTTGTGTCTTTTGTTGTGCACATTCAGCAAGTATACGGCTGTTTTCTGATTTTTTTCAATTTTCTACTGTCCCATAACATAAACCTCATAAATAAAGTTAACATCTTATAAGATAAAGTTATATGCCTTCAGTGTTTGATTTTGCAATGATTTCACTGTTTGGATGTGTTTTTCTATTTGTGTCTGTTTTTGTGCACATTCAGCAAGTATACGGCTGTTTTCTGATTTTTTTCAATTTTCTGTTGTCCCGTAACATAAACCTCATAAATAAAGTTAACATCTTATAAGATATAGTTATATGCCTTCAGTGTTTGATTTTGCAATGATTTCACTGTTTGGATGTGTTTTTCTATTTGTGTCTGTTTTTGTGCACATCCAGCAAGTATACGGCTGTTTTCTGATTTTTTTTCAATTTTCTACTGTCCCATAACATAAACCTCACAAATAAAGTTAAAATCTTATAAGATATAGTTATATGCCTTCAGTGTTTGATTTTGCAATGATTTCACTGTTTGGATGTGTTTTTCTATTTGTGTCTGTTTTTGTGCACATTCAGCAAGTATACGGCTGTTTTCTGATTTTTTTCAATTTTCTACTGTCCCATAACATAAACCTCACAAATAAAGTTAAAATCTTATAAGATATAGTTATATGCCTTCAGTGTTTGATTTTGCAATGATTTCACTGTTTGGATGTGTTTTTCTATTTGTGTCTTTTGTTGTGCACATTCAGCAAGTATACGGCTGTTTTCTGATTTTTTTCAATTTTCTACTGTCGCATAACATAAACCTCACAAATAAAGTTAACATCTTATAAGATATACTTCTGTAACCTCAGTGTTTGATTTTGCAATGATTTCACTGTTTGGATGTGTTTTTCTATTTGTGTCTGTTTTTGTGCACATCCAGCAAGTATACGGCTGTTTTCTGATTTTTTTCAATTTTCTACTGTCCCATAACATAAACCTCACAAATAAAGTTAACATCTTATAAGATATACTTCTGTAACCTCAGTGTTTGATTTTGCAATGATTTCACTGTTTGGATGTGTTTTTCTATTTGTGTCTGTTTTTGTGCACATCCAGCAAGTATACGGCTGTTTTCTGATTTTTTTCAATTTTCTACTGTCCCATAACATAAACCTCACAAATAAAGTTGAAATCTTATAAGATATAGTTATTTATCCTCAGTGTTTGATTTTGCAATGATTTCACTGTTTGGATGTGTTTTTCTATTTGTGTCTGTTTTTGTGCACATTCAGCAAGTATACGGCTGTTTTCTGATTTTTTTCAATTTTCTATTGTCCCGTAACATAAACCTCACAAATAAAGTTAAAATCTTATAAGATATAGTTATATGCCTTCAGTGTTTGATTTTGCAATGATTTCACTGTTTGGATGTGTTTTTCTATTTGTGTCTGTTTTTGTGCGCATTCAGCAAGTATACGGCTGTTTTCTCATTTTTTTCAATTTTCTACTGTCCCATAACATAAACCTCACAAATAAAGTTAACATCTTATAAGATATACTTCTGTAACCTCAGTGTTTGATTTTGCAATGATTTCACTGTTTGGATGTGTTTTTCTATTTGTGTCTGTTTTTGTGCACATTCAGCAAGTATACGGCTGTTTTCTGATTTTTTTCAATTTTCTACTGTCAGTTAACATAAACCTCACAAATAAAGTTAAAATCTTATAAGATATAGTTATATGCCTTCAGTGTTTGATTTTGCAATGATTTCACTGTTTGGATGTGTTTTTCTATTGGTGTCTGTTTTTGTGCACATTCAGCAAGTATACGGCTGTTTTCTGATTTTTTTCAATTTTCTACTGTTCCATTACATAAACCTCACAAATAAAGTTAACATCTTATAAGATATAGTTATATGCCTTCAGTGTTTGATTTTGCAATGATTTCACTGTTTGGATGTGTTTTTCTATTTGTGTCTGTTTTTGTGCACATTCAGCAAGTATACGGCTGTTTTCTGATTTTTTTCAATTTTCTACTGTCCCATAACATAAACCTCACAAATAAAGTAAACATCTTATAAGATATACTTCTGTACCCTCAGTGTTTGATTTTGCAATGATTTCACTGTTTGGATGTGTTTTTCTATGTGTGTCTGTTTTTGTGCGCATTCAGCAAGTATACGGCTGTTTTCTGATTTTTTTCAATTTTCTACTGTCCCATAACATAAACCTCACAAATAAAGTTAACATCTTATAAGATATACTTCTGTAACCTCAGTGTTTGATTTTGCAATGATTTCACTGTTTGGATGTGTTTTTCTATTTGTGTCTGTTTTTGTGCACATTCAGCAAGTATACGGCTGTTTTCTGATTTTTTTCAATTTTCTACTGTCCCATAACATAAACCTCACAAATAAAGTTAACATCTTATAAGATATACTTCTGTAACCTCAGTGTTTGATTTTGCAATGATTTCACTGTTTGGATGTGTTTTTCTATTTGTGTCTGTTTTTGTGCGCATTCACCAAGTATACGGCTGTTTTCTGATTTTTTTCAATTTTCTACTGTCCCGTAACATAAACCTCACAAATAAAGTTAAAATCTTATAAGATATAGTTATATGCCTTCAGTGTTTGATTTTGCAATGATTTCACTGTTTGGATGTGTTTTTCTATTTGTGTCTGTTTTTGTGCACATTCAGCAAGTATACGGCTGTTTTCTGATTTTTTTCAATTTTCTATTGTCCCGTAACATAAACCTCATAAATAAAGTTAACATCTTATAAGATATAGTTATATGCCTTCAGTGTTTGATTTTGTAATGATTTCACTGTTTGGATGTGTTTTTCTATTTGTGTCTTTTGTTGTGCACATTCAGCAAGTATACGGCTGTTTTCTGATTTTTTTCAATTTTCTATTGTCCCGTAACATAAACCTCATAAATAAAGTTAACATCTTATAAGATAAAGTTATATGCCTTCAGTGTTTGATTTTGCAATGATTTCACTGTTTGGATGTGTTTTTCTATTTGTGTCTGTTTTTGTGCACATTCAGCAAGTATACGGCTGTTTTCTGATTTTTTTCAATTTTCTACTGTCCCATAACATAAACCTCACAAATAAAGTTAACATCTTATAAGATATACTTCTTTAACCTCAGTGTTTGATTTTGCAATGATTTCACTGTTTGGATGTGTTTTTCTATTTGTGTCTGTTTTTGTGCACATTCGCAAGTATACGGCTGTTTTCTGATTTTTTTCAATTTTCTACTGTCCCATAACATAAACCTCACAAATAAAGTTAAAATCTTATAAGATATAGTAATATGCCTTCAGTGTTTGATTTTGCAATGATTTCACTGTTTGGATGTGTTTTTCTATTTGTGTCTTTTGTTGTGCACATTCAGCAAGTATACGGCTGTTTTCTGATTTTTTTCAATTTTCTATTGACCCTTAACATAAACCTCATAAATAAAGTTAACATCTTATAAGATATAGTTATATGCCTTCAGTGTTTGATTTTGCAATGATTTCACTGTTTGGATGTGTTTTTCTATTTGTGTCTTTTGTTGTGCACATTCAGCAAGTATACGGCTGTTTTCTGATTTTTTTCAATTTTCTATTGTCCCGTAACATAAACCTCATAAATAAAGTTAACATCTTATAAGATATACTTCTGTAACCTCAGTGTTTGATTTTGCAATGATTTCACTGTTTGGATGTGTTTTTCTATTTGTGTCTGTTTTTGTGCACATTCAGCAAGTATACGGCTGTTTTCTGATTTTTTTGAATTTTCTACTGTCCCATAACATAAACCTCACAAATAAAGTAAACATCTTATAAGATATACTTCTGTACCCTCAGTGTTTGATTTTGCAATGATTTCACTGTTTGGATGTGTTTTTCTATTTGTGTCTGTTTTTGTGCACATTCAGCAAGTATACGGCTGTTTTCTGATTTTTTTCAATTTTCTACTGTCCCATAACATAAACCTCACAAATAAAGTTAAAATCTTATAAGATATAGTTATATGCCTTCAGTGTTTGATTTTGCAATGATTTCTCTGTTTGGATGTGTTTTTCTATTTGTGTCTGTTTTTGTGCACATTCAGCAAGTATACGGCTGTTTTCTGATTTTTTTCAATTTTCTACTGTCCCATAACATAAACCTCACAAATAAAGTTAAAATCTTATAAGATATAGTTATATGCCGTCAGTGTTTGATTTTGCAATGATTTCACTGTTTGGATGTGTTTTTCTATTTGTGTCTTTTGTTGTGCACATTCAGCAAGTATACGGCTGTTTTCTGATTTTTTTCAATTTTCTATTGTCCCATAACATAAACCTCATAAATAAAGTTAACATCTTATAAGATATAGTTATATGCCTTCAGTGTTTGATTTTGCAATGATTTCACTGTTTGGATGTGTTTTTCTATTTGTGTCTGTTTTTGTGCACATTCAGCAAGTATACGGCTGTTTTCTGATTTTTTTCAATTTTCTACTGTTCCATTACATAAACCTCACAAATAAAGTTAACATCTTATAAGATATACTTCTGTAACCTCAGTGTTTGATTTTGCAATGATTTCACTGTTTGGATGTGTTTTTCTATTTGTGTCTTTTGTTGTGCACATTCAGCAAGTATACGGCTGTTTTCTGATTTTTTTCAATTTTCTACTGTCCCATAACATAAACCTCACAAATAAAGTAAACATCTTATAAGATATACTTCTGTACCCTCAGTGTTTGATTTTGCAATGATTTCACTGTTTGGATGTGTTTTTCTATTTGTGTCTGTTTTTGTGCACATTCAGCAAGTATACGGCTGTTTTCTGTTTTTTTTCAATTTTCTACTGTCCCATAACATAAACCTCACAAATAAAGTTAACATCTTATAAGATATACTCCTGTAACCTTAGTGTTTGATTTTGCAATGATTTCACTGTTTGGATGTGTTTTTCTATTTGTGTCTGTTTTTGTGCACATTCAGCAAGTATACGGCTGTTTTCTGATTTTTTTCAATTTTCTACTGTCCCATAACATAAACCTCACAAATACAGTTACAATCTTATAAGATATAGTTATTTATCCTCAGTGTTTGATTTTGCAATGATTTCACTGTATGGATGTGTTTTTCTATTTGTGTCTGTTTTTGTGCGCATTCAGCAAGTATACGGCTGTTTTCTGATTTTTTTCAATTTTCTACTGTTCCATTACATAAACCTCACAAATAAAGTTAACATCTTATAAGATATACTTCTGTAACCTCAGTGTTTGATTTTGCAATGATTTCACTGTTTGGATGTGTTTTTCTATTTGTGTCTTTTGTTGTGCACATTCAGCAAGTATACGGCTGTTTTCTGATTTTTTTCAATTTTCTATTGTCCCGTATTATAAACCTCACAAATAAAGTTAACATCTTATAAGATACAGTTATATGCCTTCAGTGTTTGATTTTGCAATGATTTCACTGTTTGGATGTGTTTTTCTATTTGTGTCTGTTTTTGTGCACATTCAGCAAGTATACGGCTGTTTTCTGTTTTTTTTCAATTTTCTACTGTCCCATAACATAAAACTCACAAATAAAGTTAAAATCTTATAAGATATAGTTATATGCCTTCAGTGTTTGATTTTGCAATGATTTCACTGTTTGGATGTGTTTTTCTATTTGTGTCTGTTTTTGTGCACATTCAGCAAGTATACGGCTGTTTTCTGATTTTTTTCAATTTTCTACTGTCCCATAACATAAACCTCACAAATAAAGTTAAAATCTTATAAGATATAGTTATTTATCCTCAGTGTTTGATTTTGCAATGATTTCACTGTTTGGATGTGTTTTTCTATTTGTGTCTGTTTTTGTGCGCATTCAGCAAGTATACGGCTGTTTTCTGATTTTTTTCAATTTTCTACTGTCCCATAACATAAACCTCACAAATAAAGTTAACATCTTATAAGATATACTTCTGTAACCTCAGTGTTTGATTTTGCAATGATTTCACTGTTTGGATGTGTTTTTCTATTTGTGTCTTTTGTTGTGCACATTCAGCAAGTATACGGCTGTTTTCTCATTTTTTTCAATTTTCTACTGTCCCATAACATTAACCTCACAAATAAAGTTAAAATCTTATAAGATATAGTTATTTATCCTCAGTGTTTGATTTTGCAATGATTTCACTGTTTGGATGTGTTTTTCTATTTGTGTCTGTTTTTGTGCGCATTCAGCAAGTATACGGCTGTTTTCTGATTTTTTTCAATTTTCTACTGTCCCATAACATAAACCTCACAAATAAAGTTAACATCTTATAAGATATACTTCTGTAACCTCAGTGTTTGATTTTGCAATGATTTCACTGTTTGGATGTGTTTTTCTATTTGTGTCTTTTGTTGTGCACATTCAGCAAGTATACGGCTGTTTTCTGATTTTTTTTAATTTTCTATTGTCCCGTAACATAAACCTCATGAATAAAGTTAGCATCTTATAAGATATAGTTATATGCCTTCAGTGTTTGATTTTGCAATGATTTCACTGTTTGGATGTGTTTTTCTATTTGTGTCTTTTGTTGTGCACATTCAGCAAGTATACGGCTGTTTTCTGATTTTTTTCAATTTTCTATTGTCCCGTAACATAAACCTCATGAATAGGGTTAACATCTTATAAGATATAGTTATATGCCTTCAGTGTTTGATTTTGCAATGATTTCACTGTTTGGATATGTTTTTCTATTTGTGTCTGTTTTTGTGCACATTCAGCAAGTATACGGCTGTTTTCTGTTTTTTTTCAATTTTCTACTGTCCCATAACATAAACCTCACAAATAAAGTTAACATCTTATAAGATATACTTCTGTAACCTCAGTGTTTGATTTTGCAATGATTTCACTGTTTGGATGTGTTTTTCTATTTGTGTCTGTTTTTGTGCACATTCAGCAAGTATACGGCTGTTTTCTGATTTTTTTCAATTTTCTACTGTCCCATAACATAAACCTCACAAATAAAGTAAACATCTTATAAGATATACTTCTGTACCCTCAGTGTTTGATTTTGCAATGATTTCACTGTTTGGATGTGTTTTTCTATTTGTGTCTGTTTTTGTGCACATTCAGCAAGTATACGGCTGTTTTCTGATTTTTTTCAATTTTCTACTGTCACATAACATAAACCTCACAAATAAAGTTAACATCTTATAAGATATACTTCTGTAACCTCAGTGTTTGATTTTGCAAAGATTTCACTGTTTGGATGTGTTTTTCTATTTGTGTCTGTTTTTGTGCACATTCAGCAAGTATACGGCTGTTTTCTGATTTTTTTCAATTTTCTACTGTCCCATAACATAAACCTCACAAATAAAGTTAACATCTTATAAGATATACTTCTGTAACCTCAGTGTTTGATTTTGCAATGATTTCACTGTTTGGATGTGTTTTTCTATTTGTGTCTGTTTTTGTGCACATTCAGCAAGTATACGGCTGTTTTCTGATTTTTTTCAATTTTCTACTGTCCCATAACATAAACCTCACAAATAAAGTTAACATCTTATAAGATATACTTCTGTAACCTCAGTGTTTGATTTTGCAATGATTTCACTGTTTGGATGTGTTTTTCTATTTGTGTCTGTTTTTGTGCACATTCAGCAAGTATACGGCTGTTTTCTGATTTTTTTCAATTTTCTATTGTCCCGTATTATAAACCTCACAAATAAAGTTAACATCTTATAAGATACAGTTATATGCCTTCAGTGTTTGATTTTGCAATGATTTCACTGTTTGGATGTGTTTTTCTATTTGTGTCTGTTTTTGTGCACATTCAGCAAGTATACGGCTGTTTTCTGTTTTTTTTCAATTTTCTACTGTCCCATAACATAAAACTCACAAATAAAGTTAAAATCTTATAAGATATAGTTATATGCCTTCAGTGTTTGATTTTGCAATGATTTCACTGTTTGGATGTGTTTTTCTATTTGTGTCTGTTTTTGTGCACATTCAGCAAGTATACGGCTGTTTTCTGATTTTTTTCAATTTTCTACTGTCCCATAACATAAACCTCACAAATAAAGTTAACATCTTATAAGATATACTTCTGTAACCTCAGTGTTTGATTTTGCAATGATTTCACTGTTTGGATGTGTTTTTCTATTTGTGTCTGTTTTTGTGCACATTCAGCAAGTATACGGCTGTTTTCTGATTTTTTTCAATTTTCTACTGTCCCATAACATAAACCTCACAAATAAAGTTAAAATCTTATAAGATATAGTTATTTATCCTCAGTGTTTGATTTTGCAATGATTTCACTGTTTGGATGTGTTTTTCTATTTGTGTCTGTTTTTGTGCGCATTCAGCAAGTATACGGCTGTTTTCTGATTTTTTTCAATTTTCTACTGTCCCATAACATAAACCTCACAAATAAAGTTAACATCTTATAAGATATACTTCTGTAACCTCAGTGTTTGATTTTGCAATGATTTCACTGTTTGGATGTGTTTTTCTATTTGTGTCTTTTGTTGTGCACATTCAGCAAGTATACGGCTGTTTTCTGATTTTTTTCAATTTTCTATTGTCCCGTAACATAAACCTCATGAATAGAGTTAACATCTTATAAGATATAGTTATATGCCTTCAGTGTTTGATTTTGCAATGATTTCACTGTTTGGATATGTTTTTCTATTTGTGTCTGTTTTTGTGCACATTCAGCAAGTATACGGCTGTTTTCTGTTTTTTTTCAATTTTCTACTGTCCCATAACATAAACCTCACAAATAAAGTTAACATCTTATAAGATATACTTCTGTAACCTCAGTGTTTGATTTTGCAATGATTTCACTGTTTGGATGTGTTTTTCTATTTGTGTCTGTTTTTGTGCACATTCAGCAAGTATACGGCTATTTTCTGATTTTTTTGAATTTTGTACTGTCCCATAACATAAACCTCACAAATAAAGTAAACATCTTATAAGATATACTTCTGTACCCTCAGTGTTTGATTTTGCAATGATTTCACTGTTTGGATGTGTTTTTCTATGTGTGTCTGTTTTTGTGCGCATTCAGCAAGTATACGGCTGTTTTCTGATTTTTTTCAATTTTCTACTGTCCCATAACATAAACCTCACAAATAAAGTTAACATCTTATAAGATATACTTCTGTAACCTCAGTGTTTGATTTTGCAATGATTTCACTGTTTGGATGTGTTTTTCTATTTGTGTCTGTTTTTGTGCACATTCAGCAAGTATACGGCTGTTTTCTGATTTTTTTCAATTTTCTACTGTCCCATAACATAAACCTCACAAATAAAGTTAACATCTTATAAGATATACTTCTGTAACCTCAGTGTTTGATTTTGCAATGATTTCACTGTTTGGATGTGTTTTTCTATTTGTGTCTGTTTTTGTGCGCATTCACCAAGTATACGGCTGTTTTCTGATTTTTTTCAATTTTCTACTGTCCCGTAACATAAACCTCACAAATAAAGTTAAAATCTTATAAGATATAGTTATATGCCTTCAGTGTTTGATTTTGCAATGATTTCACTGTTTGGATGTGTTTTTCTATTTGTGTCTTTTGTTGTGCACATTCAGCAAGTATACGGCTGTTTTCTGATTTTTTTCAATTTTCTATTGTCCCGTAACATAAACCTCATGAATAGGGTTAACATCTTATAAGATATAGTTATATGCCTTCAGTGTTTGATTTTGCAATGATTTCACTGTTTGGATATGTTTTTCTATTTGTGTCTGTTTTTGTGCACATTCAGCAAGTATACGGCTGTTTTCTGTTTTTTTTCAATTTTCTACTGTCCCATAACATAAACCTCACAAATAAAGTTAACATCTTATAAGATATACTTCTGTAACCTCAGTGTTTGATTTTGCAATGATTTCACTGTTTGGATGTGTTTTTCTATTTGTGTCTGTTTTTGTGCACATTCAGCAAGTATACGGCTGTTTTCTGATTTTTTTCAATTTTCTACTGTCCCATAACATAAACCTCACAAATAAAGTAAACATCTTATAAGATATACTTCTGTACCCTCAGTGTTTGATTTTGCAATGATTTCACTGTTTGGATGTGTTTTTCTATTTGTGTCTGTTTTTGTGCACATTCAGCAAGTATACGGCTGTTTTCTGATTTTTTTCAATTTTCTACTGTCACATAACATAAACCTCACAAATAAAGTTAACATCTTATAAGATATACTTCTGTAACCTCAGTGTTTGATTTTGCAAAGATTTCACTGTTTGGATGTGTTTTTCTATTTGTGTCTGTTTTTGTGCACATTCAGCAAGTATACGGCTGTTTTCTGATTTTTTTCAATTTTCTACTGTCCCATAACATAAACCTCACAAATAAAGTTAACATCTTATAAGATATACTTCTGTAACCTCAGTGTTTGATTTTGCAATGATTTCACTGTTTGGATGTGTTTTTCTATTTGTGTCTGTTTTTGTGCACATTCAGCAAGTATACGGCTGTTTTCTGATTTTTTTCAATTTTCTACTGTCCCATAACATAAACCTCACAAATAAAGTTAACATCTTATAAGATATACTTCTGTAACCTCAGTGTTTGATTTTGCAATGATTTCACTGTTTGGATGTGTTTTTCTATTTGTGTCTGTTTTTGTGCACATTCAGCAAGTATACGGCTGTTTTCTGATTTTTTTCAATTTTCTATTGTCCCGTATTATAAACCTCACAAATAAAGTTAACATCTTATAAGATACAGTTATATGCCTTCAGTGTTTGATTTTGCAATGATTTCACTGTTTGGATGTGTTTTTCTATTTGTGTCTGTTTTTGTGCACATTCAGCAAGTATACGGCTGTTTTCTGTTTTTTTTCAATTTTCTACTGTCCCATAACATAAAACTCACAAATAAAGTTAAAATCTTATAAGATATAGTTATATGCCTTCAGTGTTTGATTTTGCAATGATTTCACTGTTTGGATGTGTTTTTCTATTTGTGTCTGTTTTTGTGCACATTCAGCAAGTATACGGCTGTTTTCTGATTTTTTTCAATTTTCTACTGTCCCATAACATAAACCTCACAAATAAAGTTAACATCTTATAAGATATACTTCTGTAACCTCAGTGTTTGATTTTGCAATGATTTCACTGTTTGGATGTGTTTTTCTATTTGTGTCTGTTTTTGTGCACATTCAGCAAGTATACGGCTGTTTTCTGATTTTTTTCAATTTTCTACTGTCCCATAACATAAACCTCACAAATAAAGTTAAAATCTTATAAGATATAGTTATTTATCCTCAGTGTTTGATTTTGCAATGATTTCACTGTTTGGATGTGTTTTTCTATTTGTGTCTGTTTTTGTGCGCATTCAGCAAGTATACGGCTGTTTTCTGATTTTTTTCAATTTTCTACTGTCCCATAACATAAACCTCACAAATAAAGTTAACATCTTATAAGATATACTTCTGTAACCTCAGTGTTTGATTTTGCAATGATTTCACTGTTTGGATGTGTTTTTCTATTTGTGTCTTTTGTTGTGCACATTCAGCAAGTATACGGCTGTTTTCTGATTTTTTTCAATTTTCTATTGTCCCGTAACATAAACCTCATGAATAGAGTTAACATCTTATAAGATATAGTTATATGCCTTCAGTGTTTGATTTTGCAATGATTTCACTGTTTGGATATGTTTTTCTATTTGTGTCTGTTTTTGTGCACATTCAGCAAGTATACGGCTGTTTTCTGTTTTTTTTCAATTTTCTACTGTCCCATAACATAAACCTCACAAATAAAGTTAACATCTTATAAGATATACTTCTGTAACCTCAGTGTTTGATTTTGCAATGATTTCACTGTTTGGATGTGTTTTTCTATTTGTGTCTGTTTTTGTGCACATTCAGCAAGTATACGGCTATTTTCTGATTTTTTTGAATTTTGTACTGTCCCATAACATAAACCTCACAAATAAAGTAAACATCTTATAAGATATACTTCTGTACCCTCAGTGTTTGATTTTGCAATGATTTCACTGTTTGGATGTGTTTTTCTATGTGTGTCTGTTTTTGTGCGCATTCAGCAAGTATACGGCTGTTTTCTGATTTTTTTCAATTTTCTACTGTCCCATAACATAAACCTCACAAATAAAGTTAACATCTTATAAGATATACTTCTGTAACCTCAGTGTTTGATTTTGCAATGATTTCACTGTTTGGATGTGTTTTTCTATTTGTGTCTGTTTTTGTGCACATTCAGCAAGTATACGGCTGTTTTCTGATTTTTTTCAATTTTCTACTGTCCCATAACATAAACCTCACAAATAAAGTTAACATCTTATAAGATATACTTCTGTAACCTCAGTGTTTGATTTTGCAATGATTTCACTGTTTGGATGTGTTTTTCTATTTGTGTCTGTTTTTGTGCGCATTCACCAAGTATACGGCTGTTTTCTGATTTTTTTCAATTTTCTACTGTCCCGTAACATAAACCTCACAAATAAAGTTAAAATCTTATAAGATATAGTTCTATGCCTTCAGTGTTTGATTTTGCAATGATTTCACTGTTTGGATGTGTTTTTCTATTTGTGTCTGTTTTTGTGCACATTCAGCAAGTATACGGCTGTTTTCTGATTTTTTTCAATTTTCTATTGTCCCGTAACATAAACCTCATAAATAAAGTTAACATCTTATAAGATAAAGTTATATGCCTTCAGTGTTTGATTTTGCAATGATTTCACTGTTTGGATGTGTTTTTCTATTTGTGTCTGTTTTTGTGCACATTCAGCAAGTATACGGCTGTTTTCTGATTTTTTTCAATTTTCTACTGTCCCATAACATAAACCTCACAAATAAAGTTAACATCTTATAAGATATACTTCTGTAACCTCAGTGTTTGATTTTGCAATGATTTCACTGTTTGGATGTGTTTTTCTATTTGTGTCTTTTGTTGTGCACATTCAGCAAGTATACGGCTGTTTTCTGATTTTTTTTAATTTTCTATTGTCCCGTAACATAAACCTCATGAATAAAGTTAGCATCTTATAAGATATAGTTATATGCCTTCAGTGTTTGATTTTGCAATGATTTCACTGTTTGGATGTGTTTTTCTATTTGTGTCTTTTGTTGTGCACATTCAGCAAGTATACGGCTGTTTTCTGATTTTTTTCAATTTTCTATTGTCCCGTAACATAAACCTCATGAATAGGGTTAACATCTTATAAGATATAGTTATATGCCTTCAGTGTTTGATTTTGCAATGATTTCACTGTTTGGATATGTTTTTCTATTTGTGTCTGTTTTTGTGCACATTCAGCAAGTATACGGCTGTTTTCTGTTTTTTTTCAATTTTCTACTGTCCCATAACATAAACCTCACAAATAAAGTTAACATCTTATAAGATATACTTCTGTAACCTCAGTGTTTGATTTTGCAATGATTTCACTGTTTGGATGTGTTTTTCTATTTGTGTCTGTTTTTGTGCACATTCAGCAAGTATACGGCTGTTTTCTGATTTTTTTCAATTTTCTACTGTCCCATAACATAAACCTCACAAATAAAGTAAACATCTTATAAGATATACTTCTGTACCCTCAGTGTTTGATTTTGCAATGATTTCACTGTTTGGATGTGTTTTTCTATTTGTGTCTGTTTTTGTGCACATTCAGCAAGTATACGGCTGTTTTCTGATTTTTTTCAATTTTCTACTGTCACATAACATAAACCTCACAAATAAAGTTAACATCTTATAAGATATACTTCTGTAACCTCAGTGTTTGATTTTGCAAAGATTTCACTGTTTGGATGTGTTTTTCTATTTGTGTCTGTTTTTGTGCACATTCAGCAAGTATACGGCTGTTTTCTAATTTTTTTCAATTTTCTACTGTCCCATAACATAAACCTCACAAATAAAGTTAACATCTTATAAGATATACTTCTGTAACCTCAGTGTTTGATTTTGCAATGATTTCACTGTTTGGATGTGTTTTTCTATTTGTGTCTGTTTTTGTGCACATTCAGCAAGTATACGGCTGTTTTCTGATTTTTTTCAATTTTCTACTGTCCCATAACATAAACCTCACAAATAAAGTTAACATCTTATAAGATATACTTCTGTAACCTCAGTGTTTGATTTTGCAATGATTTCACTGTTTGGATGTGTTTTTCTATTTGTGTCTGTTTTTGTGCACATTCAGCAAGTATACGGCTGTTTTCTGATTTTTTTCAATTTTCTATTGTCCCGTATTATAAACCTCACAAATAAAGTTAACATCTTATAAGATACAGTTATATGCCTTCAGTGTTTGATTTTGCAATGATTTCACTGTTTGGATGTGTTTTTCTATTTGTGTCTGTTTTTGTGCACATTCAGCAAGTATACGGCTGTTTTCTGTTTTTTTTCAATTTTCTACTGTCCCATAACATAAAACTCACAAATAAAGTTAACATCTTATAAGATATAGTTATATGCCTTCAGTGTTTGATTTTGCAATGATTTCACTGTTTGGATGTGTTTTTCTATTTGTGTCTTTTGTTGTGCACATTCAGCAAGTATACGGCTGTTTTCTGATTTTTTTCAATTTTCTATTGTCCCGTAACATAAACCTCATAAATAAAGTTAACATCTTATAAGATATACTTCTGTAACCTCAGTGTTTGATTTTGCAATGATTTCACTGTTTGGATGTGTTTTTCTATTTGTGTCTGTTTTTGTGCACATTCAGCAAGTATACGGCTGTTTTCTGATTTTTTTGAATTTTCTACTGTCCCATAACATAAACCTCACAAATAAAGTAAACATCTTATAAGATATACTTCTGTACCCTCAGTGTTTGATTTTGCAATGATTTCACTGTTTGGATGTGTTTTTCTATTTGTGTCTGTTTTTGTGCACATTCAGCAAGTATACGGCTGTTTTCTGATTTTTTTCAATTTTCTACTGTCCCATAACATAAACCTCACAAATAAAGTTAACATCTTATAAGATATACTTCTGTAACCTCAGTGTTTGATTTTGCAATGATTTCACTGTTTGGATGTGTTTTTCTATTTGTGTCTGTTTTTGTGCACATTCAGCAAGTATACGGCTGTTTTCTGATTTTTTTCAATTTTCTACTGTCCCATAACATAAACCTCACAAATAAAGTTAACATCTTATAAGATATACTTCTGTAACCTCAGTGTTTGATTTTGCAATGATTTCACTGTTTGGATGTGTTTTTCTATTTGTGTCTGTTTTTGTGCACATTCAGCAAGTATACGGCTGTTTTCTGATTTTTTTCAATTTTCTATTGTCCCGTATTATAAACCTCACAAATAAAGTTAACATCTTATAAGATACAGTTATATGCCTTCAGTGTTTGATTTTGCAATGATTTCACTGTTTGGATGTGTTTTTCTATTTGTGTCTGTTTTTGTGCACATTCAGCAAGTATACGGCTGTTTTCTGTTTTTTTTCAATTTTCTACTGTCCCATAACATAAAACTCACAAATAAAGTTAACATCTTATAAGATATAGTTATATGCCTTCAGTGTTTGATTTTGCAATGATTTCACTGTTTGGATGTGTTTTTCTATTTGTGTCTTTTGTTGTGCACATTCAGCAAGTATACGGCTGTTTTCTGATTTTTTTCAATTTTCTATTGTCCCGTAACATAAACCTCATAAATAAAGTTAACATCTTATAAGATATACTTCTGTAACCTCAGTGTTTGATTTTGCAATGATTTCACTGTTTGGATGTGTTTTTCTATTTGTGTCTGTTTTTGTGCACATTCAGCAAGTATACGGCTGTTTTCTGATTTTTTTCAATTTTCTACTGTCAGTTAACATAAACCTCACAAATAAAGTTAAAATCTTATAAGATATAGTTATATGCCTTCAGTGTTTGATTTTGCAATGATTTCACTGTTTGGATGTGTTTTTCTATTGGTGTCTGTTTTTGTGCACATTCAGCAAGTATACGGCTGTTTTCTGATTTTTTTGAATTTTCTACTGTCCCATAACATAAACCTCACAAATAAAGTAAACATCTTATAAGATATACTTCTGTACCCTCAGTGTTTGATTTTGCAATGATTTCACTGTTTGGATTTGTTTTTCTATTTGTGTCTGTTTTTGTGCACATTCAGCAAGTATACGGCTGTTTTCTGATTTTTTTGAATTTTCTACTGTCCCATAACATAAACCTCACAAATAAAGTAAACATCTTATAAGATATACTTCTGTACCCTCAGTGTTTGATTTTGCAATGATTTCACTGTTTGGATGTGTTTTTCTATCTGTGTCTGTTTTTGTGCACATTCAGCAAGTATACGGCTGTTTTCTGATTTTTTTCAATTTTCTACTGTCCCATAACATAAACCTCACAAATAAAGTTAACATCTTATAAGATATACTTCTGTAACCTCAGTGTTTGATTTTGCAATGATTTCACTGTTTGGATGTGTTTTTCTATTTGTGTCTGTTTTTGTGCACATTCAGCAAGTATACGGCTGTTTTCTGATTTTTTTGAATTTTCTACTGTCAGTTAACATAAACCTCACAAATAAAGTTAAAATCTTATAAGATATAGTTATATGCCTTCAGTGTTTGATTTTGCAATGATTTCACTGTTTGGATGTGTTTTTCTATTGGTGTCTGTTTTTGTGCACATTCAGCAAGTATACGGCTGTTTTCTGATTTTTTTCAATTTTCTACTGTTCCATTACATAAACCTCACAAATAAAGTTAACATCTTATAAGATATAGTTATTTATCCTCAGTGTTTGATTTTGCAATGATTTCACTGTTTGGATGTGTTTTTCTATTTGTGTCTGTTTTTGTGCGCATTCAGCAAGTATACGGCTGTTTTCTTATTTTTTTCAATTTTCTACTGTCAGTTAACATAAACCTCACAAATAAAGTTAAAATCTTATAAGATATAGTTATATGCCGTCAGTGTTTGATTTTGCAATGATTTCACTGTTTGGATGTGTTTTTCTATTTGTGTCTTTTGTTGTGCACATTCAGCAAGTATACGGCTGTTTTCTGATTTTTTTCAATTTTCTATTGTCCCGTAACATAAACCTCATAAATAAAGTTAACATCTTATAAGATATACTTCTGTAACCTCAGTGTTTGATTTTGCAATGATTTCACTGTGTGGATGTGTTTTTCTATTTGTGTCTGTTTTTGTGCACATTCAGCAAGTATACGGCTGTTTTCTGATTTTTTTCAATTTTCTACTTTCCCATAACATAAACCTCACAAATAAAGTTAACATCTTATAAGATATAGTTATATGCCTTCAGTGTTTGATTTTGCAATGATTTCACTGTTTGGATGTGTTTTTCTATTTGTGTCTGTTTTTGTGCACATCCAGCAAGTATACGGCTGTTTTCTGATTTTTTTCAATTTTCTACTGTCCCATAACATAAACCTCACAAATAAAGTTGAAATCTTATAAGATATAGTTATTTATCCTCAGTGTTTGATTTTGCAATGATTTCACTGTTTGGATGTGTTTTTCTATTTGTGTCTGTTTTTGTGCGCATTCAGCAAGTATACGGCTGTTTTCTGATTTTTTTCAATTTTCTACTGTCCCATAACATAAACCTCACAAATAAAGTTAAAATCTTATAAGATATAGTTATATGCCGTCAGTGTTTGATTTTGCAATGATTTCACTGTTTGGATGTGTTTTTCTATTTGTGTCTTTTGTTGTGCACATTCAGCAAGTATACGGCTGTTTTCTGATTTTTTTCAATTTTCTATTGTCCTGTAACATAAACCTCATAAATAAAGTTAACATCTTATAAGATAAAGTTATATGCCTTCAGTGTTTGATTTTGCAATGATTTCACTGTTTGGATGTGTTTTTCTATTTGTGTCTGTTTTTGTGCACATTCAGCAAGTATACGGCTGTTTTCTGATTTTTTTCAATTTTCTATTGTCCCGTAACATAAACCTCACAAATAAAGTTAAAATCTTATAAGATATAGTTATATGCGTTCAGTGTTTGATTTTGCAATGATTTCACTGTTTGGATGTGTTTTTCTATTTGTGTCTGTTTTTGTGCACATTCAGCAAGTATACGGCTGTTTTCTGATTTTTTTGAATTTTCTACTGTCCCATAACATAAACCTCACAAATAAAGTTAACATCTTATAAGATATACTTCTGTAACCTCAGTGTTTGATTTTGCAATGATTTCACTGTTTGGATGTGTTTTTCTATTTGTGTCTGTTTTTGTGCACATTCAGCAAGTATACGGCTGTTTTCTGATTTTTTTCAATTTTCTATTGTCCCATAACATAAACCTCACAAATAAAGTTAAAATCTTATAAGATATAGTTATATGCCGTCAGTGTTTGATTTTGCAATGATTTCACTGTTTGGATGTGTTTTTCTATTTGTGTCTGTTTTTGTGCACATTCAGCAAGTATACGGCTGTTTTCTGATTTTTTTCAATTTTCTACTGTCCCATAACATAAACCTCACAAATAAAGTTAAAATCTTATAAGATATAGTTATATGCCTTCAGTGTTTGATTTTGCAATGATTTCACTGTTTGGATGTGTTTTTCTATTTGTGTCTGTTTTTGTGCATATTCAGCAAGTATACGGCTGTTTTCTGATTTTTTTCAATTTTCTACTGTCCCATAACATAAACCTCACAAATAAAGTTAAAATCTTATAAGATATAGTTATTTATCCTCAGTGTTTGATTTTGCAATGATTTCACTGTTTGGATGTGTTTTTCTATTTGTGTCTGTTTTTGTGCGCATTCAGCAAGTATACGGCTGTTTTCTGATTTTTTTCAATTTTCTATTGTCCCGTAACATAAACCTCACAAATAAAGTTAAAATCTTATAAGATATAGTTATATGCCTTCAGTGTTTGATTTTGCAATGATTTCACTGTTTGGATGTGTTTTTCTATTTGTGTCTGTTTTTGTGCACATTCAGCAAGTATACGGCTGTTTTCTGATTTTTTTCAATTTTCTACTGTCCCATAACATAAACCTCACAAATAAAGTTAAAATCTTATAAGATATAGTTATATGCCTTCAGTGTTTGATTTTGCAATGATTTCACTGTTTGGATGTGTTTTTCTATTTGTGTCTGTTTTTGTGCACATTCAGCAAGTATACGGCTGTTTTCTGATTTTTTTCAATTTTCTACTGTCCCATAACATAAACCTCACAAATAAAGTTAAAATCTTATAAGATATAGTTATTTATCCTCAGTGTTTGATTTTGCAATGATTTCACTGTTTGGATGTGTTTTTCTATTTGTGTCTGTTTTTGTGCGCATTCAGCAAGTATACGGCTGTTTTCTGATTTTTTTCAATTTTCTATTGTCCCGTAACATAAACCTCACAAATAAAGTTAAAATCTTATAAGATATAGTTATATGCCTTCAGTGTTTGATTTTGCAATGATTTCACTGTTTGGATGTGTTTTTCTATTTGTGTCTGTTTTTGTGCACATTCAGCAAGTATACGGCTGTTTTCTGATTTTTTTCAATTTTCTACTGTCCCATAACATAAACCTCACAAATAAAGTTAAAATCTTATAAGATATAGTTATATGCCTTCAGTGTTTGATTTTGCAATGATTTCACTGTTTGGATGTGTTTTTCTATTTGTGTCTGTTTTTGTGCACATTCAGCAAGTATACGGCTGTTTTCTGATTTTTTTGAATTTTCTACTGTCCCATAACATAAACCTCACAAATAAAGTAAACATCTTATAAGATATACTTCTGTACCCTCAGTGTTTGATTTTGCAATGATTTCACTGTTTGGATGTGTTTTTCTATTTGTGTCTGTTTTTGTGCACATTCAGCAAGTATACGGCTGTTTTCTGTTTTTTTTCAATTTTCTACTGTCCCATAACATAAAACTCACAAATAAAGTTAAAATCTTATAAGATATAGTTATATGCCTTCAGTGTTTGATTTTGCAATGATTTCACTGTTTGGATGTGTTTTTCTATTTGTGTCTGTTTTTGTGCACATTCAGCAAGTATACGGCTGTTTTCTGATTTTTTTCAATTTTCTACTGTCCCATAACATAAACCTCACAAATAAAGTTAACATCTTATAAGATTTACTTCTGTAACCTCAGTGTTTGATTTTGCAATGATTTCACTGTTTGGATGTGTTTTTCTATTTGTGTCTGTTTTGTGCACATTCAGCAAGTATACGGCTGTTTTCTGATTTTTTTCAATTTTCTACTGTCCCATAACATAAACCTCACAAATAAAGTTAAAATCTTATAAGATATAGTTATATGCCGTCAGTGTTTGATTTTGCAATGATTTCACTGTTTGGATGTGTTTTTCTATTTGTGTCTGTGTTTGTGCACATTCAGCAAGTATACGGCTGTTTTCTGATTTTTTTCAATTTTCTACTGTCCCATAACATAAACCTCACAAATAAAGTTAACATCTTATAAGATATACTTCTGTAACCTCAGTGTTTGATTTTGCAATGATTTCACAGTTTGGATGTGTTTTTCTATTTGTGTCTGTTTTGTGCACATTCAGCAAGTATACGGCTGTTTTCTGATTTTTTTCAATTTTCTACTGTCCCATAACATAAACCTCACAAATAAAGTTAACATCTTATAAGATATACTTCTGTAACCTCAGTGTTTGATTTTGCAATGATTTCACTTTTTGGATGTGTTTTTCTATTTGTGTCTGTTTTGTGCACATTCAGCAAGTATACGGCTGTTTTCTGATTTTTTTCAATTTTCTCCTCGCCCATAACATAAACATCACAAATAAAGTAAACATCTTATAAGATATACTTCTGTACCCTCAGTGTTTGATTTTGCAATGATTTCACTGTTTGGATGTGTTTTTCTATGTGTGTCTGTTTTTGTGCACATTCAGCAAGTATACGGCTGTTTTCTGATTTTTTTCAATTTTCTCCTCGCCCATAACATAAACCTCACAAATAAAGTTAAAATCTTATAAGATATAGTTATATGCCGCCAGTGTTTGATTTTGCAATGATTTCACTGTTTGGATGTGTTTTTCTATTTGTGTCTTTTGTTGTGCACATTCAGCAAGTATACGGCTGTTTTCTGATTTTTTTCAATTTTCTCCTCGCCCATAACATAAACATCACAAATAAAGTAAACATCTTATAAGATATACTTCTGTACCCTCAGTGTTTGATTTTGCAATGATTTCACTGTTTGGATGTGTTTTTCTATGTGTGTCTGTTTTTGTACACATTCAGCAAGTATACGGCTGTTTTCTGATTTTTTTCAATTTTCTACTGTCCCATAACATAAACCTCACAAATAAAGTTAACATCTTATAAGATATACTTCTGTAACCTCAGTGTTTGATTTTGCAATGATTTCACTGTTTGGATGTGTTTTTCTATTTGTGTCTGTTTTGTGCACATTCAGCAAGTATACGGCTGTTTTCTGATTTTTTTCAATTTTCTCCTCGCCCATAACATAAACCTCACAAATAAAGTTAAAATCTAATAAGATATAGTTATATGCCGCCAGTGTTTGATTTTGCAATGATTTCACTGTTTGGATGTGTTTTTCTATTTGTGTCTTTTGTTGTGCACATTCAGCAAGTATACGGCTGTTTTCTGATTTTTTTCAATTTTATATTGTCCCGTAACATAAACCTCCAAAATAAAGTTAACATCTTATAAGATATAGTTATATGCCTTCAGTGTTTGATTTTGCAATGATTTCACTGTTTTGGATGTGTTTTTCTATGTGTGTCTGTGTTTGTGCACATTCAGCAAGTATACGGCTGTTTTCTGATTTTTTTCAATTTTCTACTGTCCCATAACATAAACCTCACAAATAAAGTTAACATCTTATAAGATATAGTTATATGCCTTCAGTGTTTGATTTTGCAATGATTTCACTGTTTGGATGTGTTTTTCTATTTGTGTCTGTTTTGTGCACATTCAGCAAGTATACGGCTGTTTTCTGATTTTTTTTAATTTTCTACTGTCCCATAACAAACCTCACAAATAAAGTTAACATCTTATAAGATATACTTCTGTACCCTCAGTGTTTGATTTTGCAATGATTTCACTGTTTGGATGTGTTTTTCTATTTGTGTCTGTTTTTGTGCACATTCAGCAAGTATACGGCTGTTTTCTGATTTTTTTCAATTTTCTACTGTCCCATAACATAAACATCACAAATAAAGTAAACATCTTATAAGATATACTTCTGTACCCTCAGTGTTTGATTTTGCAATGATTTCACTGTTTGGATGTGTTTTTCTATTTGTGTCTTTTGTTGTGCACATTCAGCAAGTATACAGCTGTTTTCTGATTTTTTTCAATTTTCTACTGTCCCATAACATAAACGTCACAAATAAAGTTAAAATCTTATAAGATATAGTTATTTACCCTCAGTGTTTGATTTTGCAATGATTTCACTGTTTGGATGTGTTTTTCTATTTGTGTCTGTTTTGTGCACATTCAGCAAGTATACGGCTGTTTTCTGATTTTTTTCAATTTTCTACTGTCCCATAACATAAACCTCACAAATAAAGTTAAAATCTTATAAGATATAGTTATATGCCTTCAGTGTTTGATTTTGCAATGATTTCACTGTTTGGATGTGTTTTTCTATTTGTGTCTGTTTTTGTGCGCATTCAGCAAGTATACGGCTTTTTTCTGATTTTTTTCAATTTTCTACTGTCCCATAACATAAACCTCACAAATAAAGTTAACATCTTATAAGATATAGTTATATGCCTTCAGTGTTAGCGACACACCACACACACACACACACACACACATTCAGCGCACTTGCAGGCACACTCACCAGAGACTAGTGATGTGACGTTCCGTTTCGAGGCTTCGAAGCGTGTGCCGAGTAGGGGAGGGGGCGTTTCCGCGATGCGCGTATCGAGGCTTGCTTCATTTAGGGGAGGAGCCAAAAATGATGACGTCCGAAGCCTCGCTGCCCGGCTGTACCACGTGATTACTTCGTGAAGTGGTTCAGATTTAGCGCGAGGTTTTACAGCTATATAGACCCCTATATAGGCTCCATTCAAAATGTGGGTTTTTGAAGGAGAGTTGCGGTCAGTTGAGAGTTTGGATAGTTTGGAGAGTTTGGATACTAGAGTTTGGACAGCGTTTATATAGTTTGGAGATAGTTTGGAGAGTTTAGGGAGAGATAGAGATTTAGGAGAGGGAGGAGAGTAGGATAGGTGATATAGGATGGAGCCAGCGAGGCTCATCATTGTCCAAGTTTCACAAGCATAATCTGTGCCCTTTTCCTAGTTCCACAAGCACTTTCACTGTCCTCTGCCTGATTACACCCATGCCATTTTCAGAAAAACATTGCACAACCTGCCATATTATGATATTACCATTTTGGGAAGACTTACACACACAGAATACATTCAAAAAATGTATTAAACACATATGTACAGAAATGATTTGGTCATACATTTTTTGTAATTCATAGTCATTTCTAACAGACACAAAAATTCAATTCATCACACATTATGTGGTTCAGATACAGCTGCCTGTGATTATACACTTGGCCAGTAGGTGGTTTCGTGTGCACATGAAGCTTCGAGAAATGAACCCTTTCTCGAACCAATTGGCTCAAGTGGTTCAATGCCTCATGAGGCTTCATCTCACCATCACTACCAGAGACGCTGATGTTTCCCCGCTGCTCTCTGCCAAACAGGGGCGTAGCTATCTCGGGGGAGAAATAGGGCTCTTGGCGGGAAAGTGACCACCTGACTGAGGTGGCGAATTAGAAGGTATTATTTTGTAAAACGCCCAGTGGGAGGGGCATAACATTTATAAGGCAACCATTTTGAGCCTGTTGAGTGTGGGAGAGAGTTGGTGACATGTGGTACAGTGTAGGTAAAACGAGAAAGAATATTGCTGTTTTTTGTTATTTGCTGGAGTCAGACGGTGCAGGAGTTAAAGAGGAACTCTGTTCAGCACCAAAAGCTCTGTAAATAGTTTGGGTTGATTTTGTTTGTTTGTTTGGTTCTCATCTATTTTTTTTTCTTTTGTTACTTTGGAAATATTTTTGTTTTTCGTCATTGGTTCTTTGGGGTACGGTGAAAATAAACTTCTTTTGAATGTAACAACTCGACTAAGCCATATCATTCCGGAGGGTGTCACCAAGGACCCCGTCACAGTTTGATTTTGCAATGATTTCACTCTTTGGATGTGTTTTTTTATTGGTGTCTTTTTGTGTGCACATTCAGGCTGTTTTTGGATCTTTACCGGTTTCTTAACAGTTAACCTTTCACAATGGCAGCATTCAGTTTTTTTTTTTTTCTGGAGCCTTTAACACCTCATGTTGACAAAATAATGCAATAATATTGTAGAATATTATCAAACCTCTAATAATGACCACCATAGGCATGAATGATTGTAAAATTGATTACAGTCAAAATAATATAAGATGACATACAGCATAATATTTTCATGGGGATGTTATGTCCACAAATTCACATACACGACTGTGTGCTCATGGAGATTTATTTATAACCTGCAGTCATAACAAACTCCAGGCGTCTCTCTATTATGACGTCACACTCATGTGACTTTGCCAACCTATCAAGTACAACCGTATGGTACAGTTACCCCCCCCCCCCTTCAGAAGAACACACACAAAAACAACCTGAACCCTAACCCTAACCTGAACAAAGCCTTGTGGATTATTCTGCCACATAACAGGCAATGCACTAGCTTTTTTTTTGTTTAGTTTTTTTCAACCAGGGGGGTATTCCATCAACGTAGCTAAGAATTGCCAGACTTAGGTGTAAGCTTGAAGCTTGACTAAGCTCCATCTCCCTATCTAGCTCCAAGCCGTTCCATCAAGTGAAATCAACTGGCTCCACTTGACGCTTAGTCAAGCCTCAACTGTTAAGCCTCAACTTGTGCACGCCCACAGGGAAAATAAAAAGCCCATTCTAGTCGAGCGCGGAAACTGTGAAAAATGCCAAAAAGCAAGGGAAAAGAACGTGCAGAGATGTTCTCCGCAGTGGAGCAAACCCTCCTCATGGAGGTATATGAGGATTACAGCCACATAATCCCAAAGAAGGGCAATACCATGGCAATCAATAAAGCGAGGGATGTGGTGTGGCAAAATATTGGCGACAGGCTGAATGCGTAAGTGACAAAGAAAATGAAGTATTTCAGCATCATCATGTTATATAAATCCTCCATCAAAGGGACAACATATATGTAGACAATAATCTACCAATTGATTTCTTGATGGTTTTTGTTTTAAACTGATATCTGATGTGGACCTATTAATGCAACCAAATCCCTACAATTTAAAGGAAAATCCTCAAAGAACAAAAAGACAGCCCTAATAAGTAACATTCATATGAACATAATTAAAATAGCATTATTGTTTCACTGCAATTTATGTGAAATTCTCCATATTTTATCATTTGGCAGCCCTAGTAGTAATGTTAGAAAGTGATATTCATCACATTTATCAACTGATTGTTATGCAAATCGATGGGATAGCTTTCATTTATTTCCTGCATGGCCAATTGTATAGAATTGATATCCTTTTCATTTAAGCCTGTCATTTTTACATGCTGTATTTGTGCTACTTCTGTATTTTGTCCCAGATGCTATATGTTGAATTGTTGTATTTTCATTTTAGCACTTTGAATCACCTTTTGCTAAAATGTGCTATATAAAGTAGCCTTGCCTACATTTTTGATAATAATAGGCTACATTTAATCAAAGTATTTTACATGACTCATCACATTTATCATACAATTGATGGTAGATTATTACATGAAGAAATGCAATGTTGGTTATCATTTTATAGGAAATAATCATATGACAGATCTATTGATTGTAAAAAAGTTATTATTTATCTAGAATCATTCAGCAAATCAAGCAATTCAATGGAGACGAGGACCCCTATTACAGTAAGTGAATGCAGGTGACAGCAAATCAATCATCTATCTCCTATCAATCGGAGGCCCTAACCCTTGTTTCATCAAAAGAATGACGATTTCCTTTTATTATATTTTTTTGCTAATTAGTTTAATTTTGTATTTATTTGTGTCTTATTTTTTATTATATTTTATTTTGGTGATAGTGTTCTTTAATGTACTTATAGATAATATATAATTATTAGTTTAAATAATTTCTTTAATACATTTTATTATATATTTTAGATTTTACATATTATTTTATCATTCCATGACAGTTGTGTGTCTCTGTTTCTGTCTATTGGACATTCTTTGATCATAGATGGTGCTAAGCTTCACTTTTAGCCTGCTACAGACCAGGTTTGCCCGGCAGCATAATTAGCCACCTTGGTGGAACAGGGTTGAGGCTCAGTTTCCATAGTTTCCATGGTTACTGAGTTGGGGCTAATCTCAGCCTCTTTGATGGAACCGAACTCTCACTCATATTAGCCAGACTTGGCCATTTAAGCTTGGCTTTGCCTTTAGCCTGCTTGATGGAATACCCCCCAGTATCATAGTCCCTGAGGTAAAGACGCCTCCGGCGGACCCGGAATGTGCGGAGGTTGGGCTGTAGAGGTTCAGCTGGTAATTCCGCTTCGGGCGGTTGCCCAACTGGGACCTCAGGGTGGTCTCCCAGGAAGTCCCAGCTCGGAAACGTGTGCCCATGGTCAGCCACAGCTTCTTGGTCAGAGGTGGACGGTGGTTTCACCTGTCTAAGACGGCTGGCGTGCCAGCGTGAACCATCAGCCAGGCGAAAGGTCGCTGGGCCCAGCTGTGCGGTGATTTGCTGTGGTGCAGACCAGAATGAAAATAGCTTATGGGACCGACTGGGTCGACGGATCCGGACCCAATCTAACACACCAAGTGAAAGGCCCTTCACCCGATGCTTCCTGTCAAAACGCTGCTTCAAGCAACGCTGCTGCTCTGCCACTCTCCTGCGTAGTGAGGGTGCTGCTGGAATGTCACCCTTCCGAGGACGTAGGCGATCCAGGGGAAGCTGCATTTCACGTCCCAGCATCAGGATGGCTGGAGAACTGCCCGTCGTGGTGTGCGACGTAGCCCTGTAATGAAGCAGGGTGCTCTGTAGTGCTGATAAGAATGGGAGGCCGCCTGCTAGGTGTGCTCTGAGTCCATTCTTGAGGGTCTGGTTGAACCGCTCCATGCCACCATTGGCCTGTGGGTGGTAAAAGGCCGTCTTAATGTGTTTAATTCCCCTCCCCGCCAGGAAGGAAGATAAATCGGCCGAGATGAACTGGGGCCCATTATCAGTCGTGACGGTATCGGGCACACCCCAATGGGCAAATAGAGAAGAGAGGAAACCGGTGACCACACTGGCAGTGACGGAACCTGTGGGCAGCACCTCAGGCCACTTAGAGTGAAGGTCGTAGGCCACCAGGAGGAAGCGTTGGTGCTGAGGGACGCCGTGAAGTTCACCGCAGATGTCCACCTGGATGTGGGTCCACGGTGTTGGTGGCCACGGCAGGGGCTGCGGCGGCGGAGGTGGGGGAAGGCCTATCTCCTTGGAGGGGCGTGTGCAGCATGAGGACAATCTCCGGCTCTGAAGGGTCCTGAGCAACGCCTCCAACAGTCTTAAGCTTGACTCTGGAGAGCAGGTCCGCCACAACGTTGTCCCGACCAGGCGTGAACTGTGTGGTGAAATTGTATGCCTGCAACCTCTCAGACCACCGGTAGAGGCGCAGTGGCTTGTGTCCCGATCCCGTCGTGGCCAGCAGGGCTGTTAGGGCCTGGTGGTCCACAGCGTGAAATGACGTCCGTACAGGTACATATGCCACCGTTCACATGCCCAGACACAAGCCAGCGCTTCCCTCTCACCAACAGAGTACTTCTGCTCAGCTGGAGTGAGTGACCTTGAAGCAAACGCCACTGGGTGTTCGCCCCCTTGCTGAAGTTTAGACAGAACAGCGCCAACTGCAGCATTAGAGGCGTCACAGGTCACAAATGTGGGGCTCTGTAAATCAAAGTGGGCGAGCACCGGTGGGGAAGTGAGCTGCGATTTGAGCCTAGAGACTGCGGTAGAGCAAGCAGGGTCCAAGACCAAGCTGCATCCTGTTTGAGGAGGGCGTGCAGCGGTGCAGTGGTTTCGGAGTAGCAGGGAAGGAAGCGCAGATAGAAGGCAGTCATACCCAGGAATGATGATAGCTGTGCAGGGCAGGAGGGCTCAGGCAGGCGCAGGATGGCATCGACGTTTGAGTGGAGTGGGCTGAGGCCAGAAGCAGTTAGACGGAACCCCACAAACTCGATGACAGGCACTGCAAAGATGCACTTCTCCCCATTCACCGTGAGGTTGTGGCGAGCGAGCACATTGAGCACTCTGGAAAGGCGGTCGTCATGTGTTGCAGCTGTCTCCCCATGCACCACGATGTCATCCAGGTACACGACCACACCCGAGATACCAGCAAAGATGGTGGCCATGATCTTCTGAAAGCAGCTGGGGGCGGCGCTGAGACCGAAGGGCATGCGGGTGTAGCGGAAGACCCCATGTGCGACACAAAGGCAGTGAGGTTGCGGCTGTCAGGGTGTAGGGGAACCTGCAAGTAGCCCTGGCGAAGATCAAGTTTGGAGAAGACCGTGGAGCCATGGAACTGAGACAGCTAGTGGATATTTGTCTGGTATCAGAGAAGCCCAAGGCGCAGAACAGATCAAACCCAAGGAGGTTGGCATCATGGTGGGACACCTGGAAGGTGAATGGTGGCAGGGATTTCGAGCCGTAGAGCACAGAGAAGGTAACGGGGCCCACCATGCCGATCTTAGTGTGGCCATAACTGTACAGCTCCTCTGCGCCCGCCCTGATAGTTTGTTGGGGATAGAGCTGCCGGACTGTGGACTCGCTGAGCAGAGACCTAGAGGCCGCAGTGTCCAACAACAGTGGCAGGCACACATCATCCAGCTCCACAGTGCACCACTTAAATGCCTTTACGCTGGAGCCAACAGAGTGGATCGTGGATGGGCTGGACGGGCGGGACAGACGAGGTCGGGGGTTTGTAGAGGTGGGCACAGAGCGGCACACTCTGGAGAAGGGGTTCAGTCTACCACAGCGTTGGCATCTCTGTCCTGTGGCTGGACAGGTTGGTGCGCGTGTGGGGTGAGAGGAAGAACCACAGTTACCACAGGGCCGACGTGCTGTGGCGCTCTGCCTTCCTGCGACATCAAGGCCTAACCCCTAACCCTAACCCCTAACCCCGAAGATCCGTTGCCCCTCGCTCCCCAAGCTGTGGCTCGAACGAGTCGTGCCAGCGGGACCACAGGATCGGCGGCTCCCCAGGCAGGCATGTTTATTTTTATTATATCAGAAAGTATGAGTGTGTGGATGAGCTAACTCTGCTTTTGAAGCATGATGATGGTCTATCTTCCAGATAGAGATTAGATAGAAAATAAAAACTCTAAACTCAATGAATAAACACTAGACTTTTGTGAGAACAGGTGAACGTCACATAGTGTACCCTGAGACATTATTGCTCTGGACCATAATCATGAATTGGACTGATTATCTCAAGAGATTACCGGCATCTTGTGAGAAGTGTCTGTACGGAAATAAAAGTGCTGGTTCTGTGAACTGGACAGTACCGGGCCACTTCAGGCACTAGTTAATAATTGTACTGTAATGAGAGTGATTGTATTTTCTGTACACTTGATGTCTCTTTTGTGATCTTATTCTTCAATAAACAAGTCATCATCATCATCATCATCATCATCATCCTCCGCTTATCCGGGGCCGGGCCGCGGGGGCAGCAGTTTCAGCAAGGGTTAGGGTTACCCAAACTTCCTTTTCCTGAGCCGCATTAACCAGCTCCGACTGAGGGATCCCGAGGCGTTCCCAGGCCAGAGTGGAGATGTAATCTCTCCACCTTGTCCCAGGTCTACCCCGAGGCCTCCTCCCAGCTGGACGTGCCTGATATACCTCCCTCGGGAGGCGCCCAGGAGGCATCCTCACCAGATGCCCGAACCACCTCAACTGGCTCCTTTCAACATGAAGGAGCAGCGGTTCTACTCCGAGCTCCCCCCGGATGACCGAGCTTCTCACCCTATCTCTAAGGGAAAAGCCAGCCACTCTCCTGAGGAATCCCATTTCGGCCGCTTGTACCCGCGATCTCGTTCTTTCGGTCATGACCCAACCTTCATGACCATAGGTGAGGATAGGAACGAAGACTGACCGGTAGATCGAGAGCTTTGCCTTCCAGCTCAGCTCCCTTTTCGTCACAACTGTGCGGTAAAGCGAATGCAGTACCGCACCAGCCGCTCCGATTCTCCGGCCCATCTCCGGCTCCCTCGTCCCCTCACTCGTGAACCCCGAGACCCCGAGATACTTGAACTCCTTCACCTCGGGCAAGGAGTCATTCCCTACCCGGAGAAGGCAATCCACCTTTTATTCTTCAATAAACAAGTGCACAATAAAATTCACTTAGAATACTAAACAGCTCGCTGCCCCCTCACTGAGAGGATCGCAAAAGTATTCGCAGAACTCGAGACTGTTCACTGTCCTCGCTCCCAAATGGTGGAACGAGCTCCCCATCGACATCCGGACAGCGGAAAGCCTCCACATCTTCCGCCGCCGACTAAAAACACATTTCTTCCGACTCTACCTCGACTAAGACGATGACGACGACAAAAAAAAAAACGTATACATCGCACTTATGACTAGCACTTCATAGTTTGGTTTACTTGAAGCTCTTACTTACTTCTAGCTCTTATTTGTACCCAAATGTTTAAATGCACTTACTGTAAGTCGCTTTGGATAAAAGCGTCTGCTAAATGACATGTAATTATTATCAAAGTATTGATCAGTAATACACTGAAAATGAGAGGAAATATGAATATTTGCTTTGCAAGTCAATTTAAGGTGTGCGCCCCTAAATGTTTTGCTTGCTCTCCTAAAATGTTCAGTTAGGGGCTACTGTGCTGTTAAAAGTTAATCTTATGAGAACCTGCCTCCCAAAATGTGTGTGTGTGTGTGTGTGTGTGAGACAGCGTGTGTGTGTGTGTGTGTGTGTGTGTGAGAGAGAAAGGAACCAACTTGGAATGGACTGCCTGGTTTGAACAATGTTTAGGTCATTGTCACTTGAAAGTCTTTTCCCTGTTGGCTTTTTATTATATTTTTTTGTAGTTAAATCCTTTTTCTACATTTTCTAATGAAGCATGACATGGGTTAAAGTTTTAGAAAAAAAAGTTTGTATTGTATTTTATGTATTTAGGTGGTCTTATAAATGAAAGGATACATACTGTGAAGCAGCAGCCAGTTGATGAACCCATCAAAGTTTTACATTACATGTCATTTAGCAGACACTTTTATCCAAAGGGACTAACAATAGAATTGAGTACAATCAGCCAGGGGTGGAGTCGAACTTGCGACCATTAAGACCATGGTGTCTTTCGCACACAGAGTACTGGTCTTAACCACTGAGCCACTCTACCCCCTGATGTTAAAATATGTCTTATGAACTTGTGATAGGATGTGGAATTTGAGACAAGGCCTCATGACAGAATGAGCCGGTTAATTTATTTTTATCTTTTATTTCCCTTTCATTGCTTAAGCAGGAATGCTGTTGAGACCTATGGCCTTTGGGACCAAGTGAGGGTGGACCATGGAGGAGAATTTTATCTTTTATCACTGTATGTGCAAGAAAAACTTTCAGGATACACAGAGACAGCATCAACAAGGTTATTTGGACGTGCATTTGGACTATCTGGGTATCTCATAGGACTACTGGAATTAAGCTAAGTATCACTTCTGTAGGTCTTTCTTATTTGGTTGCTATTTCAATAATTGCTATTGTATGTAACTGGGTTGCTTGACTTTTGTGACTTTTGAGTTGTCTGTTTAATTAAGGTGAAAGTTTTGTAAAGATATTTTGTCTGCTAGGTCAAAGAGAAAGTTGTTATTGTTGCTGCTTTGACCTAGTTTCTATTGAGCCATCACCATCACCAGGTGAGAAGTTTCACTGGCAAAGGGGAGTGGCCAACACAGCTGTAACTAATCAGCCCCTAATCAGGGAGTGGCCACTCAGCTGCAACTAATCAGACACCTGATTAGGTGTCTTTTAAAAAGCAGCACTGACTTTGAAGTGGCAGCTTCAGCGGCAGACTCTTCAGACGAAGACTCAGGAAGACAAAGACAAAGGAGTCTAAACCGGAGTCAAGACTCAGGAAGACAAAGACAAAGGAGTCTAAACCGGAGTCTAACAAGGAGGCTAACGAGGCTAAGTACCTGTCTGCAAGTGTTTTCGACCTTTCACATATGTGCCTTTTTTCCATTCCTGTTCATGTCTCTTCTCATAGATACTACAAACCTCACAATCACTCACAGCATCACCGTAACCTGTCCTCACTTATCTATCCCACCCGCTCCACACACATCCAACACCTTGTCGCAGGGGGCCTGTGGAACTGCCAGTCAGCTACCCGCAAAACTGAGTTCATTTCCGGCTTTGCTACTGAGCAATGCCTGGACTTCCTTGCTCTCACTGAGACTTGGATAACACCCTCCAACACAGCCACCCCTGCAGCTCTCTCCTCCGCCCACTCCTTCTCCCACACACCCAGATCCACTGGAAGAGGTGGTGGGACAGGTCTGCTCATCAACCCCAACTGGACTTTCACTCTTTACCCACTGCCACACTTCTCTTCACAGTCGTTTGAATTTCATGCTGTAACTGTAACTCACCCAGTCAAACTAACCATTATTGTCATCTACCGTCCACCAGGCCCATTGGGACACTTCTTGGAGGAACTAGATGTCCTCCTCTCAAACGTCCCAGAAAATGGCCCACCACTTGTTCTTCTGGGTGACTTCAACATCCAGTCAGAGAAGTCATCCGATCTACTATTTCTACTTTCGTCTCTTTCTCTCTCACTTGCTCCTTCTCCACCAACTCACAAAGCTGGCAACCACCTCGACCTCATCTTCACCAGAAACTGCTCCACCTCCGACCTCACGGTAACTCCACTTCATGTCTCTGATCATTTCTTCATTTCCTACTCTCTCCCACTCTGCCAATCTGAGGATCTCATCTTATCAGATACTGCACTTGTCCGTCGCAACATTCGCTCTCTCTCTCCCTCCTCTCTCTCCTCAACTGTTCTATCAGCACTTCCTTCAGCTGACTCCTTCTCCCTCATGCATCCCAACTCTGCCACTGACACATTCATCTGTACTCTGTCCTCCTCTCTTGACTCTCTCTGTCCTCTTACTTCACGGCGGGTTCGTAAGTCCTCCCCAGCCCCGTGGTTGTCGGACTCAGTGCGTACTGAGAGAGCCACGATACGGGCAGCAGAAAGGAAATGGAGGAAATCAAAACTCCCTGACGACCTGCGTTCCTATCACTCTCTTCTCTCCACCCTCACTGCCTCTAACTCTGCAGCCAAACAATCTTTCTATCAGACTAAAATTCAATCCTCTTTCTCTAACCCCAAAAAACTTTTCTCGATCTTCTCTAACCTCCTTGACCCCCCTACCCTCCCTCCTCCCTCCTCCCTTCTACCAATTCACTTTGTCAACTACTTCACAAAGAAAGTAGATGACATTCGCTCTTCTTTCTCAACCCCACCTCCTGATCTCACCACTCTACCAACCACAATTTCAGCTCCTTCTCTATCCTCTTTCACCCCTCTAGCTCAGGATCAAGTTCTTTCCCTAATAACCTCTGCCCGCCCCACCTCCTGCCCCCTTGACCCTATCCCCTCTCACCTTCTTCAGTCAATTGCTTCTGATCTTCTTCCTTTCCTCACCCACCTCATTAACACATCTCTATCATCTGGTTGCTTTCCGGACTCTCTTAAAGAGGCCAGAGTGACCCCCCTCCTTAAAAAACCCACCCTTGACCCGTCTGAAGTAAATAACTACAGACCTGTCTCTCTCCTTCCTTTTCTCTCCAAAACTCTGGAGCGTGCTATCTTTAATCAACTCTCCTCCTACCTTCACCGGAACAACCTTCTTGATCCTCTTCAGTCTGGTTTTAAAGCAGGTCACTCGACCGAAACTGCACTCCTTGCTGTCACTGAGCAACTCCACACTGCCAGGGCTGCCTCTCTCTCCTCTGTGCTCATCCTCTTGGACCTTTCTGCAGCGTTTGACACAGTTAACCACCAGATCCTTATTTCCTCCCTTCAAGAACTAGGTGTCTCAGGATCTGCACTTACCCTACTCTCGTCCTATCTTCAAAACCGAACATACAGAGTAACCTGGAGAGGATCTGTGTCGGAACCCTGTCCTCTAGCTACTGGGGTCCCTCAGGGTTCTGTCTTGGGCCCTCTCCTCTTCTCTCTATACACCAACTCTCTTGGGTCTGTTATTCTCTCTCATGGTTTTTCCTATCACAGCTACGCCGACGACACCCAACTCATCCTCTCTTTTCCCAGCTCAGACACAAATGTAGCAGAACGGATCTCCGCTTGTCTGACCGACATCTCTCAGTGGATGTCTGACCATCACCTGAAACTCAATCTCAACAAGACTGAGTTTCTTTTTCTCCCAGGAAAGGGCTCTCCCACCACAGACCTAACCATCACCCTCGACAACTCTGTGGTAACTCCGTCTCATACCGCAAGGAACCTGGGTGTGACACTTGATGACCATCTCTCCCTCACTGCCAACATTGCTGAACAGCTCGATCTTGCAGATACATGTTGCACAACATCAGAAGGATACGGCCTCTTCTAACCCAGAAGGCGGCACAGGTTCTGGTCCAGGCTCTTGTCATCTCACGCTTGGATTACTGCAACTCACTCCTGGCTGGTCTCCCTGCGTGTGCCATACGACCCCTGCAACTCATCCAGAATGCAGCAGCTCGACTGATCTTCAACTTACCAAAATTCTCCCACACTACACCTCTCCTCCGCTCCCTTCACTGGCTTCCTGTAGCTGCTCGCATCCGCTTCAAGACTCTAGTGCTTGCGTTCCATGCTACAAACGGATCCGGTCCAGCCTACATCCAGGACATGATCAAAACCTACACCCCAGCCCGCCCACTTCGCTCTGCATCGGCAAACCGGCTCGCTGCCCCCTCACTGAGAGGATCGCAGAGGCACTTACAGAACTCGAGACTGTTCACTGTCCTCGCTCCCAAATGGTGGAACGAGCTCCCCATTGACATCCGGACAGCGGAAAGCCTCCACATCTTCCGCCGCCGACTAAAAACACATTTCTTCCGACTCTACCTCGACTAAGACGATAACGACGACGGAAAAAAAAAAAAAAAAAAAAAAAAAATTACTTACTTCTAGCTCTTATTTGTACCCAAATGTTTAAATGCACTTATCGTAAGTCGCTTTGGATAAAAGCGTCTGCTAAATGACATGTAATGTAATGTAATTTAAAAGTGGTTCTAAACATTATTTCTCTCAACACCATATATGATGTGTGTGTGGGTATGTATTTTTCAGTGTTTTTTTTTCAGGTGTGGGCGGTTGTGCATATAGCTCCTGTGTGTCTATATCAATACATGTTACTAGATTATATAAGACAGTGGTCATGAAATTATTTGCATTTCTTTTTCCCACAATTGGAATTCTCACACAGTTTCAGGTATTTGATCCATTTGAGCAGTTGTATCCCAAACAAAAAAAAGAATTTCACTTAGCAGGGAGCCTGCTGTGAGGATTGGCAAAACCTCAGGTCCACTTCCTCAGGTCCCACTGAGCATTTTCAAATTCAAAATGTGTGAAGAAAATCATGTATCAATACAGTGCATCTGAAAAGTATTCAGAGCCCTTCATTTATCACACATTTTGTTGTGTTAGAGACTTGATTTGAATAAATAACATAGCATTAATCGGATTTTACATAATTTAGGCAGCTGACAACACAATACTGTGGAATTACAGTTGCCTGATGGCCAAAAAATGATTATCCTGTTATGACCCTATATTCCTCCAAAACATATACAGTAAAAGTATTTCATACTACTAGTATATGAAGTACGCCCCCCATTATTTTTCTTGCTTATATCATTTCAAAGGCCTTGGTCATCTGTAAAAAAAAAAACAGCAAAAAAATTCCGTTTCTCGCCAGTAGGTGTCAGTGTGAGGATGATGAATGAGTGACTGCCACTAGAAGTACACAGTAAGACAGCGCCACACAGATTATTGATGGTTATTCATGAACGTCTTCTCTACTATATTCACAGATTCACAGTGTTTCTTGCACAATAAAATCACTGGCACCAGTGTAAAAAAAAAAGAAGGGAAATTTGACCCAGGATTACTCAATAAGTATACTGTAAAAGTACTCCATACTACTAATATATGAATACATTTTATAATTAAAAAGGATGATTACAAAAGTCATACAATACATCTACCTTATGCTTGATTTGATGTAATTATTTTACATGTAATCACTATAATATGATAGGGTTAGGGTAAGTTTTGATATATAATTAATATATAATCAGTACATTGTAACTGATGGTTGATGAGGTTGTGCGCTTCAGTGTCTCAGGCTGTGTCTTGACCGTCAGGATGAATTGAGCCCCAAACAAAGTGTATTGTGTTTATCTGTAATTGCAAACGAAAGTCAAAAATATTCACATTTAAGAAGCTGAAAAATGACAGAAACTACAAAATATTCACATTTAAGAAGATGAAAAATTACAGAAACTAAAAAATATTCACATATAAGAAGCTGAAAAATGACAGAATCTAGAAAATATTCAACACGTATTTTACATGTAATCACTATAATGTGATATAATTGTTATATAATAAATTAAATTGACATATAATTTGAACATTTGTTTTTCAGTATGTTGTAATCGCTTCCAATAGGACTTTATTTTGAAAACCAGAAATAAAACTGCTTGGTTATTGCAGTTTACGTAAAATTGAAAAAAAGGAGTGAAGGGAGTCCATGTTACTCCAAAAGTATACATTAAAAGTACTTCATATTACTAGCATATGAAGTACAAGAGGTACTGAGTCCAGTGAACGTAAAATCATAAACTACTGATAAAAAATAAGGATTTTATACTTCATCAAAAATTATTACCCTATTGTTTGTTACAAAAAGTGAACTTTGACCCTATATTCCTCCAAAACGTATACAGTAAAAGTACTCCATACTACTAGTATATGAAGTATAAGTGGTACTGAGTTCAGTGAAAGTGAAATCATAAACTACTAATACAAATTATGGATTTTAAACTTCATCAGAAACGGATGATCACACAGGTCATACAAAACATCTACCTTATGTTTGATTTGATGTTATTATTTTTACATGTAATCACTATAATATGATAGGCTTAGGGTCAGTTTTGATAAATTACTTAACCTTTTTCTTTTTCAGTACATTGTGACTGATGTTGATGAGGTCGAGGACTTCTGAGCGTCTGAGGCTGTGTCTTTGACAGTCAGGATGAATTGAGCCCAAAACAAAGTGAAACATGATGTTTACCTGTAATTGCACCTGTGTAAACAAAACCAGACTTTTGTTTGGGTTCACATAGAGGGCAAGCCTTTGAAGTCCCTCAAGATGCCTGTTTTTTTTTTTACTCAAAGGAGTGAATGTATGAGTGTGTATGAGCCTCTTTGTAGGTGTAGGTGCCTGTGTATCATGTCGATTTGAACTTGATGTGAGAAAAAGAAGTGTCTGGAGTTGCACACACACACACACATTCATTCCTAAACCCACATTCACACCATACTATGATATCCCTAAAATACAACCAAATCATTTTAGCTTCAGATATTGATTGAAATGGCCTGCTGTTTGTTATATGATAATGAAAAATGTTGATATTCCTTGACTGGTAGATTTATATTACATAAAAATTGACTTCATCTACTCCAAATTTCAAGCAATTTACATCAACACAGCCAAAGATATCCACAAAAAAATCCAAAAGGGGTTAAAAAAAATGTGTTCACAGAATCTTTCTGCATGACTGGAGTGCAGACTCCCTGTACCACAGTCAATGAACTGAAATACGCCACTCGACTCTTCCAGTGCGGACACTCTGCCAATCAGTTGCAGACAGTCTGTCGACGTCACATGTAGTATGACGTATTAGTATGTTGTTAAGGGTTAAGGGTCAAGATTCCCCTTCTGTGTCTGTAGTTCATTTAAATTATTAAATTAGTTAGTTAGTTAGTTAGTTTACGCTCAATCTCTTGTTGTAGATTGATCATTTCTTCTTAAATTTCCTTTTTCAGTTTGTCTTTTAGTGTGGTTACTCTGTGTCATACCTCTTTAAGGTCTTTAATGTCTTTACTTACCGTAGCTAGCCCAACTCGCAGTGTCTCGTGTTCTTGTCCTGTTGTGTCATTATTTTGCCTGAAAAGTTCATTCATGAGGCTAATATTTGACAGATTATACCTCACCCAGTCCTTTGTACTGTGGAATACACACAAAGGGCTGGCCCTTTGAGTGTACAACCCATGAAATGCTCATTTCCACATGTTAAAAAGTGATTATGATGACTCTGAAAAGTGCAATTGATAAGTCTGTCCAAATGATGAATTTTTCCACCCTTCCCAATTACAAGCTCACTGACTTATATTCTCATCCTGACTGGATTGACGACTACGACTACGACAAATCGGAATCTGACTCTGAATCCCATTTGACCTGAACCACAATCGGTCTTTAAACTGTTAATATGGTTGACACTTTTTGACTGTAGCTTAGCCCTTTTTGTAAGGTGTGTAAGGTAGCTTCAGAACAACACTTGGGCACATGTTGGTCAGAGCACAGCATATAACATCAATCTTATCAAGTAAAGTCTTTTCCTCACCTTCATATTTGGCGAGGAAAAGACTCAACACCCAGGCGCATGGTCCCATTTAATGTTAAACTTGGTGCGCATACAACCAATAACGCGGCCCCTGGTGAATGCAAGGATTTTCCATGTGGCACCCTGCTGTCCACCTGTGTTGTCCATTGGAGCAGCATCCTCCTGACATGTCTGTACCTCTTGATCTGACGACCCTGTTTCCATCTCAGCTACAGATGAAGTGTTGTCAGATGGTGAAAATAAGAAATATTGTTGTTGTACAATATCATTTGAAATCCAAAAAAAAAAATCCCGAGGTGCTGTAATATTTATCATACAGATGCATTGATTAGTGAATCCATTAATTCAGGGATAACAAAGTACCAAAACATTTACCTGAAGGAGCTTTATTGTCCTCATTATTCGCTTATCCTGCTGATGCTGTTTCCACCCAGGTGAGAGATTGTTTTTGTTTTACATTTAAGAAGCTGAAAAATTAATGAAAGTATAAACTAGTAGCGCAAGCGGCTCTGAACGGGTTTGAGCTTGAGAGCTCGCGACTCTCCGTGTGGCCACGTTGCCGCGAGTCCTCTAGCTCATCTCCCGTTCATTCACCGCTTGCGGTACTAGTTATTTTCAGTCCTAGTTATTTTCAGTTCTAGTTATTTTCAGCGGTGTCCCTGCGCAAAGTTAGAGGGAAAGAAAAAACTCCTTCTTAACAGGAAGAAATCTCTGACAGAACCAGGCTCAGAGATGTGCGGCCCTCTTCCCCTGACCGGTTGGTGTGAAAGGAAAATGGTAGACAGAGGAGAGGTGGGGGACAGAAAGGGGGGAGAGAAAGGACAAGAGGGAGATGAGGTAGAGACAGAAGAGAGAGAGAGACCAGGAGCACACTGAAAAAAATGAAACATTGGCTCAACTTAAAAAAATTGAAGTAATCTGTCACACCTAATATTATAGCATTGACATGAATGTAAATAATTAATTTTGTTTTACCTGAAATAATTAACTTGTAAACCAATTTCTGAAGGTGAAGCAAACCAATTATTTAAGTTTTCCAAAATTAAAATAATTACATTGGTTTTATTACTTGATGTAAATAATCCACTTCATTAAACCTGAATACTTTAAATCCATGCAAATGACTTTTGAAAGTGGAAGCAAACTGTTTTTCTTAAGTTGTCATCATTTAATGTATATAGAATTACTTTTAATACACTTTGATTTAAATACTCAGAAAACATTCCTTTTCAACACATTTTTTATTGTTGAATAAAACATTTTTCAATAACTGTATTGCTTCCCCAAAATAGTTAAACATAGTCCTTTAGAACAGTCCTTCTCAAATACAAAGAGCAATCAAGAAATGTCTGTTTCTGTTCAGCGAGAACCAAATGTACCATACATGCAGTTTGTTCGCTTGAAAATGTAAATTAAATACTGACTAAAATAAGTTACTAATAGTAACAGAAAATGCTCCTAAAAACAAAATCAGAAAATTGTCCTATTTCAAAATGGAACGTAATACAGGTATTATTCCTTAAAATAAAGTGTTGTCAGATGATTTGTGTGAATCTCCTTAATTCAATGCAAACATGTGAGGTAGCTCCTGGCCCTCTCTTGGGCTAAAAAATCTGACATTCAAAAATCTGTGCAAACACTGCAGTGCAAATGCAGTCACTCTCCAGTTTTCAGCACACTGCCCACTCGTGCCTGTGATAACTTGGGCAGAAACTTTTGTCAATATTGCAGTGGAAATGCTGTCATGCAAGTGCAAACTCCGAACACCAACCTCAAAAGGGTACAAAGTCTTGGTTGTAGAAACATTATAAATTGTTCTCAGCAATGGGAAAACAAAATCAGGCGAGTGAGTTGAATTCAACTCTGCCTACTCTGGGTTGTAAAGCAGGGTGCTCAGCCTATGAACTTTTGGGGACATATTTTTTCCACCAAGCTCCATCAGGACTTTTTGCACAAATTCAAGGGTGTGCTGCAAATTTTTCGGATATTTTGGTTTGAGTGCGTAGGTGAGCCCGAAGAACATTGCAACAGCCGCAGCAGTTGTGGGCACCTCTTTCAGGACCTCTATTCCATCGATGACTATTTTAATGTCCTCTTGTCCACTGACAACGATAGCCATCGTTGCCTGCTCCAGTTCGTCAGCTTCATTTTCCTGCATAACACAAAAAACAACAAATGAGGACAACTAGAAGGAGCATTTCCTGAAGACAATGCATGTTCAACAATGAACACCATTGTTGAAGCAATGCTGAATCCACTGAAGAAACTGCTGAGGCATTGCTGAAAATGCTGATGCTATAGCTAAAAAGTAAAACTTTTAAGTTGAGAGATGAATGGTTTTCAAAGCGCTCAAAGCAGCTGATATGTTGAAAAGGCATGTTTAAGTGCAACAGTTGAAGATTGCTGAAGTAACGTTAACATAGCAGAAGCAATAGCTGATTGGAAGGATTTAAAGGACGTTGAATGACATGAAATTATTTAAAAAATGCCTGAAGTGGTGGAGATTAGAGTAAAAGATGTACATGAAGATTGAAAGTTCTGAAATGGTTGAGAAAAGGGCTCAAACTAAATCTTGACGAAAGCAATTTTTTGGGGCACTACAGTTTGTCTCCCCATTTCTTAAACACTGGACATTTTACTGGATAAATAACAGAAGCAAGAGCTCTCAGTTTCAAAATAAAAAAAACTAAAACTAACCCAGCCATAACATTTAAATAGTCACAAATCAAATGAATGTTTATTAAAATATACAGTGCTATGCTGCATCTCAACAATAACGGGTGTGTGGATGTTGTCTGTGTTAGTGAGAGAGATGCCCTTACCTGGTATTCTTTGATGAGGTGATGAACAGGTTCACCCAGGTAGATCATCAAAGATTTAAGGATGCACTCTCTTCTTATTGTGATGTCCACAGTCTGAGTGAGAACAGTTACAACTTATTAAAAGCACACACAGCACACACACACACACCAACTATTCAACTATGGATCCCACTGATAACCAACTTATACATAGATACCTCATCTAAAACCTGCAAGGTCCTCTTGGTCTGTTCTTGCACACGTCCTCCCTTGCTCCTGATGACATCCAGCAGTTTGGACATGTGCTTGTCCAACTGTGCCAAGAACTTTGTCTCCAAGGGAACTGTTGTAATTCGCATAAACTCAGCGTTGATCTGGAAAAGGAAAGCAGAGCAAGTATCAAATATGTATTGAATAAAGAACAAATAATCTTCCAAAATAATTAAGGTTTGATCAAACTGATCGAAAAAACCCTTTAAGTTGGGTTTGTCTGTCTCAGTAGAAAGTTGATTGTTGTTGCAGTTGTGGCACTTGAATGGTGAAATAGGCTGGACCGGATCCGTTTGTAGCATGGATCGAGTCTTGAAGCGGATGCGAACAGCTATAGGAAGCCAGTGAAGGGAGTGGAGGAGCGGTGTAGTGTGGGAGAATTTTGGTAAGTTGAAGACCAGTCGAGCTGCTGCATTCTGGATGAGTTGCAGAGGTCATATGGAACACGCAGGGAGACCAGCCAGGAGGGAGTTGCAGTAGTCCAAGCGTGAGATGACAAGAGGCTGGGCCAGAACCTGTGCTGCCTTCTGGGTTAGAAGAGGTCGTATCCTTTGGATGTTGTGCAACATGTAAACAAGAGAGGGATGCATGAGGGAGAAGGAGTCAGCTGAAGGAAGTGCTGATAGAACAGTTGAGGACAGAGAGGAGGGGGAGAGAGATCGAATGTTAAGACGGACAAGTGCAATATCTGATGAGATGAGATCATCAGATTGGGAGAGTGGGAGAGAGTAGGATATGAAGAAATGACCAGAGACATGAAGTAGAGTTACCTTGAGGTTAGAGGTGGAGCAGTTTCTGGTGAAAATTAGGTCAAGGTGGTTGCCAGCTTTTTGAGTTGGTGGAGAAGGAGCAAGTGAGAGAGAAAGAGAGGAAATTAAAATAAGTAGATCGGATGACTACTCTGACTGGATGTTGAAGTCGCCAAGAAGAACAAGTGGTGGGCCATTTTCTGCGATGTTTGAAAGGAGGACATCAGTTCCTCCAAGAAGTGTCCCAATGGGCCTGGTGGACGGTAGATGAGAACAATGATTAGTTTTACTAGGTGAGTTATAGTTACAGCATGACATTCAAATGACTGTGAAGAGAAGTGTGGCAGTGGGTAAAGAGTGAAAGTCCAGCTGGGGTTGATGAGCAGACCTGTCTCACCACCTCTTCCAGTGGATCTGGGTGTGTGGGAGAAAGAGTGGGTGGAGGAGAGAGCCACAGGGGTGGCTGTGTTGGAGGGTAGTATCCAAGTCTCAGTGAGAGCAAGGAAGTCCAGGCATTGCTCAGTAGCAAAGCCAGAGATGAACTCAGTCTTGCGTGTAGCTGACTGGCACACAGGCCCCCTGCAACAAGGTGTTGGATGTGTGAGGAGCGGGTGGGATATATAAGTGAGGATAGATTACGGTGATGCTGTGAGTGAATGTGAGGTTTGTAATATCTGCGAGAGGAAACATAAACAGGAATGGAAAAAGTGCACATATGTGAAAGTTAGAAAAACAATTGCAGCCAGGTACTTGGCCTCATTAGCCTCATTGTTAGACTCCGGTTTAGACTCCTTTGTCTTTGTCTTCCTGAGTCTTTGTCTTCCTGAGTCTGCTGCTGAAGCTGCCGCTTCAAATGTGCCACAGCCTCAGCGATCGATAGAAAACTGCAGCACACAACCAACAGTAAGAATGCGCTTCCAAACATGCAGTCAAATGTGGGCGGTTTAATGGCCGACAAACCAAAAACATTGAAGAAAGGCTGTCCCATGGTGGCCGGCCGGGCCGACCGAGACTGCGTTGACTCCGGCGGATAGACTCCTTGGCTGCTCTCAAGGAGAGGAGCTATGTTGACTCTGGTTTTTCTTCAAAATGCACAAGTCTTTCGCCCTTTTACTAAAGATTTCCGTGGAGAGGAACGTTCAAGAGTTTAAGTGATTTTTGGTGGGCTTTGCTGTATGGCTGCGCCCTTTGAGTGTGTCAAATGTCAAGCAGCTGTCTATCATGAGTCTTGATTCAAGACTCAGAGGTGCACTTAGATTACCTTGGGGCGGAGGTGATCAGCAGCAGCGTTTGCTATGCACACTTACAAACATGGCACCACAACAAGTAACTTGTGTGCCAAGAATTTGAGTTGGCCCCAGACACTTGTGGGCCATTGCTTCTCGGCCTTTTGGGCATAGCCGGCCCTGGGCATAGGCAGTATAGGCAAATGCTAGGGGCGCCGTCATCCGTAGGGGGCGCCGAAAACGGGGAAAAAAAAAAAAAATAAAAAAAAAAAATATATACTATATATATATATTCGAAATATTATATAAGCCCACAGCAACATAAAGTCATAGCAAAGACTATTAAATAATGCAGAAGCCTTTTTTCTGGGTGAAACGAGCCGTTGCTCACAGAGGTGAGGGGGGCGGGGTCAAGAGGCCAGCTGCCTGAATCTGACCGGACCGTGACCCAGAGACGAAGAAAAAGATTAATGACACTGTATCGAAATTATGTCCAAAAGACTGAAGCCATCCGGCGCCCAAGGAAGGAAAAGAAGGAAAGAAGAGGAAGAAAAACGTGAAAAAGATAGAGGTACAGTAATGTCAATGTGATGAAGTGCATGAAATTAATAGTTCAATGCATTGTAGTTACCGTTGTTGGAGCAGAGTGTTAGCTTGCTAGCTTACTTCGGACAATAGCAACATTGTTTAATAATCAATAAATAGCTGAGTTGACGTGTGTTAATGTTACTACACCTTAAATTCATCAGGGACGTTTGGAAACTTAACGTTAGGCCTGTTCAGGTGTTATTTTACAGGTCTTTCCTGCTTGTATGTCAGCTAAAAGGCTTTTAGTTGTCCATCCCCTTTGTAATAGGGTGGTTGTAAGCCTTTGGTTTTATGTGTCACAGTTTATGTTGGTTAAAGTTTACATCAGTGTTAAAGTGCAGTTAAAGTGTATGACAGTTAATATTTCATACCTTAGCTTTCCCATATCATTCATAGGCTATATATGCATATACTGGTTTTTGCACTGTGGTTAGACTGAATTGCATTGCAATGACAATAAAGTTGAATGAATCTCATCACATTTTCATTATTAGTCTATGTTAGTCTCATGTATAGCACACCAAGCATCTGTTTTTTTTATTAACATGCAGTCATCACATACATATACTTCTCTTCTCTCTTCAGATGCACTTTTAAAATATTTCAGTACCACCCCGAGTGACACAGCATCAGGTGCTGCTGTCCTGTCTACCTCTGCACAGCCCAGTGACACAGCATCAGGTACTCCTGTCCCGTCTACCTCTGCACAGCCCGGTGAATCAAGAGGTCTCTCATTTTTTTTTCTTATACTGTGTGCAATAGTGTGTGTTGTTATGTCTGCACTGGTTTCATAATTTATTATTTTGTGCAATACTATATTTAAATTGTATTTTTAATTCATTTTATGTCACTTGTTTTCGTGTGCAGTGTTCGGCTTAATATGTTTGCCTTATTTGGTGTGATATTTTTTACTCAAAGAAATAAAATCTTGAGTACACACATGCAGTTTCTGTGTGATTGTATGAAAGTTGATTGTGAAATTGACTGCAGCGATGCAAGGGGGCACCAGCTAAAATCTTGCCTAGGGCACCAAATTACTCAGGGCCGGCACTGCTTTTGGCTAAGATCAAGTGTAGTATCTGTTCTTATCAGTTTAATATCTGATATGTCCTCTATATGGGGATTAAATATTAAATGCATTTTTGAGCATTAGGCGGTGAAGCCTGGGGCTTGCTCTCTTCACTCCTTGCATTGACCTGGTATTGCAGTGCCACCAGGAACGGTGCACCGTTCTCTTTTTTTTTTCTGTGAAAACCAAAGCAAGGCTGAAACTGGAAGGACATTAATGTGTGCCCGTGCGTCAACGTAATTGCAAGCCCACGTTTCTTGTAAGGAGGCAGCAGTGTAAAGCGTGCTGCAGTGTAAAAGCATACAGCACCTGGTATTCCCAGGCGGTCTCCCATCCAAGTACTAACCAGGCCCGACCCTGCTTAGCTTCCGAGATCAGACGAGATCGGGCGTGCTCAGGGTGATGTGGCCGTAAGCCGACGGGCAGGTGACACAGACTCCTTTTATAATCAAGAAGTTTTTTTTTTATTGTCATTATGAGACATAATGAAATTTTTGCAGAGAATCCCGGCTTTAGGTACACATAAAATAGCAAAAATAACGAACGAAGGACTTGACATTTAAATAGACATAACGAAAGGCATTTAAATAGACACAACAAGAGACTTAACACTTAATGAGACACAACAAAATGTAAAAATATAAAAGTACAGTGTGTGCAAAGTAAAGTGTATAAAACTACAAAGTGCAGTTTAGTGCAACATGGTCCAGTTTATGGAGAGTTGAGCAGGTTTGGGGGGGGGAGGGGGGGGTCAGCAGGGGTGTGTTTGGGAGGGTGGGTGTGTGTGTGGCTGCTTGTGTGTGTGTTGGGGGGGGGGGGGGGGTGTAGAGAAGGGATGCAAATTGTTTTCACTGTGGGGGGGCGATTGCTTTCACAGCTCTGGGGAAGAAGCTGTCCCTGAGTCTATTGTTCTTTGCTTTGATGTTTCTGTACCGCTTTCCTGATGGAAGCGGTACAAACAGTGCATAGCCCGGGTGTGTGGAATCTGTTGCTATGCGTCTGGCCCTTCTCCGGACTCGGGCAGTGTAAACTGAGTCCAGATCAGGTAGACGGCATCCCACAATCCCCTGTGCTGTCCTCACCACCCGGGCTAGGTTCTTCCTGTCCTGTGTTGTGCAGTTGCCATACCACACTGTCATGCTGAGACACAGGATGCTCTCTACAGTGGCTCTGTAGAAGTTTATGAGCAGTTGGGAAGAGAGCCCAGACCTCTTCAACTTCCTGAGAAAGAAGAGCCGTTGTTGAGCCTTCTTCACCAGGTGTGAAGTGTTCACAGACCAGGAGAGGTCGGAGGAAATGTGGATGCCCAGGAACTTAATGCTGTCTACACGCTCCACCTCCTTTCCATGTATGCTGAGCGGAGCGTGTACAGTCTTCCTGGACCTCCTGTAGTCCACTATGACCTCCTTGGTCTTGTTGGTGTTTAGAACAAGGTTGTTCCCGGAGCACCACTGGGTCAGGTTCTGGACCTCTCCTCTGTAGTGGGTCTCGTCGTTGTTGGAGATGAGACCCACTATGGTGGTGTCATCTGCAAACTTCACAACCATGTTTGTGGAGTGGATGGCAGAGCAGTCGTGTGTGAAGAGGGTGAAGAGGACAGGGCTGAGCACACAGCCTTGCGGCGTGCCAGTGTTGAGGGTTAGTGGAGCAGACGTGGACTCCCCTATCCTCACCACCTGTGGCCTGTTGGTGAGAAAGTCGCTAATCCAGGAGCAGAGTGATGTTGACAGACCCAGGTTGTGGAGTTTCAGGGCCAGCATGTCCGGGAGGACGGTGTTGAAGGCTGAGCTGAAGTCCACAAATAGCATCCTAACATAGGTGTCGGGATGCTGCAGGTGAGTCTGGGCCGTATGAAGTGCTAACGAGACAGCATCCTCCGTAGAACGGTTCTCCCTGTAGGCGAACTGCAGGCCGTCCAGCCCAGCAGGGATGGCGTCCTTGATGTACTTCAGGAGGATCTTCTCGAAGCACTTCATGATGACTGGGGTTAGAGCGACAGGGCGGTAATCATTGAGGCAGGTGATGGTTCTTTTCTTTGGCACAGGCACAATGATGGAGGACTTCAGGCACACAGGGACCGTGGACAGCTGCATAGACAGGTTGAATATGTCCAGAAAGACTCCTGCTAGTTGTTCAGCACATGATTTCAGGGTCCGACCTGACACCTTATCTGGACCTGCAGCCTTTCTGATGTTGATCTTCCTCAAGACGGATGTCACCTGGTGCAGCTGCAGGACGAGAGGCTGATGCTGTACCTCTGTCTGAGGAAGATGTACAGTCCTTCTGCTGCTTGGAGAGTCAAAGCGTGCAAAGAAGCTGTTTAAGGTGTCAGGCAGAGTGGGGTCCTGGCTGACCTGCTGGCCGCTTTGCTTATAGTCCGTGATGGTCCTGATGCCTTTCCACATACTACGTGGGTTGTTGTCATTGAAGTGCTCCTCAATGCGCTGCTTGTAACGGTGTTTTGCCAGCTGGATGCCCTTTTTCAGTTCTTTCCGGGCCCTGCTATACGCCAGCCTGTCCCCCGACCTATACGCTGTATTCCGGGCTTTTAGCAGGTTCCTCACTGTGCTGTCCATCCACGGTTTTTGGTTAGGAAAAAACGTTATTGTCTTCGTGGGTAGGACAGCATCAGTGCAGAAGTGAACATAGGACAGCACAGATGACGTGTATTCCTCTAGGTCAGCGCCTTCCTTGAGCACTCCCCAGTCTGTGTTCTCAAAACAATCCTGTAAGGCTGAGGAAGCCTCCTCAGTCCAGACCTGAACGGTTCTGGTGGTGGGCTTGGTCCTACAGATCAGAGGTCTGTATGTAGGGATCAGTTCCACAGAGATGTGATCCGACATGCCGAGGTGAGGAGCTGCTGTAGCCTTGTATGCCCCTCTGATGTTGCAGTAAACCTGGTCCAGTATGTTATAGTCTCTGGTTGGAAAGTTTATGAATTTGTAGAACTTGGGGAGAACAGCTTTCAATTCCACATGGTTAAAGTCCCCCGCCACGATCACAGCCGCCTCTGGATTAGCGTTCATCTGGTTGCTAATCAGGCAGTACAGCTCCTCCAGTGCTAATTTAGCATTAGCTCGCGGTGGTATGTAGGCTGCTATGATCATGACAGAGGTGAGTTCTCTAACCAGTTTAAACGGTCTGCACTTCACTGCCAGATATTCCAAATCGGGGGAGCAGAAAGTTCCAATTATGCTCGTGGCTGTACACCACGAGTTGTGAATGTACAGTGCCAAACCTCCGCCTTTGGTCTTGCCTGAAGCTGCAGTCCTGTCGGCTCGGAACAGAGAGCGCTCCGCCAGCTCCACCGCTGCATCGGGGATGTTATTATCCAGCCAGGTCTCGGTGAAAATCGCCACACAGCTGTTTGTCTTCCGTGAGACGATTCTCAGTCGAATCTCGTCCAGTTTGTTGGTGAGTGACCTGACGTTCGCGAGGAGGAGACTGGGCAGTGCCGGTCTGTGTGGTTTAGCAAGTAGCCTAGCACGCACTCCGCTCCGCTTACCCCGCTTTTGTTTACGTTGTCTCCTCCGTCTCCTGGGCCATAGAGGGGGGATGATGAGAGCCTCTGTGGTCCGCTGTAGTTCGGGTGGGATAAAATCCGGCTTTGGAGGGGTAAAGACCGGAGTTTTTCCCCAAAGCCCACAGTTCAGCCCTACTGTACTGTGTTAAGGCTTCAAGTCTCCGGATAAAAAGTGTAAACACGAACAAAAACACGAAAACAAACCTAAAAAGCCGAGAGCCTCGAGCCGCTGCGTGCACCCGCGCCGCCATGTTTTATAGACCAGGCAAGGCCCCCTGCTCGTGGAGGGGCTC